>NC_044031.1:150059093-150724770 GCF_901765095.1 Microcaecilia unicolor | reverse complement strand
CTCTGGCAAACAAGACCTAATACTTGGTGGCAAAACCCTTGTTGGCAAGCACAGCGGTCAGACGTCTTCTGTAGTTGATGATGAGGTTTGCACACATGTCAGGAGGAATTTTGGTCCACTCCTCTTTGCAGATCATCTCTAAATCATTAAGAGTTCTGGGCTGTCGCTTGGCAACTCGCAGCTTCAGCTCCCTCCATAAGTTTTCAATGGGATTAAGGTCTGGTGACTGGCTAGGCCACTCCATGACCCTAATGTGCTTCTTCCTGAGCCACTCCTTTGTTGCCTTGGCTGTATGTTTTGGGTCATTGTCGTGCTGGAAGACCCAGCCACGACCCATTTTTAAGGCCCTGGCGGAGGGAAGGAGGTTGTCACTCAGAATTGTACGGTACATGGCCCCATCCATTCTCCCATTGATGCGGTGAAGTAGTCCTGTGCCCTTAGCAGAGAAACACCCCCAAAACATAACATTTCCACCTTCATGCTTGACAGTGGGGACGGTGTTCTTTGGGTCATAGGCAGCATTTCTCTTCCTCCAAACACGGCGAGTTGAGTTCATGCCAAAGAGCTCAATTTTTGTCTCATCTGACCACAGCACCTTCTCCCAATCACTCTCGGCATCATCCAGGTGTTCACTGGCAAACTTCAGACGGGCCGTCACATGTGCCTTCCGGAGCAGGGGGACCTTGCGGGCACTGCAGGATTGCAATCCGTTATGTCGTAATGTGTTACCAATGGTTTTCGTGGTGACAGTAGTCCCAGCTGCCTTGAGATCATTGACAAGTTCCCCCCTTGTAGTTGTAGGCTGATTTCTAACCTTCCTCATGATCAAGGATACCCCACGAGGTGAGATTTTGCGTGGAGCCCCAGATCTTTGTCGATTGACAGTCATTTTGTACTTCTTCCATTTTCTTACTATGGCACCAACAGTTGTCTCCTTCTCGCCCAGCGTCTTACTGATGGTTTTGTAGCCCATTCCAGCCTTGTGCAGGTGTATGATCTTGTCCCTGACATCCTTAGACAGCTCCTTGCTCTTGGCCATTTTGTAGAGGTTAGAGTCTGACTGATTCACTGAGTCTGTGGACAGGTGTCTTTCATACAGGTGACCATTGCCGACAGCTGTCTGTCATGCAGGTAACGAGTTGATTTGGAGCATCTACCTGGTCTGTAGGGGCCAGATCTCTTACTGGTTGGTGGGGGATCAAATACTTATTTCCCTCTGCAGAATGCAAATAAATTCATATACTTTCCACAATGTGATTTTCCGGATTTAATTTGTGATGTGCTATCTCTCACTGTTACCAATAACCTACCCTTCAATTATGGGCTGCTCATGTCTTTGTCAGTGGGCAAACTTACAAAATCAGCAAGGGATCAAATACTTATTTCCACCACTGTATGTCTTGTTAATGACGGCCAGCCAGCACACACTTGATGGTTCAACTGTTTTCTATATGTCTGCATCTACTACCATCCCAGCTCCTCACACTGCTTTAGTGAAAGTTCTTTTCTACTCATTCCACATTTGTTTCCTGTCTCATACCTGATTCTACAGTTGGTCCCTGTTCTATCTGTAGTTCCCACTTCATAATTCATACCTTATTCTTTTTCCATGTTTGGTTCCTGAACCTGCCTGGTCTCTGCGTTGCTTGACCCTGCACCACGCCTAGCTTATCAAGCCACACTTTTGGCCACATTAGGCCCTGTTCTTTGAACCAGCCCAGCAGCTAGATCAGAATGAAGGTTACAATAGAGAGCTTGAGAACTCTAGCAAAAGCTGATATGAAGGAGTAGCTAAAGGCATGTCACTATCAGAGAAATTTGAAAGTACAATGGGGAGAGCTGCAGGAGTTAATTCATCAATGCAAGCTTTGATTCTGACTCCACCTATCCATATTCCTTTCAGACTCCTACAAAGTAAGCTTTATAAGTAAGTTACACAGAAAGCAACCTCTAGCCTGAGCTACTCCTTTGGTTGAACTGAGCAGCACTATCTTGAACAATCTGGAACACTTTCTAACTATGCTTTCCCATGTCTTTGAGGAGCTGTATCAAGCCCAGTTGGCTGAGAAAAATATGATGGCCCTCTGCTAGGACCGATGAATAGTGACAGAGTATGCAATAGAATTCCAGCAATAAGTTAATGATCTCAGTTGGAACAAGTGGACTATCTACACCCATTTCTGATGGAGCCTTGAATATTCCATTAAAGATGAGCTGGCACTATTGGATCTCCCAGCTCAATTAGAAAAAATATCAATGCTGTGTGTTTGTATAGAAAGATGCCTTTCAGAATGAATCCTGGAAAGACATGCATAGAGAGCTGAATTGAGTCACAATGTTGAAGTTCCAGAGGAGCCCATGATAATGAGAACCATGAGGAAATGCCTGTCAGCAGAGGAGAAGGAAGGATGATGTCTCTATTGTGGCCTTCCTGGCTATAAGTAAAACACCTGCAGGAGCAGGCTGCAGAATTGTGAATAATCCCAGAAGGCTGAGGGTGAAAAGTAAGTACAAACTGCCCTCGGAGACTACTTGTAATGGGTACCCAATCTACTCATGTGGTTACCCAATCCACCTTCTGTGGAAGGACAAGGAACTTTGAGCATATGCCATGACGGTTTCCTAAAGGACAAGTCCATAAACCACTACTAAATGGACTTGGGAAAAATCCACAATTCCAGGAATAACATGTACAGAATGTTTGTACGTTTGGGAAGCTTGCCAGGTGCCCTTGGCCTGGATTGGCCCCTGTCGTGGGCAGGATGCTGGGCTCGATGGACCCTTGATCTTTTCCCAGTGTGGCATTCCTTATGTACTTATGACTCTGGAACAACAAAATGCAAAAAGCAAAACTACAAAGGAGGAGGGAGAATAAAAAAAAACTTACCCACAGAAAATGAATCACCAATACAAAGGTGAGTAAAAAGCACCAGGACACATGCTCTTCAACCAATTATAAAGATGTGCACAAGAGAAGTATCAGAAAATTTAATTGGACCTCTAATGAGCCATCCTATTTCAAGTCCCAACATTAGGTCTTCAATTCCTCAATCATTCATACCTCTAATGTGCCTCCCTATTCATTTATTAAACATTACTATATTGGCATGTTTTACAATTACACCCATGTTGCAGTGAACTTCCTTTGTTTGCATTTAAAAGGGCCACAAATTTAAGATACCATCTAGTATCTTCTGATATGTTTGAGTTAGAACCTAGAGAGTCCCATCAAGGATATTTTCCATGTGGAAAGTGTGCTTTCTGTCCATTGTCTATAGCGGGGGACATGGTTTGCTTGAACAATCAATGATATTGTCTAACCTCAAATGTGGTCTATGCAATCTGGTGTCACTGCACTCTAGTGTGTATGTTGGTAAAGCCATGCGCCCTTTAAAAACACACCTGATAGAACATCAAAGTAGGTTGTGCTGCAGTGAAATGACAGCTCTACTTGTGGCACATTGTTTAGAACTTCAGCACCAGTTTGAGCAGCTGCGATTTTGTGTATTAGAAACGGTTTGGGTGTCTTGTCAGGGTGGAAATGTTAATCTTGTTCTACTTAGCAAAGAGAGGAAGTTGATTTTTAATTTGAAAACAGTGGAACCCCAGGATCTGAACGATGAGATGGATTGGTTCTAATTTTGATAGTGATGAGTTTCTGTTGACACGTCATCACGTTTAACATAAGGAGTGTTCCCTTTTGGCTTTTAAATAGATTTACTGTGCTGCTTGTTTTTTGTGCTAGTTTTGTGCACTTGTGGGAGAATGGGTCTGTAATGGACAACAAGAAGTTTTTAAGTTTATATGGAGCATTCACTTTCTCTTCAACCTTGTATGTATGTTTGTGTTTTAGGTATTGATCGATCTGTATTTTTGATGTGTGGACGTCGAGCAATGTCCAATAGTGAAGCGGGCAGTAGCTGCCAAGTGTATAGAAGCTAAGTGCTTTTCTTTGAGATCACAATTTTGTGATAATGGTGTTGTTATAGCGATGAGAATGTGTTTTGAGTATAGTTATAGTTTTGTGAAAAGAAATTTGAAGATTTAAACAAATTGGGAATAAAAATAGTTATGTTTGATAAATGAATAGGGAGGCACATTAGAGGTGTAAATGATAGAGGAATTGAAGACCTAAGGTTGAGACTTGAAATGGGATGGCTCATAAGAGGTCCAATAACATTTACTGATATTCCTCGTGCACATATTTATAATTGGTTGAAGAGCATATGTTTTGATGTTTGTTACCCACCTTTGTATTGATGATTGACTTAGCTTCAGAAGAATCAACTCCCAGTACAGTAAATGTGGCTGACTGTAGCTGTAGAAATCATAGATGGCTCACCTCTATCATCAGGCCCCCATGACTTTAGAGACTGAGGGGTCCTTTTACGAAGCTGCGGGAAAAAGGGTCCTGCGCTAGCAGCGGGGGCCATTTTTCCCGTGTGCCAGGGCCCTTTTTATCACAGCAAGTAAAAAGTCCCAGACACACATGACCACGGGGGAAAAGAAAACTCTTACCATGTGGCAGGGAGTCCTTACTGCCACCCAGTGGCAATAAGGGCTCCCGCGCTAACACGGCGCTAACCGGGCAGCATGCAGCGATTCCCAATTACCACTGGGTTACCGCTGCGCAAGCCATTTCAGGGGGGTTTCTTTTGCCCCTGGAAATGGCATGCTCTTGGGGCAGGGCTACCGCCGGCAGATGCGTTGGGCCAGCGGTAGTCCCGGAAGAGCGAGCGGTAAGGCCGCTTAGGGTTTACCGCTGCTCTGTAAAAGGGCCCCTGAACCTTTTATAATGACTATGAGCCAGGATCACCAAGCGGTGAGATCATTTGATTTGATTCATGTGCCACATTTTCCCCTAATTCTGGGGATTGAATTTGATTTATTAACTTTATGTACCACTTAACATAGCCAAGGTTATAAAGCGGTTTACAACATACACACACAAAAAATGTATACAACATAGTAAATTATAAAATTGATTTTAAAAAACCATGAAAAGAGGATGGGACTATTTACAATCAAAGCAGTTTACATATTATATACAGATACCTATTTTGTACCTGGAGCAATGGAGGATTAAGGGAGTCTTTTACTAAAGATTAGCTTGAGTTATCTGCAGCAGGGCCCATAGGAATAAAACGGGACCTGCTGCAGATAATTCAAGCTAATCTTTAGTAAAAGACCCTCTAAGGGACTTGCCCTGAGCCACAAGGAGCTGCATTGGGAACTGAACCCAGTTACCCAGTCCTACTGCACCAACCACTAGGCTACTCCTCCACATAGCTCACAATGTGCACTATGATGAACAGTTGAATTATACAAATACATACATTACTTAGCAGTCAATCCATAGCTTTCTTCAAAAAGACAAGCCATTAAAGCTTTGTCAAACCCTAAATAAGTAGAAATACTGCTGAGCTCAACCTGCAGTGAGTTTCAAAGTGAAGGTCTAGCATAAAAGAAAACTCTGTTTCTGGTACTGTAGTTGTCAATTTAATAGTACTCAAGAAATCTGAATCAAACATCTGTGGGAAGAATGTAATGAGTGCTACCTGACTAGCAAACAAAGTAAATTTAAGGCAGCCTTTCTAGTGTCCTACCTTTACCTAGGGGGTCTTTTTACAAAGGCACGCTAGCAGTTTTAGCATGCACTAAAAATTAGCGTGTGCTAAATGCTAAGATGCCCATTATATTCTTATGGGTGTCATAGCATTTAGTGCACCTAATTTTTAGCACGCACTAAAAATGCTAGCGTGCCTTTATAAAAGGAGCCCCTAGTTAGCTAACTGGGTAACAGACTGGATATTGCTGCTGCCAGTTAGTTAGTTACTGGTTCCATCCTATTTCTGCCCCTGGACCATAGTACTAACCAGACAGTGCTAAGTCAGTCACAATTTTCAGCAGCACTATTCACTTAAGTGCTGCTGAATATAGATAGTTGGTCAGTGGGGTTTAACCCAGGAACCTCTCCTGCCCATTTAAAGCCTATTAAATATCAGGCCCTTAAAATTTATGCTTCTAAACTTAGGAATCCTTACTACTATATATTTCAAATATACTTCACAACTGGAGAATGTATTCCTCTCCAGACACATAGTTCACACTCAACTTGTACAATAGTGGAATAACTAATATTTTTCACCATGAGGAATCAATATATTCTAATCCGAACAAAATTACTGATTAGTTAGACAAAAAAGGCCTCAGTCTCAGCTGGAAAAGGATAGGTGAAACTTCCACTAGCTACTGGATCTTGAGAAATGAGGGGCATTTCTAGACTTGTTGGGATCAAATAAGTGAACAAATACTTTGTTACCTTTGTGTTGAATCAGCAAGCTCAGTAAATGTCTGATAAACACATATAATTGTGACTACTATTGCTCTCATATAGCATATGTCTGAACAACATTTGACTAGCGTTCAGGAAATGTGCCAGCAACATATGAGAATTGTGGCCCAATTACAATGATTACAGAACGTCATCACCATTGAAATGTCCACAGTTCACAGCAGTTGGGTTGTGTGTTTGGCTGTCTACTCTGGTCTATTAGGCTGGATATCTCAGGCACATTTTTTAAATACATTAACATGAATGTGTGAAACGAACCAAAAAAAATTTTAAAATTGGGGAAAAGGGCTAAAAATACGAAAGTAACCAAAATTTTCCCAGTGCAAAATCCTAGTAAATAGGTTCCTAAGACACTTGATTTCTGTGTACAATAACACAATTTCCATGTTGTACTTTTCACACTTTATAAGCAAAACAAAATGAGATTTAAAAGTGTTAAAAAAGCAACCACAGAAATGAATGTGCAGCAGCTGTTGGATCAGAGTAACTCCTGCCAAATACATTTGAGTCTGATGACAGAGTCGATGAATAAATGGCACATATGTATTTGGCTGCTGAATCAGTCCTGGTGGGGAGGTTTGTGGGCAGAGTTAAGTACATTATTGGAGTGTCTATATTGGCCCCTTCACCTGTGTGGGCTGCATATCTTTTTCAGCCTGGGCTGAATATTGTTTTCCAGCCAAATGTCAATAGAATATTCTTATGTACAATAGCTGATATCCAGCAAATTCCAGCTATTTACACTGCAGGATCAAAAAATATTTTCTTTGAACTGAACCCAAAGTGATTGCACATATTTGTTATCACAACACATATAAAAGAGAACCTTTCTTATTGTAAAAATAGAATAAAGTAGAGTGGTTGCCATGTTATTAGCCTGGTCAAATACATTGAAAACTTGTCACAAATGAACTTAGTTAGTCCAATAAAAAAATATGATCAGCAATTATTTGTTGACTTTTATTTTAATATATTGAAACTAAGGGGCCCATTTACTATAGTTTGTGAGACTTTGAACCCGCATGGCTTTTTCAGCAAGCATAAGCATCCTGATTTTTCTCCCTTATTTGGGATCCGTGACACACCAGCCTCTGTTTCTCTTTTTGTTACCTTTCTTTCATGTTGTGAAGTTATGTTATAGGCAGAGCTTTTTTTTAAGGGGGTACTTGGGGGTACTGAGTACCGGCACCTTTTCCATTGTCTGCTAAAATGGACCCATGGTCCCCAAGTTTTAATGAAAGAGCTCAGGCTCTACACACCAATTCTGCCTTGTCATAGATTCTGTGACTGGTTGCAGGGGTCCTGGCTATTGTGGGGTGGGTCCCTCAGCGATCACCCCCATCTCTGAAGGGTGGCCTGGCATTTGAGTACTGGCACCTTTTTTGCTGGAAATAACGCACTGGTTATAGAAGAATGAGTGTCTTTCCTATCTCAAAATGGGCTTCTTTCCACTGCTTATAGTTTAGCCTGTAAACCATCTACCCTTACAAGTCAGATTTGTGTGGTATACTAAATGACCAGTAAATAAATAAATTTTAGTATGCAGTAGATTGTAAGCTGCTTTGAGCAGGGACTGTCCTTCTTTGTTAGATTGTACAGCTCTGCGTAACCCTGGTAGCGCTTTAGAAATGTTAAATAATAGTAGTAGTAGTAGTAACTGCTACCTCACAAGCATAGCAACGGATTTTGCTGTATTTTGACATTCACTGTGTGCTAAACTGTAGGTTAAGGGCATTTGGTATTAGGGGTCAGTAATTAGGTGGGGCATGAGCAGGATATGGGCCTAAGAAGGCATTCTGCAGTTAGCGTGCTGCACATACCATGCACTAACCATCACCTCTGCAGTTAGCTCAGGCCCACTTACCACCTCCTACATGTGAGGCGCTAAGTGCTTCTGTGCTTTCAGTCTGAATACCACATGGTAATGCAAATGTTAACACATAATTCTGGGTACAACCCCAATATTCGCCACGTTAGTGATGCATATTAATTTTCTGCAGTAAGCTGCAGTAACTACAAAATATAACACACTTTAGTAAAAAGGTCCCTAAGATAAGATAAGCAGTTTAATTTAATTAAAAATTGATGAATAAACAAATATATGTAGATAATTTACTTTTACTACCGTCTTTTTGTGCATATAACCTACACCCAAGTATAACCCATGCCCATGTATAGCCTGCATTAAATTGGCCTGTTTGTAAGTTTGTGTATACCCTGCACGCATATATACACAGAACGTAGATATGCACATCTTGCAAATGCAAGACCGTGCAATCGATGCGGGATTGCTTTATAAGGCAACAATTCAATTCTACATAAGGCCTTTCTTAACTATTCTGAAAAGGAAGTCATAAGTCCAATTCTAAGTTATCGAAAATAGAGTGTGCAAAAGAACATAGAAACAGAGAAGCTGGATGCTTATTCTCCATGCATGAGGATTCTGTCCATGAATGGCACCGCCAAGAAGAAACCTTGAATAAACTCAACCCAAGTAAGCTTACTAATAGCAGAAGTTCTGCCAAGTGGCCTCAACTTGAGGTGAATTTGAAGCAATGAATACTATTTCAAAGAGAAAGTTGCAGGATGATTTCAACTATCAGCATCAAACAAAAGGCCAAAGCGCTTGCCATTGAGATGAAATTACCAGATTTTACAGGAGGGGTTAATTGGACTCACAAATTTATGCACAGAAATGATTTGTCAGTTGGGGCTAGAACCACGGTTGATCAGAGGCTACCAGAAGATTGGAAAGAGAAAATGGTTAACTTCTATGATTTCATCAGAGCCGAGAGGCTTAAACGTAATCTTTATCGGGAAGCTTTCTCAAAATGGACGGAGTCCCCATGGCATTCGACACACCAGCAAATAGAACAGTGGCTAAATGATACAGCATAATAGTCTCAATTACAATGGGCCATGAATGGACCAGCTTCACTGTTGTGTTAGCCTATGATGCCAATGGGAGGAAATTGAAACCATTGGTCATTTTCAAATGCTTAACTAGGCCTCATGAAAAATTTGCTCGAGGTATGGTTGTGGCAGTCAACAAAAAAGCCTGGATGAATGAAGTCATTATGAAAGAGTTGGTTGACAAGTCCTTCAATGTTATATCTGGTGAAAGTTTTGCTCAGAAGTCATAGTAACATAGTAACATAGCATAGAGGGGCATAATTGAACGGCGCCGGCAAAATCGATGGTCGGCCATCTTCGGGGCTGGCTTCGCAAAGGGGCGGAGCAAACCATATTTTTGAAATACGGTTGGGGCCAGCTAAATCGATTGTCGGGTTTACAGCAGGATCACCGGGTTTACATGAGATGGCCGGCTTCGTTTTCCAGCCATAATGGAAACCAGTCCCAGCCATCTCAAACCCGGCGAAATGCAAGCCATTTGGTCATGGGAGGAGCCAGCATTTCTAGTGCACTGGTCCCCCTGACATGCCAGGACACCAACCGGGCACCCTAGGGGCACTTCTAAATATTTAAAAAAAAAACAAAAATAGGTGCCAGGAATATAGCTCCCTTACTTTGCGTGCGCTGAGCCCCCCCAATTCTCCCCCCCCCCAAACCCACTCGCCACAACTCTGCACCATTACTATAGCCCTAAGGGGTGAGGGGGGCACCTAGATGTGGGTACAGTGGGTTTTGGGGGGGGGGGTTGGAGGGCTCAATATTTATCACCACAACTGTAAAAGGTAGGGGGCTGATGGGCCTGGGTCCACCTGCCTGAAGTGCACTGCACCCACTAAATACTGCTCCAGGGACCTGCATACTGCTGTCAAGGAGCTGGGTATGACATTTCAGGCTGGCAAATGTTTTATTTTTTTGGGGGAGGTGGGAGGGGGTTGGTGACCACTGGGGGAGTAACCCTCGCTTCCCTCCGGTGATCATCTGGTCAATTGAGGCACTTTTTTGAGACTTGGTCCTAAAAATAAATGGACCACGTCCAGCCGGCAAAATGCTTATTCGAACCGGCAACTTTTTTTCCATTATAAGGCGAAGCTGGCCATTTCGTACCCATGCCCCCACCCCCTGTCCAGCCTTCACTACCATACCAACACGCCCCCTTGAAGGTTGGCCGGCGCTGCAACGAAAAAGTAGTTGGGGCCGGCCAAAATCAGCTTTCGATAATACCGATTTGGCCGGGATCAGGAGATCGCCGGCGATCTCCCGATCTGTGTCGGACGATCGCTGGCGATCACTTTCGAAAATGAGCTGAATAGTAACATAGTAGATGATGGCAGAAAAAGACCTGCATGTACCATCCAGTCTGTCCAACAAGATAAACTCATATATGCTACTTTTTGTGTATACCTTACCTTGATTTGTATCTGCCATTTTCAGGGCACAGACCATAGAAGTCTGCCCAGCACTAGCCCTGCCTCCCAACCACCAGCCCCGCCTCCCACCACCGGCTCTGCCACCCTATCTCGGCTAAGCTTCTGAGGATTCATTCCTTCTGAACAGGATTCCTTTATGTTTATCCCACGCATGTTTGAATTCCGTTACCGTTTTCATCTCCACCACCTCCCGCGGGAGGGCAATCCAAGTATCCACCACTCTCTCCGTGAAAAAATACTTCCTAACATTTTTCTTGAGTCTGCCCCCCTTCAATCTCATTTCATGTCCTCTAGTTCTACCGCCTTCCCATCTACGGAAAAGGTTTGCTTGCGGATTAATACCTTTCAAATATTTGAACATCTGTATCATATCACCCCTGTTTCTCCATTCCTCCAGGGTATACATGTTCAGGTCAGCGAGTCTTCTAACCCTTCGGCAATGTCACTCACAAATATATTGAACAGAATCAGCCCCAGCACCGATCCCTGAGGCACTCCACTACTCACCTTTCCCTCATCCGAACAAATTCCATTAGCCACCACCACCCTCTGGCGTCTGTCTGTCTGTCCGTCAACCAGTTCCTAATCCAGTTCGCCACTTCGGGTCCTATCTTCAGCCTGTCAAGTTTATTCAAGAGCCTCCTGTGGGGAACTGTGTCAGAAGCTTTGCTGAAATCTAAGTAGATTACGTCTGTAGCACGTCCCTGATTCAATTCTCCGGTCACCCAAAGAATTCAGTGAGATTAGTTTGGCACGATTTACCTTTGGTAAAACCATGTTGTCTCTGATCTTGCAACTTATTGGCTTCCAGGAAATTCACTATCCTTTCCTTCAGCATTGCTTCCATTACTTTTCCAATAACCGAAGTGAGGCTTACCAGCCTGTAGTTTCCAGCTTCTTCCCTATCACCACTTTTTTGAAGAGGGACTACGTCCGCCATTCTCCAATCCCACGTAACCTCTCCTGTCTCCAAGGATTTATTAAACAAATCTTTAAGAGGACCTGCCAGAACCTCTCTGAGCTCCCTCAATATCCTGGGGTGGATCCCGTCCAGTCCCACGGCTTTGTCCACCTTTAGATTTTCAAGTTGTTCATACACACTCTCTTCAGTAAACGGTGCTCTATCCACTCCATTCTCATTCATGCTTTCGCCAGTCAATTGCAGTCCTTCTCCAGGATTTTCTTCTGTGAAAACAGAACAAAAGTATCTATTTAGCAAATTTGCTTTTTCTTCATCATTATCTACATAGCAGTTCGCAGCATCTTTCAGTCTCACAATTCCATTTTTAGTCTTCCTCCTTTCACTAATATACCTGAAGAAATTTTTGGCACCCCTCCTTATAATATGTCTTTTCTTATATTTGACTCAATGGCAGCCAACAAACTTGAATCTGTTAAGAAGATGTTAAACAATGTTGCAGCTCATATTGCTGTCAATTCCAGCAGACTTACTTGCAAACTACAACCAATGGACATCGCCATCAATCATACATTTAAATTGCTTGTAAGAAAAGAGTGGGATAAGTGGATGCGAGAAGGAACTCATCCATTCCCTCCTTCCGGAAGACAACAGCACACAGCATATGCGGAAGTTTGCTGTTGAGTAGAGACTGCTTGGAATGCTGTTAAGCCAACTACCATTATTCATAGCTTTCAAAAGGCAGGCTTACTCGAGAACGACAACTTATCATATCCAGACTCCAGTGATGATGAAGAATATGAAATAGGATATGACCAAGCTGAAGCATTCACTGCAGAACATTTTGCTGACACTGAAGTGGACACTGACTTTGAAGGCTTTTAGGCTCATTTTCGAAAGAGAAGGATGTCCATCTTTCGACATAAATCGGAAAATGGACGTCCTTCTCCCTGGGTCGTCCAAATCGGTATAGTCGAAAGCTGATTTTGGACGACCCCCAACTGCTTTCCGTTGCAGGGATGGCCAAAGTTCAAGGGGGTGTGTTGGAGGCGTAGCAAATGCAGGACTTGGGCATGCCTAACACTTGGACGTCCTTGACCCATAATCGAAAGAAACAAGGATATCCCTGACAAACACTTGGACAACTTTACCTGGTCGTGTTTTTCTTATGACCAATGCACAAAAAGGTGCCTGAAATGACCAGATGACCACCGGAGACAATCAGGGATGACCTCCCCTTACTCCCCCAGTGATCACAAATCCCCCTCCACCCTCAACAAATATCTTTAAAAATATTGATTGCCAGCCTCTATGCCAGCCTCAGATGTCATACTCAGGTCCCTAACAGCAGTATGCAGGTACCTGGAGTAGTTTTAGTAGGTGAAGTGCACTTCAGGAAGGTGGACCAAGGCCCATACCCCCCCTACCTGTTATGTTTGTTGCGGAAACAGCGAGCCCTTCAAAACCCACCACAAACCCACTGTACCCAATCTAGGTGCCCTCCTTCACCCATACGGGCTATGGTAGTGGTGTACAGTTGTGGGGAGTGGGGAGTGGGGAGGGTTGGGGGGCTCAGCACACAAGGTAAGGGAGCTATGTACCTGGGAGAAATTTATTAAGTTCACTGCAGTGCCCCCTAGGGTGCCTGGTTGGTGTCTTCACATGTCAAGGGGACCAGGGCACTAGAAATGCTGGCTCCTCCCATGACCAAATGGCTTGCATTTGGTCATTTCTGAGATGGACATCCTTGGTTTTGATTATCGCTGAAAATCAGAAACGACCAAGTCTAGGGACGACCAAATCTAGAGAAGACCAAATTTAAGGATTTGGACGTTCCTGATGGTATTTTCGAAATGAAAGATGGACGTCCATCTTGTTACAAAAATACGGGTTTCCCCGCCCCTGAATCGGGACATTTTGCGAGGACATCCATATCAAAACATGGACGTCCCTTTCAAAAATGCCCCTCTACACTTCTAATAATGAAGAGGAAGATGATGCCCATGAAATTAGTCATAAAATTTACTTTTTGACTTGTGAAAATGATTGGTAAAATTGATTTGTAAATGCTGTCTTTATGCTATTGGTTAAATAAATAGATATACAGTTTATTATTGAATTCACATCTCACAGTTTATTGTCTGGGAATTTAAGTACTTGTATTACCCGGACCTTTGTATACCCCATACCTATCCTGTTCTAAATGTAAAATCGTGTATAACCAGCAGGTTATATATGGAAAAATACGGTATATGTACTAAACAAATTGTTTCTGTGGTACCGTGAGCAAGGGTGGGCCCAAAACCGAAGTAACACAGACCACACAGCAGTTGCAGGTAAAGGCAAATAATATTTATTTGAAGGTGTTGAGCAAAGAGTCCTGTTTAATTCACAGGGAGGAAGAAGGCAAACTCAAAGAAAAATCCTTGAATGTTTCAGTGTCCTTGCCACAGCATAAATTCCTGTCTCTTAGCACAACACACTCTACTTATTTCTGACTTGGCTCTCCAATTACCACTGCAGTCTCCATCAAGCATTTTGGTCAAAATACAATGTTCTAAGTTGGACTTAGCCTACCTGACTATAGTTGTTGTAGTTTACATATAGGTGGTGGAGTCATATGTCGTGGGGCGTCTCTGCTTTCTTCGGGGCCTTTCTAACCCCACTCTGGTCCTGCCTTTTATATTTCCAAGGCAGGTGTCCTCCTGGTTCCCTCCCTCCTGTGTCACTTCCTCTTTGGGTGGGACTATGGGACTTAAGGTGTTTATGACTCTGTCAGGGAGTATTCTTAAGGAGAAGGGGCAACATCCTATAGACTCCTTTACAGTTTCCTAAGAAATTGTAGTCCAAAATCTTACTGTAGTCTGTCTATTGCGGCAACATCGTGAGACACTGAGATGATATGTGTAATGTGGAGGGCACAGACACGTGCACTCCTATCAAAATTATGAATTATGATAGAGCACAACTACAAATAAAGTTTCAGTCATTGGTCCCCAAGTGTATAAATATGTAAATTACAAAATGTATAAACTGTGAAATCATTAATACAAAATACAGTTTAGAACATCCTACACATTCATTTACATCTCAAGCAATATCACTGAAAGCCAAAAGAAATTAAACAAAGCACCAAATATCACTTTTTAAAAGTTATTATTAACATGGCATTTATGTTTTCCATTTGCTTTTCTGCTGACTGCTAGCACTTTCAATGTATCATTTTAAATTATGTTCATAAACACAGCCCCACTTCAAGTTCAGACCAGGAAGATAAGCGCAGTACTTTAGAAGCCTACTTAAATGCACAGGGACCCCCGATCCACGCTCAGGGGAGGAACAAGTAGCCTGAACACTCATTGTAATGTCTGCATTTTCCAGTAGTTAGCATTATCATGCATAGGTACGCTGCCAGCAATGGTTACCATGGGAACAGTTATCAAAAAGCCGCACAGAAATCCCTGAACAGGGAAACTGGCCTCACTATCTATGCCTCACACAGGTCTGGCTCTCAGGATAGCCAATTTATGGAAATTAAATTACCTCTTACTGCATGAAACGTGTGCAAACGTATCTCATGTTGTATTCATTGTAGAAATCCTGATAACTAGAACTGTTTGCAGTAAAGGCCAGTGTTCACCATTTGTATGTTATGGAGTCATAAAAAAATAGTAATAGACTTAAGCTTTACAGATGTTACAGAAAAGTGCACAATGCAATTGCTATATTCCAGCAGATTTGTTACCTATGAAAAGTTTCCTCCACTGCTTCCAATTTATTTTCTTGTGAATCTGGCATGTCTGGTCACCTATTTTTCTTTTGTGAAATGGGTAAGACCCAAACACACAATGTTGATGGATTCTACATGCTGCTAGACTGTGTGAATTTTTGTTTCTAGCTTAGCTCTTTGCTCTGCACTTGTTAGACCCAATCCATGGATGAGGTTTTTTTTAGTGATTTTAGATATTTTCAGGCCAACCCAGACCTGAGGTGTCTCTAATTTTCCAGGGGTTGGAATAGAGAAATGGACACCCTAGAAAGCAGAATTAGATAGGGCAAGGATGGTGAAGTGATTGTTTTACCGATAAACAGCATTATAGAAGTGCTTGGATGACCAAATATGGTTTATGGAGGTGATCCTGCCAGCAACTACATCCCTATACATGCTGGCTGTTGCTGGACATAAGAGGGGGTAATTCTCAAAATGAAGCCTGAAGTCAGGTTCCTGGATAGAACACATTAAGGCAAATTCTATATCAGCAATTGTGAATGCAAATACTACTATAGAATAAGAACATAGGAACATTAGAGCAGGCATACTGGGTCAGACCAATGGCCCATCTAGTCCAGTATTCTGTTTTCCAAACAGTGGCCAAGCCAGGTCAGAAGTACCTGGCAGAAACCCAAATCATGGCAACACTCCATATTACAAATCCCAGGGCAAGCAGTTGCTTCCCATATTTGTCTCAATAGCAGTGGCGTTCCTAGGGGGGCTGGCACCCAGGGCGGATCGCCAATGCGCCCCGCCCCCCGGGTGCAGCGCCCCCCCCGATGCAGCGCGGACCCCCCCCCCCCGGCGAAAGGACACCCCCACTAAGGAACCCCCCCGCCGGGTGCACGCTGCCGGGGGGGGTGCCGCGCACGCCTGTCCTCCGTTGTTCCATGCTTCTTCTCTGCCCCGGAACAGGAAGTAACCTGGGGCAGAGAAGAAGCATGGAACGGAGGACAGGCGCGCGCGGCACCCCCCCCCCCCCCCGGCAGCGTGCACCCAGGGCGGACCGCCCCCCCCTAGGAACGCCACTGCTCAATAGCAGACTATGGACTTTTCCTCCAGGAATTTGTCCAAACCTTTTTTAAACCCTAATAAGCTAGCCACTGTTACCACCTCCTCCAGCAAAGAGTTCCAGAGCTTAACTATTCATTGAGTGAAAAAATATTTCCTCCTATTTGTTTTAAAAGTATTTCCATATAACTTCCTCTAGTGTCCCCTAGTCTTTGTACTTTTGGAATGAGTAAAAAATCGATTTACTTCTACTCGTTCTACACCACTCAGGATTTTGTAGATCTCAATCATATCTCCCCTCATCCGTCTCTTTTCCAAGCTGAAGAGCCCTAACCTCTTTAGCCTTTTCTTATACGAGAGGAGTTCCATCCCCTTTATCATTTTAGTTGCTCTTCTTTGAACCTTTTCTAATTCCGCAATATATTTTTTGAGATACGGCGACCAGAACTGAATGCAATACTCAAGGTGCAAACGCACCATGGAGCAACACAAAGGCATTATAGTATTTTCGGTCTTATTCACCATCCCTTTCCTAATAATTCCTAGCATCTTGTTTGCTTTTTTGGCTGCCGCTGCACACTGAGCAAAAGATTTCAGTGTATTATCTACACTGACACCCAGATCTTTTTCTTGAGCAGTGACCCCCCAAGGTGGACCCTAGCATACTAATTTAAGTATGCGTTTGCACACTAACTTTAGGTTTGAGCACTTACCTAACTCAGGGGCCCTTTTACAGAGCGGTCGTAAGCTCAATGCAGGCTTACCGCACGCTAATCTGGAACTATCACCAGCCCAACACGGATGCCGGCGGTAATTCCAGTCCCGGCGCACACCATTTGCCATGCTAGAGAAAATAGGTATTTTCTAGCACGGCGCTAACCTGGCGGTAGTTGGGCAGTACCGCGTGCTACCCGGTTACTGCCAGGTTAGCATGGGAGCCCTTAACACCACCTTAATGGGTGGCATTAAGAGCCGCCCCCAACTTGGTCACGTGGTTGGTGAAATCTTACCACATGGCCATGCCATGTTTTGGACTTTTTACCCACTATGGTAAAAAGGGCCACAGCACGTGGCAAAAATGGCCCCCGCTACTAGCCCCTCAATGGCTGGAGTAAATATTTGTGCCTTCTGGACATTCCTCTGACCTGCCCATGCCCCTCCCAGGTCTACACCCCCCTGCAGTTGTGCACGATAGAGTTTGTACATGCAATTTATAGTATACTGACTAATATCAGGTATGCATGTAACTACTAATTAGTGCCAATCAATGCCAATTATAGCCAATAACTGGTTGTTAATGCCAGTTTAACAGCTAATTACTAAATTAAGTTACACGCACAACTGACACTATTGTATAACTTGTGTATGCAATATTTAGCTTTAATCCCCAGATTCTAGATATATTGTTGAGAATTCTGTGTGGAAGTTGACGCATATTCCCTAACGATGTGCATAAGCTAATTGATTGACAAGCTAATCAGTGATGATAATTGGATGTTAACCAATTATCAGCACTAATTGGCATTAGAATCTAGGTGCAGAACTGTCTAAGCATATTCTGTAACATGGTGTGCATAAATTCTAAGTTGTATAGTTGAAAAGTAGGCGTGACTATGGGCATAGAATGGGCAGGTCATATGCGTTTCTAAAATTTATGTGCATTATTGTAGAATATACCCGCTCTGCACATAATTCAGGCATTGGGAGTTACATCAAGTTTTACTTGGCGTAACTGCCCACAACTAAATTTAGTCATGCTCAGTGTATTCTATATACTGCATGGAAATTTAGGCTTATTCTATAAAGTACACCAAAATTAAGGCGTACTTTATAGAATATGCATAGGCAAATTTCATTTCAGCGACGATGTTTTAGGCTGTTTTAGATTAATAAAATCTAGTCCTAAATGTAAAATTGGGCTTGTGAGTTTATAAAATTAGGTGGAATGTCTGCAAGTGTCTTTTAACATGGTGTCTGTCTCTGACTGTCATATTGGTGTTGTACATGATGTGCTGCTCCTTTCTTTTTCAAACAATTTAATGTCTGCTCTCTCTTTCTCTGCCTTCCTGGTGCATGCAAGCATGTTCCTTTTGGCATTATTTCCTTTGTGTGCTTTGGGTGTGGTCCTCTGCTGGTATGCAGTGTAAAGGCACAAACCCAGGGATTTTTATATATCAATAATACAAAATGCACTTTAGAATATTCTGCACATTCATTTAAGATGCATTTCTGAAAATAAAATCAAACAAAATAATTCCCCTGTTTACAAAGCCATGCTTGCAGCTGCCGGTATGCTAATGCCGACACAGCCCATTCACTTTGAATGGGCTGTGTCAGCATTGCCGCGCGGCAATTGCTAGCGCAGCTTTGTAAGCAGGATGGTAGATGTTTTATTGTAGCCAGCCTGCCTGCTTTTTCTCCAGGAAGTCATCATCCCATTAGCAGCTGTGTGAGTTCATTTACTGTGTTACAAAAACGTCTGTTCTGGGAAACTTCTGGAGGTCGATATTCAACGTTTAGCCACAGAGAGGATAAACTATACATCACCACTGGGTAAATAAAAGAAGTTATATGTGGATTTTGAAAGCTGGCACTATCAGGGTAATTCTGTACTGGTGTGCCTATTTTTAGGCGCCTAGATTGCACCTGTTCAAGACCAAGAATGCACCTAGTCTTCCATGAAGAAAAGCAGGTGCAGACTTTTCTATTCAATAAAGGTATAAAATATTATTATTATTATTATTATTATTATTATTATTATTATTATTATTATTATTACGTGACATTTATAACCCACACATGCCATTAAATTATCTGATCCTTTCTGATTCTTTTATTTGTTTTATTAGTTCTCCCACTTCTGATGCTGAAATGAAGTTATTTTGTTCTAGAGTTATTGAGTTAGAATTATGTATTTAAAGTTAGTCGGGCTCTTTTTTAGGTCATTGTTTGATTTGTTTACAATAAGGCCAATTCTATCATCTAGACACCCGCATTTACACACCTCTTGCACATGTAAGTGTATGGAATAGTAGCACTTAAGTGCGTAAATGTACACTTACCAATGAAAATGCCATCAAGAAGCCTAAATGCTATTCTATAACAGTGCATCTAGCGAAGGGGTTCTTATACTAAGCTGTAGTAACAAATGACCTTAGCATGCCCTTATTCAGGTCATTCTCACATGCCAAGGCCATTTTTACCTCAGCCATAAACCCCCAATTTTCTATTTAACTCATTAATGGCCATACGCTAATGTTGCCATTAGCACACAGTCATTTTCAAAAATTATCGCAGGAGCATGTACTGGCACCTGTTTTGTAGACAGTAAGAGCTCCCGCTTATCCATGTGTTAACCAGTTAGCACAGTAATATAGATGCACTAACTTGTTAGCACATGAACACCCACTCTCTGCCCCTCATATACCCCTAAAAAAATTCCTCCAAAATATTCACTATGCAGTTAGTGCATGCATATGTGAAAATGAATGCATGAGGCTTTAGCGTATCCCACATTAGGCCATTTTTGCTCTGTTAGATGTATGTTAGTGCCTAAAGCAGCTTAGTAAAAGGCCCTCTTACATAGCATGCAAATGCAAGGGGGTGAGCATGGCAGGATATGGCTATGGATCCCAGTTATGCATATATTTACAGAATACTGAAAGTTATGGGCATCCCTGCTGCATTCAGGTGCCACAGTTATGCCAAGTCTATGGCTGCTATAACTGGGGGCTGCGTTAATGTTAGCCACACCGATACCAACTTATGCTAGTATTCTATAATACACAGTGCCCATGTGCAGTTACAGAATAAGCTTCTACTTTGCACCCTTGGGGCACCTAAATGGTGGTGCCCAGTTCTAGAGTTGCCCTTAATTTGTATATTTTCTAGTTGATACTATGGTTTATGTTCATTTGTTAATTATTATGGGGCCCTTTCACTAAGCTGTGCTAAAAAGTGGCCTGCGCTATTTTTAGCACACGGATTTCCCATGCACTGAGGCCACTTTTAGCATAGCAGTAAAAGGGCCGCAATTTTATTGTACATTAATGGCCACATGCTAATTTCCCAATTAGTACATGGCCATTAGCACAGGAGCCCTTACCACCACCTATTTACTAGGTGGTAAGGGCTCCCGCGCTAAACCTGCGCTGATTGGTAGCATGCGGTGATTTGCAGATTAGCACAGGGCACACCCAATCTCTGTTCTCAATTATGCCCCCACACTAAAAAATATTTTATGTTTTTTAGTGTGCATCGATCCCGGAACAACCGTGGGATGCCTGAGTGCATCCTGCGGTAGACCCTTTTAGCATGCAGTCAGCATGCATTAGTGCTTATCACCTCTTAATAAAAGGGCCCTTATGTCTCTATTTCTTAATTGTACATAAGTATTGCCATACTGGGACAGAATAAAGGTGCATCAAGCCCAGCATCCTGTTTCCAACAGTGGCCAATCCAGGTCACAAATACCTGGCAAGATCCCCAAGAAAGTACAAAACATTTTATGTTGCTTATCCCAGAAATATTTTCCTCAAGTCCAATACCTGCAATGACAACAAATCAAATTGGCATAGTAACTAAACAAATTTTTGTGATTCAATATTTTAAAGTAGCAAGTGGCAAATGAAAAAAACAATATGTATCTGAATGCAAGTTACCTTTTTTGAAATAAATTAATTTAAGAAAACAACTTTAAAGCATTTTACATTCCCCATGTTTTTATAGACTGTAAAATCTTGTCTGTGATGCATGCACACATTTGAATAATGCATAGTCCAAGATGACTAAATGAAGCAGTTGGTACAGACTATTTTCTCGGATGAGTAATCCATTACCAAAACATTATCTCTGTGAACAGCATCCCGAAAAACAGAGATTAAGAGCCCAAAATACCTCTGATTTCTGTTTTACAATGTTGGCTTCATAATTATATGCTGCTTAAGTTACATGTGCTAGATAATTTGACTATTCCATTGCAGCTATGCAGTTGAAAATTATTTTCCATTGCAGTAGTTTATAGAAGATATTCTTTTGAGATGCACATACTTTCCTTTCTTATTTATTACTTTCATTTAACTCATCTGAACACAAAACAACGTATCTGTTTCCCATTTCCAAACAAATTTCAGCAGCATGTTGCAGGGCCCTTCAAGGGCGTTAGGCTCCTTAAAAGAACTTTCAAACTTGCACAGCCCCACCCTTTATTTAGTTATCAGGCTCCTAACCCCCCCTCCCATACACACATACATACAAATTTAATAATTAAACTCAACAATCATGATTACGCCAATATCCCCCGCTGAAAATGATCCTTTAAAAACACATACAGTACAGGCTCGATTGTCCAATCTAAACCAGACCAACCCATTGTGAGACAAGTGAAAAGTTGGATAATATGGAAAACAATGGTAACCACTCAAACAAAACAGAAACAAAGGCATGGAATTCCCGATTTTCAAAAATTGTTCTAAAACAAAGATTTTAATAGAAATAAACATAATGTCTGTCGGATATGCCAGATGGATGGATTACCGAAGGTCGGATAATCGAGACTGTACTGTGCTTTTAAATATTAAACTGTTCAAAGCACAGGTGGATGGCTCTCTGCATTTGTATGGCTTCAGGATCTATTTTGATTTGACTGTAGCTTCTCTTTGCTGCTCCTCCAGAAGGTGCCACCCCAAGCAACCACCTAGTTTGCCTAATGCTTAAGCCAACCCTGCACTCGTGGTAGTAAGTAGGAGTCTATACACTAAAGCAATGTTTTCCAAGTCCATTCCTGGAGTACTCTTTGCCAGTCAGGTTTTCAGGATATCCACAATGAATATGCATGAAAGAGATTTGCATATAATGGAGGCAGTGAATGCAAATCAAGTTCATGCATATTGTCAGGCTCAGTCGCCAGATCCGCACCACTCTTTCTCAGTCTCTTCCTTTCTTCACCAAGCACGCCCTTCACTCCCGAGTCGACAGTCTGCAATCAGGGCCTCCGGACAACAGGCAAATCACCAGAAGTGCTTTATTATCTCATGAGTACATTTAATCTGCTTTAAGGCGTCACAGGCCCTCCCCTCTCCTCAGTCCAGTTCCATTCTCTCCTCCCCTTCCTCTCGGTCTAGGGGCTCCTCCCTTCCCCCATCTGATTCCATCTCCCAATCACACCCCGGCTCCTCCCTCTCTTGCATAGATTCTTCTCCCTTCACCTGATCCCTCTGCTGGTGCTGCACTGCCTTCTGGGGCTTGTAGTTTCTTAGCTCCTGACTTCTCTGACGTTGCCCTGCCTTCTGGGCTTTGTAGTTCCTTGGTTCTGAATCTCTCTGGTGCTGCACTGCCTTCTGGGGCTTGTAGTTTCTTTGTTCTTCACAATATTCATTGTGGATATCCTGAAAACCTAAAGCATATTGGAATTGGCAGATAAGCATTATCTGCAAATTCTACTAGCATATTAAATTGCTGTTTAGCACTAAAGTAATGCAATTCAGAACACTGATGTATTAGAATGGCTGAGATAACTGAACTTGGTTATTTTAACAAAGCAGTGTAATCCCCTGCACATTAACTGGCATGAAGATGTGGACCCAGGTAGAGTGGGCTGCAGGATATCCAGCTTGGGGAAATGGGAGGCCACTTTTCCAAAATCTCTCCCATCTCATTTTACCTTTCCAAACTTATTAACCAAGTCTGGCCTGTAACTTGTCAAGTAACTACACTTTTACAGAAACTGTTAAATCTACCCCTGCAGTGCATCACCTTTCTAAATAGTGTGGTAATGATTAATGAGCTCATTGTGGTAGCATTTTTATATTCAAAGAGCAAGATGGCTCTTACAGCCAGCCCCATTAGTGCACAAATACCCGCGCAAATTTTTTTTTGGGGGGGTGGGGGGTGGGTGGGGGGGGGGGAAGTTGTCAAGGTGCGGTAAAAAGCAAGCCAAAAAGTGTGCTATGCCACTTACATGCGCCTTACAGAATAGCATTTATAGTGTTTCTATGCTTAAATAGCAATTTTGCTGCATTTTCACATGCAAGGCACACATAGAGGGGGCAATTCTATAAAGGGTGGCAAAAGTTAAGCACCAAGATGCAGGGGGTCTTTTACTAAAGATTAACTCATGTTATCTGCCACAGGAGCTATTTTATTCCTATGGGCCCTGCTGCAGATAACATGCACTAATCTTTAGTAAAAGACCCCCGCAGTGCGCTGTCATTATAGAATACTAGTGTAAGTTGGCATTTACGTGCCAGCATTTAGGTGTGCCCGCTTACTCCATATCAATTGTCGACCTAAATGCACAGTCCTAAATGCAGAACTTTAGCATGTAACTTACAGTTATAGTCTCCATCTATACTTCTTCCCTTGGTACTCTGATCTCATCCCATGGTTTTCAGTATCATCTTTACGCTGATGACTCCCAGATGTACCTCTCCACACCAGAAATCTCAGCCGAAATCCAGGTCAAAGTATCAGCCTGCCTGTCTGACATTGCTGCTTGGATGTCTCAGTGCCATCTGAAACTAAACATGACCAAGACTGAGCTTCTTATCTGTCTCCCTAAACCAACCTCTCCTCCTCCCCCATTCTCTATTTCTGTGGATAACACTCTCATCTTTCCTGTCTCATCAGCTCGTAACCTTGGGGTCATCTTCGACTCCTCCCTCTCCTTCTCTGCACATATTCAGCAGACTGCTAAAACTTGTCGTTTCTTTCTCTATAATATCACCAAAATTCACCTTTTCCTTTCTGAGCACACTACCAGAACCCCCATCCACACTGTTATCACCTCTCACTTAGACTATTGCAACTTGCTTCTCACAGGTCTCCCACTTAGCCATCTCTCTCCTCTTCAATCTGTTCAAAATTGTGTTGCATGACTTATATACCGCCAGTGTCGTTATGCTCATATTAGCCCTCAAGTCACTTCACTGGCTAACTATCCGTTTCCGCATACAGTTCAAACTCCTCTTATTGATCTATAAGTGCATTCACTCTGCAGCTCCTCAGTACCTCTCCACTCTCATCTCTCCCTACATTCCTCCCTGGGAACTCCGTTCACTGGGTAAATCTCTCTTATCTGCACCCTTCTCCTCCACTGCTAACTCCAGACTCCGTTCCTTTTATCTTGCTGCCCCATATGCCTAGAATAGACTTCCTGAGCCGGTACGTCAAGCTCCATCTCTGGCCGTCTTCAAATCTAAGCTAAAAGCCCACCTTTTTGATGCTGCTTTTAACTCCTAACCCTTATTCACTTGTTCAGAACCTTTATTTTTATCATCCTCACTTTAATATTCCCTTATCTCTTATTTGTCCTGTTTGTCTGTCCTAATTAGATTGTAAGCTCTGTCGAGCAGGGACTGTCTCTTCATGTTCAAGTGTACAGCGCTACGTACGTCTAGTAGCTCTGTAGAAATGATAAGTAGTAGTAGTAGTATTCTATAAGTTACGCGTGTCAATATGTACAAGCCTTTGCCCCACCCATATGTTCCCCCTGTGAATGCCCCCCTAAACACACTATTTTTATTTTTGTTACATTTGTACCCCGCGCTTTCCCACTCATGGCAGGCTCAATGCAGCTTACATATTATATACAGGTACTTATTTGTACCTGGGGCAATGGAGGGTTAAGTGATTTGCCCAGAGTTACAAGGAGCTGCCTGTGCCTGAAGTGGGAATTGAACTCAGTTCCTCAGTTCCCCAGGACCAAAGTCCACCACCCTAACCACTAGGCCACTCCTCCACTAAGGACCAAATACTATCAATGGCGCCCTAATTCGGGTGCCAACAAAAAGATTTCGAAATGCTATTCTGTAAACGGCACTCAAAGTTGGGTGCCATTTATAGAATAGCGTTTAGCACTGGGATCTGCACGTAATTATAGGTGTGAGGATTTACACCAACTAAAAGTAAATCCTCACACCTACACTAGGTGCAGATCTGTCTTATTCTAGAACACTGTACTCAAATTCTAGAAATGCCCCCTGACCCACCCGTGCCCCTCCCATGGCCACACCTCCTTTAAGGATCCACATGTAAAAATGTACACACACATCTTTATAGAATACCAACTACAAAGATGTAAACGTAAATTCAAATTGGTGTCAATTATTGGTGCTAATTGGCTCATTCCATTAAATTGTGTGCACAAATTAGGGCATGTACCCAAATTTGTGACTGCAGTTTTGAAAGCCACATATAGAATTAGGGGATAAATAATATGTTCACTATAAATATAAAATACTGCTTATTTATTTATTATTTATATAATTTCTAACCCGCCTACTAACTAGGCGAGGAACAAAAAAAACAACACATATAATAAAATACATAAAGCATGGCAAACAACAAACATATTAGAAACCATGTATAAAATCTAAAACTAAAAACAGAAATCAAAATAACAAATCATTTTTACAGAATTTAATATGGCAGCATCGTAGAACCATTCCCAAGCCTTCTTACTCCATAAAGGATTGAATAAACAAAAAAGTCTTCAATGTTCTCTTAAATTCAGTAGCAGCTTTTAACATCCAAATACTTCCAGGGAGTTTCTTCCATAGACCTGCACCAGCCAAGGAGAAAACACAATTACAAGTATCAATATATTGAAACTTCACTAAAGGCTGCACCAAAACCGAGTTCTCGTCGATCTCAAGGAGTGAGCTGGTTCTTTTCAGGTATCCTAGTAACCCTAGATGTTCAATCACTTGATACAGCTATACCTCAAAGTGAAGCAACTGCAATATTGGAAGATATTTTAGAATCTCGTCCTAAACCAACTACTGTTCCTACTAATTTTCTCTCTCGATTGTTACAATTAACACTCTTCAATAATTATTTCATCTTTGATGGTGAAATTTATGTTCAATTATCTGGAATAGCAATGGGGGCGGCTTTCGCCCCAGCACTGGCTAATCTTTTCATGTCTCATTTGGAAGAACATTTTATTTACAAATTAGCTGGTGGCGCTTCATTGACGACATGTTTGTCATCTGGAAATCTGATGAACAACAATTAAACCAATTTGTTATTGAATTGAATTCTTGCCACCCTACCATCAAATTTCAATGTAATATTCATCAACCCAAAATAAGTTTTCAAGATGTAATGGTCACTAATAACAATGGAAAACTTAAGACTGATTTATTTACTAAATCCACTGATCGAAACACTTTACTATCTTTTGATAGCATGCACCCATCTCACATTCGTAATAATTTACCATTTGCACAGTTCCTACATTATATTGTGAACATTTATATCCCACATATTCCCACCAAGGCGGGCTCTATGTGGCACACAGTGCAGGAGAAAGTACAACATAATAACAGTAGTGCAAAGCTGAAGAGAAGAGAGAAAAAAAGAGAAAAAATACAAGTGAGCTGCCAACCAATTGAAAGAAAAATTAAGTAATAGAGGATATCCAAGGAAAATTATTAAACATGCCTATAAGAAAGCACTATTTAACCATCGTCAATTTCTATTGGAACCTAAACAACAAAAGCCTCAAAATAGAAATATTCCATGGAACCTAAAGTTAGGTGTGGTTTATAGAATATGTGTAACGCTCATTGCGTCTAAAATTTAGACGCAATCATTTATGCCAACCTGGTGTTAATGCCCACACCTAACAGGCACAGATAAGGCATATTATATAAGAATGCATGTAATTTGTAGGAATGCCGATAGTCTGCCCATGCCCTTCCCATGGCCACACCTCTTTTCAAGATCTGCACGTTAGAATTTACACTCACCATTTTACAGAATGTGCTTAGAAAGTTGTGCATTTAAATTCTACCTAGTGTCAATTAGAGCTAATTGCTTGTTAGTGGCCAATTATCAGCGCCAATTGACTTGTCAACCAATTTTCAGTTATATATATATATATATATATATATATAGAGAGAGAGAGAGAGAGAGAGAGAGAGAGAGAGAGATTTATTTATAACATTTGTATCCCACATTTTCCCACCCATTAGCAGGCTCAATGTGGCTTACAGAACACCGTCAAGGTGAACGCAAAGTCCAGTAGATATTAAACAAATATAGTTTAAAATAAGGGTCAGGTAAGGTTAGGGTATACAAGTACAACAAGGGTCAAGGAACTAAGGAATATGACTAGATTCTATATGTCATGCCTAAAAAATTGGTGCCAAAATGAAATTTACCCAAGCATATTCTACAAAGTACACTTTATTTAGGCATACTTTATAGAATAAGTCTAAATTTCCATGCGGTATACAGAATACACCGAGCACTGCTCCACATGACTAAATTTAGCTGCAGGCAGTTATGCCATATAAAACTTGGTGTAAATCCTGATGCCTAAATTATGCGCAGACTGGGTGTATTCTATAACAACGTGCATAGGTTTTAGAAATGCACATGTCCCACCCATGACCATGCCCACTTTTCAACTGTGCAACTTAGAATTTATGTGAACCACGTTACAGAATACGCTTAGACAGTTCTGCATGTAAATTCTAATTAATGCCAATTAGTAATGATTATTGGTTGTTAATATCCAATTATTGCTGATTAGCTTGTTAACCAATTAGCTTATACGCCTTGTTATGGAATACTCTTCCATTTTCAATGCGGAAATCTCACCACGATATATAGAATCCCAGGGATAGTGTCTAAAGTTGCATGAGTAAATTGGCAGAGCAGCCAAATTGCACATGCAACTTTTGGCATCTTATACAGAATCTGGGGGTTAGTGTGCAAAGGTGGGAAACAACAAAACTCCTTTGGTTAGGAGATCAATATCTAGAAATGTGAAGACAGAGTTAAGGGGTAATGACTTAGACTTCAATTCTGAGTCTACTCTATGTGTCTTGGGAGTAATTTTGGACTCTTTGTCTAGAACACCAAGTTAATATTTTGATTTGTAAAGTTTTTTGGGGAAATTAAAACAACTTTGAAGCATAAGGAGTTATTTCCAGTTTGATTAGTTAAAAATTCTAGTTCAAGCTTACATACTAACTCAATTAAAATATTGTAACAGTTTATATAGTGATTCCATCTGTCAGCTGTTTGTAAAGTTACAGACACTTTAGAATACATTGGCACAACTTCTTTGCCATGTAAATAAATCTGATCAAATCACATCACTACTGATAAAGTTGTATTGGCTCCCAGTGGAAGGTCAAGGTATATTTAAGATTTGTTGTCTGATTTTTTTAAATTTTACATGGTCAAGCAGCATTTTATTTAAGTCATTTAATAGTATTCCCAAATAATTTAAAATTGCTGTGACCAAAGAAATTTTTTTTTTTATTTTAATATTTATTCATTTATCCATTTTATTACAAGAAATATCTTGCTTAAGAAAGTATACAAAAATGAGGCAGTTACATAACTGTTAGGAAATGTTAAGAAAATATATAAAGAGAAAAAAAAAAAAACAATATACATTTCCAAGGTAACCCATACTCAAGTCCATAAATTTGGGATCCAAGATTAGGATATCTAAGGGAGTTTTACAAAAGGAAATATATAACGGATGATGCAAAACTAGCTAAGTGGAGTTATCTTATAATTTATTGCTTATCCACTTTTACCGAGGCTATAAGTGCCGATACGTGGGCTGGTTCCGTGAAAACATATTTCTTCTCCCTAAGCCTTATTATGCACTTGCAGGGGTACCTTAAAAAAAAGGTTCCCCCCAAGTGCAGAACCTCAGGCCTAAGGAGCAAGAATTGCTTCCTCCGTCTTCTAGTCTCCTTGGAGACATCAGGAAATAATAATATTTTTAGGCCCAAAAAAGGCTTCACTTTATTGCGGAAAAATAAACGGAAGATCCAGTTCTTGTCTGGTAATAATGCAACCGTCGCCACTAACGTGGCGGCAGTTGCTAATTCAGAGTCAGAAGTCTGAAGCAAAAGGGAGACATCAATCGGATTATCAAGTTGGTTCAAATTTTTTCCAGGAATATAATATGCCATAGTCAATGGTGGTAAGTTTGACTCAGGTATCATCAGAATTTCACGCATATAGCGTTTCAGCATTTCAAGGGGAGCCACATTCTGTAGTCTAGGAAAATTGACAAATCTCAGGTTATAGCTTTTAGTATAATTATCAAAAATTTCAGTTTTCAGTCTGAGGTTTGTCAAGTCTTTCATCATAGTAGGTTGTATTGTTTCAATCTTCACAATTCTTTGATCCATTTTTTCCACTTTGTCATTTAACTCTTTAAACTGCACATCTTTTTTTTGTAAATCAATTTCCAAGGATTTTACTTTTGGCATTACTTCGTTAATCTGTTTTAAAAAAGTTTGTCCCAAATTAGAAACTAAATCCCATAATGCTTCTAATGTCACTTCTTTTGGTTTAGTTACTAGCTCTTTAGGTAATTCAAACCTTTCAGAAAACCGCTCACGAGTCTCACCCAAGTCCTCAGGTCCTCCTCCCTCAATCCGCAGCGATTCCATGGGCAAACTGCCCTCCGTTCCAACCTGAGATGTAAATGAAGCTTCCAATCGGCGTTCCTCTGGGCCCCTACCATCTTCCGGAGTGGACCCCGTCGATTCAACAAGGAAGGAACTAGCGCCAATCGGCTGGGGAGGAGGGGTGGGCGCAGCGGGGCTCAAGGTAACTTCACAGCCAGGAGAAGCCAAAATCTCCAAATTGCCGGCGTTCTCTACTGGCAGCGCTCCGCCGTCAAAACAGCTCCCTGTGGCCTCACAAAACGATCCATCGGACCAGGTAAAGAGGGGGGTAACGGGGAAGCTCTGCTCGTTGTTCTCCCTCTGCGTTTAGGCATTTTGTTAGAGCACGAAAAACGAGGCTCACAGCAACTTAGCTGGGTGCAGCCATCTTGGATCACGATCGTGACCAAAGAAATGTATGGGGTTTTTATGTAAGCTGGCAGTAAACGCCAAGATGCCCATAGAAATATAATGGGCATCTCAGCTTTTACCGCCAGATTATTTCAACTGCGAGCTAAAAATGCTACCGCAGCTTAGTAAAGGATTCCCTTAAAGTTGTATTTCCATGATGTTACAGGGGTAAAATCTGAGAAGATATTGAAACAGTTTTTTGCTTATCAAGCAGCATAAACTTGGAACCCTCTTCCTTCTGAAATTAGGTCCCAGGTTGAATATTTACTCTTTTGTAAAAACTGTTTCGGAAATTTTTGAGAGGGAAGTTTTAAGCTTGAATTGCTATTTTATTGTATTATTTAAGATTATGCACATCCTAGTTATATCTAGTCTATATCATTTGTAATCCACATTAGACCTAAGGGTAATTTGCAGAATATAAATTTGTCTTGTATTGTATTGTATTGTGCTGAGGGCACAAAGGAAGGGACATCTGGCTCTCTCCCTAAATCATAAAATTCATACATAGTGTTTGCTCCTTGAATTTTTTCTTAGGAGCATTGAGATCAAGCAAGTTGTATTTTGGTTTGCCAGAAGGAGATCTATGAATGCTTCATGAAGATTTCGTGCTGATTTGCCTAGTCAGAAAAAGAGGAGTTATTACCAACCTAATACTCAACCTAAAGAGAAGAAAGAAGAGGAAACTGAACAATAAAGCAGCATAGCATTGCTATTTCATTTTAGACACCATAGCCTGTCCTAAGAGGATCAAGAGGTGATCCTGAAGGACAGAAACCAGGGAGAGAAAGAGAATGTGTGGTTTATGGCTGTGTAAATTGAAATCTGTTTTAAGTACAATGTTGTTAGAACATTGCTTTCATGAGTGAAGAGGGAATGTGGCAGAATTCAACTGTCTGTACTTGAATTTAAGGAAGCGTGGGACAAGTACATTGGATCTCTGAGGGAGAAGAAAGAATTGGAGAGCTCAGTAGTTAGTTGTGGATGGGATATCTTGATAGGCTGTATGGTCTTTATCTACCGTCATTTTCTGTGTTTCTAGCAGAACAATTGTTTATTTTTATTTATTGGGATTTATTAACCGCCTTTATGGAGAAATTCATGCAAGGTATGTAACTTGGCACCAAGATATAGGCACTACAATTGGGCATGTTTGACACCAATTCTACAGTGGCACGTAGGCACACTTAAGCTTGTAAAATACTAGTGCAAAGCTGCACTGGTACACCAAAATGTAGTCACACCCGCTTACAGCAGTTCAATGGCTGTTGTAAGTTGGCACATCTAAGTTTACCATGCAATGCGCAACTGATAACATTCTATAATTTGCAGACACTGCTTGGCAATGTGCCCATGGCCTGTATGTTCCACACACATGTACACCCCCTCGTAATTATGTGCTAAGCAACTTTGGCATGTACTTTATAGAATAGCACCACGTAAATGCCAATTATTGGCACTTCTGACATGTGTAACTGTTAGTGTTCTATAAACTATGCGCACATGGCACATAATAGTAGGCACCAAGTTATAGAAAGAAGGGGTAAGTTTCTAATCCCCCCACCCCTGATCAAGAACAGTCCTGAAGTTTTCATAAGAACATAAGAATATAAGTGTTGCCATACTGGGACAAACTGAAGGTCCATCAAGCCCAGTATCCTGTTTCCAACAGTGGCCAATCCAGGTCACAAGTACCTGGCAAGATCCCAGAACAGCAAAACAGATTTTATGCTGCTTATCCTAGAATATGCAGTGGATTATCTTAAGTCCATCTTAATAATGGCTTATGGAGTTTTCATTTAGGAAAGTAGCCAAACCTTTTTTAAACCCTGCTAAGCTAACTGCTTTTACCACATTTACTCATTGAGGGGGTCTTTTATTATGCGGTGGTAAGCCCAATGTGGACTTACCGCTCGGCTACCGCAGCAGCCCGGCGGTAGTTCCCACCCCCAGCGAGGACCATTTCCAGTGCTACAAAAATATTTTTATTTTTGTAGTGCCAGTGTTTAGCCAGTGGTAATTTGAACAGAGGGGCACTCTGCCTGGTTATCACTGGGTTAGCGTGGGAGCCCTTACCACCACCTCAATGGGTCATGGTAAGTGCTCCCCCCCCCCCTCTAAAATGGCTGCACAGCAAGTGAAGTGTTCACTTGCCGCATGGCCATTTCTTTTTTTTTTTTTTTAAAGTAGCATTTTACCCACTGCAGTAAAAGGGGGCCTCAGAGCATATCAAAAGCATGCACTGACGCCGGCACAGGCCCTCTTTTGCCGCAACTTATTAAAAGGACCCCTGAGTGAAGAAATAATTTCTCTGATTCATTTTAAATTTACTAATCAGTAGCTTCTTTGCATGCCTCATAGTCCTAGTATTTTTTGAAACAGTAAACAAGCAATTAACATCTACCCATTCTACTTCACTCAGTATTTTATAAACCTCTATCTTAGCTCCCCTCAGCTGTCTCCTCCAAGCTGAAGAGCCCTAGCTGCTTTAGCCTTTTACTCATAGGGAAGTCGTCCCATCCCTGCTATCATTTTTTCGCCCTTCTCTCTGCCTTTTCTAATTCCTCTATATCTTTTTTGAGATGTGGTGACCAGAACTGCACAAAGTATTCAAGGTGGGGTAAAATGCTCTGTGCAGATGGGGTGGGAGCTAGGACAGCATTGTAGCATTGTAGATATATATATATATATTTGGAGCTGTATAGGTATATGAGAATCACAGAAAACAAATGATAAATACAATATAAGAAGGACCTTGCACATATACTGTATGGTGAGAGATGAAAAGAAAATCAATACAATTGGAGAATAACACCAGTGCATTCTTCAGAGAAATAACTACTGATTACCATGAACTACGCTGATGTCACTGTCACTATGACAACATTATGACAAAAACCAGTCACTCTCTGCTACCTGGTAAAAGCAACTGTCATCTCTAATTGTTTGAATAAAGAGAAAAAGCAACAGAAACCAGCACACCCTTTTTCTTAGTGCTAGGCACTGTGTCACAGTCATATTTCACTGCGCGAGGCAGAAAGTGGAGCCACATCTTGTGAAGCTGCCAGCAACTCTTGGCCATCATGATAATGATATAAGAACACCAAGAGTCTCCTAACTTTCATTCAGTCAATACAAAATAGGATTTAAATGTCTAAAAAAAAAGAGCATATAAGATTTGTGTAAAGGTCCAGCAATTTACATTAGTTCTCATTCCTGACTCAATCTAATGTATGATTTGCAATGTTTTATTTCTGCTGAACAGAGCTAAAATGTTACCAGAGGGACTAAATCTTTTTTTCACAGGAGATTCAGTACAGGCATTATATCCCCAGTAATTGCAGTGTTGTATCACATGTATGGCATCTGTCAGGGTCATTTCTCTTCTAGGATATAAGAACTCATTTGCTGGCAATTTTACATCCACAGACATGCCCTCATCTTTATTAACACCTCAAATCCTGCTTTTTTTGTATATCAAACCTCCTTAAATATGATACAATATATGCCTCTTACACCACGTTGAAAAGACTAACACAAACATTTTTTGAGGGGGCAGGGGGGGGTATGATAGGCAATGCAGATGATGGCCAAAGGCCGTCCTAGATATAGGGTTAATTATAGAATTTGCAGATTTTTTCAAAAAATAGGGCTTTTTTTTTTACAAAGACATGCTAGCGATTCTGGTGTGGCAAATGCGACAAAGCTCATTCAGTTCCTATGGGCTTTGTTGTATTTGCCATGCTAGAATTGCTAGCATGTCTTTGTAAAAGGAGCCCATAATATTTTTTTTAATGAACATTAACATCATGGAAAAATTTTAAAACATTTCTAATTTTTGGACAAATTTTATCTAAGAGTGCTTTTGGTAGGCGTAATGATTTTTCCTGGGTCTGCTGATTAATATAATCAAGTTTTCTTTTCTGTGGCCTTCTTTTTCATTTGATACCCCTATGCTTTATTCTTATTGTTTAATCCTCAAAGGCCCAAGAAATTTGCCACATGCTGAAACATGGTGAGGTCAAAAGTGACCCCAAGCTAATGCTGTGCTTGGGGTCACTTTTGTCCCCAGTGGGATTAGTGAAGCATGTGATAGGTGTCATCTAGCGAATAATTATGAAATATGGAATTGCTCAGAGTAAGTGGCACAAAGTAATGAAAAAAGTCACAAAAAGCAATATCTTCAAAATGTACACAACTCATCATATATCAAGATAAATTACTACTACTATTACTTATCATTTCTATAGCGCTACTAGACGTACGCAGCGCTGCACACTTGAACATGAAGAAACAGTCCCTGCTCGACAGAGCTTACAATCTAATTAGGACAGACAAACAGGACAAACAAGAGATAAGGGCATATTAAAGTGAGGATGATAAAATAAGGGTTCTGAACAAGTGAATAAGGGTTAGGAGTTAAAAGCAGCATCAAAAAGGTGGGCTTTTAGCTTAGATTTGAAGATGGCCAGAGATGGAGCCTGACGTACCAGCTCAGAAAGTCTATTCCAGGCATATGGTGCAGCATATGGAGTCTGGAGTTAGCACTTAGCAGTGGAGGAGAAGGATGCAGATAAGAGATATTTACCCAGTGAATGGAGTTCCCAGGGAGGAATGTAAGGAGAGATGAGAGTGGAGAGGTACTGAGGAGCTGCAGAGTGAATGCACTTATAGGTCAATAAGAGGAGTTTGGACTGTATGCGGAAACAGGAAGCCAATGAAGTGACTTGAGGAGAGGGCTAATATGAGCATAATGACACTGGGGTCATTTTTGACCCCACTGGGCCTTTCTAGGGTTAAGGAATATTTTTGAACCACTTTTCTTTGTCCTTGCTTTCAATTGCAATTCATAAGAGACACCAAGGATCTGGTGGAGGATTGAAGCCAGTCAATTCCTAGCTGTGTCTTATATTTCTGGTAATCTTAATTCCTATTTCTTGGTTGGCCCAGCAGGGACCAACCCAGGCCAGGCTTGGGTATTTTTTCCCCACTTAAGAGATTGTTCCTGGTTGCTTCAGTCTTGTTTTCCTTTCTAACCATATATTTGGTTCCTGTTGGTACAGTGACATTAAAACTTACCTTCAACAATCCTAGTTCTCATCTTTTTCTTATCTAGTATACAAGACTTAGGAGTTGCTCTCTAGTAGCTGATCACACTCTGGCTAGGAACTCTGTGACAGAATGAACCAACCAATATAAAGACACTAATGGATTGACTCAGATATCTAAATAAAAAAGATGATAGAAGGACTCAGCTAATCTGAGTGCCCACAATACCTTAATTAGAGTTGCCAAGTGACCCAGTTCCAGGATGGAAACCTTTTTGGCCAGTCCTAGTTTTAAACTTACATCACCAGCAGTGTGGGATTTGCAGTTCTTGATTCTACCCATTGAAATCAGTGTTGCAAGTCTCATAATGCACCAAAAATCTATAGTCTCCGTTCTGGAATTGCTTTGGAGACTTAATAGAAAAACTTTTATTTTCCAATATTCCTAGCACTATAGGTGCTGTGGAAAGTATTCTGCAACCCTTGTTAAAATTTTTTCATCGTTGAATCCTTGTATGAAATTCACTCTTACTATTATACTATCAGACACTTTTACCAAGCTTAGTCCACAATCTGGTTGTTCAATTGTTACTCCAATTCAGAAAGTCTATGAAACCATCTATAAGAAATAAAGCGGCCCTTTTATCAAAGCTTAGCGCATGCTAACGGACATTAGCATACACCAAGTGCCATGTGGCCTGTAGTATAACATAGAATGCATAGCATTTACCCACAAATTCTATATATGGCGTGTGCCCAATTTGCGCATGAAACTTAATTGAATGAGCCAATTATCACTGATAATTAGGCGCTATCAATTATTTGCACTAATTGGCAACAATTTGAATTTACATGTCTATCTTTGGAGTCGGTATTCTATAAAGATGCACGTGTGGATCTGAAAAAAGTGCCATGGGAGGGGCATGGGCAAGTCAGGGTCATTACTAGAATTTGTATGCAATGTTATAGAATACAGCAGAGTTGCGCCTGATTTAGGCACATGGAGTTACACCAAGTTTTAGTTGTGGGTTCCTGTGCTAAGCATTATTTTATATACAGTGCCCAACTTTGAGCACTGTTTATAGAATAGCACTTATCCCCACATTCTATATAGTGCGACTGGTGTTGTGCATGCAAATCTGGGTGTATTCTGATTTGCACGAGCAACTCAATTGATTAACAAGCCAATCAGTGCCCATAATTGTATGTTAACAAGCAGTAATCAGCACTAATTGGCACTAATTTGAATTTACACGCACTACTCGCTAAGCATATTCTATAAAGCAGTCTGCGTAAATTGTACGATGTGGATCTCAAAAGGGGACATGGCCATGGAAGGAGAATAGGTGGGTTGTGGGTGTTCCTAAAATGTACACGCATTCCATGCTTAGTTAGGCATGGGCATTTACACCAGATTTTCATTTCTGTAAATAGCTGTGCCTAAATTTTAGTTGCATGGATGGCGCTACTCATATTCTATAAACCACGCCTAAATTTAGGCACTGTTTATAGAATACGTGTAGCTGCGTTTTCCATTGGCACTGATTTTTTACGGTGCCAAATATAGAATCTGGCCCTTAGTGCTCATTTACTGAATTTAGCCCTTAGTATGTGCTAATGTCCGTTAGCAAACTAAGCTTTAATAAATGGACCCCAAAGGCTGCAATTAGCAACTTTGCATAGAACCTTCTGACTCTTTCCCTGAAGAGTTTGACAACACCCAAAAGACATTAGCAAAGTTGCAAAATTATCCAGTGGCTAATCTCACCGTGAATGCTCATAGTTTTTCCCTTTATATATTGCCCTGATTAGAGGAGCCAGATATCTCTATCTCCTATGTTTGCTTGGGCTTAGGTGGGTAGGGCCCTTGAGTTGAATGTGCTCTCCCATCACATGTAGGTCATGGGCTGGAGAGGCAAAGAGTCAAAGAAAAGGTTCTGAACTGAGCACAGGGAACACTCCTAATCAGTTCCCTCCAAATCAAGTCTCCTCCACTTATTATAACACTGGACACTGGGAAAATTCTCTCTCTCTAGTAACCAGTAATGTCATAGTAAAGTTGAACTATGTTATTCTAATAGAGCCTCTAGATGTCACTGTAAACACCCTTAACGTAGGGCCCTAGAGTTTCTATACAAATATGGGGTTTGGAAACTGAAGTATGGGTAAGCATGTTTGATTTTTTTTCCTTTAGTTCACACTAATGTCCTAGTGAATATTCAGTATGTTTTCTCAGAACTGCTCAGTTGCAGAAGGGAGGTTTTTGGACCCATCTTGAATTTCTGACAATCCAATGCTGATGCTTATGGAACCTAAGAACATAAGAATAGCTATGCTAGGTCAGACCAATGGTCCTTCTAGCCCAATACCCTGTTTCTAACAGTGCCAATCAAGGTCACAAGTACCTGGCAGAAACTCAAATAGTCTCAAACAAAAAAAGGGAAAAAATCAACACTTCCACAACAATTAATATAATAGAAAAAAAAGAGAAGTGTGTTACATGAGCATCAACGGTAGAGAACATGTGTTGTCCAAATTACAATATAGCACATTTAGCATTGAGGTATCATCAATAGGATTAATCGGCTATGAGATCTCTTTAAGCATCAACCTATTTCAGATCTGCAGCATAAATTCTGAAATAATCATCTGTCTCTTAAGCTGAAGTGCGTTTTGTGGATTTTTGGACTTTTAAAATTAAAATTAAGGAATATACTGGTTTCAATTTTATTTAAACTTCAATTCAACTTTGATTAAAGGAAAAATCTTATGAAAAAGCAAAACAAGAAACAGCAGCCCTTTTAGTTAGCTGAAAGGTGATTTCACATCACACCAGCGCAGCGCTGGAAGCAAATGTTTAATTCCCGACTCCCACTGAATAGGAAACAAGGCGTTTCGGCTCCTTAGAACCTGCATCCAGGCAATAGCAATCTGGGTGCTGAATACTGCAACACAAAAACAAATACATCAAAATCTATTACAACACAAACTGTCTTCAAAAAAATGGGATTGAATGAAACCAAATAGCACAACTTAACTGCATGCTAACATCGATGCTCAAAAACTGTTCCAAATAATTCAAGAAAAGGTTTTAGAAAAAATTTCTTTGCTTACACAAAATCACCAAGAAGTTCAAACCGTCATAGAGACGCCAATGTTGTATGTGCGGGCACACACACATCCTGGTTTTTAAAACCCAAATCATGACACCCAAATTAAATATGCAAATTAGCCATGTGTGGGCAATCTGTGAAAGAAGGGGGGGGGAAACGTTTTGATGGTGACGCCAAAAAACACTGTAAAAAAATAAATATGTGTGAATAGACTAAAACTGAAACTGAAAAAAGAAGCTAAAACTATGTGAAAAGAAGCCGAAACTGAAAAAAACAAAACTAAAAAAAGGGGAGGGAGAAAGAATAAAAAATTGGTGATCAATGTACAAAAATTGTCACTTTCCAAATCTGCATGATAACATCTGTCATGTGTAAAATAGTCATGTATGAGCGATCACTTAAGAAGAAAAAAAATGAAAAGAGCAAAAAAATGAATGAAAAAAAAAATACATAATTAAACAAAAACTGGGGTGGACAATGCATGAATCAAACTGTTTTATCATGCATCAAAGGATCTGTTCAGATCAATAGGTTCCATGGGGGCAAGGTGGTAGATTCAGCATCGTTCCTTAAAATGCAAACAAGCATATAAATCACCACCTCTTGGATACTGAGAAATTTGTTCCAAAACAACAAAGGTGAACTGGGTGAAAAGATGATGTCGAGTCAAACAGTGTTCAACCAGAGAAGCAGGTAGATCTTGACATTTCAAGTGGCTCTTGTGCTCCAAAATGCGTGCCTTTACAGAGTGCCAGTGCATTTTTTCTAGCAGAAAAGGTGCCGGTACTCAAACGTCAGGCCACCCTTCAGGGATGGGGTGGTCACTAAGGGACCCACCCCACAATAGCCAGGCCCCCTGCAACCAGTCACAGAATCTATGACAAGGCAGAACTGGTGTGTAGAGCCTGAGCTCTTTCATTAAAACTTGGGGTCCATGGGTCAATTTTAGCAGACAATGGAAAAGGTACTGGTACTAAGTACCCCCAAGTACCCCCTCAAAAAAAGCCCTGCCGAGCACAAAGTTTTGCCCACGTATACCAGCCAGCAGGGCATAAACATACATGGAGAACTTGTGGCACCCTCGTTCCTGCCTCCGGACTCCATAGCCACCTCTGATCCACTTACAAGGGGTCACTTCCCATGCACCAAATGCAGCGTGTGTGCTCTTTCATTCTCTGGAATTTCTTTGATGCTGAACGGCCGTCTGATTCATTTGAAAACTTGTACCAACTGTGACGCCATGCTGAATGGGCTATAATGTAATTTGGACAACACATGTTCTCTACCATTGATGCTCATGTAACACACTTCTATTTTTCTATTATAGACACTCAAATAGAGGCAAGATTCCATGCTACTAATTCCAGGACAAGCATTGGCTTCCCCATGTCTGTTTCAATAGCAGACTATGAACTTTTCCTCCAGGAACTTTTTTTAATCACAGATATGCTAACCACTCTTACCACACTCTCCAGTAATGAGTTCCAAAGCTTAACTATTCATTGAGTGAAAAATATTCCGTCCTATTTGTTTTAAAAGTGTTTCCATGTAACTTCATTGAGTGACTCCTAGTCTTTGTACTTCTTGAAAGAGTAAAAAATCAATTCACTTCTACTCATTCTACACTACTCAGGAGTTTGTAGACCACAATCATATCTTCCCTCAGTCATCCCCTTTACTATTGTGGTTGCTCTTCTTTGAACCTTTCTAATTCCGTTATATCTTTTTTGAGGTACTGTGACCAAAACTGAACTCAGTACTGAAGGTGAGGTCACACCATGGAGTGATACAGAGGCATTATAGTATTCTTGATCTTATTTACCATCCCCTTCCTAATAATTCCTAGCATCCTGTTTGCCTTTTTGGCTGCCAATGCACACTGGGCAGAAGATTTCAGCATATTGTCTACAACACCTAGATCTTTTTCTTGGGTGCTGACATCCAATGTGGACACAAGCATCAGATAACTATGATTTGGGTTATTCTTCCCAATGTGCATCACTTTGCATTTGCCTATATTAAATTTCATTTGCCATTTTGATATCTACATGCTTATTTTTGAAAGAGAAGGACGCCCATCTTTCGACACAAATCGGAAGATGGGCGTCCTTCTCACAGGGTTGCCCAAATCGGTATAATCGAAAGCCAATTTTGGGCGTCCCCAACTGCTTTCCGTCGCGGGGATGACCAAAGTTCCCTGGGGCGTGTCGGAGGCGTAGCGAAGGCGGGACTTGGGCATGCCTAACACATGGGCATCCTCGACCCATAATGGAATAAAAAGGGCGTCCCTGACGAGCATAAGTACATAAGTATTGCCATACTGGGAAAGACCAAAGGCCCATCAAGCCCAGCATCCTGTTTCCAACAGTGGCCAATCTAGGTCACAAATACCTGGCAAGGTATTTGGACGACTTTACCTGGTCCAGTTTCTCTTACAACCAAGGCACAAAAAGGTGCTCAAACTGACCAGATGACCACCGGAAGGAATCGGGGATCACCTCCCCTTACTCCCCCAGTGGTAATTATCCCCCTCCCACCCTCAAAAAACAACTTTAAGAATATTTTGTGCCAGCATCAAATGTCATACTCAGGTCCATCGCAGCAGTATGCAGGTCCCTGGAGCAGTTTTAGTGGGTGCAGTGCACTTCAGCCAGGCGGACCCAGGCCCATTCCCCCCTACCTGTTATGTTTGTGGTGGTAAATGTGAGCCCTCCAAAACCCACCAGAAACCCACTATACCCACATCTAGGTGCCCTCTTCACCCGTAAGGGTAATGGCAGTGGTGTACAGTTGTGGGTAGTGGATTTGGGGGGGTTTGGGGGGCTCAGCACACAAGGTAAGGGAGCTATGTACCTGGGAGTTTTTTATGAAGTCCACTGCAGTGCCCCCTAGGGTGCCCGGTTGGTGTCCTGGCATGTCAGGGGGACCAGTGAACTACGAATGCTGGCTCCTACCACAACCAAAGGGCTTGCATTTGGTCGTTTCTGAGATGGGCGTCCTTAGTTTCCATTATCGCGGAAAATCAGAAACGACCAAGTCTAAGGATGACCATCTGTAGGCACGACCTAAATGTTAAGATTTGAGCGTCCCCGACCGTATTATCAAAATGAAAGATGGACGCCCATCTTGTTTCGATAATACAGGTTTCCCCACCCCTTCGCCGGGACGTCCTGCGAGGACATCCTCAGGAAAACTTGGGTGCCCCTTTCAATTATACCCCTCGAAACCTGCTATACCCTGGCTTCCCATACTTTCCGTGAGACAAAGGATTTTTCTATGGGAAGGCAGTAGTGTTAGTGCCACAAATCAGCATTTTTCCTGGCACTCTTCTCATTGCCTGTTGATTTCCCAAGACAGCATTGTTTTTAGAGTTCTGGAAGACCATTCCTGTTTCTGTTTCTTGTGAGGGAGTATTTTCTTTTCATAAGAAGTAGTGTCAACTGAATGACTTTATGTATCCATAAACAGTTTTATCAGTCTCATGTGTAGGAAAATACAGTAGCTAATATATTATATTGCTTGGAGCTGGGTGCGCTCCCAAATGCTGCTATATACTTTTCTTATTGTCCAATCTATTGCTATTTAGCCTCCCACACAGCTGCTGTTCCAGTTATTAGTAACAATTTTTATTTTTTCATTCACTGATATTTCCATACAGGCATTTTCTATGGCCTGTTAGAGTTATTTGAGTTTGTATTGTATATACTAGAAGCAGATTTAAACAGGGCCTTTGTTCAGCATTAGCATAATAGAGCATTGTAATACAAATTTAGGCCCTGGTCTTTTCCATTCTTTCCTCCTTCACTTTTGCTTTCTAAGCTGGCATACAGTTCCCACATTCATCCTATGCTGCCGCCTTTGAACTAGGAGATGGACTGTTACAGAAATTTTAAAAAGAGAGAGATTCATTACTACTACTAATAATAATCATTTCTACTAGATGTACACATTACATGCAGGTACTTTTCTCTGTCCCCAGAGGGCTCACAAACTAAGTTTTTGTACCTGGGGCAATGGAAGGTCATGTGACTTGTCCAAGGTCACAAGGAGCTGCTATTAGTAGCAAGGTAACATTTAGAAATGGTTATTGTGTCCACATTTGGTAAATCCAATACCTCCTTAAAATATTGCTTAACACTTCAAGAGGTAGAAGATGTGTTACAGGAAAGAGCAAAAAACATAAGTTCTTAGCTCTAGATCAATTTTCCAGGGCCTGTGATTTATGATATAAACTAGCTCTCATTCCAGATACTGAAGGAGCCTGAATATCAGCATCATGAGCCTGCAAAACCTTGGCCCTATCATCAGTCTGGAACATCTGGGAATCAACCAAACAGTAAATGTGCATAATTGGGTAACTGAATCCTTCAATAATGCTTCGGCCCTAGATACAACATGTCAAGTATTTGTATTTATTTATTGAGATTTATTATACTGCCATTAACTAATTGGCAGATCATAGCGGTTTACAATCTTAAAATTAACTGAAATTTAGATAATGAAAAGAACCCCAATTCACAAAAGAAAAGGAACCACTCATACAAAGAAACAGACAAGAGTTTTAAAACAGATAGGAAGGAGTTGGAGTAGAGAGGTAGGAAAGGAGGTGAGAAATTGTGAAAAACCAAACCTGGGTATGATAAAACGCTTGGTGGAAGAGCTAGGTCTTAAGGACAGATTTAAATTTCTTAAAAGAACGTTCAGTCCATATAGGAAGGGGCATGGAGTTCCAGTGGAAGTATGTTTAAAAGATATATCTTGGGTCCCTTGCACTACAATCATAGGCATTACTACTTCGGATGGTGGAACTGCTTTTAAATGTTATGTTAATTTAATTTTGCTATACTCAATTCATAAATTTGGTTCACAAAACATGCATTGTTTTATATCATGTACTTTTTTGGTTCTATTCAGTTACCAATATAATTTATTAGTTTTATGCATTACACACAAGTTTATGATTATTTTAGTTTTTTTCTGTTCCACATGTTGTTCACATGTACACCTTTCAGACATTTTTTTTATTCGCACAGCACCATATGTGTTTCCGTATTCATTATTCCATAATCATATTAGTTTATCATTTTATATTTATTACAGATTGTCCTCTCTATATTAATTCACCCAATATAATTACATTTTTCACTTTTTAACGCTTAGTTATGGTGCACATTTTATTCACATTCAGCCATTCAACACCGATTTGTTTCACTTTTTTATTCACATTCAGCTATTGTACACCGGTTTTGGTCTTATTTTAGTTTCACTTTGCGCTGTTTCTTTTGCTACACACGACCCTGCATCATACAACCTAAGTTCAGCACAGCTCACCAACCCAACTTCCCTTTACTACACTTGTTTGAATAAATTCAGACTCCCTCATTCTATAATCTCTCATGCACATTTTCGAGCTTAGTGTGCAAAATTGCATGTGTAGGTTATAGAATAGAGCCAGTTATGCACGTTAATTAATTGCCAAGTTAAGTGCAAATTGACACTAATAACCAATAATGAGCAATCATTTGAATTAATTGCCACTAATTGGTCTTAATTAATTGCCACGTAACTGCTCTGAGATGCTGTGCTAGAATGTTATCATCTAAATTCTATATCACATTAACTGCAAGAAGGGAATGAGCAGGGCAGAGATGTGCCAAGCATAGGGTTGCCAACTAGATCCAGATTCGTCCTATAGGGTTGATCCAGTCCTGGGCTTAACCCAATGCATGCAGCTAGATCCAGGTTCACTCAACAGGGTTGATCCAGTCCTAGGCTTAACCCAAAGCATGCAGGGATTTGGATTCCCTAAGAAAAGCCAGGCTACAATGGGGAAATCAGAATCACAAATCCCTGCATGCAATGGAGTAAGGTCAGGACCTGATCAACCCTGCCGGGCAAATCTGGATCTAGTTGGGAACCTTATCCAAGCAGTTACTCACTAAGGGGTCCTTTTACTAAGCTGCAGTATACACTAACACATACTGCAGCAAAAAATGCCTTTCCACAGAGTGCACTCAGGTGTCCCGTGGTAAGTTTTGCACATGTGCGAGCTACCCATGCGCTAAAAGATAACATTTATTTTTAGCGCTGGGGCGGATCTAGGGGCAGAAAGTTGGCATGTTCTGCTCTAATCAGTTAGCATAGGTATATTGCCACGCACTAACCAATTAGCATGTGCTTAGTGCGTGAGCTCTTACCACCTACATAATGGGTGGCAGTAAGGTCTCACGTGCTAATGGGAAAATTAGTGTGTGGCTATTAATAGGAAAATACAAAAAATCGGTCATTTTACCCCATAGATAAAAATGGCCTTACTGTGCAGGAATGAGCCATGCAAGGATGCGCTAAGGCCACTTTTTACCACATTTTCATAAAAGGGCCCCTAAGCTTTTAGAATTCTGACAGTTATGTATATAACTGCCACATTTTGGCACAAGCATTTATGCCTGCCATAGAGCTAGCATAAGAGCTCATGCTAAAGTTATGTGTGTAACTGCAGGATTATGGTAGTATTCTATAAGGCTTATGCTAATCAAAAACGGAACACTCTTCCCACAAAAAAAATACTGCTTAAGCAAATCATCAAATGTGGAAAGGTAAACACTCTACCACATGCTCTACTGGTATGTGCAGGGTGTATGAAGTAATACAGAGAACTAACAAGTTCTAATTTTGAAGAATTCCTCTGGTTTTATTTATTTTATTTTCAGCACTTCAGTGATCCCTGAGGCAACTATGAGGTTTACAGTTTCTGTTACAGGTACTTTGCACTGTCCCTAATGAGCTCACAATCTAAGTTATATATTGTACTAGGGGTAATGGAGGGCTAAGTGACTTGCACTGGGTCACATGGAGCTGCAGGGGAAATTGAACCTGGTTCCCCAGGATCTCAACCCACTGACGACCATCAGGAAACAGCGGAAATCAAACCCTGATGAAGCCAGTGGTGAAACAGGTCCCTGTTGGGGTCTCCCCTGCCCCCTCCATTCCTCCATCCATGTCCAGCAATTCTTCTCTCTCCCCTGCCCTCCTCTCCATGTCCAGCGATCTCTTCTGTCCCCCTGCCCTCCCCTCCCATCCATGTCCAGCGATTCTTCCTGCCCTCCCTCAGCTCCCCGACAGCCCTCCTTTCCATCCCTTCCTGCCCCCTCCGCGCGTTTAACCCTTTTACTTTCAGTCACAGCGACAGCAGTGAAGAAGACAACACAGCGGGCTCATCTCCAGCTTCTCCCTTCCCTCACACAGTGTTCCGCCCTCACAGAAACAGGAAATACATCATCGCAGAAGGCGGGACACCGTGTGAGGGAAGGGAAAAGCTGGATGCGAGCCCGCTGTGTTGTCTTCTTCACTGCCATCGCTGCGACTGAAAGTAAAAGGGTTAAACACACGGGGAGGGAAGCATAGCCACCGAGAGGGGGTGGGGCAGGGGGGACAAAATTCCCCGGGCCCTGGCCTCCAAGGGGGCCCAGCGCCGCAGTCCCACCCGCCTTCTGTCGTCGACTGTCTACCCTCTGCATTGAAATTGCAGTCTCACCTACGTGAAAGCAGCGCTGCAGGCAGCAGAACGCCTCCCTTCAGCCCTCCTTCCCTCCCTGTATCCCGCCCTTGTCTAACATAACTTCCGCGAGGGTGGGACACAAGGAGGGAAGGAGGGCCGAAGGGAGGCGTTCTGCTGCCTGCAGCACTGCTTTCATGGAGGTGAGAGGCGCTGCAACTTCAATACATGGGGCCTGGCCTGGTGGCAGACGGAGGGGGTAGCGGCGGCGGCAACCTTGGGGGGGCAGCAAGGGTGGTAGGGGCGGGGCCCTGGGGCGGCCTTGCCCCGGGCCCGGCCTAGTCTCTCGGCGGTCCTGGAGGGAAGGAATGGAGAGGAGGGCTGTCGGTCGGAAAGCTGAGGGCGAGAAGAAGGGACCATCCGAGAGCTGCCTGCTGCATTGCGCCACGCCAGCCCTGCATTTGGGGGGCAATGCCCCCCTTGCCCCCCAAACTACGCCCATATTAACTGTCAGGGCCGGTCTTAAGGCGAGGCGACCGAGGCGGCCGCATAGGGCCTCACGCTCAGGGGGGCCCCGCGCGGCGCGCCTCAGGTCGCCCCGACCGTCCGAGCTCCACTCTCCCTCCCTCCCAAGTTCAACAACGCGCGACGGCGACGTGGTGGGGGCGGTCCGCCCCAGATGTCAGCAGGTGGTGGTGGGGGTGCTCTGAGTCCGCTCCCGGCGCTGCTCGCCCTGTCCTGCCTTTAAAAAAACAATTTGAAGTGCTGGAGTAACAGGCAGCAGCGCCTCGCGTCTGCCCTGCTACTAAAAATCTCTTCGACGACGTCGTTGGGCCTTCCCACATTGAGTCCCGCCCTTCTCTGAGGTAACTTCCAATTACCGCGAGGGCGGGCAGGACTCAATGTGGGAAGGCCCAACGATGTCGTCAAAGAGATTTTTAGTAGCAGGGCAGACGCGAGGTGCTGCTGCCTGTTACTCCAGCGCTTCAAATTGTTTATTTTTTAAAGGCAGTGAGGGTGGTGGGCCTGGGCGGCAGGAGAATGGAGCTGGTAGGTGGGGAGGGACTCAGATGGGAGAAGGGTGTGGGGGTCTCAGGTGGGGGAAGGGTGGGGTGGGGGTTCTCAAATGGGAAGGAGACTGAGGTGGGGAGTGGGTTCATGGATGGGAGAAGCAGAAGGGGGTGGGGAGGGGGTTCTTGGATAGTTGAAGGGGACGGGTGGGGAGGGGACTGGGGTTCTTGGATGGGAGAGACTGGGGAGGGGGTTCTCGGATGGGAGAAGGGGACGGGTGGGGAGAGACTGGGGTTCTTGGATGGGAGAAGGGGACTGAGGTGGGGAGGGGGGTTCTTGGATGGTTGAAGGGGACGGGTGGGGAGGGGACTGGGGTTCTTGGATGGGAGAAGGGGACTGGGTCTGAGAAGGGGCAATATGGGAAAATGGGGGCCATGCCTGGGGCTGGTGGGAAAATGGGGCATGCGTGGGTCAGGTGGGAGAATGGTTCTGAAAAGGGGGGCCCTAATACAAGGCATGTGGATGAAGGGGGCTGGAACTGGGGGCTGAAAAGGAGGTTAGGTGGGATAAGGGGGCTAGTACTGGGACTGGAGGCTGAAAAGGGGCAGGGGCTGAAACTGTGGGTACTGGGGGCTGAAAAGGGGACAGGGAGCAGTGGCTGGGGGGCTGAAGCTCGGGACTGGTGGGAGAAAAGGGCTGGGGCTGAAATGGGGGACTGGTGGGATAGTGGGGCTGGAACTGGGGCTGAAAAAAAGGGACGGAGAGAGGGGCAGATCCTGGATGGAAGGGGGAGGAGAGGGAGGGCAGACCCGGATGGATGGGAGAGGGAAGGCAAATGGTGGATTGAAGGGGCAGAGAGAAAGGGCAGACAGTGGATGGAAGGAATAGAAAGGGCAGACAGTGAATGGAAAGGGGAGAGGGCAGACAGGGGTAGATGGTGGAAGGAAGGGGCAGAGATAGAGGGCAGATGTGGATGGAAGGTGAGGAAGAGAGGGCAGACATTGGGTGGAGGGAACAGCAGAGAGGGCAGACACTGGATGGCAGAGAGAGACCGAAGACAGATGCTAGATGGAAGGAAGACAGTGAAAAGAAGTTGAGGAAAGCAGAAACCAGAGACAACAAACTGTAAATAAAATATATATTTAAATTTTTTTGCTTTAGGATAAAGTAGTATTGCAGATGTGTTAATAAATGTTTATAATAGAACATATAAACAAGGTAATCTTTTTATTGGACTAATTTTAATACATTTTGGCTAACTTTCGGAGAACAAAACCCCCTTCCTCAGGTCAGGATAGGATACTGTAACAGTACTATACTGTATTGACCTGAGGAAGGATGTTTTGGCCTCTGAAAGCTAAATATATTAGTTCAATAAAATGGTATTTTATTTTCTATATTTGTTTTATTTCTATTTGTCAATTTGTAAAGTGGTGATTGGTATTTGTTAGTTTTTTTTCAAACTTACATCTGCTGTCTTTATATTTTGCACAGCACTAGAGGACATTTTCTGTTTCTGTGGTGTTGCATTGTATGCAGAGTCTGGCATCTTGGGGTTTCATTTTATTTTTTGTCTAAATAGAAAGTTTATGATTACTTATTCTATAGTGGATTAGGGTGTATCTGTGTTTGTGAAAAAGACATGGCTTTCAGTTGGCATTGACTGTGCAGGATCGACAGGCCCTGGAGCTGGGGGCCTTGGAGCTCGGAGGGAGGGGTGGTGGGCCCTGGAGCTAGGGTGGGGGCGGAGTTAGGGTGGGGCCCCATCAAATTGGTCTGCATAGGGCCCCGCACTTGCTAAGACCAGCCCTGTTAACTGTCCTTCACAAAAGTACATCAAGGAGGTATATAACAGCAAAATTAACTAAATAAAAACATCTAAAAGCAATTAAAAACAATGCAAGACTGAAAACATCATACAAAAAAGGGGAAAAGGACATAGAAGACAAAATAACTCAAAAAATTAAAGCAAAAAAAAAAGGGAAGGACAAGGAAGTGTTGGCTTTTAATAGGGATGTTCAACAGCTGTTGTATGCATTGATCTTCTGACAATTAAACTACTGTAGTGTTCTCTACAATGATCTAAAGTCTTCTGCTTTTAAAATGAATAGAAGGAAATATTTCTTTATTCAATGAATAATTAAGCTCTGGGACTTGTTGCCAAAGGATGTGCTTATAGCAGTTAGCATATCTGGGTTTTTTAAATGCTTGGACAAGTTCCTGGAGGAAAAGTTCATAGTCTGCTATTGAGATAGACATGGGAAAGCCACTGCTTGCTCTGGGATTGGTAGCACGGAATGTTGCTACTATTTGGGTTTCTGTCAGGTACTTGTGACGTGGATTAGTCACTGTTGGAAACAGGATACTGGGCTAGATGGAGCACTGGTCTGACCCAGTATAGCTATTCTTATGTTCTTATGAATTACAGGTCATACAAAATAACCATGAAGCTCCTAACTTATGCATGCAGATTCAATGTAATCAATGCTGTTACTTACTGAGGTAAGTTAAGATCTTACCCTAGAATTACTGTGCATTAATTATCTAGCTGATTTGCTTATGCCCTATATTCCTCTGCTTTCCTTTTGTTCCATATAGCAGAGTTTATTAATTATACTGTCTCCTGTTAGGATTCATCTTGAAGCTATGTGTTGCTCATCTTTTGCATATTTGGCCCCATTCCTTTGGAATACACTAAATCCAAGCACAAATATCAAATACAGCATGTAGGTTTAAATTCGTGATGGCTACACAACTTGTCAATTTTGTTCCATAGGGCGCAGTCAGACCCAAGAATTCTAATTTGATTTCTAACCTGGTGACATTTCTGAGATCCATTCTACAGAGCCTGCAAAGTCTTTTCTTGAAATGTTTTTGAAAATGTTTAAACTGTGACTACTAATTATGGGCTGGCAGTAGTTTAGAAATCAAACTGACAGAACTAGGCCGAGAAGTGGCATTAGTATACACCATGTCATTTGTCAGCTGGTTCTTGTGCTGTAAAGAAAACATACTTCAGATTAATGAGGCTCATGTATACAATATTTACTGACTTAATATTAGAGTGGAAGTTCCTGGAAGTGAACAATAACAGCTACTGAGTGGAAAGTTCTACTATATTAACACTGAAAGAACTGATACACTACTTTCTTGTGATTAATTTGTGAGCTGGATGAAAGGAAGCCATATAACAAAAAATTATGTGCTCTATAATATGATCAGTTGTTTTGATCCATCTACAGGAATTAACAAAGTCACTTATCATTTTGAAATCACATTTCTGATAGTTTACAGAGATATAGGCTCTTTTCAAGACAGTTTATTCTTTTGCTCCATCCTAGTAACAGCTCTCTGGCTCTCAGATTACCACTGTGGTAAAGAAAATTCAAAATAATCACAACCCTCACTTCCTACATCAGGAGAGGATTCTTCACACTTGCCTGCATCACTTGTACTGCTCATAGAAACACAGGATACTATGGCAGACAGGGTTAGTAAGGTGTTACTATATTTGAGCCCTGGACATGGAAGAGGTGAAACCATTACAGCATAAGGAGGAATTGAAACTTGTAATCCTCAGCAGCCACTATGCCTAGGAAACAACCAAAGGGTAGTGGTGGTTGGTAACTCATTTCTGAGGGGCACAGAGGTATCCATCTATTGGCCAGGCACCAAGATTCAAAAAATTACCAGAGAGATTATTTGATGCTGCTCCATATTAGCATATCCTAACCAAAGTGACTTTGTGATTCTGGGAGACAGAGTAAACTGAATCCTTCCAGCTAAACGTAAAGGCTGAGGCAGTGAAGCTTGCATTCTGGAGATGAATGCATGGCTGCATGGATGGTGTTAACAAAAGCATTTCAGCTTCCTGGACCATAAGTTGGTTTTCCAAGGACTGCTGAGCAAAGATGGTGTCAACCATTCAAATAAAGGATGAAATGTCTTCAATAGCAGACTGGCTAACCTACTGAAGAGGGCTTTAAACTTGACTTGGTGGGGGATGGGTGGACAAAGCCCTTAGGTAAGTAAAGCAAACTGAAACACCATGGAGTGGAACAGGTGGTAGGTGGATGTGAAGCGTCTGTTCACGCTTTCCAAAAATACTAGGACTAGGGGGCATGCGATGAAACTACAGTGTAGTAAATTTAAAACAAATTGGAGAAAATTTTCTTCACCCAATGCATAATTAAACTCTGGAATTCATTGCCGGAGAACGTGGTGAAGGCGGTTAGCTTGACAGAGTTTAAAAAGGGGTTAGACAGTTTCCTAAAGGACACGTCCATAAACCACTACTAAATGGACTTGGGAAAAATCCACAATTCCAGGAATAACATGTATAGAATGTTTGTACAGTTGGGAAGCTTGCCAGGTGCCCTTAGCCTGGATTGGCCGCTGTCGTGGACAGGATGCTGGGCTCGATGGACCCTTGGTCTTTTCCCAGTGTGGCATTACTTGTGTACTTATGTATGCATACTAAAGCTTATAGTATCTATAGGCTATAATAGAAGAGGCTGATTTGTATTTAGTGGTGGTCACAGAGATTTGGTACATGGAGAACCATGACTGGAAGATAGTTATAAAACAAAAAAAAAAGGGGATAACCACAAAAAAATATTTTAACTGTACTCCTGTAAAATGAAATGATAATATATACCACCACTGGGAAACTCCATGTATGCTCACAAATATTTATTAAAGTATCAATCAAGCACGTGAAAAACCAAAAGGAAAAGAAAAGAAAAAAGGAAGGAAAAAAATTAGTGCTCAGTTACCTAGGGGCCCTTTTACTAAGCTGCGTATGTGCCTACAAGCATCCTAAGCATGTCAATTTTGAACTACCGTCCGACTACCGCATGGCCTGAGCAGTAATTTCATTGTTTACTCGAGTCCACTAAGCATGCCGAAATTTCCCGGTGTGCAGCGGTAACCGGGCAGTAATCGGCATTGTACGCACGTAGACCATTACCGCCTGGTTAATGCGTGAGACCTTACTGCTAGGTCAATGGGTGGCGGTAAGGTCTCAGGCCCAAAATGGACGTGCGCCAATTTTTATTTTGCCTCACTACTTCTCCACCCTCATCTCTCCCTACACTCCTTCCCAGGAACTCCGTTCACTAGGCAAATCTCTCCTAATTGCACCCTTCTCCTCCATCGCTAACTCCAGACTTCGATCCTTTTATCTTGCCGCACCTTATGCCTGGAATAGGCTCCCTGAACCGTTACGTCTAGTTCCATCCCTGGCCGCCTTCAAATCTGGGCTAAAGGCCTACTTGTTTGATGCTGCTTTTAATTCCTAACTTGTCACCTGCTTCTAACCTTCATCTTGTCTTCCTATCTTCAATAGTCCCTTTCCCTATGTGTCCTTCTGTCTGTCCTACCCTTATCCTTATTGGTCCTATCTGTCTGTCCTGATTTAGATTGTAAGCTCTTTTGAGCAGGGACTGTCTTTTCTTCATGTTCAATTGTGAAGTGCTGCGTACGACTGGTAGCGCTATAGAAATGATTTATAGTAGTAGTATGTCCATTTTCAGCAAAAAAGGCCTTTTTTGCAGGTGTGCTGAAAAATGGACCTGCGAGCATCCAATACACACGTCTACACCAGTGCAGTCCATGTTAGCAAAAGGACCCCCCCTACTAAGCAATCAAGTAAACAACAATAGCTCATCACTGTACCCAGAAAAATCTTCCAAGAAACAAAGATGACCACTTACACATCAATAGAAAAAAATACACAAATAAACCAGTTAGTTACTTATCTCATTGAGTTCTCATACATGGCAAGGAAGAGAGGCAAAACCTTTAATCCTTTCTTATATTTTCTTGATGCCAATGTAATATCCTGTAAACACTACTTGTGCACAAAAAACAGGCTATACTTGCAAAATCATAAACTCCAAACTATACCTGCAAAATCCAACTCAGCACTGTTTGACACCAATGGGCTTCTTCAGGGAGCTTCACACAGTAGACTTATACATCAATGTTACTCAATGACACCATCCTATACAAAAATAGAACACATCTCCATAAGATACAGTGGTCATCATACAGCAAAAAACAAACTCAAAAAAATGAAATATATATAGCTATACGTATCATACATTACTACTTCCTTCTGCAAAGATAACCCTCCATGGCAGTAACTGCCAAAAAATGCCATTCTCAATTATGCAGCAAAGGACCAATCACTATCGATGCAGCTTAAATCACGTGGTCAAAACGACTCAATAATAAAGAGAAAAAAAGAAAGAAAAAAGAGAAGGTAATCATGTTCTTAACCAATGGAGTTTCACTGTTGAGCCCTAAAGGAGACAGTTTGCCATTTGAAAATGCAATGCTGTTCTTTGCGCAGTAAAATGTGAGAGACATCACCATCTGACAGAAGTACAACCACCTCCATTACTGTAAACAGGGAGTGGTTCTTTTATTCCAATGGGAAACCAATGGTTCAGTGTCCCTGCGTAATCTGATGTTACTTAGTTGTTCAGCAATCCATAACTTGATCCATCTTTTCGTATGTCCCACATAAAACAGCAAACATGGACAACATATGAAATACACAACCTGTGTGGTTTTTCACAATTGTTACTACGAGTCAAAACATGATGCTGTTGTAATCTTGGATGATCGACCACAGTGATTTCCCAGACATGAGTGCAATAAATACAACGGCCACAATTCTTGTGACCCCTATCCATAGTACAATCATTGTTATGAGATTTAGGGTGAAATTCATCATGATGCGGAAAAAGATAATCTTTTACCTCACCTTTATCCCCTGCAGGATTCATCAACTTGCTGGATCTAGTTACCGCAGGTTGCTGCATCTTGTGGTAAAAGAATAATGTTGTTTTCAAGCCACCTCACAAGCAGTATTTTTCTATGAGCCAAAAAGCCACAGCCCTATGTTTCCGGGCCCAGTGTTCATGGGGCAGCATGGGAACATGTAAGGGCACCCCTATTCAGCTGCCCCCCAGATCATCCTTCCTCCCAACTCTAGGCCCTCTTCCTGCTGCATCTTTCCCTCCCAATTTCAGCCCTCCTCCCCTACGCCTTTTTTCTTGCACAGGCTCCCCTGCAGGAGGGTATTCTTATCTGTCCTCTTATGAAATCATTGAAAACCATAAAAGGTAAGAAAAATCAAAATGTCCAAAAATTGAATAGACTCTGAACCAGTAGACTGGTGAACTTAATGTTAGTATAACAGTTTTTCTGTTATACCAGGCTATAATCAATTCAGCAAGGACAGGGTAGGAAGAAAGTGATGAGGAATGGCACTATATATAAAAATAATATTAAAGCAACAGCTCAACAAAGCTGAAAGAGGTAAGGGAGTTGGCACCGTGAGTTACTACTACTACTATTACTACTACTTATTTCTATAGCGAGGCGTATATCTAGTAGCACTATAGAAATGAAAAGAAAGCATGGAATATCTGTTTATATTGGTGTGATGTAAAATTCTCTCACAGGCAGAAGAAATAGAAATTTGATATTCACAAAATTGCTATGAAAGTGGAAGTACTATTGCTATGTGACTTCAATCTGCTGGATATTGATTGGAACATCCCAGCTGCAGTGTCATCTAGAAGATCCTGGATTCTCTGCAGGGAGAACTTTTCAGGCTGTGAACAGAACTCATGTGGGAGGGGCAATACTAGCCCTGGTGCTTACAAATAAATAGTATTGGGTGATCATCTAGGGTTAGGGAATTAGGGTACAAGCAGAGGTGATTCATTCAAAAGCAAAGGTCCTAGAATACAAGAAGACTAACTTCCTCAAGATGGTGGAAGAGTTATTAGCTGGATGGGAGCATCTCACCTATCAAAATAATCAGATAAATTGGGAAGACAAAACTTGCCTTTGCTAAACCGATACTGACTCAATCCCATTCTATATAATTATAAGTTTTCTTTTATAGAATAGCTTCTATCATTTTGACTGGAAACAATGTCATGCTCACAAGTCCATAGTTTCCCAGATCACACTTGAAACCCTTTTCAAAAATTGGTGTTAGTTGGTTACTTTCCAGTCTTCAGGTACTGTGATTGTTTAAATTAACAACATCAGCAATTTTATGTTTGAATTCTTTGAGAATTTTAGGATGATTATCTCTGCTCCCAGTGATTTGTTACTCTTCAGTTAGTCAAGTTACTCTATATATATCTTCTAGATTTACAGTTGTTCAGTTATCCTGAATCTTCACCATCAAAGAATGATCCCACCATAGAACTGAAAAATGAATTTGCAGAACTACTGTTAGTAATATGTCATTTATCTTTAAAATCAAGCATGCTACTAGAAGATTGGAGGGTGGCCAGTGCAATGCCAATTTTTAAAACGGGTTCCATAGGTGATGTAGGAAATTATAGACCGTTGAGCCTGAACAAAATTACTGAGCATATATATATATATATATATATATATATATATAGGCATATATTAATAAGACAAAATCAACATGGATTTAGTCAAGGAAAATTTGCCTCACCTGCATTTCTTTGAAGGGGTGATCATATATAAGCATAAAGGTGAACCAGTCAATATTCTGTATCTGGACATTCCAAATGCATTTGAAAAGGACCTCATGAAAGACTCCTTAGGAAATTAGAAAGTCATGGAATAGAAGGTAATCTCCTTTTGTGAATTAAGAACTTGTTAAAAGATAGAAGACAGAAAGAAGGGTTAAATGGTCAGTATTCTCAACGGAGAAGAGTAGATGATGGGGTTCTCCAGGGGACTGCGTCAGGGGCCCTATTTCTCTACTATTGTTGTGTGCAGAGTCTGACTTCCTGAGGTTTCCAGTTTAGTTTCTTGCCTTCATATTTCTACTACTGAAGTGTGGTCCTTGTTTCATATTTCTTGAGGGTCTGTTTATGTTTTGCATGTGTGACTAAGGTGTGTTGTTCTGCTAGCATGTAGTGGCTGTGTAGAGATCTTGTTGCAGTTGCATTTGTTTGTGTTTTTTCACTACGTGGTGTATTGTATTTTTTTTAAGGGCACAGTGTAATATTTACAGTGCTGCATCTTCATAAGGGTTGTTGCTCTTCGAGTCTTGGGAGTTAGTGTTATTAAAGTATGGTAAGGTTCTGAGTGTCTTTTTGCATAGTGTTTTGCAATGGAGAGATTGTATGTTGGCCTTACTGAGGTAATATCAAAAGTACAATGTAGAGAAAGATCACTAACTAGTAGTTTTCACTTATATCCCATCCAAACAAGCTATTATGTGCAGGACGTAAGAGCCATCACTCTATATCTTAAGAATGGAAAAATGGGCCTCAGTCGGTGCCGTAGTTGAGACAATGTTCCAAAAAGATTTTTAGAAATCGGCTATAATCGGCTATTCAATCATTGGCTCACCTAAAAAAAAACTCCAGACACTCTCTTAAACGTAAAGCTGTGTGTTTTTTCTTTTTTATTTATTTTTACAATTTAAGGTTGACATTAACATCAATGCTGATCATATTTCAAAAATGAGCATAAGGGAAAAATCCAGAGACCTTCTAATTTTACCTGACCCAATCCAGGAAATAAGCATGAGAGTGACCAAAAGAGACTTACCTTATTTTCAGACTATCCCTTACTGAGGTGACATCACTTTAATTGCAGTTTGCCTTTGTCCTAACAAATAAAAAGTAGCACATATGAATTTATCTTGTTGGACAGACTGGATGGACCGTGCAGGTCTTTTTCTGCTGTCATCTACTATGTTACTATATATGTTACTAACGTCAGACAGGGTTTTAGAAAAGTTTGCAGAATCCGTTGCGTGTTGAGTTGATTTCCTTTATAGCAGACTCATGTGTAATCAAGTTCCATTTTAATACGCATATGAAGGCACAACTTGTCAATAAGAGTAGCTAGCAGTCCTTTCTTGGGTTTCAGTCCCTTCACCATCTTGCCAAATTTATACATTGAATGGTGGATGGTGCTGAAAACCCTATTGTGCGACAGAATTTAACTTTTACGTATCCCTTCCTCATTTCTCACTCTCCCCTTTTCCCCCTCTTCCCTCCATACCTTCCCTCTCCATACCTTCTGTCTCCCCTGATCTGTAAGCTGCCTTGACTCTCTCACTGGGATCTGTGTGGTATATAAACAATGGATTAGATTAAACATGTCACTCTTCTAGATGGGCCACCTTTGGCATTCCTGCACTCTGGTTCAGAATATTCCTTCCTTCCACTACCCCCATGTCCTGCAGTTTCCTTACCCCCTCTCCATGCCTTCCGACTGTACTGTGCAGCCACAGAGTGCTTGGATAGTTCGAGCACCTTGAGGTTCATGAAGAACCTGTTGACCTTGCAATTCCCAATCTCATGAAACGGCAAAATCAACAAGCTCTCGAGGGTGGGAGGGGAAGGGGAGAAGATATATGTGTGAAAGAGAGGGGCATATGGGTTGCTGGCAAGTGAGAGAGGTGAGAAAGAAGAAGACAGACTGGCTTCAGGCTTCTATAGAGGCATAGCATCATCTACTGACACTCTTTTTAAATCTACTTTAATTCAGTTGACTACCTATATATATCAATTTTAATTTTAATTTGTCACTGTTTAATTTTCTTTGTCACTTTATTCTTTGGCATTTAATATATTTTATTACATTTAGATTAAGATATGTATTATCTGCAACTATTTTGCTGACCTTTCTTTCTGCATGTTGTCAGAAAAATTAAGGACTCAGGCCCTGCCCCAACCACAACCACAAACAGCTAAGTCACCAACAAAATCTTATATGGAGTGGAGAACCCTAGTTAAATTTTAACCACCTTAAATTTATTTAGGGCCTTGTTTACTAAGCTACGCTAGCATTTTTAACACACGCTAAAATTAGCACACTCTAAATGCTAGAATCGCCCATATGTTCCTATGGGCGACTTACCATTTAGCGCATGCTAATCATGCTAACGTGTCCTTACCGCTGCTTAGTAAACAGGGCCTTCAGTCTATTATGTATTGAACTACAATTAATCTAATACAAAATTTGGGGTTACTTAAATTACTGATGTAAATACCTATTTGACTAATGCTGTGAAAAAATGTCCTCCATAATTTAATTAGGGTATCAGAGAATATGCCAGGGGTGAATCGGTAATGGACAGGAAGGGTAGGAAGTCAAACAACACAGCTCTCTCACACCTTCTCAGAGTGAACTAATACACTTGAGCAAAAGTTTCCTCCAAATACTATCTTGACCAGTGAACACTTAATGACTCTTATAGACACAACATAATTTGTTTAAAATATTTAGCTGTCCATGGGGCTCTTTTACCAAGCTGTGAAAAAATTGCCCTTAGCACACCCTTAACCAGGATTTTCCCTACACTAAGGCCATTTTTCCCACAGATGGAAAATGGCTGATTTTCTATTTTCTTAATAAACGGTTATGTGCTAATGTTGCCATTAACACATGGTCATTAGCACATGAGCGCTTGTCACCACCCATTTTGTAGGCAGTAAGAGCTCATGCTCTAATCCTGCACTAATCAGTTAGCACACGGTAATGTAAAAGTGCTGATTAGCACAGAAAGACTCACTCTCCTCCCTTAACGGAAAAACTTTTTAAATTCTTTTGCACACAGTTGGCAAACATAAATGTCCGACTTCCCACAGGATGTCTGAGCGTGTACCACGGTAAGCTCTTTTAAGCCGCATTAGGCATGCATTACTGCCTAACACAGTGTAGTAGTAAAAGGACCTCTTATTTCTAAAAGCTCAGACCCAGAATTTATTTAATGCAGGCACAAGTTATAGCTTTGGAATCAGAGTCTGCTTTTTTAAAATAGCACATTTATTACACTGTCTTAATAGTACATTTCCAATTCTTTCTCAATACCTTGGTAGTAATTTAGCACTTCAATACACTGCAGTTTTGCGCACATATCACTGTGTTTATCTTTTAATTTGTTTGCTATCCTATTGGGATTTTTTTAACCTGTTGTTGAGGAAAACAGATCAAACTGAGCTACGTCTTAACTAATCACTGCAACTGAAAGGAAAATAAACATGTAATACCCTCTTCTAATTTGTACTGTTGCTTCTCTGCAGGGAAGAATTAAATATTTTGATAGAATTCTCAAAAACTTTCAGGCTGCACCTGACTTGCCTGGAAGGGGCTTTTCTTGAATTAATTCAGAGAAAAACAGACATGTTTAATTTACTTTCACAATACTACAGCAGGTTTGTAAGGCTGATTAGACTTCTTTGAAATAAAGCCATTACAAAGATTGTTTTAACCTGTATTTTCTAATTAAATAGGTGTACTTTAATTCATGCAAGGATACTCAAATATCCTATAAACCAGCTCCCAGCATACCAATACTTAGATGCACCCATATAAACCTCTTAATTTTTTCTTAATCATTTATTTTAAACCATAAATATGGCACTTTTATTTTTAATTTTGGACCATCACAATGACTCTGTTATTTCCATTTATCACTATATATTAAGCAGGACAATGCTATAAGCATCATTGGTCCATTCTGATGGTTCAAAACCAAAAATTAAAAATAAAAGTGCTGTATTGATGGTTTAAAATCAATGATTAAGAAACAAGAGGTTTATACGGGTACGTCAAAGTATTGGTATGCTAGGAGTTGGTTTATAGGTTAACTTGTATTTTGGTATTCATTCTTACCTTCCAGCTTTAAAATTGATAAACAGGCGTGGTACAATCATTGAGGGGGTAAAGTACCTAAATTCTGAAACCATATTTTAGGCCTGATTTACTAAAGCTATTCCCTTATTCTATGCTTACGGGAAAATAACTTAATAAATCAAGCCTTAGCATTTATGCAAAAAGGGCTCCTTTCACTAAGGCGTGCTAATGATTAGCATATGATAAATGATAAGAAGCCCATAGGAATAACATGGGCTTCTTAGCATTTAGCATATGCTAAATCTTTTAGCGCACCTTAGTAAAAGGAGTCCTTAGTACTAGGGATGAGCAAGAAAAAAATTGGTTCAGATCAGTTTACAATTTTATTTAGTTCATTTGTTTTTGGATCTCCAAAACACATTTGGTTCCATCAGTTCCATTAAAATGAGATAAGCAATTCTGAACGCTAAAACTAGGGTTTTCTATCCATTTTTATGAAACATGCTGGCAGGCATCAGCAGCAACAGCAGCATCCCAAGACATCAATGGGCCGATATTCAGATCCTAATGCCAGTGCTAGAGCTGATTAGCGCTGGACTTGCGCCAGCATTAGTCTGCACAGAATGTTCAGAGGGCTGTAGTGCAGGAAACATGTGTGCCAAAGATTAGCATAAATAGTATTTAAATATAGTCAAACTGATGATAATAAGGTAATTTCCTATTCCCTCCCAAACAGCGCAAAAAACAGTGCACATAACAAAGTCGCCCTTACTGCTGAAAACCTAACCCCAGCTCACAGCTGGCATTGGGGTGTTTGAAGAGAAGATTTCTCACAATTTTTTCATTAAAATCTGCTGTTTTTTATTTAATTTGGAAGCAGAAGCCCCTAAGTGCTGGTGGTGAGAGATGACACAGAGCAAACCTGAAAGTGAAAGCACACATTGGTGCCTGTTTTCTGCACTCCTTAAACATAAGCTTTTCAGGTGGAAAATATTTGAAAGGCTTGTATTTAAAGGCACAGAAGAACAGCACCAATATGTGCATTACTTCCAGGTTTTGCCTGGCGCATGCATACAAGAGTTCTGCTTACAGCGATACTCTTGTGCACATGCACCAGGCACATTCCTCCCCCTTTCTTTTGGTCAAACAGTGTGCATATCATTTGCATCTTTTTACGGTTGAGCATTGAGGGTCTTGCCAGGTATTTGTGACCTGGATTGGCCACTGTTGGAAACAGGATGCTGGGCTTGATGCACCTTTGGTCTGTCCCAGTATGGCAATACTTATGTACTTATTTTTCTGTGCTGTTCCCGTGGTATTGGTCGGCCGCTGTTCCATATAGCGCCGGATTTCTGAGGATCAGCCCACAAGAGTGGTATGAACTCCCAAGGACAAAGGCACCACAGCAGAATAGCATGAAAAGCCTGAGAGAAAGGCAAATCAACAACAGTAGCAGAAAGACCCCCAAGGATCCATGAGAGGGGCAAAGCAGGCACAACAACGGTAGGAATAACCCTAAGCACTGAGAGAAGGGGAAAGGCAGCCCAAACCAAGGTACAAGCACCCCAAGGTATCAAAGAGGGGTAATGGCACCCACAGTAGTGGCATGAACCACTCAAGGCACTGAGAGAATCCCAAAAGCATCAACAAGACATTTGAGAAATGGGATAAAACAATCCACTAGACACTCCAAGGCACTGAGAAATGGGAAAGCAGCTCAAGCAAAGGTATGAGCACCCTGAAGTTCAATGAGAGGGACAGACTCAGAGCAGTATCAACAGTGGCAGCAATCAGAGAGGCATGAAGATTGAGTACAAAATAAGAGTGGTACACATCAGAAGTTCTCAACCTGTTCCTGGATAGGGTTACCAGATGTCCCCAGGTCCTGGAGGACAGATTGATTAACTCTGGGTTTTACTGGATCAATCTGTCCTCCATGACTTGAGACCATCTGGTAACCCTAGTCCTGGAGTAACCCCTAGACAGTGCATGCTAATCTATCTCATGCATATTCATTATGGTTATCCTGAAAACCAGACTGACTAGGGCCTTGGTCTTCACTCCCAGCCCTTGAGGGCCACCAACAGGTTTACAGGATACAACTGATTAATATGAAAAAGAAATGTGCATACATAATAACATAGTAGATGATGGCAGAAAAAGACCTGCATGGTCCATCCAGTCTGCCCAACAAGATAACTCATATTTGCTGCTTTTTGTGTATACCCTACTTTGATTTGTACCTGTGCTCTTCAGGGCACAGACCGTATAAGTCTGCCCAGCACTATCCCCGCCTCCCAACCACCGGCTCTGGCACAGACCGTATAAGTCTGCCCAGCACTATCCTCACCTCCCAACCATCAGCCCTGCCTCCCAACCACCGGCTCTGGCACAATTGGGGTAGTAGGCATACAAATCTCTCATATGCATATTTTCTTAGGAATATCCTGAAAACCTGACCTGTTGGCAGCCCTCAAGGACTAGGAGTAACAACTAAAGGACTAGGGGGTATTATCAGATTGTAGCACATATATTGAGGGGATCTTTTACTAAGCTGCGGTAGCATTTTTAGCATGTGCTAAATGCTAGAGACACTCATAGGAATATATGGACATCTCTAGCATTTAGCATGTGCTAATCACTAGCGTGCACTAAAAACACTACAGCAGCTTAGTAAAAGGCCCTATCAGTGAGGTGACTACTACCAACTTCATGCTCCAGAACCCTCATCAAAAGGAGGAGAATAGTAAGGGGGGGCTTATGTTGGATGCAAAGGACGTGCAGGAATGCTAGTGATCCTTCTGAACTATCTTGAACACAGAACAAAGAAGCTCACATGAACTAATCAGAAGGCCTTTCAAAACTCTGCAGCACAATAAAAATGAGGGCTGACAAGCTCCAACAGAGGTGGGATCTTACTTGATCTACACAATTTAATCTGTAAAAGCAAATGACTAGAGATCTTGTGGATAAAACAATCTCAGTTTAACCACCTCTCTCTACAGGCTTCAAGGGCATCTCTGCAATCAGAGACCATAGACATGAACATCTGAAAGATGCCGAAATGGACGTTCATGTGTTTGAAACGTCCAAGTACTGATTTTGCAAAGACGAAAAGGGACGTCCAGTACTTCAGTGTGTCCAAATAGCAAGGAATAATGTTATGGGTGTGTTTTGGGCGGGATTAGGGGGGACCTGAAATCTGGACATCCAAGTGCAATTATTGAAAGGGGGGAAATGTCCATATCTAAAAAGAAGGACGTCCTTATTTAGACCTGTTTCAGGCAAGTCCAGAGTACAGAAAGGTGCCCTGATTCAGCAGCTGCCACAGGGGGATTAAGGCATGACACCTCCTTAATCCCCAAGTGGTTGCTGTCCCCCTTCCTCTCCCCTGAAAGTCAAACCACATGGGGATACTAGGCTCTATGACAGCTTCAGGTATTATGGGCATTCTTAAAAAAAACAAACAGCAAGTCTGAGGAGTATCCTGGTGGTTAGTACAGTAGACTATAAATCAAAGGACCCAGGTTTAAATCCCACTTCAGCTACTTTTTTTTTTTTTGTAATTGTGAGCCCTTCAGATACAGAAAACTATCTACTGTATCTAAATTTATTTAGTTATTTATTTATTGCATTTGTACCTCACATTTTCCCACCTATTTGCAGGCTCAATGTGGCTTACAGAGTGTTGTTATGACATAGTCATGACAGGATCTTAGATACAATCGGTAATAAGATCCTGTCATGACTATGTCATAACAGCACTCTGTAAGCCACCTGCAAATATATAAGCCACCTGCAAGCCTAAAGGCTATAGAAGTGGTGTATATTTAGGTACAGTAGATATGTAGCTGTTCCAGGAGGGCTTACAACTGCAAAACAAAAGAATTAAAGTGGGATTTGAACTTGAGTCCCTTGGTTCACAGTCCACTATACTAAACACTAGGCTGCTTATCTGCTCTGTATAGACATCTGTGTGTCCATTTTCAAAGAATGCTGCCATACAGATGTCTATGTCCCTTGTTTTCCCCTAGACATCATTTGGATGTTCCAGCTTGTAAAATGGATGTTCATGATGTTCCAGCATATGGACATCCTACTCCTGTTTGAAAATACGTTAGATGCAGTGATGTGCTGGAGCAGGCTCTCACAGGCTCGCAAGAGCTGGTTAAGTTTTTAAGAATTTTGGGAGCCGGTTGTTAAAGTAGGGCCCTCCATGGCTACTTTAACAACTGGCTCCCAAAATGTGGGCTTGGGCCCCCTGCTGAATTATCTTTTATTTTTGCTGGTGGGGATGCTGAGCCCCGCCAGCCAAGTAAATAGACTACTGCTGCTCCCCGCTCCTTGTTTCCAGCTCTGGGCAGCAGGCTGGGACTTCTCGAGCATGTGAGAGAAGTTCCAGCATGCTGCTCAGAGCAAGACGTTGGGAGTGGTGGCAGTCCATTTATTGGCTGCCAGCAAAGGTATGCCTAGCGTGCCCGCACGAAGGGAGGGAGGAGAGAGAGGAAAGTGTTGCTCCCCCACCCCACCCCCGGCCACCTCTGGCCCTTCCAACTGCAGAGCTGGCTACGTCCAGAGAAAGAGCCTGTTGTTAAAAATTTACCAGCACACCCCTGGTTAGATGAATGCCTATTTGGGATATTCTGACTTGGACATCCTTTTGAAAATGCCCCTCCACATCACTAACCCGAAGCAGCAAATTTTATTTTTGCAAAAGAGTGGTGCCACTGTTGGGGTATTTTTTCTAGTTTGTAATATGAACAAAGTTTAATGAAACATGGAGAAAGCGAGAGACCCCTGGAGTACCAGTTTTTCTGAAAGGTCCCTGTCTTCCAGGATGAGGGGGAGTGTCAGCAGACAATGTGATCAGCAAGCGAAGTGTTTACATTTAAAGAATGCATAAATTAAATGAGTGATTAGATTAGGCACAGTACATTTTGGGAATTTATAAGAGAGAAGTCACAAAGGTTTTAAATATATTGACAGGAAGGATTGTTTTGAGAACAGTCTTTTCTCCTGTAGAGAAGTTTTCCACTGTTCTTTTTTTCCTCTTCCTTTTTAAAAAGAGTGAAACCGATGATAGTACTTGGGACTCCTACAACAGCAACACTATTAAGTAATGGATGTGACAGGGTGTTGTTTGGAGCTTTGAGGTTTCGTTTGTGTTAAGAGTAAATGTAGTTGACACTTTTGGGCCTTTCCTCTTTAATTAGCAAATTTTTTAATTAATGAAAGTCTAGTTATTTAGTTTGCTCCTTGCAAGAATTATAACTAGCCACTTTACATATAAAATTGCGAAATGTATCCATCTAGAAAAGGGATGTGGTTTGGCGCAAGCTAGGGCTGGCAACAAAAATTATACATTCAGCAGTGAAATTCAACCACTAAGGGGACAATTTACATAGTTCATCAAGCAGTGAGCATATGAATTAGCACATTCTGGGGTCCTTTTACTAAGGTGCGCCAAAAAGTGGCCTGCGCGGGTGTAGACGTGCGTATTGGACATGCGCAGGTTCATTTTTCAGCGCACCTACAAATTGGCATGCGTCCATTTTGGGCCTGAGACCTTACTGCCACCCACTGACTTAGCAGTAAGGTCTCATGCATTAACCAGGTGGTTATCATCAATGAGCGTACAATGCCGATTACCACCCGGTTAGCGCCGTGCACCAGAAACTTTCTGGCACGCCTACTGGACACACATACATAATGAAATTACCGCCCAGGCCACGTGGTAGCCGGGCAGTAGTTCCAAAATGGCGCTCGTTGGGCACGCAAAGGTGCCTGTGCTGCTTAGTAAAAGGGCCCCTCTAACAGCTACTGCTAGTTCACTTATTAAGTGCATAGCATGGAATGGGGTGAGAAATGGATATGGAGTGTGGCTTGCAGTTAGGACATGGTAACTTACCATGTGGTAACTACTATTGCAGTAGATAGTGCAGATCACTTAACTTCACCTTAGTAGGTGCCATTAAGTGCATCCACATTATGTACAATGCACTGAACACGTGGTATGTGAATTGTCTCTGCATTAGTTGTACAGGAATATTCTGAACACGCACCTCAACAGTTACCATAGTTAAGCTTATCAATTAACAAGTGTTAACTCCACATTTTTACTGCATTTCAGTAAAATGGTCACTAAGGGGGCCCTTTTGCTAAGCGAAGGTAAGCACTAATGGGTGCTTACTGGATGCTAAAAGTCACTACGACGAGACATCCTCAGACCTCCTGCAGTAGATCTGGGATCGGCGCATGCCAATCCCGCACTAAAAAATATATTTTTTAGTGCAGGGGCGTGTTTGGGGGCAAATCGCTGCACACTGCCAATCAGTGTGGGTTTAGCATGACAGCCCTTACTGCCTAGTGAATAGGTGACGGTTAGGGCTCAAGCACTAATGGCCACAAGCTAATTGGAAAATTAGCGCATAGCCATTAAGAAGAAAATTGAAATTGCGGCCATTTTACTGCCATGCTAAAAGTGGCCTCAGTGCGTGAAAAACCCACGTGCTAAAAATAGCGCTGGCCACTTTTTAGCACAGCTTAGTAAAAGGGCCCCTAAGAGAGTAATTTTACAGGTTGCCTAGGTTGAGACACCAAGCAAGCACCTATTGTAACGCTATTTTACAAAGACAAATATGTGCTGATGTGTCTTTATACAACTGATTCACAAATTCATGTCCATAATGAACCCACCTTCATTTACACTGTCAGGACATGGTATAAATCTATGTGCATACTTTATAAAGAATGCCTTTAATCTCAACTCCACCCATTCTTCATCCATAATCCGCCCCAAACACTCCTATATCTGAGTCATGTAAAAGTATGTAAGTATGTGGGTTCTTGCCATTGTATGTATTTTTACATGGAGGTAATTTGCACATACATATGCACATACATGCACATAATCCATTATAAGATTATGCCTTAAAGTAGGCAAATCTAAAACTGGGTACCTCCATCTAGGCTCCCCAAGGATGCATGGTAGGAACCAACCTAGGCACCTAGGTTCTGTTAGCATAACTCAGTATCATTGCAGTCAACATTTAGGCACCCGCAATTACGCCAGCCATAGAGCTGGCTTAAGTGTGGGCACCTGAATATGGCAAGGACACCTGTAATTTACACTGTTCTATAGATTACGCAGGTAACTGTGAGGCCTGCCTATTTCTCACCCATGCTGCATTTCTATGTACACCTTCTTGCAAATACACATTGTGTAAGTTAAGTGAGTATTTGCAGAATAGTGTTTAGGTGGTATACTGACATGTACATGTGTAAGAACATAAGAATAGTTATACTGGGTCAGACCAATGGTCTATCCTGCTTTCAGCAGTGGCCAATTCAGGTCACATGTACCTGACAGAATCCCAAATGAAGATTTGTGCTACTGATTCCAGGTACAAACAGTGGCTTTCCCCATGTCTATCTCAATAACAGACTATGGACTTTTCCTCTAGAAACTTGTCCAATCCTTTTTTAAACCCAGATACACCCAAAACCGCTATTCTCATGTCCTCCAGTAACGAGTTCCAGAGCTTAACCATTCTTTGACTAAAAAAAATATTTCCCCCTATATGTTTTAAAGTGGTCTTTGTACTTTTTGAAAGAGTGAAAAATCAATTAGGTTTACCTGTTCTACACTGCTAAGTATTTTGTAGACCTCTATCATATCCCCCTTCTTTTCCAAGCTGAAGAGTCCTAACCTCTTAAGCCTTCTGTAAACATCTGTGCAATTGGTGCATAAGTGTTATTACCAAGTTTATAGAATTGCCTCTCACATGTATAACTAGGGCTTTGTTTCTTTGATGTGTATAACTTGTAAATTTAGGTGTTATTAGGGGTTATTTGAGATTACAAAAACTCAACATGTCCAATATTCAAAGAAAGCTGAGCTCCTAAGTTAAGGGCCCTTTTACTAAGCCACGTAAGCGTCTATGCGCACCCAATGTGTGCCAAAATGGAGTTACCGCCCAGCTACTGCATGGCTCTTGCAGTAATTTCATTTTTGGCGCACGTCTGATATGCACATCCGAAAAAATCATTTTTATTTTCAGATGCACGTATCGGACACGCGCCAAGTGGCATTTGATGCGCGTATGTCATTACCGCCCAGTTACTGCGTGAGACTTTACCGCTAGGTCAATGGCTGGCGGTAAGGTCTCAGACCCAAAATGAACGCACGGCAATTTCATTTTGCCGCACGTACATTTTCAGCAAAAAGGCATTTATACAAGTGTGCTGAAAAATGATTCTGCGGTGCACCCAAAACATGCATCTACACTACCGCAGGTATGGAAGAAGAAAGTGGGATGTTTGACCACGGAAACCACATACCCCTGAACCGACCATGGCTTTTTTGAACATCTACACTACCGCAGGCCATTTTTCAGCGTGCCTTTGTAAAAGGGCCCCTTAGGTTCCTAACCCCCTGTTTACTAAGCTGCGCTAGCAGCTGTCGGTGCGGTAATGCTGACATAGCTCATTCACTTTGAATAGGCTGTGTAGGCATTGCCGCCCGGCTTAGTAAAAAGGGGAGTAAATTTGGGCCCTATTTTCAGCCAAACTTAGAATCCTAGATTTCCAGCTGAAATTCATTTTTAATTTAGGAGCCTAAAAGTTTAAGTTATGCTTATAAAAATAGGCCTGTCATTTTGCTTAGATTTATGAGCCTAGTGCTAAAACTCTGTGCTAAGCTCCTACTTTTTTTCCTCTACATCTGCCCCTGTTGGCACTCATTTTTTTATATTCCTAATTTAGCATAAATTTAGACACTCAGCCCTATTAAGTTTTCAAAGAAGGTCAGTTTAGGAGCATAACTTTCAAAGGAGTATAAATCCTATAAATATCAAGGAAAAGTAGGCTTGTTTGCTCATTTGTCGAAGAGTTCTAACATGATTAGCTGAAGTGCCTAGATGTTATTTATTTATGCTTTATTTATGACATTATATCCACATTATCTCAAATAGGATTCAAGTTCAATATGGCTCACAATATAATAAAAGTAGAACTGACAAGACGTTCTGATTACATATATATTTTCCTGTTTTAATTGTCCTAAAGTGTATTTCTCCTATTTGGCCAGCAGGTGGTTTCTCTTTGCTGAGAGAATTATATGTCCCTGACCTTCCCAGGCACTGTGAGACAGTATGTAGATGTTTAGTTAGTGTTATAATTGATCCATATTTCAGTTACCTGTTATGGTTTGCTAATTGCATATTTTTTGTTCATTGTTCCAGTGTGAGAATAAACACATTTGTTTGTTCGTTCTGCCTGTCTGGACTGATAAAGAGTCCTGGTGGTTTGTGTGTTGGGTCTGTGAGTGCTTACTGGGAACTGTGGGACCACTGGGAGTGTGATTCCAGTAACCTAGAAATCACTGGGGATAATTTGAGAGCGGGAGACTCGCCCAGAGGCGGTTGTGACCCAGTCGGTGGGAAGAAGGTACTAGTGTAGAGCACAAGCAGCAAGTGCAGGTGGATCTGAGTTGTGCTGGGGATAGACCCTCTGTCTGCGGGGTGGCTAGGCATTCTGTGACAGTGGGTGAATGCACATAATTTGAAAGTAATACATGAACTTATAGGTAGCCAGTGTAGTTTGAGCAGAAGCGGGGTCGCTTTGGAGTATCAGGTAGCTTTAAGTACAAGATGAGCTGCTGTGTTTTGAGTAGTTTGTAATTTTCTTATTAGTGAGGTCTTAAGTCCTGCATAGACCGCATTGCAGTAATCAAATTTTGATAGTAACCAGGAATGTTAATGATCTGAAAATTGTGTTTTGAAAATAAGATCTTAATCTTTTTAGTTTCCACAATGATTTAAATATATTAGACAATAATTTGGATACTTGTGGTTCAAATGAGAGATGCTGATCATTTATTATTCCCAGGATTTCCAAATTATACTCCAGTGGATATGTTTTGTTACGAACAGTAAAAGTAGAAGAAGTAATTGGTTGGTGAGGGTTTTATCTGGTTTTCTCTCTGTAAGTTTCAGTTTGAAATTGTTTGCCCATGATTCCATTAAGTCTAGGCCTGACTAATATTGGTTAAGATTTCTTCAATATCTTTGTCAAAAGTGACATATTTTGTAACATCATTGGCATACAGTTGAAACCATTTGATTCAAGTAGATAACCTAGAGGTGCCATCATTATATTAAACAGGAAGGGAGAGACAGATGAGCCTTGTGGCACTCCACAATTAGGGGACCAGGGAGCTGAGATGAGTCCTGATTGTATTACTTGGTAGAATCTAGAGGTGAGAAAGCCCTTGAACCATTGAAGAACATTGCTGGATACACCAATATAATCTAACAAATTGAGTAGAATGTCATGGTCCACTGTATCAAAAGTGCAGGATATATCAAATTGTAAGATAATGATCTTTCTGCCTTTACTTAGCTCTTTTCTGAAGTTTTGCAATAAGCGTTAGTAGGACTTGTTTCGGTGCTGTAAGAGGACCTGAAACCTGACTGGCAGGCATGTAATATTGAGAAAGAGTTAAGATAGTCCATGAGTTGTTGGGTAACCAGCAGGCTTATTTTCGAAAGAGAAAGACGCCCATCTTTCCGACACAAATCGCAAGATAGGCGTCCTTCTCACAGGGTCACCCAAACCGGCATAATCGAAAGCCGATTTTGGGCATCCTCAACTGCTTTCCGTCGCAGGGATGACCAAAGTTCACGGGGGCGTATCGGAGGCATAGCAAAGGCGGGGACTGGGTTGTGCCTAACACATGGGCGTCCTCAACCGATAATGGAAAAAAGAAGGGCATCCCTGACGAACACTTGGACGACTTTACCTGGTCCTTTTTTCTTAGGACCAAACCACAAAAATGTGCCCTAAATGACCAGATAACCACCAGAGGGAATTGGGGATGACCTCCCCTTATTCCCCCAGTGGTCACTAACCCCCTCCCACCCTCAAAAAAATGTTAAAAATATTTTTCCAGTCTCTATGCCAGCCTCAAATACCATACCCAACTCCATGACAGCAGTATGCAGGTCCCTGGAGCAGTTTTAGTGGGTGCAGTGCACTTCAGGCAGGCGGACCTAGGTCCATCCCCCCCCCCTACCTGTTACACTTGTGGAGGTAAATGTGAGCCCTTAAAAACCCACCAGAAACCCACTGTACCCACATATAGGTGCCCCCTTCACCCTTAGGGCTATGGTAGTGGTTGTACAGTTGTGGGGAGTGGGTTTGGGGGGGGGTTGTGGGGCTCAGCACACAAGGTAAGGGAGCTATGCACCTGGGAGCAATTTGTGAAGTCCACTGCAGTGCCCCCTAGGGTGCCTGGTTGGTGTCTTGGCATGCCAGGGGGACCAGTGCACTACGAATGCTGGCTCCTCCCACGACCAAATGGCTTGGATTTGGTCGTTTCTGAGATGGGCATCCTCGGTTTCCATTATCGTCTAAAATCGGGGATGACCATCTCTAAGGTCGACCTAAATTTCGCAATTTGGCCGTCCCCGACTGTATTATCGAAACGAAAGATGGACGGTCCATCTTGTTTCTATAATACGGGTTTTCCCCACCCCTTTGCCGGGACGTCCTGCGAGGACGTCCGCAGGAAAACTTGGGTGCCCCTTTCGATTATGTCCCTCCAGGTCTTCCATTTTTTTTAACTAGCAGTGGGATAGAGGCTACAGGCCTGTAGTTTGAAACTTCATTCAAGCTGGATTGTGGGTTTTTGGGAATGGGGGTTAGGATTATTTTTCCATTTTTTGAAGGAAAAATTCCATGAGATAGCACAAATGTTATATTTGATTGCAGGCACTGTAGGAACTGTTCAGGAGCTGATTTTAAGAGGTAGCTGGGACATGGATCAAGTATACGTTGAGAGGATGCATATTTTAGTAAGTAGTGCTTGACAGAGTCTAATGTTGGTTTGGAGAAGGAAATCCATATTCTGTCTTCAGGAAGGCAATTGGGAGATGTGGCAGGTATATTAAAAAGATTTGTGACTAGACTTGTAGAACCTTTCAGGTCGTTCATGATTTTGACAATTTACTGTTCAAAATAATTTGCTAGTTGGTCAGCAGAAGGAGCTGATTCATTGCCAATAGTTAGGGGTTGTGTGTTTAGTAGATTGTTAACTAGAGCATAGAGTTTCCTAGTATTTAGAGAAAATTGGCCAATATATTTGGCACAGTGAGATGTTTTGGCTTTTTTATTTTATTTTTTTACTTAATGATTCTATCCGATTTTCCCAATTCATTTTGTCTTTTCATTTTGACCATAATCTTTCTAGGTGTCTGAAGTTTCTTTTTGTAATAAGGATGTCTTCTGAGAACCAGGGTGAGATTTTCTTGGTGGATCTGAATTTTGTTTTCATTGGTGCTATATCATTAATCACAGTTGTACATAGGTTGTCCCAGGTGTGGTTGAAATCATTACTGAGTGAAGATGTGAGGAGTGTGTCTAACAGGATATTGAACCAAAATTCTTCTAAGTTAATTTTGCCTCTTGTTTTGAAAATAGACTTTTTTTTTTTTTTTTAATAAATGTATTTTGGTTATTTTCCTTCCAATTAAGTATGAAATTTAATTCAAAATGGTCTGACCAAGGTGTTGGCAACCATGAGACTTCAGATATTTGAAAGTTGGTGGAATCTGTGAATCTATGAGCTAGAATGTCAACTTGGTGACCTGTGTTATGTGATTAGGAGTTGGTAAGTGAGTAAGGAATGTAAAACCTCCAGGTATTAAGGAAATTTAAGAAGCTTTTAGTATTGGGATCATTCTGTTTCTTCAGATATGTTAATGTCTCTCACTAATATGACATTGTCTGAATTGACACGTGTTGGATATGAATTCAGTGATATCCTATTCTGCTTTATTCCATTTTCCTGGTGGGTGATATAGTAGTAGTAAATTGATATGTTTGGATAATGATTTGTCTAAAATGTTAGATGAGATTGCTTCTAGATTGGGAGATTGCAGTCTTAGAACTGGATTGACATTAAAGAAGGATTTGTAGATAATGGCTATTCCTCCTCCTTTTTTGTTGTTTCTAGAGAGATGTTGAATTTTGTAGCCTGAAAGACAGATGCTGTGAAGAGTCGGGTCATCTATAGAATGTAACCATGTCTCAGTTATTTAGGCTATACAAAATTGTGACTCTTCTATCCAATCTCTAATGACATCAGCCTTATTAACAACCGACCTTGCATTTATATATCCTATTGGTAGTGGTAAGAAGGAATCTAGGTTGATTGTGAAGTTGCAATGTCTGTGTCGAGGTATTTTCCTATATATTGTGTGGGTAGTATGAGGTACTGTGTTAACGTTATGGAAGAAGTTGAGTATGGCTGGATTGTTAGAGTAGATTTTAACTCTGCTTGGGATCCAGTTGCTATGTTGTCTGGGATTGAAAAGTATTGGGATGGTATAGAATAGTTCATAGGCATGAGATCTAAAACCTATTAGCCAAATCACCACAATAATGAATGGTAACCAGTGATTAATTTTGAAAAACGTTTGCTGTGCTGTATGGCAGACAGAGGACTTGGAACAGGTGGAGAACTCAGGAGGCAGCACATATTTATATAATACAGTTAATGATGTCATCCACCAGTGTCTGGTTTAGAGAGGCTGAGCTCGATGGACCCTTGGTCTTTTCCAAGTGTGGCATTACTTATGTACTTATAAGGTGGGTTGCTGCTGAGGAGGCGTTACTCCAACAACCCTGCTGGTAGGATCAATTTAAATTTTAATATTTAGTTCACTGTTCCCTCAAAGGTGAGCGGGAGTCCTCCACCAGTGATCCTGCTGGTGAGGCTTGCTGTTTCACTATCACATTTTCAATTTTCAACCTGCCTGTCCCCCACATTTTCAATGGTGGGGGACAGGCAGGTTCTGCAGGACTCCTCTCACCTGCCTGTCCCTAGCAATTGAAAACGTAATATTGAAGCTTCTCATCTTTCCCCCTAAACCAACCTCTCCTCCTCCCCCATTCTCTATTTCTGTGGATAACAATCTCATCCTTCCTGTCTCATCAGCTCGTAACCTTGGGGTCATCTTCGACTCCTCCCTCTCCTTCTCTGCACATATTCAGCAGACTGCTAAAACCTGTCGTTTCTTTCTCTATAATATCAGCAAAATTTGCCCTTTCCTTTCTGAGCACTATACCAGAACCCTCATCCACACTCTCATCACCTCTCTCTTAGACTATTGCAACTTGCTTCTCACAGGTCTCCCACTTAGCCATCTCTCTCTTCTTTAATCTGTTCAAAATTCTGCTGCACGACTAATATTCCACCAGTGTTGTTATGCTCATATTAGCTCTCTCCTCAAGTCACTTCACTGGCTTCCTATCCATTTCCGCATACAGTTCAAACTCCTCTTATTGACCTATAAGTGCATTCACTCTGCAGCTCCTCAGTATCTCTCCACTCTCATCTCTCCCTACATTCCTCTTCGGGAACTCCGTTCACTGGGTAAATCTCTCTTATCTGTAACCTTCTCCTCCACTGCTAACTCCAGACTCCGTTCCTTTTATCTTGCTGCACCATATGCCTGGAATAGACTTCCTGAGCCGGTACGTCAGGCTCCATCTCTAGCAGTCTTCAAATCTAAGCTAAAAGCCCACCTTTTTGATGCTGCTTTTAACTCCTAACCCTTATTCACTTGTTCAGAACCCTTATTTTATCATCCTCACTTTAATATTCCCTTATCTCTTGTTTGTCCTGTTTGTCTGTCCTAATTAGATTGTAAGCTCTGTCGAGCAGGGACTGTCTCTTCATGTTCAAGTGTACAGTGTTGCATACATCTAGTAGCGCTTTAGAAATGATAAGTAGTAGTAGTAGTAGTACTTTCTTCCTGTTTTGTCTTTGCGCTGGAAACTGCTCTCCTGATGTACGAAAGAGCTAGCAGACAGAGGACTTGGAACAGGTGGAGAACTCAGGAGGCAGCACCATAGGCGGTCGGTGGCCCAACTGTTTGTGGAGGCTAAAGGGGGCGGGGTTAGGGGTGGGGCCAGGGGTGGAGCTTAAATCCATAATTTTCTGATAACACACAGAAAAAAATAAAAATAAAAGTCACAATTAATACCTTTTATTAAATTTAGATATTAGATATGTATCATATGTCAAAGAATAAAGTGGTTGCTCAAAGCATATTCTAAGCATAATCGCTCAACTGCAAAACACTATGCACAACTTTGTGCAAAAACACACTCAGAACCTTACTGTACCATAAATATTACACTGGGCAGAACCTAATACACCAATATACCACCCATACGGAAAATGCAGACCGTCAACAATATGAAACAAGGTATCATATCATCACAATTCTCATGTAGAGCCACAAAACACCCTAATTCATGTTTAATGTGGGATAAAATGCCATAAATAAGTAACTAAATATAAGCTTTTAATGTTGAGCACCTGATTCTCAAAGTGGACATATTCCAAACACTATAATGAAAATAAAATGATCTTTTCTACCTTTGTTGTCTGGTGACTTTTTCTGATCATGCTGGCCCAGTATCCGATTCTGCTGCTATCTGTCCTCAGTGCAGGTCAGGAAGCCATCCTAGTTAAATATCTCCCTGGCAACCCAAGACACCTCCAGCCAACCCCCCTTGCTCTCCCAGCAGTAAGGTAAACAAACCATAAACCAATTTCTACAACTGGTTACACAAGGCTAGAGGGCTTTCACTGCAGCTTCTGCTGTGAGGATGGAGGTAAATCAACAATTTAAACCCCTCAGAGCACAGCAGGGGAGGCTTAGCCTCTCCAAGCCTCTTATATCGGGCGCCTATGGGCAGCACACATTATGACCAGTCCTATTAGAGTAGCAAGTGGATCCCTGGAGTAGCCTAGTGGTCAGTGCAGTAGACCACTAAGCTACTGTAGAGAAGACAACCCAGGTCCATATCCCGCTCTAACTGGTACACTTTTGGTGGAAAGTGTGGGGCCTCCAAACTCCACCAAAAACCTACTGTACCCACATATAGGTGACACCCGCAGACATAAGGGCTACTGTAGTGGTGTACATTTGGGTACAGTAGGTTTTTGATGAGTTTTGGAGGGCTCACCGTATAATATAAGAGGGTAACGGTGAGATGTGTACCTGGGGCCTTTTATGTGAAGTCCACTGCAGTGCCTCTTAGGGAGCCCCACTGCTCTGCTGGGATATCTATGTGGCCAGTCTACTAAGAACACTGGCCCACCAATAAATCCCAATGGCTTGTTTTTGTGTGTTTTTCCCTTGGACTTTTTTTTTTCAAAGATGGTCCAAAATGATAGATGCACTGAGCACAAAAAAAGTTGGATGTTTTTCTGGTTTTAAAATGGCCATGTTTGCTACTGAATGCATGCACCAGATGCTATCCTCCAGTGGAAATCCCTAATGCTCAACACTATGAGCATGCCTATATTTGCATCTCATTAGCATTGAGCTTTAGGGAGTTGTGCTGGCACGCTGTTCCTGCTCTATTTCTCTGGCGCTATTCAGTACAGCACCAGAGTTTTGAGCATTTGCCCATAAGTGCAGGTCTAAGACTGTATATATGTAACAAGCTAATATTTTTGGATAAACCATCCTCTTTCATATGCTACTGGATTTCTGTGCCTTTGGTGCATGATACTACACCTTACTGCCATTGTGAAGCAGTGGCGTAGCCAGACAGCCAATTTTGGGTGGGCCTGAGCCCAAAGTGGGTGGGCCCAAATTTTTCTTTCTGCCCCGCCCCATTCCTCCCCCTATTCTCCACCTCTCCCCTAGCACCTCCCAACTCAAAATAGAAACAGAAACACTTTAGCTCATGAGGAAAGTGACATCCGCTATGCACATTTCTCAAGCTATCATATTTCAGTTAAGATTCAAAATAAAATGCCTTTTCTACCTTTGTTGTCTGGTCATTTTCTTTTTCCATCATGTTGATCCAGTTTCTCTTTTGAACTTTCCAATCTTTCTGCTATTCTCCTTCAAGCAGCTGCTGTCCATTGTCTTTTTTCTCCTCTCTTGTTCCATTCCCTCAATTCATTTGCCTCTGACATATTGACCTTTCCATTTTAGCTCTTTCCTTCCTTTTTTTTTCTTTTCTTTTATCTGTCCACCCAAATTTTATCCTAACCCCTTTTCCTTTGTTTTACCTTTCAGATACCTGTCAGATTTCCATTTCCTTTTCACACACTAGTTCTCCTATTCCCCATCTCTCTACTTCCCCAGCCATCTATTCCCTTCCATCTTCAATCTATTTCCCATTACCATATTTCTTTCCCCTGTAATCACCATCCTCCTCGCGTTTATTTCCTTGCCACCCCCTTGGCCTCTTCCACATGGTTCCACCTTTCCCAGTGTCTCTCTCCCTCCACCCTTCTAGCCCAGCATCTGATCCCTCTCTTCTCCCCACCCTTCACCCCTTCCCAGCATCTTCCTGTCACTTCTTTCGTCTTGCCCCCTCTCCTGTGATCCAGTGTAGCCAGGATTTCCCCCACTCCTTCCCTCATGCCCAGCACACCCTCTCTGTGACCTGTCCCTCCCCATGGCAAGGATCTCTTCCATTCCTTCTCTCATACCCAGCACCCCCTCTGTGTGACCTGCCCCTCCCTGTGGCCAGAATTCTACCCCCCCCCCCCTTACGAGCATGCCCTCTCTCTGTCCAGTCTCTCCCTGTGTGTAGATTAGAATCCTTTCTCATTCCTTTCTTCAAGTCTAACATTCCTTCTCTATAAGCTTTTTCTCCCCCCCCCCCCCCCCCCAAATCTAGCATCTCCTCTTTATTTCTCTCCACCCTCCAATGTCTTTATTCCCCAACTCTGGTGCCCATACATGATCTAGCCATCCCCCGTCCCCCTCTCTCCCTTCAGCTCTCTTAATCTTATGATCTTCCTGACCTGTTCACTCACTGCAGCAGCTCCTTTCCCCTGCAACCCTGCTGGACCTGACCTTCATTGGTGCTTGCCTCCGGATCACCGAAGATTCGTGGGGAGATGTCATCCATTCCTCAGACTGCAGCATGGGACCAGCCACATGCCCACTAACAGCTCTGCGCAGCGTTCCGACTCCGAGTCCCGCCCCTTAGGATACACACTTCCTGTTTCTGTGTCGGAAACAGGACATTTGTGTCATAAGGGGCGGGACTCGGAGTCGGAACGCTGCGCAGAGCTGTTAGCGGGCATGTGGCTGGTCCCGCGCTGCACTGAGGAATGGATGACATCTCCCCAGCTGGATCTTTGGATGCTGCCGATTCGTTGTCTGCTGTGCTGGCGTGACGTGTGCAGCTGGGAGCATAACGTCGCTGCTGAAGCTTCAATGGTAGGAGGGACTGATAGTGGCTCGTTTTGTTTTCTACTGGGTGGGCCTGAGATGAAAATGGGTGGGTCCAGGCCCACCCATGCCCACCCGTGGCTATGCCCCTGTTGTGAAGACTGAACCCAGGACCTCTCAAGTCTATAACTAGACACCCTAGGTGATCATCTAACAAACATTAGATTACATAACCCTATCTAATGTTTTATAGGAAACAACTTAGCCATAGTACTCTGCAGTCATCAAAGTCTATTCAACTATATTGAAATTCCTAAATATAAAGAGTTACAATAGTCAAGTTGCAAAAGTATAATTGCTTCAACTAAAATTCTAAAATGTTCTGGATTAAAAACAGATCTATTAGAACACAATTCTCTCAGCCTAAGAAAACTTCTCATAACCAAAATATTAACTTGAGATTCAAATGTCAATTTAAAATCCGAAATTACTCCTAACTCTAAGGATTCCTTAACTATTGGTAAAATTTCTATTGGGTTCAAACTTATATATCAATATTGCAAGGTAATTTTGAAAACTTTGAGGCCCTTTTACAAAGCTGCGGTAAGCATTAACAATTGCGAACCACAACAAAAAAATGGCATACTGCAGGTGCTTTAAGGCGTCCCATGGTAATTTTGCAATGTGCACTCACTAACCATGCGTTTAAAAATATTTTTTATATTTTGGCATGGGGGTATTCTGGGGGGCATAGGCGTAGTTTGACTGTTTCATTTGGGGGGGCAAAGGAAGGGGCGGGGCATATTAGCATATTCATTTGCATATATGTATATGCAAATTATGCTAATATGGAGGAAGGAAGGGAGCAAGAGCTGGCTTTTTTGGGAATAACCAGTGTTCGTTTGCCAATGGATAGCCACTGAATCAGAGAGGCAGCTGGTTTGGCGACAGGCAGTGGTGTGCTGGCAAATGTTTAACAACAGGCTCTCCCCCCAGTCCCCCTCTGCGCCCCCCCCCCCAAATTGCAGAGCTGGCTATAGCCGGGGAGAGAGCCTGGGGGGGGGGGGGTATAAATAAGTAAATATAAACTTTTAATGTTGAGCACCTGATTCTCAAAGTGAACATATTGTAAACACTATAATGAAAATAAAATGATTTTTTTCTACCTTTGTTGTCTGGTGACTGTTTTTCTGATCATGCTGGTGCAGTATCTGATTCTGCTGCTATCTGTCCTCTTAACTCCGTTTCCAGGGCTTCCTTTCCATTTATTTCTTCTTCCTTTCTTCTTCATTTCTGGTCCTCAGCTTCTGCCTATTTTCTTCATCCATGTGCAGTTTTTCTCCTCTCTTCCTTTTCCCTCATCTCATCTCCTTCCTCACTCTTTCCTCCCCTCCATCCATGTCCAGCATTTCTTTTCTCTCCCCTGCCCTCCATCCACCCAGTCCAACAGTGACCCTCCTCTTCCCTGTCCCCATACCCAGTGGCCCTCCTTTCCCCTGCCCTCCATCCACTCAGTCCAGTAGTGACCCTCCTCTCCCCTGCCCCATGCCCAGTGGCCCTCCTTTCCCTGCCCTCCATCCACTCAGTCCAGCAGTGACCCTCCTCTCCCCTGCCCCCATGCCCAGTGGCCCTCCTTTCCCCTGCCCTCCATCCACCCAGTCCAGCAGTGACCCTCCTCTCCCCTGCCCCCATACCCAGTGGCCCTCCTTTCCCCCTGCCCTCCATCCACTCAGTCTAGTAGTGACCCTCCTCTCCCCTGCCCCCATACCCAGTGGCCTTCCTTCCCTGCCCTCCATCCACTTAGTCCAGTAGTGACCCTCCTCTCCCCTGCCCCCATGCCCAGTGGCCCTCCTTTCCCCTGCCCTCCATCCACCCAGTCCAGCAGTGACCCTCCCCTCCCCTGCCCCCATACCCAGTGGCCCTCTTTTCCCCTGCCCTCCATCCACTCAGTCCAGCAGTGACCCTCCTCTCTCCCCTGCCCCCATGCCCAGTGGCCCTCCTTTCCCCTGCCCTCCATCCACTCAGTCCAGCAGTGACCCTCCTCTCCCCTGCCCCCATACCCAGTGGCCCTCCTTTCCCCTGCCCTCCATCCACTTAGTCCAGCAGTGACCCTCCTCTCCCCTCCCTTCATTCCGCCCTCTCCCCGTTCCTTCCCCCCCGCGAGCCAGTTCTCCTCCCTGCTCCCTCCCTCCGGATCCGTCCCTCACCAACGATCTTCGAATTTTTCACCTGCCCGGCCCGCTAGCGCTGACTCTCCACTGCCGGTTCACGCTTCAAAATGGCCGCCGAGACTTCTCGCGAGGCCGCCTCTGAAAGTCTCGGCGGCCATTTTTAAAGCGCGAACCAGCAGGGGAGAGAGCGCTAGCGCCTAGCGGGCAGGCAAAGGATTCGAAGATCAGGTCGGTGAGGGACGGATACGGAGGGAGGGAGGAGAGCCGGCTCACGGGGGGGCCGGGGGGGAGGAGAAGGAACGGGGAGAGGGTGGGGTGAAGGGAGAGCTGCCTGTTGCCGGCCCTGCGTTTGGGGGGGCATTGCCCCCCCTCGCCCCCCCAGTCTACGCCCATGCTGGGGGGCAAAGAATGGGCGTGTTCTGCACTAAATGGTTAGTGCAGCTAGATTGCTGAATATTTACCAATTAGCACAGGTTTAGCGTGTAAGTCCCTGTTGTCTACAAAATAGGTAGTGGAAGAAGCTCATGTACTATTGTGAACATTATTGAAAATTTCAGAAAATCGGTCACTTTTCTCCAGTGGTAACAGTGGCCTTACTGTGCAGGAATGACACATGTAACTGCACGGTAAGGCCACGTTTACTGCTGTTTGGTAAAAAGGCCCCTCAGTGTGTTGATGCAAGGTCAACAGATACTTTTACCCATAGGCTTGGCAACAATGTCTCTGGGAAGCCTCTGCAAAACATGCTGTGTTAAGGGTAGTGTTCAAATAGCCCTTTTAGCAATTAAATCTGTATTCATTTAGCTATGTAATCAATCAATTTCCATTTTCATACTTACTTTTAATTAACAATTAGAATGCATTAAATATAGTTTTATATAGATGTAGAATAAAATAACTGCATTTTCATTCTTTGATCTGGATTTTAGCTGTATTAGTAAATTTCACTCTGAATAAAGTGGGTCAGCTAAGCTCCGGTAACTGGAGTAACATAGCAAAACATGCAATTAAATTGCAAATTACAGAAGGAAGATGTGATAGAGGCTCTTGTATAGGAAACAGTAGTTGTAGACGGCTGAGGTAAGATTACCACAATCAATCACGCAATAATAGATCTTATTGTGCCAATTAAACTATAAGACGTGATTTCTGTGTGGCTTTTCAATTCTGAAGAATGGTATCTATTAACATATTGGTAAATACAAATCATATGGTCAATAATCCAGTCTCACTGCATAATGCTATATATAGATCCAGTATCTGCTTTAACTAGTGCAAAAATATACATTTACCCCAATAAGTTATGTGTCTTCATCCACTGTCCTTGTGATCTACTTTGCTACTGCTACCTAATTCTAAGTTTGCATATAAACACAATAGGAATCCCTTAAAGAAAAAAACTCCTTAGAGACGAGAGAGGTTCCTTGGAATTGGAGAAGAGCAGATGTGGTCCCTCTTTACAAAAGTGGTGACAGAGAAGAAGCTGGAAACTACAGGCTGGGAAGCTTCACTTCAGTTACTAGAAAAGTAATAGAAGCATAGCTGAAGGAAAGGATAGTTATTTCCTGGAATCCAATAGGTTACAAGAAGATCTGAGACCACATGGTTTTACCAAAGGTAGATCATACTAAAAGAATCTGATTAAATTCTTTGACTAGATGACAAGATAATTTGATCAAGGACGTGCGTTAAATGTAATCTACTTAGATTTCATCAAACCTTTGACACAGTTCCTCAAAGGAGGCTCTTGAATAAACTTGACAGGCTGAAGTTAGGACCCAAAGTGAAGAACTAGATTAGGAACTGGTTGACAGATGACAGAGGGTGGTGGTTGATGGAATTCACTTGGAGGAAGGAAAGGTAAATAGTGGAGTGCCTCAAGGATCTCTTCTGGGGCCGAATCTGTTCAGTATATTTTCTAAGTGACATTGCCAAAGGGTTAGAAGGTAAGGTTTGCCTTTTTGCAAATGATACAAAGATTTGTAACAGAGTGGACACCCTGGAGGGAGTGGAAAACATGAAAAAGGATCTGTAAAAATTAGAATGGTCTAATGGTCGGCAATTAAAATTCAATGCAAAGAAGTGCAAATTGATGCACTTAAGAAGCAGACTTCCAAGGGAGCAGTATGTGCTAGGAGGTGAGAGGCTGATATGCACAGACAGAGAGAGGGACCTTGGGGTGATAGTATCTGAGGATATGAAAGAGACAAAACAATGTGGCCAGATGGTGGTTGTAGCCAGAAGGATGCTAGGCTGTATAGAGAGAGGCATAACCAGCAGAAGAAAGGCGGTGTGATGCCCCTGTAGGCCCCACTTGGAATATTGTGTTCAGTTTTATAGGCCACATCTTGGTATCGATGTAAAATTACTTGAAGCAGTCCAGAGGAAGGCGACAAAAATGATATGGGGATTGCGCCAAAAGACATATGAGAAGAGACTGGAAGACCTGAATATGTATACCCTAGAAGAGAGGAGGTACCGAGGAGATATAATACAGACATTTAAATACTTGAAAGGTATTAATATAGAAACAAATATTTTCCAGAGAAGGGAAAATGTTAAAATTAGAGGACATGAATTGAGGTTGTGGGGTGGTAGACTAAGGTGTAATGTCAGGAAATTCTTTTTCATGGAGAGGGTGGTTGATGCCTGGAATGCCCTTCCAAGGAAGGTGATAGAGAAAAAACAGTGACAGAATTCAAAAAGGTGTGGGATGTACACAGAGGATCTCTAATTAGAAAATGAATGGTATAAAAAACAAATAGTCGCAAGTGTATTGCATGTCGAGTGGTGCTTAGATGGCAACTCTGGCTGTGAAGAACTAAGACTGGTGCTGGGTGAGCTTGTACAGTCTTGTTCCCGTATATGGCAATCTGATTTAGGATGGGCTGAAGAGGGCTTCAAAGGAAACTCCAGTAATTTGGAACATGAAGACAGTGCCGGGCAGACTTTTATGGCCTGTGTCCTGCAAATGACAAGACAGATTTGGATAGGCTGGAGTGGGCTTCAACAACAACTTCAGTAGTTGGAACCTAAGGATAGGGTCGGGTGGACTTCTACAGTCTATGTGCCAGAAATGCCAATGAGAGACAATGATCAAGTATTTTATATCACATTTATTGTTGGTTTACTCATGACTTGATAATGATTATGACTTTTGGGGAGGCTGGATGGACCGTCCACGTCTTATCTGCTGTCATTTACTATGTTACTATGGTATAGTTTAAAAAATAGTTGATAAAGAATGCAAACTTCTTAAATTCATTCAGTGCTGGATTTAAATTGTGAGTACCCTGAGAAGTCATCAAAGTTATGGAGGGAAACCCCCTCCCTAGTTTGTCCCTGCTTGGATCCTCTACTTTGGGTATCCCTCCTTACCTACAAGCTGCTGTACAGCTTGACCTGTACAACTAATACCAGTTCTGTGGTGGTGGCAGCAGCAGCAACAGCAGCAGCAGCAGAGCAGCAGCAGCAGCAGCAAGGAAGTAGATTTAGCATGATGCCTTTTGTGAGCCATTTCACTCTTCCAAGGCCTGCAGTGTTATTTACCAGTCAATATTCAGACAATGGCAGACAGTGTTAGCCCCTGATATTCAGGCATTGGTGTTGAATATCTGGGTCTGACTGGACATGTACTAGCAGCTGGGACTGCATAAGGGGATATCAGGTCCCCCAACACAACTTGATTCCCCCTCCTAACCTCCCCAACCAAGCAAGCCCTGTCACTAATACACCCTAACTCCCCTCCTGACTCCCTCAATCAGACAAGCCCCATCTCCAACATACCTGACCCACCCCAAATTGTGTTGTAACCCCCCCCCCCCATCTCCCAGTAGCTGCTGCCCCCTCCCAAATCTACCTGTTCATCCTTGGTGGTCCAGTGGGTGATTAGGGCAGGAGCGAACCTCATCCACTCCTGCTCCTAGAGGCTCCACTGGCAAAATGGCTGCTGCAATCTCTAATGATAGTCTTATGGTGCTGGACCACTGAGCATCTCCTACCTACTTAAATTGCTTTGGATATCAACTTCTTAATCTTTATCTTTTGCTCATGACTAGTATTTTTAGGGTATTCAAAATATGTTATTACATATTGGCAGATGACACAATTTTGTAGAAGTATATAAAAAACAGGCTCAGGATCAGAGCTGGTTGAACAAGTACTTGTCAGTAGCAGCTTTGGGTGGAGAAAATATAAAAAATCATACTTGTCAATTGTTTTGACTAAAATGATTTTTTGTGATTAACAATATTGTATAGAACTTGGGATTGCTTATGGATTCAAGATTATTCTTGAGCCATAAATATTGACCCACGTTCAGAGATACTCTTTTACTGTCTCTCATCTGCTTAGGAACTTTGTTCCACAACAGAATGTCTGATCTCCTTTATGAGTAACAAAAGAGAGGGTCCAAAAGTACACAATAGCCGAACAGCAAAAAGAACCACAATAGGGTCTTCAAGGCCGGAGCAATGGTACAATCTTTAATAAAAATGACCCAACATGGGCCATGTTTCGGCGCAACGTGCGCCTGCCTCAAGGGTCAAGAAAAATGTTCTTTTTGGTAAAAAAAATACTTCAAATCGTCCCTTGGAACTCTATAGATCTTTCAGCAGTGAGACGTACCAAGCACTTCCGAGAGTAACAGCTGATTCTAATGAACCGCCCCAGATCGTACCATTGCTCCAGCCTTGAAGACTATATTGTGCTTCTTTTTGCTGATCTCCTTTATGAGCCAATTTTGCAATCGAGTATTGTTGAGATCAATGTCAGAAAGTGACCCTTCAAGAACCCAACATGCTCACAATGCTGGTGTTAAAGACCCAAGTGTTGCTGCTTCTGTCCTCACTCATACTCCAGATTTTTTCAGCTGGCAGGGCTTGGGATTATCCACCAGCTATGGCAACTAGAGGCCCCAGCCTCCCCCCCCCCCCCCCCCCCCACACACACATCTTCCCATGATTATGTCCCTGGATATGCTTCCCTGATGTTCAAGATTACACTAAGGGGTAGATATTCAGCCTGTGGTGGTCAGCAGTTTTTAAACCTCTTACAGTCATGGGCCAAAATAAACTCAGATATTAGAGGCTGAACCATGTCCAGGCTCCATCACTGAATATCTGAAGCAGTGGCATAGCCACAGGTGGGCTTGAGTGGGCCAGGGCCCACCCATTTATGGCTCAGGCCCACCCAACAGTAGCACATGTTTAGTGGTAACTGGTGGGAATCTCAAGCTCCACCAGCTGAAGATTTTCCCCTGATGGTAATGAAAACGCTACTCTCCATGACACCGACACCTGCGCATGCTCAGTTTTCAGTGCATGCCTGCTGCCAAGGTGGAAAGAAGCGTTTTCCCACCAGCTGAGATAACCTTTTTTTTTGGGGGGGGGGGGGTAGAACACTTGGTGCCCACCCAATTCTTGCCTAGGCCCACCCAAAATCTGTTGTCTGGCTACGCCCCTGATCTGAAGTCACCCGGAAATTAATCGGGCACCAGCTGATATTCACACTGGTGTCAGGTTAGCTCAGCGGATAAAGTTAGGACAGCCTGTTTTGCTGTCCCATTTTTATCCTCTTACTTAGCCGGTTAACTGACTGAATATCACTGCTAACCAGCTAAGTTCCGACTCCACTTCCGGATCACTCCAGCACTAACCAGACAGTACCTGGTTAGTCAAAGGCAACATTCAGTGGCACTAACTGTTAAAGTCCCACTGAATATTTTACCCGCTACAGTAAAAGGGAGCCTGGCATGGGGTGAATCCATGCACCAATGTGACCGCAAGCCCTTTTTACCACAGCTTAGTAAAAGGATCCCTAAATATCTTAAAGCTACAATGTTTAGTTTATTTATTTAAGTGCTTGACTGCTTTTCATTGATTACAGAAAAATGGTGTACAGACTAAAAATGAAATGAATAAGAAATGCGTTGTTAAATAGAGACAGCTAAGAAAGAAAGGAAAAGCACACATGTTGTTGACAATTTCACAAAATAAAAAGGTAGGAGGCAAATAATAACACCATATGCCACTCATATAGCAGCCTGGGTGGCTACAGAGCTGAACACCAGGTGTGCAGTGTGGAGCAGAGACAAAATACCAAGTTCTCAACTTCCAGAAACCATTTTGGGGAGGGGGGAGAGGTAACACTCAAGATCTTGTCTCTTCTGAGGAATGCAGTTTTCCCAGAAGCATATCATGGATCTCCAGTGCCTACACACATACACACACGCACACACACACATAAAAAAGCCCCACACTTACTTTTGATTCAAGTGCCATTTGGTACTTCTCACCTCCCTTGGGCTGGTACTGTGGACTATGACTCCCACTTTCTGTACTTTGTATACCACTGATCCTTCTTCTGTCTGGATAAATCTTCTCAAACCTCAGGCACTTTACAAAATCACTATTCTGGCCAAACACAATTTATTCCAGTGTAGTCTTAAACTAAATAGGCAAAGACACATAAGGGTAATGAAAATAAATAAATAAATAAAATCTATCAAACACTGTAGGGTATATCTTCTCCTGTATCTTCATTATCTTCACTGATTGGGGCAACAGTAAGCTTTACCTCTGGATAAGATTAAAAGGAGAATGAAAAGAAAAACAAAGGACTGTGGCCCAGATGCACAAAGGTCCCCATAAAGAATCCATCTGTATTTCCACCTCAGTAAAAATTATCGATTTGGAAATACAGAGCGATTTCCAAAGCGAATCACATGCAAATGAGCTGCTCGCTGCTTTTGCGAACAGGCTCATTTGCATGCAATGGGGGAAAGCCAGTCAGTCAGCAGAGCATGCACAGTGCAGCCAATCGCTAAGCACGGCTGCTCTGCGCATGCCACAGACAGCTTTCATACCTGCAGACAAACTGTGTGTATGAAAGCAAGCAGGGAGAAGTTTATTTTTCTTTTCTTCATATTTGTTATTTACTGGCTGGTTTTGTGGAAAGGAAAGAAGCAGATGAGGTGGGAAGGTGACTATTATTAGCTAAAAAATTATTTTGAAGTCTCTACGCAGTCCGTTCCTGAGTTTACAATCCAAACACTGAAGAATGAAAAAATAGTTTATTGTCAGCTCCTAAGAGCATTCCCAACCTGGGAATATTCTGTTTCTCAAGAAAAACTCAGCATTCTTTTAAAAGGAGTTTAAGCACAGTGACACAAGAGTACTTTTTCTATCGCTGGTGCTGTATGTTTGAGCATGAGGGGCAAGTGGTTTTGTTCATTACGGTAAGTGATTAACACACTTGAGAGCTAATTCCATCTTCCTTCTCATAAATGTAGAATATTAGAGGCAATGATTCCTGCACTTGCTGTGTATGAAGTAGTCCGTACTTGTGGGTTTACTGGGAAGCTTTGCTGAGAAGTTTAAAAGCCCGCATGTGTGCTCAAACCTTTGGTCGTAGTTTAAAGTGAAAGTGTTTGTAGCTGTGCTTTAGACAACTTAAACAGCTGCAGTGGACTCATTATAATAAGACTTTTATTTTAAATCACAGCTGGTTTGTTAGAATTGATATCATCCCCACCCCTTCCCTCTACTGTTTCAGCTGTCATTCTAGGCAGTACCGGCAGCTCCTGACCACCAGTTACATTTTCCACGCTAAAGGTAGGAGTTGCTGCTGTGCATTGGTTTGCATGCACATTTGTATAGTAATTAGCTCATTATAATAGCTTTGTATGCAATTTTCATTAGCTGCTACTGTGACAGGGAAAGAGCTTGGAGAACCCTTTTGTGAATGTTTCGTTGTATTCCTTGCTCGCTAAACCGGCTAGAAACAGTGTAAAAACCACTTTGCTGGCTGATTAGGTTTTGTGCATCTGGGTGTGTGAAAGAAAAGAGAAGGGGTAGATTTGGAAAAATAGAAAAAATGAGAGGACACTGGATGAGAAGAAGGGGTGTGAAGCACCAATGAAGGACTTGGATCAGTTTGTCTGCCCCAGAGACCACTAGAATGGCAAGGAAAGGCTAAGGACAGTAGAGCAGGTGCAAAGCAAACTCACAATTAGCAAGTTTGAACTTACAGATATAGGGCACACTTGCTTACACTACTAGAGAAATACACATTTCATGTTCAGATCTTGTTTATACTGGACACCAGAACCTGTTCATTTACCCCGATATGGAAAATTGCTCATACAACTGATGACTCACAAAAATGTGTTTTGCTGATTCCAAGTGATTAACGAAATACAGTAACGGCATAAAAAATTACTGCAATTTGGGACTTGCATCTATGACTCTTCACTGCTTTTCTATCTGCCTTTCCTTTTGGCTAAAAAGGTTAGGTTTCTATTAATAGGACATCTTTTCATTGTAATCTGTAACACTGCCTGTTGTTTGCCTTTTTAAAACTGGTGACATTTTGTTTTGATGTACCAGGGTTTAAAACCTCAAATAAGCATGATTATACAGAGTGCATAATAAGAGCAATAATAAAATACCTAATACTCTATTCTTTGTTGTAGCAGACTCCCTGTAAACGCTTATGGCTTATTTTTGTGATTTCATTCTACGAGCTAGTGTTTCGTTTATTTTCCATGCATTATATTCTCGGGATGTTTGTGTTTGTTCATCAAATACAACAGGAAAGGATGTTGACAGTTAAGATTAAAATTAGCATATTAAGAGTTACAACCACATTATTTCCCTATTGCACTGTTACTATCAAATCTTAAACCTTTTAAAAGAACTAAAATGTAATTGGGCTTCCACTTTGTCAACACCATGAATTTTTTTCCCCACTATTGCCAAATGGCATTAGATAAAAGAAATGTATGCATATATATCCATTCTTAACCAATTAATTTACTGGCTCTACATCCCCTGTATACCAAAATGAGAACAAAAGCTGCAATTGTAGGAACAGAGCATTTGAAAAGAGCCATTTATTTTACTAGTGAAGCTTCTACATGAAGCAACATGCTTTATACAAATGAGTATCCTTCAGGGCATTAGTCTATTATTCTGTTTTTTACTCAGTGATTGTACCATGTTTGCAATGAGCTGTGGGTCTTTGAGAAAAGTACTATTTTCTCCTACTAAATCACTATTTAGGATTTGGGGTAGTCTATGTAATATTGGGTGTTACTACTAATTCACACAATAAGCTTGGATTAACATGCGTATTAGGAACTGCCCATTTACTAAGGCCCTAATAGGGTATATCAAGGACAATTTTCAAAGAGCTCATTTGGATGAAAAAGGGCTCATGGGCACTGCACCTACTTTTGAAAAGGAAAAAAACTACACATGTACATACTCTTTGAAAATTGCCCATAGGGCTCATGGATGTTGCACCCACTTTTTCTGCAAGCAAATCTTTGCAGAAAAAGAGCCCGCATTGATGTATGTTACTTTCAACCCTACCCTACACATGGCCCAGGAATTTCTCCCCTAAATCTAAAGAAACATGTGCTGCATTAAGGGATCCTTTCACTAAGCTGTGGGAAAAATGGCCCTGCATTGGGCTTACTGATGCTTTGTATCAATCAGTTGTAACAGTAGTCCCCATTTTCATACTCTAAATTGTACCTTGACAAAAAGCTCTCCTTTCACAATGGACTATATTTTGAACAATAAATTTCAATATCTATAACTGTTCATGACTTGGTCCAGATTTTGGCAGCTAAGATTTAATGCTAAAAAAATGCAGTCATGCATTTGGGCTGCAAAAATCCAGTTTAGCAGGAAAAACCTTTTGTGCATGAAAGAGGAGTAGGATTTGGGAGTGATGGTACATGATGACCTTAAGGTGGCCAAACAAAGACAATGGTGAAAGCCACCTAACAAGTAGGAAAAAGGAGATGATGATGATGCCTCTGTGTATGACTGTGGTGAGACCTCATTTAGAATGTTGTGTACAATTTTGGAGACACACCTTCCAAAAGATATAAACAGGATTGAGTCAATCCAGAACGCAGCTACTAAAATTGTCAGTGGTCTTCTTCATAAAGCGTATGGGGACAGACTTAAAGATCTCAATATACACACTTTACAAGAAAGACAGCAGAGGGGAGATAACGTAAAGATGTTTAAATACCTCCATAGCATAAATGCAGAAGACAATTCTTTTTCAGTTGAAAGGAAGCTCCGGACTGAGGGGGCATAGGATGAAGGTGAAAGTGGATAGACTCAGAAGTAACCTGAGAAAATACTTCTTCATGGAAAGGGTGGTGAATTAATGGAACAATTTATAGGTGGAGGTGGTGGAGAAGAAAACTGTTAACTGAATTCAAGAAAGCTTGGGAAAGGCAAGGCCGCCGAGAGGGGGGGACAGAGGGGACAAAATTCCCGGGGCCCGGGCCTCCAAGGGGGCCCGGCACCGCAGTCCCACCCACCACCGGGCCCCTTCCACCCGAACCCCCGCCAGAACTCCAACGTGCGCGGCCCACACAGTCGCGCTTCTCTCAGCTGATCTTCGCTGTAGTCTGCAGGGCTTCTTTGCGTCTGACGTGCAGGACGTTAGATGCACAGAAGCCCTGCAGAGTTCAGCGAAGATCAGCTGAGAGGAGAGCGTCTGTGTGGGCAGCGCACGCTGGAGTCAGAAGACAGCACTTCTGCTGGTGGGGGTTTGGGTGGAAGGGGCCCGGCCCGGTGGCAGAGGCGGGTGGGACTTTGGCGCCAGGCCCCCCTCGGGGGGGGGGGGGCGACGACAACAACCTGGGGGGGGGTGGCAGTGAGGGCAGGGCCCTGGGGGTGGGGCCGGGGGTGGCCTTGTCCCGGGCCTGGCCCAGTCTCTTGGCGGCCCTGGGGAAAGGTGCATAGGATTTCCAGGGGAGAGGAAGGGATAGTAGATGGCATGGATGGGTAGGCTGGATAGGTCATATGTCTTTATCTGCCTTCATTTTTCTCTGTTTCTATATAAAAATCTTTGTACCCAAGCTTTCAGGTCACAGTAGTGTGTTGGCAGCTGTGAGTTCTATTCAGCCTCCATGCCACATCTCATCTTACTTAACCTGTTCCTTCTGTCCTATCAGTTTTGATGGCATTCCTTTCCTTCTACTTTAAGATGTTATTATTTGTGAACTACCTTGATGTGCAATGCATGAAACACAGTACATTAAATTGCAATAAAACATTACTGTCATCGCCCTCCACCCTAATGATTGATCATTCTGCATCTAAGATCTGTAAAACTGTACTTAAAAAACCTCAATGTTGTGTAATCAGAGCTTGCAATGTTGATGTATTCATCAGACTCTTGTGTTCTGTAAGAATGAATGTGAAATTTTACTCACATATACCAAATTATAGGGCACGATATAATATATACTGCATACTAAAACCAACAGTCTGTGGCAGCTAGAAAATAATTACTCAGTCATCTATTGGATGTGTCTATTGTTTTCCCACTTTTGCCTTTTAGCTAGATTACATGAGTGCAATTTGACCTTTTACTTGGGTAAATCACTATTTATCTGAAAAATGCCCCATGATAACAGAACCTTTCTTTCTTTTTTTAATTAATTATTAATTTATAGTAACATTTATAATACATATGAGAAAGAGACTGGAAGACCTGAATATGTATGCCCTAGAGGAAAGGAGGGACAGTGGAGATATGATACAGATACTTAAATATTTGAAAGGTATTAATATAGAAACAAATCTTTTCCAGAGAAAGGGAAATAATAAAACTACAGGGCATGAATTGAGGTTGTGGGGTGGTAGACTTAGGAGTAATGTCAAGAAGCTCTTTTCATGGAGAGGGTAGTCGATGCCTGAAATGCCCTCCTGACGGAGGTGTGTAGACAAAAACAGTGAGGGTGTGGGAAGAATACAGAGGATCTCCAATTAAAAAATGGATGGTAAAAAAAAAAAGAAATTAAATGACTGCATGTGTGTAATGCGCCAAGTGGTGCTTAGATGGCTACTTCATCTGTGAATAACTAAGGCCCCGATGCGCAAAATTAAACATGGGTGCTACAGGACATTAGCTCAGTACTGGCAGTCGCATTTACCTGTACATAATGTTCAGAGGCCTGGAGCACAGGAACAAACGAGTGCGCAAACAGTGCAAGTAGCATGCTAATATAGTCAAGCTCATATTATTGAGGTAATTTTCAGGCTTATTTTCGAAAGAGAAGGGCGCCCATCTTTCGACCCAAATTGGGAGATGGGCATCCTTCTCACAGGGTTGCCCAAATTGGCATAATTGAAAGCTGATTTTGGGCGTTCCCAACTGCTTTCCGTCGCAGGGACGACCAAAGTTCATGGGGGCGTGTTGGAGGCGAGGTGAAGGTGGGACTGAGGCATGCCTAACAGATGGGCATCCTCAAGCGATAATGGAAAAAAGAAGGGCGTCCCTAATAGCACTTGGGTGACTTTACTTGGTCCATTTTTTCTTACAACCAAGCCTCAAAAAGGTGCCTGAACTGACCCGATGACCACCGGAGGGAATCGGGAATGACATCCCCTGACTCCCCCAGTGGTCACTAACCCCCTCCCACCCTGAAAAAAACAACTTTAAAAACTTTTTTAGCCAGCCTGAAATGTCATACTCAGGTCCATCACAGCAGTATGCAGGTCCCTGGGAGGGGAAGTGTGTGTGTGTCAGCGGAGGCATAGTGAAGGTGTGGACATCCTTCTTTCAAACATTTTGGACATCCTGAACTGCACCCCCCCCCCCCCCCCCCCACAGGGACAGCCAAATTTCAAGGGAGTGGAGTGGAGGAGTGGCCTATTGGTTAGAGCACTGGTCTTGCAATCCAGAGGTGGCCAGTTCAAATCCCACTGCTGCTACTTGTGATCCAAAAACCAAATAAATAAATAAAGGGGATGTCAGAGGCATAGCTAAAGCATGGACATCCTTCTCACAGAAACATCCACATGTTGGACATCCTCAACTGCCAGTTGCAGGGACGGAGGCATAGCGAAGGACATCCTTCACCCATAGTCTAAAAAAAAAAAGAAAAAGACGTCCCTGACAAGTACTTGGACGTCTTCACCTGGACTTCTGTTTTTCTAAGGTCGTAGATGGCTATTATACACGCAGCTTGTCTGCATGTATGAAGCTGTATTGGCATGCACAGAGCAGCTACGCATAACGCTTGGCTGCTCTGCACAGGCTTCCCTCCTTAAGAAGGAAATCATGTGCAAATGAGCTAACAGCGAGCAGCTCATTTGCATGCGATTTCCTTCATGCATGCCCGTTCCTTTCCGAATCACTAAGGGATCGGTAAGGAAAGGGCTTTTTCCGTTCAGTTAGTGCATCTGGCTTGAGGTAAGGGAGCTATGTACCTGGGAGCAATTTGTGAAGTCCACTGCAGTGCCCCCTAGGGTACCCGGTTGGTATCCTGGCATGTCAGGAGGCCCAGTGCACTATGAATGCTGGCTCCTACCACAACCAAATGGCTTGGATTTGGTCATTTCTGAGATGGGCATCCTCGCTTTCCATTATTGCCGAAAATCAGAAACGACCAAGTCCTGGGGACAACCATCTCTAAGGTTGACCTAAATTTGCTGATTTGGGCGTCCCCGACCGTATTATCGAAACAAAAGATGGACGCTCATCTTGTTTCGATAATACGGATTTCCCCGTCCCTTGCTGGAGCCGACCTGCGAGGACGTCCCCAGGAAAACTTGGGTATCCCTTTTGATTATGCCCCTCTTTGTATTCCTCCCCAAAGCTCAGAAAAGAGCATCCGAGACAAAACTGCCTTACTGCTGCAAAAAATTACGCCACGTCGGAGCAGGCATCAGGGTGTTGGAAGAGAAGATTTCTCATGCTTCTCTCATGATTCTTTCTGCAAAATCTGCTGGTTTTGATTGCTTTTGGATGCAGAAAGAAGCCTGTTCCAACCCTTAAGTGCTGGTCATGAGAAACCGCAGACCCAAGCGAAAGCACACATTGGAGTCTGTTTCCAGCATCTAAAATTAAAGTGTCCATGCTCAAAAAAATTTAAAGCGCTCATATTTAGGCAGCAGAAAACAGACACCAATGGTTACTGAGGATGGGCAGACTGGATGGGCCATTTGGCCCTTATCTGCCATCATGTTTCTATGAGAGATTGTTCATTCCCTGAGGAACCTGCTTCCTTTCCAATTAAATCAATTTAAAGAAATATCAAACACTATGTTATTTTATGAGGGAAGCCTCATAAAATAACAATATACATCCCAGTGATAATCTCTATACACTCTAATCAACAACCGTTACAAATTATTTCAATCTTTATTGCATCTTTAATATAACACATTATCTAACAATTATTGTCTAAAATCCCCCAATATATCCAATCATTCATCCAATCACACTTATTTCCATAAAATACATAAACACTTCTACAACATTGTAGTACCCGGAATGATTGTGTCACTCTTGTTTCACAAAGATCTAAATAACAATGCTACTGTTGGACCTGTCTGTTGCACACTGAATCATAAAAATTTTCATTAGCATGTTTTCACAGTTCACTTATTGCCAGTCTTTAAATTCATCTTGTTGTGTCAAATCTTATCTTTCTTACCTTTCAAAGACCAGCCCGCTACTCAATCACTGTTCTCTTCCACAGCAGGCTCAAAAAAAAGTTTTCTTCACAGCATGACTCCAATCTTCACAGGACCACTACTGAATCTCTAATCAGTGATTCTTCCTTTAATCTCGCACTGCATCTCACGAGCTTGCATCAAATTTAACATCTCACTTGCTCATTGAGGTAGTATTGTACAGACCCTACACGATCGTGTTTCACTACTAAAGCGTCTTCAGGGGTCGTCAAATCTAAATAAACAACAATAATACTATAACATCTTCATGTATATTTCTCAACATCTATCTCATTCCTTTTAAAAACAATACTATGAACTCTTACCGGCTCTACAGGTAGCCAAGCACTCAGCAGTCATCGATGTGCTGGTGGCAGCGTCTCAAAAGGATGCCCACACATGCGCATATCGAGGCTTCAGGGTTACTGAGTTTAAATACCCTCTCACATGCTTAACCATTCAACCTCCTTGTTTAACCCATTAGGGCTTACAGTGTTCCAAAGAAAGATTAACCTTTGCTCTCTCTTTAATAACATGAGAGGTAAATTCCCGCCCCTATCAGATCTGATCTGGCTTAAAACTACAAATCGAAGATCCTGAACTTCATGCTTAACATCTAACCAATGTGAAACAAGTGGGGCTTCCATTCGTCCAGTACGAAGATTAGTGAAATGTTGGGCTATTCTAACTTTAATCTTTCTAGTGGTTAAGCCTATGTACCACAAATCGCAAGGGCATTTTATCCCATAAACATTTTCTAGCCCATTAGGTTATCAATAGAAATCAAACAAAATAAAACATGGAAAAGAAAATAAGATGATACCTTTTTTATTGGACATAACTTAATACATTTCTTGATTAGCTTTCGAAGGTTGCCCTTCTTCGTCAGATCGGAAATAAGCAAATGTGCTAGCTGACAGTGTATATAAGTGAAAACATTCAAGCATTGCTATGATAGTCTGACAGGGTGGGAGGATGGGGGTGGGTCGGAGGTATGCATGGGGACATCAAAGCATATCATTGATATTCTAACAGGATGGGTGTGGGTAGGTGAGGGGAGGGTGATCAACAGAGACATACAGTTTTATGGTTTATAATGGGCTAGGAACTCATCTAGCCCATTACAAACCATAAAGTTGTATTTCACTGTTTATTTCTCTGTTTATCACCCTCCTCTCACCTATTCACATCCATCCTGTTAGAATATCAATAAAATGCTTTGATGTCCCCATGCATACCCCCACCCTCCCACTCTGTCAGACTGTCAAAGTAATGCTTTGATGTTTCTCTTATATATACTATCTGCTACCGCATTTGCTTATTTCCGATCTGACGAAGAAGGGCAACCTTCGAAAGCTAATTAAGAAATGTATTAAGTTATGTCCAATAAAAAAGGTATCATCTTATTTTCTTTTCCATGTTTTATTTTGTTTGATTTCTATTGATAACCTTTAACAGTGGACTAACACAGCTACCACACCTCTCTATCCCATAAACCCAATTTGCGGTTTCACAGTCAGTATGTGCTTGCAAGCGATATCTCTTTCCTGTGTGTGGAACAATCACGTCTTTAACTTGCATTGCATAACAACAGTACACACAACGACTGCATCGCACATGGCCAAAATCCTCATGTCTCTCAATACATCCACTATTTCGCTTAGTAAGTTGTTCACCTAAATTCCTACCTCAAGAAAAAGCAAAACGAGGAACCTGCTGAAAAACCTTATACATGCCCAATATGGACCAGCTCCGCTTTATAATTTGTATAATCTGACTAGACGATTTAGTATATGGTAACACACAGGTCAATTGCTCATTTTTTTCATGTTTATTTTTTCATTTCTCACATAGAGGTTGCCATTCATTAAGATTATTAAACGCTCTCCTAGAGGCTTTTCTTAAAATTCTATCTGAATAGCCTCTATGTTGAAAACGCGAAATCATCTGTTGAGCTTGTTGTGTGTATTCATTTTGAGAACTACATAATCTTCGAACCCGGAGTAATTGACTCGACGGTATACTATTTTTCAAGGCAGAGGGGTGATGGCTGCGATAATGAAGCATCGCATTGCGATCAGTTTCTCTCTGGTAAATCTTGGTGATGAACTTTCCATCATCCCATTTAATATTCAGATCTAAGAAATGTATTAAGTTATGTCCAACATTTAATTAAGGGGTCTGCTTTGTATATTTTATATTAAACAAAGATTAACTATATGGAGGAAAACAAGGAGTAGGCCACGGATGGCAGAAGAAACCACAGGAATAGATTATCAAATCAGACAGCAACTTTATTACACGACCCAAGACAGACTGTATTTTGGCCATTGCCTGCATCAGGGGTCTAAACATGAATAAAAATAATTAAACAAGAAATAATGTGGAATATAAATGCAGCATTGAAAAATAAACAATAAAACAGGATAATAAAAATGCAATATAAAAATGAAATAATTTACAAAATGACTGAAAACAGTAACAAACTGATTGTAACAAAATATTATAAAGAGTGAAAGAGGTACAAAAGTATTGCCACACTGGACCAGACCAAAGGTCCATCAAGCCCAGCATTCTGTTTCTAACAGTGGCCAATCCAGGTCACAAATACCTGGCAAGATTCTGAAAAAGTTCAATACATTTTATGCTGCTTATCCCAGAAATAGCAGTGCATTTTCCCCCAAGTCAATTTAATAATGGTCTATGGATTTTCCTTTAGGGAACCGTCCAGACTTTTCTTAAACCCTGCTAAGCTAACCACCTTTACCACATTCTCAGGCAACGAATTCCAGAGTTTAATTACACGTTGAGTGAAGAACATTTTCTCTGATTTGTATTAAATTTACTACTTTGTAGCTTCATCGCATGCCCCTGAGTCCTAGTGTTTTTGGAAAGAGTAAACAAATGATTCACGTCTACCCATTCCACGAAACTCATTATTTTATAGTCCTCTATCATATCTTCCCTCAGACGTCTTTTCTCCAAACTGAAGAGCCCTAGACGTTTCATCCTTTCCGCATAGAGAAATCATCCCATCCCCTTTATCATTTTCGTTGCCCTTCCCTGTACCTTTTCTAATTCCACTACATCTTTTTTGAGATGCGGTGACCAGAATTGAACACAATATTCAAGATGCGGTCACACCATGCACCGATACAATGGCATCATAACATGTTTTCCATTCCTTTCCTAATAATGCCTAACATTGTATTTGCTGCAGCACACTGAGCAGAGGGTTTCAATGCATCATCAACGACGATGCCTAGATCCCTTTCTTGGCCATTTGATGTCATTAAACACCATCTGCTATTTAGACGTCCAGTCTTGTAAGGTCCTCTTGTAATTTTTCACAATCCTCTCATGATTTAACAACTTTGAATAACTTTGTGTCGTCAGCAAATTTAATTACCTCACTAGTTAATCCCATCTCTAGATCATTTATAAATATATTAAAAAGCAGCAGTCCGAGCACAGACCCATGGGGAACCCCACTATCTACCCTTCTCCATTGAGAATACTGACCATTTAACTCTATTCTCTGTTTTCTATCCTTTAACCAGTTTTTAATCCACAATAGGACACTACCTCCTATCCCATGACTCTGTAATTTCTTCTGGAGTCTTTCAAGAGGTACTTTGTCAAATGCCTTTTGACAATCCAGATACACAATATCAACCGGCTCACCTTTATCCACATGTTTGTTCACCCCTTCAAAGAAATGTAATAGATTGGTGAGGCAAGATTTCCCTTCACTAAATCCATGTTGGCTTTGTCTCATTAATCCATGCTTTTGAATATGCTCTGTAATTTTGTTCTTTATAATAGTCTCTACCATTTTGCAAGCACCAATGTCAGGCTAACCGGTCTAACATAGTAACATAGTAGATGACGGCAGAAAAAGACCTGCACGGTCCATCTATTCTGCCCACGATAAACTCATATGTGTATACCTTACCTTGATTTGTACCTGTCTTTTTCAGGGCACAGACCGTATAAGTCTGTCCAGCAGTATTTCCCGCCTCCCAACCACCAGTCCCGCCTCCCATCACCGGCTCTGGCACAGACCCCGTATAAGTCTGCCCTCCCCTATCCTAGCCTCTCAACCACCAACCCCTCTTCCCCCCGCCACCCAATTTCAGCTAAGCTTCTGTGGATCCATTCCTTCTGCACAGGATTCCTTTATGCCTATCCCACGCATGTTTGAATTCCGTTACCGTTTTCATGTCCACCACCTCCCACGGGAGGGCATTCCAAGCGTTCACCACCCTCTCCGTGAAGAAATACTTCCTGACATCTTTCCTGAGTCTGCCCCCCTTCAATCTCATTTCATGTCCTCTCATTCTACCGCCTTCCCATCTCCAGAAAAGATTAGTTTGCGGATTAATACCTTTCAAATATTTGAACGTCTGTATCATATCACCCCTGTTCCTCCTTTCCTCCAGGGTATACATGTTCAGGTCAGCAAGTCTCTCTTCATACGTCTTGGAACGCAACTCCCATACCATCCTTGTAGCTTTTCTTTGCACCGCTTCCATTTTTTTAACATCCTTCGCAAGGTACGGCCTCCAAAACTGAACACAATACTCCAGGTGGGGCCTCACCAACGTCTTATACAGGGGCACTAAAACCTCCTTTCTTCTGCTGGTCACATCTCTCTCTATACAGCCTAGCAACCTTCTCGCTACGGCCACCGCCTTGTCGCACTGTTTCGTCGCCTTCAGGTCCTCAGATACTATCACCCCAAGATCCCTCTCCCCGTCCGTGTCTATCAGGCTCTCCCCACCTAACACATACACCTCCAGGGCCGTGCCGATGCGGTAAGCGAGGTAAGCGCCGCAGGGGGGCGCCCACCTCTGGAGGGCGCCGCTGCGGTGCTTACCCTCGCCCCGCGCCGCCGAGGACTTTAAAAATTACCTCGGTCGCAGGCTGCAGCAGCGTCGGTGAAAGCCCTGCTGACGTCTCCCTTCTCTTGCACTCATTGGTTCCCTCAGTGTCCCGCCTTCTTCTGATGTCAGAAGAAGGCGGACACTGAGGGAACCAAGAGCGCGGTGGGGGCGGTCCGCCCCGGGTGTCAGCGGGTGGGAGGTGCTCCGCTCCCGCTGCTCCCACCCTACCTTCTTAAAAAAAAAAATAAATCAGTAAAGCGGCGTGGCAGGCAGCGCAGCTTCGCGTCTGCCCTGCTTGCAAAACAAGTAGATCTCCTCGTCGGGCCTTCGCTCACTGGGTCCCGCCCTCGAGGAAATAGGAAGTTACCTTAGAGGAGGGCGGGACCCAGTGAGCGAAGGCCCGACGAGGAGATCTACTTGTTTTACAAGCAGGGCAGACGCGAAGCTGCGCTGCCTGCCACGCCGCTTTACTGATTTATTTTTTAAAAGAAGGTAGGGTGGGAGCAGCGGGAGCGGAGCACCCCCCCCCCACCCGCTGTCATCTCGACAGAGCTGGTAGTGGGGTCGGATCAGGGGTGCCCAGATGGCAGAAGGGGATGGGGATGGGGAGGGGAGCCCAGATGACAGAAGCCCAGATGACAGAAGGGGATGGGAGCCCAGATGACAGAAGGGGATGGGGAGGGGAGCCCAGATGGCAGAAGGGGATGGGGTGCCCAGATGACAGAAGGGGATGGGGAGGGGAGCCCAGATGGCAGAAGGGGATGGGGAGGGGAGCCCAGATGACAGAAGGGGATGGGGTGCCCAGATGACAGAAGGGGATGGGGAGGGGAGCCCAGATGGCAGATGGGGATGGGGAGGGGAGCCCAGATGACAGAAGGGGATGGGGAGGGGAGCCCAGATGACAGAAGGGGATGGGGTGCCCAGATGACAGAAGGGGATGGGGAGGGGAGCCCAGATGGCAGAAGGGGATGGGGAGGGGAGCCCAGATGGCAGAAGGGGATGGGGTGGGGAGCCCAGATGGGGTCTGGGGCTGAAAGGGGAGGCCCTAATGCAAGGCATGTGGATGAAAGGAGCTGGAACTGGGGGCTGAAAAGGAGGGTAGGTGGGATAAGGGGGCTAGTACTGGGACTGGGGGCTGAAAAGGGACAAGAGCTGAAACTGTGGGGACTGGGGGCTGAAAAGAAGACAGAGAGAAGTGGCTGGGGCTGAAGCTCGGGACTAGTGAGAGAAAAGGGCTGCGTTTGAAACTGGGGGCTGAAAAGGGGACATGGAGAAGTGGCTGGGGGCCGAAGCTCAAGACTGGTGGGAGAAAAGGGCTAGGGCTGAAACTGGGGACTGGTGGGATAGTGGGGCTGGAACTGGGGGCTGAAAAAAAGGGGCAGAGAGAGGGGACAGATCCTAGATGGAAGGGGGAGTGAGAGGGACCTTGATGGATGGGAGAGGGAGGGCAAATGGTGGATTGAGCGGACAGAGAAAAGGGCAGACAGTGGATGGCAGCGATAGAAAGGGCAGACAGTGAATGGAAGGGGGAGAGAGAGAGGGCAGACAGGGGCAGATGGTGGATGGAAGGGGCAGAGATAGAGGGCAGATGTAGATGGAAGGAGCAGGGAGAGAGGGCAGACATTGGATGAAGGGGACAGCAGAGAGGGCAGACACTGGATGGCAGAGAGAGAACAAAGACAGATGCTGGATGGAAGGAAGGAAGACAGTGAAAAGAAGATGAGGAAAGCAGAAACCAGAGACAACAAACTGTAAATAAAATATTTACTTTTATTTTTTTGCTTTAGGATACAGTAGTATTGCAGCTGTGTTAATAAATGTTTATAATAGGTAATCTTTTTATTGGACTAATTTTAATACATTTTGACTAACTTTCGGAGAACAAAACCCCCTTCCTCAGTCAGGATAGGATACTGTAACAGCACTATACTGTATTGACCTGAGGAAGGATGTTTTGGCCTCTGAAAGCTAAATGTATTAGTCCAATAAAATGGTATTATTTTATTTTCTATATTTGTTTTATTTCTATTTGTTAATTTGTAAAGTGGTGATTGGTTCTTGTTAGTTTTTTTCAAATTTACATCTGCAGTCTTTATATTTTGCACAGTACTAGGGGACATTTTCTGTTTCTGTGGTGTTGCATTGTATGCAGAGTCTGGCATCTTGGGGGTTCAGTTTAATTTTTGTCTAAATAGCGTTTGGAATATGTCCACTTTGAGAATTTACATCTGCTATCTTATTTTGCAATGTATAGCAATTTGTTTCTAAGAATATTACTGACAATTCCTGTCAGTGTGGCAAGTGGTGAGCGATCATTTTCACCGGGGGGGGGGGGGGGGGGGCGTGATCATTTTCACGGGGGGTAGGGGTGCCAACTGATAGTCTGCAGGGGGGCGCCAGAGACCCTAGGCACGGCCCTGTACGCCTCCCTTGGATTTCTACTCCCTAAGTGCATCACTTTGCATTTCTTCGCATTGAATTTTAATTGCCAAATGTTAGACCATTCTTCCAGCTTCTTCAGATCTTTTTTCATGTTTTCCACTCCCTCCGGGGTGTCCACTCTGTTGCAAATCTTGGTGTCATCCGCAAAAAGGCAAACTTTACCTTGTAACCCTTTGGCAATGTCACTCACAAATATGTTGAACAGAATGGGCCCCAGCACCGATCCCTGAGGCACTCCACTACTCACCTTTCCCTCCTCCGAGCGAACTCCATTTACCACCACCCTCTGGCGTCTACCCGTCAACCAGTTCCTAATCCAGTTCACCACTTCGGGTCCTATCTTCAGCCCTTCTAGTTTATTCAAGAGCCTCCTGTGGGGAACCGTGTCAAAAGCCTTGCTGAAATCAAAGTAGATGACGTCCATAGCACGTCCTTGATTTAATTCTCCTGTCACCCAATCAAAGAATTCAATGAGATTCGTTTGGCACAATTTCCCTTTGGTGAAACCATGTTGTCTCGGATCTTGCAACTTATTGGCTTCCAGGAAATTCACTATCCTTTCCTTCAGCATGGCTTCCATTACTTTTCCAATAACCGAAGTGAGGCTTACCGGCCTGTAGTTTCCAGCTTCTTCCCTATCACCACTTTTGTGAAGAGGGACCACCTCCGCCGTTCTCCAATCTCTCGGAACCTCTCCCGTCTCCAAGGATTTATTAAACAAATCTTTAAGAGGACCCGCCAGAACCTCTCTGAGCTCCCTCAGAATTCAGGGGTGGATCCCGTCCGGCCCCATGGCTTTGTCCACCTTTAGCTTTCCAAGTTGTTCATATACACTCTCTTCCGTGAACGGTGCTCTATCCACTTCATTCTCAGGTGTACTTATAAGTCCCAATGGGTCAGCTAAGTGCTGCTATCAAGGGAATTCTCTAGCTGAATGGACCAAAATGGTAGTGTCTGATCCAGGACTTTACAATTTATTTTGCTTTTTAAAACTGCCCTAGATATTAATAACTTTCCTTTTAAATAAATCTAGATATTGCCAATAATTATAGCAGTGTCAGCTATGTAAAAATTCCCCTCCCCTCTATCAGAGTTTGGCAGGAACAGAAAGAAAGAAAGACAGAAAGAGAGGTTTCCCAGTGCTAATTAAATTGATTAAGCAACAAGCCTTAAAAATTTAAGACAATATCAGGTAGGTTTCTCACCTAACGCCAGTCAATTTGAGATGTATGGGATTTAGGGGTCAGAATAAACCTGTCCTTTTTGCAGGAGCTTGGTTCAGTCCCAGCACCTGGAAGTCTATAATTTCCCAGATCCCCTCTGGAACCTTTTAAAAATATCGGCGTTATATGGGCTACCCACCGGGTACCACACTTGATTTTAAAGATAAATTACATATTACTAACAATAGTTCCGCCAGTTCAGTTTTCAATTCTATCACTAATCTGGGATGAATACCATCTGGTCCAGGAGATTTGCTACTCTTCAATTTGTCAAATTACCCCACATCCTCCAGGTTTATAGTTTCTCTGACTCGTCAGCTTTGAATACCTTTTCTGGCACCGGTATCTCTCCCAAATCTTCCTCAGTAAAGACCGAAGCAAATAATTCATTTAATCTTTCCGCTATGGCTTTGCCTTCCCTGATTGCCCTTTTTACCTCTCGGTCATCTAGCGGTCCGATTTTTTTTGACGGCTTCTTGCTTTTAATATACCTAAAAAAAATTTTACTATGTGTTTTTGCCTCCAATGCAATCTTTTTTTCAAAGTCCCTCTTTGCCTTCCTTTTTAGCGCTTTGCATTTGACTTGACATTCCTTATGCAGCTTCTTATTATTTTCAGTCGTTTCATTTTTCCATTTTCTGAAGGATTTTCTTTTAGCTCTAATAGCTTCCTTCACCTCACTTTTTAACCACACCGGCTGTCGTTTGGTCTTCCGTCCTCCTTTTTTAATACACACAATATATTTGGCCTGGGCTTCTAGGATGGTGTTTTTGAACAGCATCCATGCCTGATGTAAATTTTTGAATCTCCTCTAAGTTTTGTTTTCACCGTTCTTCTCATTTTATCATAGTCTCCTTTTTTAAAGTTAAATGCTAACGTATTTGATTTCCTATGTATACTTACTTCAAAGCTAATATCAAATCCGATCATATTATGATCACTGTTATCAAGCGGCCCCAGCACCATTACCTCCCGCACCAGATCATGCACTCCACTAAAGACTAGGTCTAGAATTTTTCCTTTTCTCGTCGGCTCCTGTATTAGCTGCTCCATAAAGCTGCCCTTGATTTCATCAAGAAATTTTACCTCCCTAGCGTACCCTGATGTTACATTTACCCAGTCAATATTGGGATAATTGAAATCACCCATTATCATCGTGTTGCCCAGTTTGTTTGCATCCCTAATTTCCTTTAACATTTCTGTATCCGTCTGTTCATCCTGGCCAGGCGGACGGTATACACTCCTATCACTATCTATTTGATTCAAGGCTCTCGTTAACATATGATACCCCTCCACCAATTCGATCCACCCTATCACTATGATATAATTTGTACCCCGGTATGACAGTGTCCCACTGGTTATCCTCCTTCCACCAGGTCTCAGAGATGCCTATTATATCTGATTTTTCATTTAGTGCAATATATTCTAACTCTCCCATCTTATTTCTTAGACTCCTGGCATTCGCATATAGCCATTGTATGTTTGTTGTTCCTATTTACATCTTGCTTAGTACTTGACAGTATTAATTTGCAATCTTTTGTCTGATTTTTATTTTAAGGACACCTGATCTACTACGGTCTCTTTTGCAACCTCACTATCAGGATACCCTATCTTCCCTGTTTTGGTGATATCTTTGAAAGATACCTTATCCCGAACCATGCGCTTTTTTTTTTTTATTTGCATAAAGTCTTTATTAAACAATTGAACAATACATTAATGTTTCCATTACAGTGAGAGTATAGCATAGGGTCTTAACGATACATTTGCATATGATAACCCCCCTCTCTTCATCTCTCCTCGTCAATATTTTCTATTTTTTAAACCACATATAACTTCAAAAATTTTTTTTTATTTCTTTTTAACAATTTTATAGTGCAAAGAATCCCCCCTCCCCCCCCAGTGCAACCTCTGATTGTCGTACCCTACAAACCTCTTCCTAATCACTTTTACTTATTACTAGCATAATACAGTTATGTGAAATTTTTCCATATTGAGTGCCATTTGCCCATTTGGTGCTTGCGTTCGGCCAGAAGCCTCTCCATCTCGCACACATAGCTCAACTTATTGTGCCATTTAACAATCGATGGAACCCCTACATTTTTCCACTGTGAGGCAATAACCACCCGTGCCACCCCCACAGCATGCCACACCAGGTCCTGCTGGCATTTCTTTAAACCAGGTGGTTTTGCTGAGAAGAGAAAAAACTCAGGTGACCAAGGAATTAAACTTCCAGTCCATTTCTGTATTTTACTTCTAACTGATTTCCAAAATGCTTGGGCCTTTACACAATGCCACCATATATGCCCCATGGTCCCTATGTTACCACACCCCCTCCAGCATAGTCCCGAGGAGTTAGGATATATTCCCTTAAGGCGATCTGGCGTGAGGTACCATCTAAAAAGTACTTTCACAGCATTTTCCCTAAGCGGTACATGAGTAGAAACACTCCACACTGTCCGTTCTATTCTCTCCCACTCGGTCTCCCCCAGGGCCACTCCCAGCTCTCTTGACCAACTTTTCCTGTGTAGGGTGTATTTGGGAGATTGCACTCGTAATTCACGATATAAACGACTAATCAAGCCCCTTGAAGAGGCGTAATTTTCACAAACCTCCTCCAGTTTTAAGAAAGTGGGCCAATTGATGATATGCAAATTCATCATCCTCCCCCACGTAACCCACACTCTTCAAGGCCCCAAAGGGAAGCAAAGTTTCCCCCTCAAACAACTGGCCCCAGGTTCTCAAGCCTTTTTTATACCACCTGGTAAATACCCCAGTGTCTTTCCCGGGCAGGAACAGTGGGTTAAACGCTATTGGTGTCATGCTTGTAAGTGTACACCTCCCCCCTGGAAACAAACTATCCCAATAGTGGAGAGCGACACCTATGGATGGACATGCTCCCTCACCCAAGGCTCTAAATGATTTGGGAAGCCACATGACTGCCCCCAACGGGGATGACCCATGAGAGTGTTGTTCAATATGCACCCATTGTCTATCCGGATAGTCTTGGTACCACTCTACTGCCGCCTTCGCCTGCACTGCCATATAATACCATATGAGGTTTGGGACACCCAAGCCGCCTTGTCTACCATCTTGATAGAGGAGCTTACGCGCTAGTCGCGGTCTCTTTCCTGCCCAGACGAAACGCACTATTGAATCTTGAAGTGATGACAAGAGTCGCCTGGGCAGCATTACAGGCAGCGCTTGAAATAAGTATAGCAGTCGGGGGAGCACATTCATCTTGACAATTGCTACCCTTCCAAACCAGGAAACCTCTAGATCCCCCCATCTCTCCAGATCTTTCTTAATGCCACTACTTAGTCCTTTGTAATTGGCCACATATAGATCAGCTAGTTTTGGTGTTATGTTCACCCCCAGGTATTTAATTTGTTTTTTAGCCCATCTAAACGAAAAGGATGCCTCCAGGGATTCCACTGTATCCTCTGGGAGTGTTATATTCAGGGCCTCCAATTTTGTCATGTTGACTTTGAAACCAGATAGTGTGGAGTATTCATCAATAAGGCGTATAAGATTTGGGAAAGTAGATAAAGGTCGAGTAACATATAACAGGATATCATCTGCAAAGAGAGCCATTTTATGTATTCTATCTGCCACTCGTGCCCCTGAAATTTCTGGTTCTAAACGGATTTTAGATGCAAATGGTTCCATAACCATGGCAAATAATAATGGGGATAACGGGCACCCCTGTCTAGTTCCCCTGTGCAGAGTAAATAGTTCAGAATTACTCCCGTTCACTCGGACACATGCTTTGGGGACTACGTAGAATGCCTGAATCCATCTCCTAAATTGAGCTCCAAATCCCATAGCCTCCAGCACCTTGTACATAAATGGCCAGTGGACCCTATCAAAGGCCTTTTCTGCATCTAAACTCAGAAGACATAGAGGCCTCTGATGCCTCCCTGCTAGAAACACAAGATCCAGAGTGCGTCTAATGTTGTCCATTGCTTTTCGGTGCGGCACAAAACCTACTTGGTCTGGATGTATTATAGTCGGCATCAAAGGTGCTAGTCTACTTGCCAACACCTTCGCTAGTATTTTAACATCGGCATTCAGTACCGATATAGGCCTATATGAGCCACACTCTGTCGGGTCCTTATTTGGCTTAGGCAGCACCGCTATCCAGGCCTCCATCATGGTCAAGGGTAATGCCTCCCCTTCTCCCACCTTGTTAAACAAGTCTGCCAGGATGGGGGCTAACTCTGGTGCAAATTTCTTATAGAACTCATTTGGTAGTCCATCCAAACCTGGCAACTTACCGGAGGGCAAACTACGGATGGCCTCTTGGACCTCGATTGGAGTTACTGGTTGCTCCAATTTTTCCCTGTGGGAAGGAGCCAGAGTACTTAGCTCACTATTAGCCAAATAATTGTCGATTGACTCTATGGGTGGGGCAATCTCTTGAGCATACAAACTTTGGTAGTAGTCCCCAAAACGTTTACGTATCTGATCTGAAGTGTATAGTATCAAACCCTTTCCGTCTCGAATTTGTTTCACCATACGGTCTACTTTTTGTTGCCGAAGCTTAACCGCTAGAAGGCGCCCTGCCTTGTTGGCAAACTCGTATGTTCCTGCCCTGAATCTTTCCCGACCCAGACTTAACTGTTCCGAGTAAATAGAGTCCAATATCAGCCTTTCTCCACATAATTGACTCCACACCTGAGGTGACCTAGTTACCTTATGTTGGCCCTCCAGTACATGTATTCTTTCCAGACACTTCGCTATTTGCATCTTGCGTGCCCTGGATCGCTTACTAGCAAGCTGTAGAAAATAGCCTCTAGAGACAGCCTTCATGGCGTCCCACACTACTGCCATTGTGGGCCCTGAATTTTGATTGAACTCCAAATACTCTTTCAACATTTTCCTGTATCCCTCCTCCACCTCCTTCTCCTGTAAAAGGCCTGTGTTTAGTGTCCATCTCTTATCTTTGGTTTCTGTTCTAATATTTGGAAGGGTGACCCACACTGGGGCATGATCTGAGATTGTCACATTACCTATTCCAGCTTGCGGTCCCCGCTCCACCAATGTGGCATCTATAAACAAATAGTCAATGCGAGAATAGGAATTATGTACCCAAGAGTGGAATGTGTAGTCTTGATCCATCAAATGTGTCAATCTCCACAAATCTAGAGTTCCCAGAGAACGGGCCAATGACTCCAGCGCTACGGCTTCTCTTTTCCCTTCTGTTTTAGTGGCTCCTGTTCTGTCTATGCTCGGGTTCATGACTGCATTAAAGTCTCCCCCGAATGTTATAGATCCCTGTGCAAATGATGTTAAAGCATGCTTAACTTTTGCGTAAAACTGTTCCTGCCCGCTATTTGGGGCATATACTGATGCAATCGTTAAATTAACCTGGTCTATTTGAATATGGAGGAATATAAAACACCCTCCTGGGTCCTTTTTAACCTGCAGTACCTTGGCCCCTACCTTGCTATGTATCAGCACTGCAACTCCACTTTTCTTAGCTGCCTCAGATGAAGCACAGTACACCCCCGGGTATCCCGAGCAGGAGAGAAATCGTTCAAACTTTCGGCGTAAGTGTGTCTCTTGTAAAAGAACAATATGTGGTTTCAACTGCTGTAGTTCCTTATAGAGCTTCTTTCTCTTTTGGGGCATGTTTAATCCCTTAACATTATATGATAATATTTTCAATTCTGCACTCATTACTGCACTGATTTTAAGCACGCAATTTCATTTTGCAGGGACAACTTTTCAACAAATTGTATTGTATTTTCTAGTCTAACTACCCCTTCGCAACCCCTGGTCCTCCCTCCTCTACCTCTTCCCTGCATCCCTTCCCTTGTCCACATCCCGCCCTCCTCCCTCTTTTGTATCTTACCGATGGACATATTCCCCATTTCTCTTCCCCCCTAACTTATCCCCCCTCCCTACCGTTTCACCAAACAGTGCTACTGGCACTGCTTGGGTTTGTCAGAAGAAGCAACCCACAACCCGAGAACACCACCCCTCCCCCATCTCATGCACTCCACACATCCACATCTTTTCATATGTTGATCTCAATATAACACTCATTCACATTATATCACTCATTCACAGCCCCTCAACTGCAATTAATATACATTACAGCTATGCATCTGTCCAGCCGATAAACATCAATATTCATCGTTGATCCTTTACCTCTCAGAATCAAACATAGTCAGTTATTGCTCTAACCAGTTTTGGTCCCTGTCTTCTGGGTGCTCTGTCCAACTCGCTTCCACTTCTGAATTCTGGCTTTCGTCGCTGGCGCAATCCCTGCAGGTGGCACCGATGTGATGGTCAGACCTGCTTCATGTAAGCTTTTCCATGCTTCTGGAACCTTACGAAACCTGAGTTGTTTGCCATTTAATGCAAAACTTACTGCAAAAGGAAAGTTCCAATGATAGGCGATCTTTTCTTTGAGCAGAACCTCCAGTACCGGCTTCATGGCCCTTCTCTGCGCCCGCGTGTATGCAGATAAATCTTGAAAGACAGAGACTCGTGCATCATTGTATTCCAATGTGGGGGATTGACGGGCCTTCTGCTATACCCGTTCTTTGAATGCGTATGATGTAAAGCGCACTACTATGTCTCTGGGTCGATTAGCCATTGTTTTACCCAATGCTCGATGTGCACGATCTATCTCCACAGCGTCTGAAGCAGTGCCTTCGCCCAGGATCGTAGCACACAACACTCGCACGATAGTAGGGACATCCTCTCCTCCTCCGGATTCTGGTACACCCCGAATTCTCAAATTATGCCTTCGACCCCTATTTTCGAGGTCATCCATTTTGTATTGTAAATCCTCTGCTAGATCGGACAGTTTAGATAGTTGAGTTTCTATTGCGTCATTAGTCTCTGCCTGTTCGTCGGCCTTCTCCTCCAGCGCCTCCACTCGGCCCCCCAGCTCGCGCAAGTCAAGGCTGATGGCATCCACGTGTTCCAAAATCTCTACTCGGGAAGCCTTGATTTCCTCGCGGATTGCCTCCAAGCACTTTGCAAGGTCTTTAGGAGCATTTTTCTTTTTGGGGACCGAGGCGCGCTGATCCGCATGGGAGGATGCCGTGTCTGAATCAGACGAACGTCTTTGCTCCGGAGATGCATGGCGCAACAGGCCTTTCGCCATCTGCCTTGAAGAATGGCGCTCTCCCTCTCGATGTTGCGACCCTGTCGCTTTACTCATTTCGATCAGTAACGTGTGCTGACTTAGCTGCTACAAAAAAATCCACAATAGGGCTGCGGATGGCTTTAGATAGTGTCTTGCTAGTGCATGGAAATGCAGGAGCTGAGTTCCTAGGCAGCCATCTTGTCCCGTGACATCACTTCCTCTCTCCGAACCATGTGCTTTTGAGCGACTGTCTCCCCCTTCCCCTGATTGTTGCCCAGGTCCTAACAAATCTAAAACTCTTCTCCCTGCACCGTCTCATCTACGCATTGAGCCTCCGGAGCTCTACCTGTCTCTTGGGCCCTGCGCGTGGAATGGGTAGCACTTCATAAAATGCTACCCTAGAGATCTTGATTTGAGCTTTCTACCTAAGGGCCTAAATTTTGCTTCCAGAACCTCTCTCCCACATTTTTCTATGTCATTGGTACCCACATGTACCAAGAAGCCAGCTCCGTCCCAACAGTATCTAAAATCCTATTTAGGTGACTCGTGAGGTCCGCCACCTTCGCAGTAGGCAGACAAGTAACTAGGCGATCCTCACATCCACTAGCCATCCAGCTATCTATGTGCCTAATAATCGAATCACCAACTACAAGAGCCATCCTAACTCTTACCACCTGGGCACTAGCCCCTGGAGACACATCCTCGGTGCGAGAGGATATTACATTCCCTGATGTGCTGGTCCTGTCTACAGGATTACTTCCAGCCTTACCAGGGTGATGCTCTCCTTTTAGAAGACCTCCCTCCTCCAAGGCAGCACAGGAACTGCTAGATTGGAGGTGGGACTTCTCTACAACATCCCTATAGGCTCCTCAATGTACCTATCTCCCTCAGCTCCTCCGTCTGCTACTCTAGCCTCAAGAGAATGGACTCATTCTCTAAGAGCTAGGAGCACTTTGCATCGAGAACACACATATGACAACTCACCAACTGGGAGATTATCATACATGTGACACTCAATGCAAAAGAATGGATAGCACCCCTCTCGCTACTGGACTACTGACTGCATCTTAGTATTACAGAGCTGTTTAATTAAAACTTCTTAAGGTACTACTTTTGACTGTTGTAATTTGTAACTTAGTTAGGGTTTGCTTCTTAGAAACTAATTCAATGTAATTCAGATTCTTATGAAAATTACTATCTTGGTGTATTAATTAGAATAATTGACTTTAAATGAAGAGTTGAGCTAGGGGTGGGTGGGATCCAATCAAAGAGAAGGGAAAAGGACAATTTAACAGGGACTGTGGTCTTAGCTGAAAAAAATGTATCAACATACTAAATGGATGTAGAGGGGCATTTTCAAAAGGATATGTCAGAATAGGGACATCCTAGTCAGAAAAACAGACATCCATCCATATAGCCTGTTCGAAAATATGTGAGAGGGACGTCCATGTGCTGGAAACGTCCAGCATAAACATCCATTTTACAAATGGAATCGTTCAATTGTAAGGAAGCTTTGGAACAAGGGGGCATAGAATGAAGGTGAAAGTGGATAGACTTAGAAGTAACCTGAGGAAATGCTTCTTCACGGAAAGGGTGGTGAATTCATGGAACAGCCTCCCGGTGGAAGTGGTGGAAGCAAAAACAGTATTTGGATTCAAGAGAGCTTGGAACACATACACAGGATCTCTAAGGGGGTGATAGGGAGAGTAGATGACATGGATGGGCAGAATGGATAGGTCATATGTTATCTGCTACATTTTTCTATGTTTTAATGGAAATTTTGCATGGGCAAAAACAAGGGACATGGACATCTCAATATCAGAAAATAACCACACAGACCATCATGCAGAGCAGAGGGGCAGCCTAGTGGTTAATGCAGTGGACTATAAACCATGGGACCCAGATTCAAATCCCCTTTGAACTTTTTTTTTAAATAATTGTGAGCGCTCCAGGAATAGAAAAATATCTACACCACTTTCCAGTTGTCTTACATATTTACATACAGTGGGCAATATTCTGTTTCTGGAGGGCTCACAATTTTATAAAACAAGAGTTGAAGTGAGATTTGAACCCGAGTTCCTTGGTTTATAATGTACTGCACTAACCACTAGGGGGCCCTTTTACCAAGCTGTGGGTAGAAGGGTCCTGCAGTGGTAGCAGCGGGTAAAAATGGTCCTGCACTGACCACAGCGGGTAAAAAGACTCAAAGCACACATGGCCATGCGACAGGGAGCCCTTACCACCCATTGAGGTGGCAATAAGGGCTCCCGCACTAACCCAGCGGTAAGCAGGCATCACATCTCTTCTTCCCCCAGAAATGGTGCATGTTTGGGGTGAGACTACCACTGGCGGCTGCATTGTTTAATCCCAATGAGCATGTGTGGCTTTTTTACATTAGAACCTTTACACTTTTATCTGTCAACTGGTCTCACATGTATTTTGATAGCTCTTTTTAGTGAGCTATGCAGTATTTTATAATTAGTGCTTTTAAACACTGATTTTATAAAATTTGTTTATTCGTTTGTGATGTGCTTCCCTTTTGATTGTTTGCCAATTGTTCATGATAGTTTTTAATTACTAAGGGGTCCTTTATCTAAGCTTTGTTAAAAAAAAAATAGCTTAGCTCACCCTTATATAGGTTTTTCCTGGTGGTAAGGCCATTCTTACCACAGTTGGAAAATGGTCGATTTTTCATTTTCTGAATTAATGGCCATGCGCTTATGTTGCCATTAGCACGTGGCTATTACCAAAAATTAGCATGTGAGCCCTTACCGCTACCTTTTTTACAGTATTGTTTAGTAAGGGTCTCTTATGAAGTCGCACTAGCAGTTCCTGCAAGCCAATGTCGACGGAGTCCATTCACAGTGAACGGGCTCTGTTGGCATTAGCGCACTGAGAACTGCCCTAAGAAAATGTAACTAATTACTGTACTTAAGTAAAAGTTTTATCACTTTTACTTGTAAATACAGAAATATTTGTTACTTTTACCAAAGAATTTCACCAATTTTTGCTACCTTTACTCAGATACATCTGATGCTTGCAGTTAAAAGTAAACATGGAAATAAGATGTAAATGATGATTCCTCAGTAATCCAAATGAAACAGCAAAGCCTGGAACAAGATTTTACTATTGCAAACCTCATCATGAAAACAGTGGATCATCTCATCTTAAATTTTTCTGTTCCTTGAACATAGCCTACGAGAACCTTGGCGTTGCTTGTATTTGTTCAATTAGTTGCTGGTCTCCAGCCAAACAGAACAGTGATGAGTTGGGTCACTTTGAACTGGAGATGAAGATGGCAGAAAGAAAAGTGGGGATGCGAGGACTACACCTACCCTAGCCCACAGAATTCTCCCTATCCCTGTTGACAACAGAAATCGGGAAAGCAGTGCTTCTTATCTGCTGCTTCTTCCCCTGTAGTCAGAACCATACAGGGCACCATTTGTGAGCATATTAAAATATCCTATATAATAAAACACACCTCCAAAATTCTGAAGCTGACTGCATGGCTGAGGCATTCCTGCTCTCTGTATCCATCTCCTGGATTGACATCACGTACTTCCGGGTTTGTCACAAGCAGAAGTGACCAACCACACGAGGTTTCTCGGCTTCAGAATGTTGGAGGTGCATTCTATTAAATAGGATTGGTCAGTTCCTTGAAGCACAGCCAGAGCTCAATGTCCTGCACAGTAACGCTCAGACACCAGAGAGAGAGAGGGGGGGAGGGGGGCTGACACCAGAGAGAGGGAGGGAGGGGTGCCTGACACCAGAGAGAGAGGGGGGGGAGGTATTTCTGTCACACACACACTCTCTTGCTCTCAGTCTTTCTCTCTCTCACTCTCACACACTCTATGTCTCACACTGCATCACATTCACTCTCTGTCACATAGTCACTCACACACTCTCTTGGTCTCATACTCTCAGTCTCACAGAGTCTGTGTCTCACATACACTGTATCTGTGTGAAACACACACTCTCTCTCTCACACTGTCTCACATACGCACTTGCACACACTCTCATTCTCACTCTCTCTCACACACTCGCACATTCACTCACACACAGTCACTCTCACATACACTCTCTCAAACATACACACTCTGAGGAAAACCTTGCTAGCGCCCATTTCATTTGCGTCAGAAACGGGCCTTTTTCACTAGTAGTTATAATATGATGAAATGGTTGCCCAGTGTGTTTGCCTAGGGCTTATCAAAGGGTTAATCCTGCCTTGTTTCTAAAACTAGAATATGACTACTACTACTGCTAATTATTTCTGTAGCCATACTAGACGTACGCTGTGTCTAGTATGGCTATGTAAGAGACAGTCCATGCAATCCAGATCAACAGGACAAATAATTGATAAGGGAGTTTCATTTATTATGGGAATGATTAAAATAATAGGGGTAATATAGTCCACAGCCAAACTACTGAACAAAGAGATGGCAGCTCAAAAGACAAGAAAAACACTGGAGGATGTGCATCCAGTTGGTGGTCACTGTGAGATTTTTGTGAACTAGTTTTGCTTTGAAGTTATTTGAACATTCTAATGGCAGATAAATCTTTAATTTGGAATGAAAACTTCAATTGTGATCTCTATGTATTCTGAGCTGGAAATAATCCTTTTATAGTCCTTTTTGTCCTGCATCTCTTGCTGGGCTGACTGGTCCCACATCCAGTTCACAACTTGTTCCCAGTCACTGAGTGAAATTTCTATAGATCACACTAGATTTTAACTTACTTGGCATTTGGTCCTTTTTTTCCTCAGTTGTTTGGCAGGGTGCAGCTCAACTATGGACCCAGAGAAGCTTTTCTCTGCAAATGTAAGCATATTCCTTTGCTCTCCTATTAGCTTGAAGCTCTGTGGTGGCCCAACGCTCCTCTCCTTTTGGAAATGCACCTGTTTACTGGAGTTCCTAGGAATCAGGGGGCTATATGCTGCAGCCCATCTCCCCACCTTCAGACTACATGCCCCAACTCTCTTTGTCTCAAATTTCAACTCTCAACTAACACACTTCAGTTGCATCAGCAGTATCCGACATTTTCAAAACAGCCCATGGAAAATGACCCTGTCACTGCTGGCTGGTGCACAGCAAATTCAAAAAGTTCCCCTGGCATGATTTAAATGAATCCAATCCATGTTTTTTTGCCATTTATTTATTTAGATTTTGCTCACACCTTTTTCAGTATTAGCTCAAGGTGAGTTACATTCAGGTACTCTGGATATTTCTCTGTCCCAGGAGGGTTCACAATCTAAGTTTGTACCTGAGGCAATGGAGGGTTAAGTGACTTGCCCAAGATCACAAGGAGCAGCAGCGGGATTTGAGCCGGCCACCTCTGGATTACAAGACCAGTGCTCTAACCACTAGGCCACTCCTCCACTCTTGGCTTTGCTTGAGTGATACAGCAAGCAGCAAGGATTATGGTGATGGTTTTACTCCAACCAGGGAAAGAAAACTCACTAAAAGAAGGTTCCAATCCCCTTCAGTTTATAAATACTTTGAGGGCCTATTACTAAGCTGTGTTAGGCGCTAACAAGCACTTAACACAGCTTAAAATGGTATACTGCAGGATGAACTCAGGAATTCTGCAGTAAGTGCCAAATGTGTGTGCGCAAAAATTGTAAAAACTTTTTTTGGAGGAGGCCGTGTCTGAAGGGTAGAGAGTGGGTGTTCCACTGCTAATCTGTTAGCACAGCTACATTACCATTCATTAATTGATTAGCTCAGGAATAGCTCGTAAGCCCTTACAGCCTACAAAATGGGTGTCAGTAAGTGCACACAAACTAAATTTTTTTAATAGCTATATGTTAATGGAAACATTAGCACATGGCCATTCATACAATATAAAAGCCAATTTATACTGCTGCAATAAAATGGCCTTAGCACACAGGTAAAACCAGCATAAGAGCATGTTGAGGCTAGTTTTTTTTACTGCAGCTTAATAAAAAGACCCATTAGTGAGTCCCTCACACTTCTTTCAAATATACTGTAATATTGTCTCAGGCCTTTTAATTTGTGAAAACTTTCAAAAAAACTTTGTGGCACACCTGTGTCCTTTAATCCTCACTTTACTTGCTATAGGATTCTGTTTGAATGTAGTTTGATTTATTTAAAACAAACTCAATAAGCATTTCTGGACATTCTTATTCCAGAAATAGGAGAATGAACAATAACAATTATATTTTAAAAGGCTCAATAACACATCCTGACTAGGAAACTAAGATCAATGTTGGTTTAAGCCATTCCTAATGACTATAAAAACTCCCACATGATTTTGTTAATTAACTTGAAAGCCTTCTTTCCATGCCTTTTCCTTTCATTATACTGTAACCCTTAGAGATTCTTACATTTTCTAGTGAAATGAGGACTTGAGTTCATTTTTAATATTTCTTTTCATCTTTTGTCTTCGCCTTTAAAATTTAAAACATGCAATATATTTTTAAAATTTTATATAATACTAGCTGTACCCGGCCACGCGTTGCTGTGGCTCAGTCTGGTTAAATGGAAAAGAAAGAAAAGAGGAAACGCACGTTTCTAATATGTTTAATTTCACAATGCTTGTGGGTATACAATATTTTTTGTTGTTCCATTGTGTGTGCAGAGATAGAGATTGTCTGGTTTGCCGACTGTAGAACATGTAACATATAATTGTCCATGTGAGAAGCAATCCCTGTGTAGATGTAAACGGGTGAATTCTAAAGATTGGCCCTGAGCTTTGTTGATGGTGATTGCAAATGCCAATCGAATTGGGAATTGCAATCTGTTAATTTGAAATGGCATATCTGTTGGAATCATAGGAATGCGAGGAATGAGGACATGTTCACCTTTGAAAGGTCCTGTCAAGATTGTTCCTTGTACGACATTGCTCATTAATTTTTTTACTGCAAGCTGCGTGTGGTTGCAAAGCTTTGGCTGGTTGATATTTCGCAACATGATAATTGGCACGCCGATTTTCAATTGCAGTACGTGCGGTGGCATCCCTGGCAGATCGAGTGAATTGAAAAAGTCTGTTGGATAATTAAGCGCTTCATCTGCTTCTAGAACAGTGTTGACGGACTTGTATGTGAGTGGCTCATTTTGAATGTTAGACTGAATCATATTGTTAAGTTCGTAGACGTCTTTGTTCTTGGCCGCAAGAATAGCTTGTTCACTCAGCGAATCATGATTCTTATAATTGGTTTGAATATTGGGAAATACTTTTTCAACCAATTGTTCTTTTGAGGTCACTAAATTGCAGAAGATATGAGGCAATGAAATTCGTCCTGAGGTCAGATCAACCGTCACCTTTCCGTTCCCAATTTTCAGCAATTGATGTGAGAATATGTGAGCTGATTGATCGTTTTGCAGCTAGACACGCATATTTGTAGTTAAGTTTAACGTCTTTACGTGTTGCCACAAAGTAGAGTATTTTAGGCAAGCATTTATTTCGTCCACTGGCATTGATCAAGGAACTACAGGTAATGTTTGCCTGAAATCTCCTGCAAGCAATATTAATGTGTTCCCAAATGGTCTGATGTTTCCACGCAAATCTTGCAATGATCGATCAAGAGCCTCGAGCGATGTTTTTCGCTGTGCTGTTTCCTCAGCACGTATTTGAGCCATTCTTTGTCTGTTTTGCTCGTTCACTGATGCCCGTTCTTCCTCAGTTTGATTTGCAATTGTAGGTATATAAAAACACGCGCGTATTCGAATGCAATGTTGTGTCGAAATTTCAAAGCAATCGGTGAGGAACTTTCGGAGATTTAAGCCACTCTCCGCCTGTCGCGTTGATTCTGTTGAGAACGAAACAGATCTGAAGCTGCTGAACACGATCGCCGTGCTCGCAACCGTGCATCATCAAGTCTGGCTGCACATCGCTCTGCTGCTTCCTCGGCACGTATTTGACCCATTCTTTGTCTGTTTTGCTCGTTCGGTGATGGCCGTTCTTCCTTAGTTTGATTTGCAATTACTCATCGCACTGCTTCCGCTGCGCGAGTACGACAGCTGTGACATCTATATAATAGTAGGTATATAAAAACATGCGCGTATTCGAATGCAACGTTGTGTCCAAATTTGAAAGCAATCGGTTGTTGTGTAGATTATCAGAACTAGGCATGAATGGGATTGTGTTGCACTGGTTTGAACTTTTTTTTTTTTGAGAAATAGACAGTAAAAGGTTAAAAGATGCAATTTATTCTGATGATCGGAAACCACCATGTGGCATTCCACAAGGTTCTCCAGTTTCCCCATTATTGTTAAATCTTTATATGACTACTTTAAATTCAATTGAACTGTGTCCTGGAGAAAAACTCTTCATGTGCAGATGATATATTTTCACTGATTCTGTTACATCAATTTATACTTAAGACTGTCACAGATAGTTGAGCAGGTTAAACAGTGGTCTCAGACTTACCCTTTTAAACTTAATACATAGAAAACAAAAATGCTTTGGTTTAGTTTGAAGAAAAAACAGATTCCATCTTCTCTCCAATTGGTTGATAATATGCTTTTTACTGTAGACACGTCCTCAAAGGGTTTGCACGTTTTAAGGTTCGGCACTGAGTTTGGAAACACATATTAATACAGTAATATGGAAATCATTTTTTAAATTAAGACAATTGAGTTTGATTCGTTCATATTTTCATCAGCAACATTTCAGGGTATTGGTTCAATCTGTGATCCTGTTGTGTTTGGATTACTGTAATTCACTGTATACTGGACTATCGGAGAAATTAATGAAGATATTGCAATTTGTGCAGAATACAGCTGTGAGATTTATTCCAGAGCAAGTTTTGACCATATGACTCCACTTTTGATTGATTTACATTGGTTACCACTTGAATTATGTGTTTGGTATAAGCTATGCTGTTTAGTATTTAAGACATTAATTGGGAATGTACCAGAGAACCGGCCAAAAGGTCTCCCTTCAGGAATGGGTCACTTGGCAGCTCTGTCATCCCCACAATTAGAAGCGTGTCATAGTAGATGAGGTAGTGTAGAGGTTAGAAATGTTTGGCTTCTGCTGTTATACTAGCATGCACTCCTCTATATACACTTGTCATTCAGGGGATGCTGGCTCAAGTCCCACCAGAGATACCTTCTTCTGGATTCCATGTTAAGATAGGCTTTTTTTTTTCTCCTCGGCGCTGATTTTCAACTGTGATTGCAGGTTCCACATGACAAACATAATGACGCAATGATGCTTAATTACCACACTGATCTCAACAGGTGCTATAATTAGTGCTGAAGTTGGCACGGTTTTGTCCTTAGTACTCCAGAGTGTGTTTGTATGCTCTTCTGTAATTTTGATGATTTTGCTGTGTGCTGTGACACAACCCTACAGCCATTTCAATTACATTCTGTCCCTGCTGCTCCAGCTTCCTCCTCTTTCACCTATACCTAACTCTACTTCCGATGAGTCGCGACCAATTTTGATGCACACTTTGAGTCAACTTGTTTGACTGGATTTTGCATCCATAATGTTAAAATGTATTTCATCGGAATTAGCCTCAAAAACTGTACAGGATTTGAATTTTTTAGCCATTCTTATAAATGTGTTTGGATTTTATTAGACCCCAAAAATGGCATTTTGGTAAATGTTGCGCACTCATGGACTGACAACCTTTCAGAAAAGGGGGTCTAGATCTGCAACTATTGCAGTTAGAGACCTCAAATTTTGGGAAACTTCGTTTAACACCTGACTCGCGCAACAGATAAAATTTGAACAAAATTGGAGAACATGATGGTGGGAACTTTTTTAAATTTTAGACCACTTGGCATGGCATGACCCCCGTTTTTTTGGCCGAAAATGGACATACGGCAAAATTAAAATTCTCACGTCCATTTTGGGCCTGAGACCTTACCACCACCCACTGATTTAGCGGTAAGGTCTCATGTGTTAACCGGGAGATAATGGTCTACGCACGTAGAATAATGATTACCGTCCAGTTTCAGGCGCACCTCCAAATTGAAATTACAGCCCGGGCCACATAGTAGCCGGGCGGTAGCTCCGAATTGACACGTGTTGGGCCCGTAGGTGTCTATGCAGCTTAGTAAAAGGTCCCCGCATGATAAAATACTAAAGCAAGTTAAGAGACAAATAGGCTATGGCCATAAAAGGGCTTGATAACTTCTCCCCTCAGTGTTACTTTCTGGATATGGAGGGGGAACAGGAAACAGGGAAAAGAAAAAGTTCAGAAGTTGTGAAACAGAATATTATGAAATAGGAAAAGAGATAGCAAGACAAAGAATTTACAAAAAGTAATGAAAAGTTTGAAGTTTCTACAGTTTCTTTTTCCTAAAAACAGGAAGATAACATGGAAGAATAAGGAAGAAAACACTTGCAACATGGTTTTCTGTTGCAATATCTGCGTTTCTTCGAGATAGCTTTGAATCAACAAAATTAATGCACCCGCATGTCACAGGAAGCAACAGGTCAGGCGTCTGAAAAACTGTGCATACACCTAATCAGACAAACATTTTTCTTAGAATATGAACATTTTTCTTAGAATATGACTGTAATAATGGAGAACTGTTCTCCTTTATTACAGTCATATTCTAAGAAAAATGTTCAAACCTGTCAGCGTTGATTCTTCTTCAGCATTATTTGTTAGCCACAGCCTCTTACCAATAACAACACACACACAAACCCCAGGTTAAAAAAAGCATCTCAAGTCCACCACTCATTTCCAAATAACGTGCCCGTTTTCGCGTCAGGCGGTGTATCCGAACCCTTATTTCTAAACAGGCGGTCGTTGGGATGGAGCGCAGACCTCCCAAAGTCTTCTCGTTTGTCGCAAGACATCACCCTGTCATCACTCGACAGCAGCGCAGTACTCACATGCAGTTGAAACGGCTCAGTGCGCACGGATATGCTAAGCAAGTGTGCTGCCCGTGCTTGCAATTTCTTGCTGCTCATTCTTGCAAATGTTTTACATTTAACAGAAGGCACTGGCAGGGTGCGTGGGGAGGCGCAGGCAGTACTGACGGCTTGCTTTCTTTCTGTTTCCCCACAGTCGGAGGAGGTGCGCAGGCACCAGCTCGCGTTCTTTCTCCCCCCTCCTTAACGCGCGCGCGCGTCCTGAGAGCTCTAGTCGGGTAGTAGCCGGCCTGTGACGTCAGTGCCGGGGGGTCTCTGCGGGGCAGCGGGGCAGCGGGGCAGCGGGGCTCCGTTCCGCGCCTTTGCCGACGACCCCAGCGAGGAAGGAGCGCAACGAAGCTGTTCCGACCCCAACCTGAGGGGGGTGGAGCCGGTTTCTGCGGGGAAACTCAACGCCGCCGCCGGGGGACGGCTGGAAACTTTAGGTGGGTGACGCCGCTCCTGTGGGGCGTGTGAGTCCGCCGTGTATTGAATACCTGAGAGGAAGAAGGGAGGGAGGGGTGAGAGCGCGTGCGCTGCAAAAAAACCCGCCCAGACCCAAAACTGCACTTCAGCACGAGTGCGTTTCCATTTCGTGGTGGGGGTTGTTCATGCTGCTGGCGCTACACAACACAGGTAACGAGCTGGTGAGTGAGGGGTGCTTTGCTCAGTCTGTACCGCTTTACCTTGCATTTAGTGGTCAAGGTAAAACGTGTTGTGGGTTTTCTACAGTGACAGAGAAAATGACAACCAAAATAACCTTGATAATCTTTGTGCTGTCGCCCCTTCTTTGCTTAGGAAGAGATTCGTTCGAGTTGTTTGGAGCAATGTGCTGCACAGTGCATGGGGGATGAAAAATCCTCCCAGTGCTTAGTGGTTACGGAGCCTTTTGAGCTGATGTCCAGGTTGCCCGTTCTCCGGGGAGCTGGTGCGGATGCACTGTGGACATTAGGGCTGGGGATGGGGAAGCAGCAGTCGTGGTTAGTAGAGCGCGCGATTATCTTTATTAAGGGCTAGATAGTAGATACGTTTGCCTGTTCCCGCAGTGCGCTGCAGCAAGTTAGTAGGATACTTGGATCTGCTTTAGCGAATTTGGTTGCTGCTTGGAAAGCTAAGTGAAACTAAAGAAAGTAATGCTTCAGTGAGTTTCACGGTCCATTCATCATCATCGGTTCGTACAGTGGTCCTTTCCCTATCTGTTTGCGTGTTTTCTGTTGGCATTCAGATGGTTGGTAAGCAAAGTGATAAATGAAACAATATATATGCATCGGAAACATCTTTCAGAAGCATGGCACTTGAAACCAAGATCTTTAAAAAACAGTTTTAACTACTTAAAATGTCAAGGAAGGGCTATGCATTGGTGTTTTCTTAAACCCAAAGTTGTTTCCTTTTAAATGTAATATAGAGTTCTAGTAACCCTGGAGAAAACATGAGACTTTGCCAGTTGGAATTGATATTAATCTAATTTTCAGATGTCATCTCTTGTGGATCTCTGCTATGGGAATTCCCACCGTACAACATTAAATGTAAAAAGCATCTTTCCTTCAGTATTGCAGCTATATCTGAAGAAAGAAGCTTTGTGGGTCTCCAATTGACATTTTCTACAGCATCTTTGCTTTGTTATTCCTGTAACAAAGATCACCTCCTGAACGATTTGTAATAATAAATAATATTTCATATGTATACATGCTGCATTCCTATTTGAATTTATATATTTCTTTTTACTAAAGAAACAGCATCTTATGCAGTTAGGGGTAATTCTATAAGTGAGTGCCTTCACACGGTGAGAGCATATTCTGTGACAGCATCTGGGCGTCTGGAGTCTGTTATGGAATACTGTTGTAACCAGACTTTGGTATGCCTACATGTATGTGACTGCAGTTACACCTGTCATAGATCCATAGAGGTGTGAATAACTGACAGTATTCTGTAAGTTATGCATGTGTCAGCCCCGCCCATGCCCTTCCCATGCTCTACCCATGTGTACGCCCCTTGCATTTATAGGTTATGCCACATAGACCATTACAATAAAGTGCTAATATTCAGTACATTTGTGCCCTGAATTCTAGCGCATAAATGTGGGAATTATTATATGCTGTTGGCACTAACAGCAAGGGTCATGGTACTATGTTAGTTAACACCCGCATTAACTGACTAACATAGAATGGGGTACAGACTGAATAGTGAGTGAATGTGGAAAGTGCCTTACACTTAATGTGTGGTATGGTACCATGTTAACTGTTAAGGTAGCAGATAACGCAGAACAGTTAATGCTACCTCAATATGTGACGTTACGTGCATCTGCAGTGCAGGTAGGAGGGAATTCAATAAACTGTGCCATTTTTCCTGCATTACAGTTTTACATTTACAGGTGAGGCAATTACCAAAGTTTCTGCATTAACTGTTGAGGGTGTTCCCAGCATCTGCCCCTGCAGTTAGCACACAGAAAATGCCATTAGTGCACATTAACCCCCGGATTCTAAAACTTAGGCGCTGAAAAAAATTCAGTACTAAATGCTATTCTATAAAGGGAGTGGCGCCTTATATAGAATAGCATTTAGCGCAGATCCACGCCTAACTTTTGGGTGCTGGACTTGCACTTGCTAAAACCTGGTGTAAATGCCAGAGCCCAAGTTAGGCGTGATTACGCAGTATTCTGTAATTCCGCGCTCAACTTTGTGGAATGCCACTTACATGCCCGTGGCCACGCTCCTTTTGTGGTATGCACCATGGGAGTTAGGCGCCATGCCTTATAGAATAGCGAGCATCCATTTGCATGCACAAATGTTAAGGAGTGTCAGTTAAAATCAATAATTAGTTGTTAGCCCCCAATTATTGATGGCTCAGAGCTCATCATCCAATTTATTTGCATGTGCATCTCAGAAGCACGCCCAAATTTGGGCGCCGTATATAGAATCCGGGGGTTAATGTGCACTAAGGGTATTTTCTGTGCGTTTACTGCAGGGGCACATGCTGGGAACTCCCTCAACAGTTAATGCAGAGGCTTTGCAAATACTTCAAAGAAACTTTGGTAACTGCCACATCTGTAAATGTAAAACTATAATGTACAGTTAATGCAGGAAAAATGGCTTAATTCAGGCCATGCTAAAGACATTCTGTGTTTAGTTTGGCCATCTGCACATGTTAACCCCCTGATTTTATATAGTGCGCTTAGATTTAGGTGCCAAAATCAGTGTGGATTCTATAATACCGCATGTAATTTAATTGTCTTAACCAGCTAATGAGCACCGATATCAGCACTTAAGCAATAATAAGCATTAATTGGCACTGATTAGAATTTAGGCGCACAATTCGGTAAGCATATTCTGTAATGATGTGTGCCAAATATCTAACGTGTGCAGGCAGAAAGGGGTGTGGTTTTGGGCGGGGAAATGGACATTTTATGGGCGTTCCAAAATTTAGGTTCCTGGTTATAGAATATGGTCCAGTGCACCCAAATCTATGTGCCGGGATTTACACCATGTTTTGGTTGGTGTACATAGATGCACACAGATTTAGGCGCTGAAATATAAACTATGTGTATTCTATAATCGGCACATAAATCTAGGCACTGATTATAGAATACGCTTAGTTGGCACTAATTTCAGTGCTGATTTTTTTTTAGGTGCCATATATAGAATTTCCTCCTAAGTGCATGGTATTTGTTTTTTTTTAGAAAGGATATATCAGGGGTGGTGAATGGGTGTAGAAGTGCTATTCAGCTAGTTTGCTGACATTATTGTCATGCTAACTTGTTAGTGCATCCATAAAGCAGGACCCATAAAGCAGAAGCCCTTAGTGCCTCTTAAATAGGAGGTGGTATGTACTCCTGTGTTAAAAATGGCTGCTTGTTGATGCTAACAGAATACAGCCTATTTTACAGCCGTGTTGGAAATGGGTTTAGCATATAGGAAAGACCTGTGTTAGGATGCACTTCTTAGTGCAGCTTAGTGAAAGGGACCCTTATTGTGTAAACGTAAGTGGGCATTCATTGGGGGGGGGGGGGGGGGGGAGGTAGGGGGGAAGCATGGGCTGGACCAACATTTACATGCATAAAGAGTACTGCAAGTAATGTGCTAATGTGCCACATTTAGACATGCTCACACTGCTATTGACATGGCATAAGTGTGTGCCCCTAAATGTAGGCATGTTTATTTCAATTTACACTAGTATTCTATAACGGAATCTTGGCATCCAGATTCTGTTATACAAATAATGCTCAGAGTGCTGCATTTAGGTGCCCAGCTACAGAAGCGCCTCCATCAATGGCAATTCTGTAACTAGGTGCCCACATTTATGCATCTCTTGCTTATATAAATGTACATAATACTAACACTTTCGCAGGTAATTGCACACTTATGGCACAGCACATCAGTGCAAAGATGGGGGGGGGGGCATAAGTGAGCTTTGCTGAGTAGTGAAAAAGATTGGAACTAGGAGCAGGGATAGGTCTGGCATCTATAAGTATGCATAGGGATTTCATTTTGAAACATCAGTACCTGTTGTATGCCATAAACTTTATACGTGGAGAGCATGTCTCTGACCAACATTTGGTCTTAGCAGGTTCCCCATGTCAGTGATCCACTGCAGGATAGTCAAAGGGAAACTGGGGAGTATTCTTTTGAAAATCAGCTTGCAGGCATAGGGTACAAAAGTACTCAGCTTGCCAAGGTGGTGAAACTTGATCATTATTTTCCATTGTATTTACAATTGATATACCATGGACTTGTAGAATGACCTCTTCTTCTTGTATAAAACACAAACCTGCAAATGTAGCGCATACCTTTTCTTTGCAAAATTATATATTCTCATCATCATCATCAGAGGATTGAGCAGTAGTGGAGCAATGAATTCACTCGGGGTCCAGGGCAGGTTGCTATTTTGCCTCTCCCACCCCACGTGGGAGAGGCAACATGCAACACTGGAGGAAGAAAAATAGAGAAATTAAATTCCTTGTTTATTGATCAAAATAGAAAAATATATCACATTTGAGAATGTACATTTATTAAAAGTTTAATTACTAAAAATTGAAAATTGTTTTTTTTTATCCTTACCTTTGGTCCCAATCCTGCTCTCTCTGTTTTACTCTCTTGTTGGTCTTTGGAGCCTTTTTCCAGGGCTCTCTCTTCCACCCCCCCTTCCTTCCTACATCTGTGCTGTTTTAATATTTTCCTTTCATTTGTTTTGGCTACGTCTTTCTTCTCTGCCTCTCTAGCTACCTGTTAATACGTTGCATTCTTTCTTCCCTCTATCGCACCTACTTTTCATCTCCTTTCCAGCCCTTTCATTCTCCCTTATTTCCCTGTTTTCTGTTTCTGTTCGGCCTGTTTGCCCACTCTTTAGTCCTGCAGTTCTGCTTTTTGAATTCACCTCTCTAAGACATTGCTACTTTTCCTCTGCCTCTTGTTCCAAGAGCTGCAGTTACTCCTCTGTTATCTAGCATCTTCCTTCTACTTTTTTTTTTACCATGTACCCAGCTTCCAAGTTCACCAATTCTCCTCTTCCACATTCCTGTACCTTTCCACTGCTTCTCAACCCCTTCATTTGTATCATCTCTCCACCTCTGTCCTGACTTTTGCCCTGTCTCACACCTCCAAACTAGAATGTTCCCTACCAAATTGTTGAGTCCTCGCTTACCAATTTCTATTTTCGTATCTGAGTGCATTGTCTTCTACTTTCCAAGCTAATTCCAGAGTCTTTGCTTTTATCCGCAAATCACCAAGTATCCAAGCATTTGACAAAAAATGCTCCCATTGAATATTTCACAAGAGGGGTCAAAGTACAGAGCGGTGGTGGTGGTGGTGGGGTCTCGTTAATTTGAAGTGGGGAAGGAAGGAGACAGAGAGGAGGATTCCCAGGGATAAGGAAGATAGCCAATAATATTTCTATATTTGGTGGAAGTTGACAACTGTCACACCCCTGGGAATCCTGCTTCTTCTCATACTTGGTATCTGGTCCCTATCTTGCCCCCCCCCCCCCCTAACATTTGTGTCTTGTTTCTCTCCTTCCTTCTAGCATTTAGCCTGTGGGACCACAGTTGACTTCTGTCGTAAAACAGGCTCATGTGCAGGGCCTCCTCCCTAGCAGAAGAAAAGAATAATTGGAGTGACTGGGGAGGGGGTGGGGGTAAGCTGCTGTTGCCTGTTGTGATAGAGAGTTCTAGCCTGCCTTGAACACATTCAAAATTCAGCCACACTGAAGGAGGGCGACGGACAGGAGCACACTGCTGAAGGTTTGCCTTTAGCATCAAATATCCTTGGGTCAGTCCTGTATATGTAGAACCCCACACCAGCAGAAAAATCTAATACTAATGGTGAGATGGTCTGTGCAAGAGAAGGAGTGTGTTCAGCCACACTGAATTCCAGCACACTCCAAACCCACAGCCAGTATTTCCTCCCTGTTGATCTTGCCATGCACAAACACAGTCATAGAACAGTTCTATGACTGTGTTTGTGCATGGCAAGATCAACAGGGAGGAAATACTGGCTGTGGGTTTGGAGTGTGCTGGAATTCAGTGTGGCTGAACACACTCCTTCTCTTGCACAGACCATCTCACCATTAGTATTAGATTTTTCTGCTGGTGTGGGGTTCTACATATACAGGACTGACCCAAGGATATTTGATGCTAAAGGCAAACCTTCAGCAGTGTGCTCCTGTCCGTCGCCCTCCTTGGGGTGGTTCAAGGCCCTTCTCCTTCTTCCCCACAGTCAAGTGCCTCCCCTCCTCTTCCCTTCCATGCCCAGACTCCCCCCCACCACAGGTTTCCAGCCTTTCACTTTTTCTGTCCCACTTCCATGTCTAACATCTCATCTTCCTATCTCTTTTCAGGTATCCAGCATTTCTCCTACCCCCCCCCCCCCAACCGGATTTTCAGCATTTCCCTTTCTCATCCCTTCGCATTTGTGTCTAGTATGTCACTTTCCCTACCCATCTTTCTCCTCTGCGATATCCAGTATTTATCTTACCTTCTTGTCCTCTGTTGCTGCTGCTTTGCAGTTCTTTAGACCTGTGAAGGCCCTGTGTGGGGTCCTTAAGCATGTGTTGGTGCTCAAAGACCTGCTGCTCTCTTTGAGTGCACCCAGACTTTCTTAGACAGACATGTCCACCATGTACCAGCAGCTTCCTTCTAGCATACTAGCTGTGTGTAAATGTCAGGCCCTTTGTCTGTGAGCTGAAGCTGAAGTGTAATTGGGTAAATGCACCAAGACAATGATCGAAAACGCAAAAGAAAGTCTACATTTGAATTGGCCTAGTCAAGTTCCTGCCCTGAACCAATAGAGATGTTATTGCAGGACTTGAAACAAGCAGTTCATGCATGAAAATCTATGAACGTATCTGAATTAAAGCAGTTCTGCAAAGAAGAGTAGATTAAGATTCTTCAACAGTGATGTAAAAGACTGATATCAAAGTATAGGAAATGTTTGGTTGCAATTATTGCTGCTAAAGATGGTACAACCAGTAATTTAGTTTAGGGGCAGTTACTTTTTCTCATGGGCTATATGGGTGTTGGATAATGTGGGTCCTTAAACATAGTAATAATTTAAAAACTGTGTTGTGTGTACTCTAGTTCCATCTAGTATGGGAGCCTTAAGTACTTTTGCTTGGTGCTCTGCATTACATCAGGCGGTTGTGGGAGGAGCTGGGCACCTATTACTGACATCACTTGGCTGGCTTCTGAGGTGTTGTGCTGAAGGGACATGCCAAAGGGGCAGGTCATGCCCCTTCATGGGCACCTGGGAACTGGTTACCTAAAATACTGATTTTTGTGAGGCTATTAATTTCTAGCACCATTGGAACATTTACTTCCTTTTGTAGAGCTTAATCTCCATGGCAATTAAAATGAAGAGGTGTGTCCTTTACTTAATTTTGACTTTGGGACTAGCGGAGAATGGTACTTATACTACTTAAGAGCCCATTTACCAAGGCGCATGGCAAAACAGCTCTACCTTTGGGCGCGCCCAGGTTAGGGTTACCATATGGCTCCAGAAAAAGGAGGACAGATTGAGCCAGTCTGGGTTTTACTTCCTTTCCTTTGCCCTATGGCAGTTCTGGGATTGCCGCATGCCATTTCCCTCACTAGGAAATAATTTTTATTGACTATTGTAGGGGGTGTGGAGTAGGCATTCCTGGTAGTAATTGGGCAGTGCGGGCACATTGCCACACGCTGCCCGATTACAACACGAGTAGCAGTGAGTAAATGGAAAGAATTGAAATTCAGTCATTTTAGAGCTGCATTAAAAAGAGGCCAGAGCAAATGGGAAACCCACGTTCTAAAACTACCACAAGCCACTTTTTAGTATGGCTTAGTGAAAAGACCCCTTAGTTTTTAAACCTATCCCTGTTATCTTTTCTAATTTTAGGATTTGCAAAATCTTTCCATATTATAAGGGGCTCTTTTACTAAGCTTTGTTAGGCACTAAGGTACACCAAATGCAGCTTAAAACGGCATACTGCAGGACACTTGCATCCTGTTACAAGTGTCTTTAGTGGGCACAAATCCACATGCTAAAAATGTTTCTTTTTTTCCCTTTGGAAGTCATGTCAGGGGACGTTCCTGTGTTAGTTAACAAGGGTTACCGTATGGCAACATTAGCGCATGACTGTTAATACAAAAAATGGAAAATTGGCCCTTTTACTCAGCTGCAGCAAAAGTGGCCTTAGAGGTTGCACTAAGGCCACTTTTTACCATAGCTTAGTTAAAGAGGGATCAAGTCACAGTCAATATCAGGTATACAATAGATTGTTCAAGAACCATAGAGTTATTACAAATGACAGGCCTAGATCTCACCATAGTAAATTTAAAAATCATCATCACATTTAGAAGTGCTGCTCTTCCACTTTGAGTATTTTAGAATCTTCTCATTCATTTGAAGCTGCTTATATGCGTACTGGGACAAACACAGTAGGTTATGTCTAATTATACTGTTCAGTGTTGTTTGGATGCAAGATTCTAACATCCCATGAGGCAGGCATTTTCACCGAAACATGTCAGGCTTCAGAATGAATTTATTTAAATAGGCTGGATTATTATTGAGCATTGTCCTGTATCAACCCACCTAAGGGGCTCTTTTACTAAACTGTGGTAAGCAGGCAGTGAGCACCAAATTGATCTTACTGCTGGGGTAGCTCACGTGCCCGGCAGTAGTTCTGAAGTTGGCATGTGCTGTTTCCCGCGGTAGAAAATAATTTTCTATTTTCTACTGTGGGGGGCATTCCTGGTGGTAATCTGCGTGGCCACATTACCGTGCGCTGCCTGATTACTGCACAAGTAGCCCATAAGCCCTTACTGCCAAGTAAATAGGTGGTGGTAAGGGCTCAGGCAGTAAATAGCTGCACACTACTTTTAATGTTCATGGCCATTTACTGCCCCATTAAAAAAAAAAAAACCTTTTTTACCCGCCATGGTAAAAAAATGGCCCAGCATGTGCCAATTTCACACGTCCAAACTAGTGCAGGCCACGTTTTACTGCAGCTTAGTAAATCCCTAGATAATATTGCATGATTTTTAAGTGTTATTAAAAAGTATATATCTATATTTTTTATGACAATTTTTGTTTGATGACTGACAACTCCTTTGTGCTTTTTGTTTATTGTATTGTTTTTGCATATAGGGTGTACTCTTCCTATTTTGTATTTCCCTGGGATTGGATAAGGGATCAGAATACAGGTTTAGTTTTCATATCTGAAACCTGACTGCAGTTACTAGATGATCCAATTTTACAAGCTATTTGTCTAATGGGATATAAGATCCTGAACCTTCCACATGAAGGTAGAAGAGGCGGTGGAATTACACTGATTTTATAAACGTTTTTTTAAATGTTACTTTAGTGAATTATTTTAGAAGCAAAGAATTGGAAAGTTTGACTGTATTCTGTTTTATTGTCCTCCAGATAATTGGATAGAGAATTTATTCTCTGTGGGGTTCATTTTCAAAGCACTTAGATATATACAAGTGCCATAGTAACCTATGTGTCTAAGTGGTTTGAAAATGAGCTCCTGTGACTTTATATCACAGTGTTTCTTTATTATTTAATAACTGCTTGATCTTAGGAGGTGCTAATTTGGACCTAGATAATGTCTTAAATCTCAATGTATCAGACTTTCACTGTTTTTTGGCATCCTTGGGACTTTGAATTTCTCAAACAAATAGAACTCATATGCTCAAACAAATAGAACTCAGTGAAGGGCCATCAATTAGATCGATTTACATATACCAGTAAGGATGAATTAGATTTTTTTCTTCAACAGATAAAAACTGAGACAAAAATTATATGGTTATATTAATATGTATTAACATTTTTGTTACATTGGAAACGTTTTAAGTTGAATCAGAACACTACCCCCCCCCCCCTCGGTATGAGTTGATATCTCCAGAAGAAAAACTTGGTTCACTAATATTCCTCCCTTAGTTGAGATCTCTGATGTCCAAAAATTAATTATAGATCAGCGGAATGATATTGTCCAGGGCATTTTGGACAATGTAACTCCACTGACACACTTAACCATTGCTGCTTCTTCAAAAGTTTTTATCCCAATTGCTGGAGAGGTAGCAGATTACTTTAAAAATTAGATTTCTCAAATTAAAGTGTCTGTGGATTTTTTTCTATAAAATATCATTAGTCAAGAAAGGCAGGCCTTAGTCACAACTGAGAACTTTGTTTTAGCAGATACTGGGAGGATTTCCTCCCAATAAAATTGGAGGATCTTCAATCTCTCCTGAAAAAGGCTTTTTCCTCCCATTGTGATCTAGACCAGTGCTCTACATAATGTTTATTAAAATCTTCCTCTTTGGTTTTTACATTGTGGTTCTTTATCCTCCCAAATTGCAAAAACGTGATCTACAAAACTGTCCACTCTGCAGACTTCACTTACCTAGGAACCAAATGGAGGAACTCCTTACCACCGAAAATAGGAAATATACAGGAATATACTAGATTCCACAAAGTCCTCAAATCGTTCCTATTCAAACAAACCCTCACAAAGAACAACCATATCTCAAACAATTATTACCAGAATTAGTTATTATTCTATTTACCATTGTTTATCTTTGTTTCATGTACAATTTCTCATTCATAATAGATTTTCTAAATGTTAAACATCTATAGCTATCCCAGTTTGTTTATGATACTGTGTTGTAAAATTGGATTCTTACAACAAATTACTTTCTTATGCATTGCTCTTACTTATGTATCCAATACTGTTTATTGTAAACCACATTGAACTCAAACTTGTTTGGGATAATGTGGGCTATAAATGTCACAAATAAATAAATAAATATCCAGATAGAAAAGGCATTAAAATCATCCTTATGTAGTATACTATTAACTCCCATCCTTAAAATTATTGTGGTTGGGAGGCAGAATCTTTCACTCTATTTTTCATTAAGGTAGTGGAGGCATTGGTAGCCAAACTGTTAACAAATTATTTGCACCGTCGTAATATTTTTCACTCATCTCAGTCTGATTTTTGAAAAAAGATATGGCACATAAACTCTTAGCTGCCCTGGTCAACGAAATTTGAAATTTTTTGTGTAAAGGCCACTAAGCTATAATTGTATAACTTGATCTGTCAGTTGCTTTTGGTGTGGTTGACCATTTATTTATTGGAATTTATTAGCTGCCTTTATGAAGTGATTCACCCAAGATGATATACAGCAGGTACAATTTAACATAAAATGTGCAATTTAGTTAACAGTATAACAATAGTAACATGACCAAGTATAAACATGAATACAGTAAATGAAGTAAACTTGAAAACAGCAAATTGAATCCTAATAGAAGGACTACCAAGAAACAGGATCAAAAATATACACATTTAACAGCACTGAAATTCAAATAACAGAGGTATTTATTTGTTGCATTTGTATCCCACATTTTCCCACCTATTTGCAGGCTCAATGTGGCTTACAATATTACATCATGTCAAGCATCATTCAAGAGTAGATACACTATTAATTACATACAGAACAAGTGTAACATAGTGGCTATAATCAATTCAGTAAGCAAGAAAACAGTCAGAATATCAAGTGACTAGCGGTGTGTTAGAAATCCTATTATTGATTATTGTGGTAAGTCTTGTTGAAAAGGTAAGCCTTTAATGATTTTTGAAAGTTGATTAGGTCGTGGCAATGCATTCCACATCTGCGTGCCAATGTAAGCTAGACGCATGTACTAGCTTGTATTTTAGACTTTTACAACTAGGGAAGTGAAGTCCCAGGGATGTATATAATATGATGTCAGTATAATACTAATGAAATATCTAGTAAGGACACCTTAGAACATTCAAATAACATAGCTATGATACTAATGCTTTTCTACAATACAGCTTACCTGAGGAGCCAAGTGCAGATATATAGATGGGGGACAAGATGCGTGGTACAGAGTCAGTTGGGATAAATAGATGGTTGGCTAAACTCAAGGCAAGTTCTTTGTACAGTTAAACAAGATGTAAGAAACTGATCTAAGTTACAGTGAGGTGTATCTTCAAAGCACTTAGACTTACAAAGTTACATAGGGGCCCTTTTACTAAAGAGTTGCTACGCAGCACTAGGCTTGCCACTTGCCTATATGGAACTACCACTGGACTACAGCAGCAGCCCGGCGGTAATTCCACCCCCAGTGCGCACCATTTCTGGTGCTACAGAAATTTATCTACGTAGTTTTAATCAGCACTGCCTGGTTACCGCCAAGTTAGCATGGAGCCTTTACCGCTACCTCAGTGGTGGTGGGTAAGTGCTCCTTCCCGAAATGGCCATGCGGCAAGTGCGAACTTACCGCACAGCCATTTCTTTTTATGGCCTTTTTACCCTCTGCGGTAAAAGGGGCGGCCTTGGCACACAGCAAAAACACACACTGCTGCTTGCCCAGGGCCTTTTTTACCGCAGCTTGGTAAAAGGGCCCCATAGTAACCATGCAACCTTAATAATACTCTGATGTTTCAAATTGAATTCTAGTGTCCATCCGTCATGCTAGAACAATCACCAATAATTCTTTTGCCAAATTCCAATTAACATACTTAGGGCCCTGTTTACTAAGCTGTGCTGCTGTGCTACAGGTGCGCTAACGTTTTTAGTGCACACTAAAATTTAGCATGCACTAATGCTAGAGACACCCATAGGAATATATGGGTGTCTGTAGCATTAGCGCATGCTAATTTTTAGTGTACGTTAAAAACGCTAGCGCACCTTGGTAAACAGGGCCCATAGAAAGTTACAATCCATCGCTAGTGATGAATAAATCCAATCTCTAATTGTTCTTGCCTTTCACTCATTGCCATTCAGTCCTGTATCTCGGTCTCAACGTGGGCCATGTTTCGTGCTATGCCTCATCAGGAGACCAAATGACTGCTTTATCCAGATGACAGTCTGGTCTCCTGATGACACATAGTGCAAAACATGGCCCATGTTGAGAATTAGATACATGACGAATGGTGATAAGTGAGAGGTAACAACAATTCGAGATTGGATTTATTCATCACCAGCGACTGATTGGACCTTAGTATGTTCATTTGAATTTGGCAAAAGAATAATTATTAGTGATTGCTCCAACATAGTGTATGGACAATAGAATTCAGTTTGAAACATCAGAGTACTTTGGAGCATAGACAGTTCTGCTTTTGGTTTATTGTGATTTCGTATTGGACTGAAGAAATTTTTACAGTTGTCTTATTTTGGAATATGCATCGAGAACAGGATTTGTCAGTGGATTAAGATTTGTTTTTGCACCATCATTGATGATTTTAAATTGCTCACGAGGGGGAATTTTTGCTAAAACACATTCTGGGATATTCAGAGGAAGGAGCAGAACACCTACATGTTGTCTTCTTAAGATAAGTAATTGTTCGATATTTTCTAATGTTTTTTTGGTGATTGGTTTTGCTCTGATGGTGCAATGATTTTCATTGGAACACCATAATTTCCCAGAAATCAATCATGGGAATGTGCTGGGCACCGTTACACTTCATAAGCACTTTTATTTGATTTTCATTTTATTATATTATGTATTGATTAAAGGCAGATAGTAGTAATAAGAATTAACAAAATGTGTTAGCTTATTAATACTAATTGTTGATATTTAATATAAAGCTTTTTAGCCCAGTTGTTGGAGATATGCATATTCATTGGGAAAATCCTGAAAACCTGACCCGTTGAGGGCTGAGGTTTGACACCCTGGTCTAATTGTTTTTTAGCAGACTAAATTGATAAGGTAAAACTGTCAGCAACATTTTCTGAGCCATGGAGGGCTGAGTGTGGAGTACCAGGGATTTCCCCTGTGCTGCCTATTCAACATAATAATGAGTTGATTGGGAAAAGCTTTTCACCTACATGAAGTAAAACTTTTTTCTTATGCAGATGATATTATTCTGCTCATTTCCTTGTTATCCAAGTATAAAGTCATTACAACAACTGTGCAAAAGTGTAAAGATTGAAGATTGGGCTTCTGTTTATCGATTGAAGTTGAGTATTGATAAAACTAAAATGCTGTAGTTAGGTACTCCATGAAATTTCATTATCTGGCCCTGACCTGGTCCTTAGGGACACTGTGAGGCTCATTTTGAAAGCACTTAGGGCCCTGTTTACTAAGAGGCATATTTTCAAAGCACTTAGCCTTCCAAAGTTCCATAGGTTTCTATCGAACTTTGGAAGGCTAAGTGCTTTGAAAATATGCCTCTAAGTAGCATTATAAGTGCGTTAACATTTTTAACAATCCTGTCGCGAGTTAACGACTTTGAATAACTTTGTGTCATCAGCAAATTTAATTACCTCGCTGTCCTGACTGATGAGTTGTGAGCCCTTGGGTCCCCTAGGAGAGCGTAAGGAATGCCTCAATGTTCCCCCAAAGGACAGCCAAGCACCACGACTTCACCCGCGGCGACCACCGTTCACCAGAGGTTGAGCCCCCAGCTGCAGGTGGCCAACGGGACTTCTGGAACCGCGGGGGTGGATGGACTGACTGGACACAAGGGGACTAGCCTCCCAACCCCAGCAGGGGAGAGGAGCAGGCAAGGAGCAGCAAAGTCCAGGGACAGGCAAAAGGTCAAGGCAGACGGTGAGCAGAGTAGTCCAGGGACAGGCAAAAGGTCAAGGCAGGCGGCGAGCAGAGTAGTCCAGGAACAAGCAAAAGGTCAAAACAGGCAACAAGCAAAGTAGTCCAGGAATCACCACTAAGCTGGAGCCTCACGAAACAGAAGCCGAAGCAATATGCCTGCCGGAGGCGATGCTTTAAATACTACTAGTAATCAGCAAGCGAGCCTCAGCTGACAGGGGTGGAGACTTTGGGGGAGCTCCCTCGAGGAACCCTTCGGAGTGGTTCAAGGCCAGTCTACAGGTGGAGCCTTGGTCCCAACCACCCAATCAGGATCCTCCAGGGCAGGATCTTGATTCCCGCGTTCACTAGGCGGAAGAGACGCTGGCCCCAAGTTTCCGGCGCCATCTTCCCTGCCGGAGCGAGCGTAACTTCCATAGCCAGCGATGGAGAATTGGAAGTCACAGTAGGCCGGTCTTCGGCCGCAGTCTCAGAGGCGGCCGGCCCCCGCTTTTGGCCGGTATCGCCTCGAGACCGGAATGGCCGGCCATCAGGGCGAGGAGCAGGAGCATCGCCTGGCGGCGGGGTCAGGGCCGGCCTCTAGGTAAGCACAGACGGCGTTAGCGAGGGATGTGACACTCGCTAGTTACTCCCATCTCTAAATCATTTATAAATAAATTAAAAAGCAACATTGTGAAACCTTCTGCTCAGTGTGCTGCTGCGGCTAGGAAAGTGAATAGAATGTTGGGTATTATTAGAAAAGGTATGGAAAACAGGTGTGAGGATGTTATAATGCCATTGTATCACTCCATGGTGCGACCGCACCTTGAGTATTGTGTTCAATTCTGGTCGCCGCATCTCAAGAAAGATATAGTAGAATTGGAAAAGGTTCAGCAAAGGGCGACTAAAATGATAGCAGGGATGGGACGACTTCCCTATGAGACGGCTGAGGGGAGACATGATAGAGGTGTATAAAATAATGAGTGGAGTGGAACAGGTGGATGTGAAGCGTCTGTTCACGCTTTCCAAAATACTAGGACTAGGGGGCATGCTTTGAAACTACAATGTAGTAAATTTAAAACAAATTGGAGAACATTTTTCTTCACCCAACGCAGAACGGAGAACGTGGTGAAGGCGGTTAGCTTAGCAGAGTTTTAAAAGGGGTTAGACGGTTTCCTAAAGAACAAGTCCATAAACCACTACTAAATGGACTTGGGAAAAACCCACAATTCCAGGAATAACATGTATAGAATGTTTGTACGTTTGGGAAGCTTGCCAGGTGCCCTTGGCTTGGATTGGCCGCTGTTGTGGACAGGATGCTGGGCTCGATGGACCCTTGGTCTGTTCCCAGTGTGGCATTACTTATGTACTTAAATTTGGAATACTCTCTCATTAAGCATTATATCAGAGCCAGATTACATGAGTTTCCATAAGAAGCTGAGAGGTGTGGTAGCCGTGTTGAAATGAAAACTCTTTCATTTTCTAAACCATTGCCTACTTGAGTTTTCTTTTGTATTTAAACATGGAAAAAATCTCACGACTTGGAGATCTATTTTAGTGGTATTATGGGATATATGCATCCTTAATGATCTTTTAGTTTATATTTTTTCAAACTGTTATTCTTGGAATACTTTGACCTCCAAATTGTGATTTTAGAAATTGTAGCAACTGAACAATCTCATTTTTTTAGTTTTTTTTTTAATCTTCTATACTTTAAGTGAATGTGCCATCTCAATTATTGACTGATTATTTTATGTAATCTGCAGTGAAGCACAGTTTGTTTAAAATTGCAGAATATAAATAAGGTATTGTGTTATATTACATTTTATTTAGAGATAGAAACACGATGGCAGATAAGAACCAAATGGCCCATCCAATCTTCCCATTCACAGCAACCACTATCTCCTCCTTTCCCTTAGAGATCCCATGTGCCTTTCCTACGCTTTCTTAAATGTACACACAGTCCTCATCTCTACCATCTCCACTGGGAGGTGATTCCATGTGTCCAGCACCCTTTTCCATGAGAAAGTATTTCCTTAGATTACTTCTGAGTCTATAACCTCTTAACTTCATCCTATGCTCTCTCATTCCAGAGTTTTCCTTCTTTTGAAAGAGGCTCATCTACAGTAATGCCACAGAGGTATTTATACGTCTCTCTTCTGCCTTTTTTCTAAAGTATACATATTGAGGCATATTTTCAAAGCACTTAGACTTACAAATTTCCATAGTAACCTATGGAAATTTGTAAGTCTAAGTGCGTTGAAAATGAGCCCCATTGAGTGCCTTAAGTCTGTCCCAATACACTTTATGAAAGAGACCACTAACCAGTTTTGTAGCCACCCTCGGGAGCGACCCCATCCTGTTTATATCTTTTTGTGGGTGCAGTCTCCAGAATTGTACACAGTATTCTAAATGGGGCTTCACCAGAGACTTATACAAGGGCTCTATCACCTCTTTTATCCTGCTGGGCATTCCTCTCCATGAGCATCCTTCTGGCTTTATATTTTTATGTTTTTATTATTTACTTTTGTTAGTCATCTTCGCTGGTCAGCTATTCAAAATTTGACTGCAGCAGTTACTAAAACATCTCAAGATACTGCTTTACTTGTGAATAAGATAGACTCATTAACACTAGCGCTTGAGAATGTTAAACAGGAAATGCTTGCCTGAGATACACAGACGCAAACAGAACTTTTGTCTTTGAAAAAAGTTACTGAGACCTTGATTATGGATAAAATGATTTCTCGAAAGCTGGAACAGATAGAGAACTATAATAGACGGTTAAATCTGAGAATTTTGAATTTTCCTATTTCTATTGGAATATCACCGATAGATTTCTTTAAGAAATACTTAATTGAGGTTTTGGCCTATCCTCAGACATCTATTCCACCAATAAACAAAATCTATTACCTCCCAGGAACTAAGCAATCGGAGATGAATCCAATTGAAAAGAATCAAGAATTAGAACTGAATTTTCAAGAAAGTTCAGCATTACTAGAAGAATCTGTTTCAGAGGTCTCTACATGCAGGACACTGTTAGTGTCATTTGTCTTCGAGCAAGACCTAAATGCTTTATTGACATTTTACTTCAAAAATTCATTAAAACATTTTGTGGACAAAAAATTTGGATTTTCCCTGATGTTACTAGAACAAGTCAAGACCGAAGAAAAGTGTTTCTAGTGTATAGAGAAGAGGTTAAATCCATGGGAGCAAACTTTTTATTAGCTTATCCCTGTAAATGTTGCATTAAATATTTGGGCAACAAATATGTGTTTTTCGATCCAGACCAGCTTAAACTTTTTTTACAAAATAAAAAAACTGCCTAGATAGTTAATGTGAAGTATTAAGAATATTATAAAACCGGAATTTAGCGAATCAGGCCATTTGCTTTTTAACTGTTAAAGATGTACTTAGATCTCCTCATTTAAACTCCTCCTTCCAAAGTTATTGTGGTCTGAGAAAACAGAAATTAATATTTTCTTCTTGAAACAGTTTCTTTTCCTTTTTGTTTAGAGAATATATGATAATAAGTAATTATATGGTTTCTTTATAAATCTGTAATGAAATTGCTGTTTTACAAATTTATAAATTAATCTTGTAAATTAAAAGTTAAATTCAATAAAGAAAAAAAAAGAGCCAGCCCAAGGACTGATCCCTACAGTACACTGCTGATAACATACTTTTCCTGTGGGCAAACTCCATTTACCACTGCACTCTGTCTCTTTCCACTTAACCAGTTTTTAACCCAATCAGTCACTTTAGTGCCTATACCGAGGACAGTCAGTTTATTTATGAGTTGCCTGTGCTGAGCCGTGCCAAAGACTTTGCTGAAATCTAAGTTCACCATTTCTTGTGCCCCTCCCATATCCAATTGTTTTGTCACCCAGTGAAAGAAATCAATCAGATTTGTCTGACATAACCTGCTTCTAGTGAAACCATGCTGTCTCGGGTACAGCAGTTCATTCGATTTGAGAAACCTCATAATCCTCCACTTTAGAATCGTTTCCATTAGTTTACTCACTACTGAGGTCAGACTAACAGGTCTTTAATTCCCAACCTCCTCCTTATGTCCACTCTTGTGCAGAGGGACCACATCCGCCCTTCTCCAGTCCTCCAGGACTACGCCAGGCTCTAAGGAAGCATTGAAGAGGTCAGACAACAGAACCGCCATAACTTCCCTGAATTCTTTGAGCACCCTTGGATGTATCCCATTAGGCTCCATCGCTTTGTCTATTTTTAGTTTAGCCAGCTCCTCATGAACACAGTCTTCTGAGAATCATTCCTGGTCTACCGTACATTCATCCCCATTAGCATTTGTTTTCTATGGTCCTACCCCCCCCTCCCCGGCCTTTCATTCATGAACACAGAACAAATAGTTCTTAAGCAGTTCAGCTTTATCTTTATCAGCTTCTATGTATTCCTCCCCTTCAACCTTGAGCTTAACTATATTTCCTCCTATCACTTGCATATCTAAAAAAAAGTCTTGTCCCCCAGTTTTAAAGTACTGGCTATCTTTTATTCCATTTGTATTTTTGCTTTCCAGACAGCTTTTCCAGTTTCTCTTAGCTTTTCTAGGTATTTCGCCTGTCTTCCTCCCTCTTTCTGCACCATCTTGCAACTTATGAAGGCGAATCTTTTTTTCTCTTACCTTTTCAGCTACTACATTTGAGAACCAAAGTGGCTGTATTTTCCTATTACTTTTGCATACTTTTCTAAAGGTCTGTCGCCTTTAAAAGAGCTCCTTTTTAGTTTTACCCACTTACTACTTTCTTCAGCTGTTTCCATCAGACTAACACTTTCTTGAGATATTCCCCTATCTTGGAAGTTCAGAAATCTGAAAGGGGTGCTGGGACTTTTTATATCACTGTAGGCGCTATGGGAGCAATTCTATAACTGGGTACCTCTATTTAGGTGCCCTGAAGGGTGGCTGTAGGAGCCTATTCTATAACAGAATCTAGAATAGAGAGTTTCACGGGGATAGAACTCTAACTTGTCCATCCCATTCCTGCTGGAATCTAACCCATCCCTGCAAGAATTTCAGAAGCATGGCAAACTGAATATATGTGTTTGGCTGTAAGCTATTTTGGGTTTAACTACTGCTAACCATCTGAACTGAAGATATGCAAGGACTTGGATATTATCATGAATTTAAGGATACTCTCTGCATGAAACAACAACTTAAGGATTTGAAAGACACTCTCTGCATGAAAGACGCTTTTGCATAATGAAAGTGGACAACAAACCTGGATTGTAAAGGACTTGTAAAGATTTAGATTACAGGAGGGAAGTGTTGTGACTCTTAAGGTGGTCATATATAGATAAAGAGTTCTGCTTACCACTGCACAGCTGAGGGTGGTAAGCTGTTCAGATGTGCTTTATGGCAGTTAGTTATTGATGTATTACTGAGAATAGGTTTATGGAAGAGTGTTTGTGTGAATGCGGTTGAATGATCTGGGGTATTTAAGTATTTGTTAAACGGATTAAAATATTTAAAAATAAAGTAGAAGTTGTACTATAACTGTTTGGTCTGATATAGGTATCTATTAAATTACAGTTATTTTAGAGATTAAAACCTAGGTGCATATAGAGTGTGAATGCAAGAATTTCATGGTACCTTAAAAAAAAAAAATTACAGTCTGCTCTCAGTTTCTCTCTGGGTTTGAGCCACAGCACTGCAGGCAAAGAAAGAATGGAAATTGGAACTTGGAACACTCTGTTGCACACATGTAAGACTTGTCTCTGATTTCGCTGGCACTGTGTGCTGAGAGGTCGCCTCGTGCATGCACCAGTAGGTCAGGTGACCGCTGATGCTCGTGTCTGTGTCAGAGCTGAGGCCTACGCATCATCCCGGGAGCAGAGAGGATTAATGGAAGACTTTCCGCATCTGTGCTGTTAAAGCGAGGAGGAGGAATAGGCGGCACTCAAAGAACTTGGTACTTGTTAGGTGTGAGGCTGGCACAGGTGCAGCGTACACTTCCACGGGAACTCTGCAGGAACTGCTTCTGTCCCCACGGGAACCCTGGAGAGAATTCTTGTGAACCCTGTTCCTGTGCAGTTCTTTAATCTAGAAGCCTAGGTTCTGTTAGAAAATTCTGGTGTAAGTGCAAGCGCCTAAATGCAGCAGGGACGCTTGTAACTTCCAGGTTACTCAAGTAAGTGATGTGCTAGTATGAACCACTAATGCTATGCCCCAATGTACAGGCCCTTTAGAAATATGTGCTATATAAGTTGAGGGTATTTTTCAGGATAGTACCTAGATGCCCTGCTAATGCTTACGTTATGTATGCACATTCGCACATAAGTGGGCACCTAGGTTAGAGAATTGTCCTTATGTTTTCCTGGTGTCTACTTTTATTCACGTATACACTGTGGCAACTTTAAGTATCGATTTAAGGGGTTCTTAACTAAACTTTGGCAAGAAGTGGCCTTAGTGCACCCTTACGCGAGTTTCTCCTATTTGCTAAGGCCATTTTCATTGCAGCTGTAAAATGGCCAATTTTTTTTTTATTTATTTATTTGTATTAATGGCCATTTGCTAATGTTTCCATTATTTCATGGCCATTTTAAAACATTACTGCTTGAGCAGTTACCACCACATATTTTGTAGGTGGTAAGGGCTTACGTGTTATCCCTGCATTAACCATTTAGTTTGCAGTAATGTAGATCTGCTAACTGTTAGCACAGGAATGTGCAATCTCTACCCATGATACACTCCTCAAAAGAAAAAATATATTCCTTGTCATCCAAACAGATCCATCCATCTATCCAGGACCTCTGGGTTATGCCCATGACCAGCAGATGGAGACAGAGGAAGATGCGTCCCTGTATTCTCTGACTCCATTGGCTGGTTGATAGTCTCGCTGTGCAGCTCCTGTCCTAAGTTTTAACTACAGTAGCGTTCAGTCAAACTTGGTTCTCTCTTTTGGAGTTTTCGTTTCTTCTGAACCAGCTTAATTCTGAGGTTCAGCTGACTAGGGGGTGCCTTAATTAGCTTATTCTCCTGAACCAGTATTATACTGTGTTTCAGTCCAGCGGGGTGCCCTCATGCAGCTTATTTTCTTATTCTAGTGTAAATTCTTTGTTTCAGTTGAATTTGAGTGTGCCTTGCTTGCCCCCCCCCCCCCCCCCCCCCCCCCCGGACCACCATACCTATCCTTTAGATGCAGCATGATGAGTTTGTTCTGTGTTATATTACTATCATTTGAGAGGCTTCTTGTATGTATTAACTGTTTGGCAGTATTATGGATGTGAGTGCTTCTGTCCTTAAACATGAGCACAATTAATTCCCCATTGGCTGTCCTTTTCTGCTTTACTACAGTAAAGCTTAATTATATTTGTACTTTTTTAGATTTTCAACCTCATGTTGCTAATATATTAAATTCATTTTATTACTTTTCTGGCTATTGAGCCATGTTTTTCTGCTGGAATCTTCTCATTAGGTTGCCATTTTCTGTTGCTCGGATGACACTTCAGTGTTCTGTCTCTTGTCTCTACTTACCTAATGTAAATAACTCAGCATCAGGTTTATTATTTACAGTACGTAATTAATTATTTTTTTAAGAAGGACTTAGCCAGTTTCTGGTTCTACTTTGGAATGACAGTGAGCGTATTTATTAGTCTCAATGCTTCAGAGACAGAACAATGTGGAATAAAAAGTGTGTTTGTCTTTTGCTCCTTTTCTATATTAGGTGGGTGGCATTTCTGCTGTGTGGAATGTTGCCTATTATACGTATCATAAAATTATTGCTTTTTTTCATAGTATGATTTCCTATGTCCTGTTAAAATTTCTTGTCACAACTACTTCTGACAATATGGCTGAAGCTACCGATTCCAGTACTGGTTCCTTTTGTCCTTCGTATTCTGCAGATCTCCTTATCTGCTTCTCTTTACGCCAGCTCATATGTACTTTTTTGCGAGGGGCTCAAGCTTCTCTTCATAAGTTCAGCAGACTGTGAAGGTATAAAATTTCTGCAGTTTCTTGGACTGTATGTAGCTGAGATCTTTGCATGGATTGAGTACAGTAGGAACTAGCACTCATGCCGAGAAATGCAGCAACTTCGTGGTGTGACTTGACCTTCCATGTCTGTATGAGTTTTGACTTTATCTTAAGATGGCACCATGTCTAGGACCGCAATCTCAATTCTCGTTGAGATTGTGGTCCTAGACATTTTGGAGTTCCCTGTCATTCTCAGCATAGTTGTCTGACTGAGTTCATGAGGAATTAGTTCGCATTGATTTTTTTTTTTGCGTTGTCTTGGCTAGTCTCATCAGCTTGGAATTGACTTGCCTTGTCTCTGAGGTTTTGTCGGAGCTTGACAGCATGAGTTTGTTTGAAATTTATCAGAAGAGATTTAGCTGAGCTTGACACTGTAGTTTTATTCAGTCTAGTTTACAATTATGTTACATTTTCCAATTGCACTCTACTAAGCTTGTAAACTACATAAGAACGTAAGTATTGCCACAGTGGGACAGACCAAAGGTCCATCAAACCCAGCATCCTGTTTCCAACAGTGGCCATCCAGGTCACAAATACCTGGCAAGATCCCAAAAAAGCTCAATACATTTTATGCTGCTTATCCCAGAAATAGGCAGTGGATTTTCCCCAAGTCAATTTAATAATGGTCTTTATAAACCCTGCTAAGCTAACCACCTTTACCACATTCTCTGGCAACTAATTCCAGAGTTTAATTACACGCTGAGTGAAGAAAAATTTTCTCCGATTTGTATTAAATTTACTACTTTGTAGCTTTATCACATGCCGCTTAGTCCTAGTATTTTTGGAAAGAGTAAACAAGTGATTCACGTCTACCTGTTCCACTCCACTCATTATTTTATAGACCTTTATCATATCTCCCCTCAGCCTTCTCTTCTCCAAGCTGAAGAGCCCTAGCCACTTCAGATTTTCCTCATAGGGAAATTGTCCCATCCCCTGTATCAGTTTTGTTGCCCTTCTCTGTACCTTTTCTAATTCCACTATCTTTTTTGAGATGCGGTGACCAGTATTGAACACAATATTCGAGGTGCGCTCGCACCATAGACCGATACAAAGGTATTATAACGTCCTCACTTTTGTTTTCCATTCCTTTCCTAATAATACCTAACATTCTATTTGCTTTCTTAGCCGCTGCAGCACACTGAGCAGGGGATTTCAACGTATCATCATCAATGATGCTGAGATCCCTTTCTTGGTCCGTTACTCATAACGTGGAACCTTGCATCACGTAGCTATAGTTCGGGTTCCTCTTTCCCACATGCATCACTTTGCACTTGCTCACATTAAACGTTATCTGCCATAGACGCCCAGTCTCGTAAGGTCCTCTTGTAATTTTTCACAATCCTCTTGTGATTTAACAACTTTAAATAATTTTGTGTCGTCAGCAAATTTAATTACCTCACTAGTTACTCCCATCTCTAGATCATTTATAAATATGTTAAAAGCAGCAGTCCGAGCACAGACCCGTGGGGAACCCCACTATCTACCCTTCTCCATTGAGAATACTGGCCATTTAACCCTATTCTCTGTTTTCTATCCTTTAACCAGTTTTTAATCCACAATAGGACACTACCTTCTATCCCATGACTCTTCAATTTCTTCTGAAGTCTTTCATGAGGTACTTTGTTAAAGTATTTTGACAATCCAGATACACAATATCAACCGGCTTGCCTTAATCCACATGTTTGTTCACCCCTTCAAAGAAATGTAATAGATTGGTGAGGCAAGATTTCCCTTCACTAAATGCATAGCTGCATAGCAGGATAACTGCTTTTCAGTTTTTTTCGATTTAGCCCACCTTTCAGGTTCCAAGTCTTTATCAGCTTTTATTTTATTCACCTTGCCGTTGTGGTCTCACCTTGATTACTTTCTAGGCTTCTGTTCATATTCTGACATGTCTTCAGTGAAGTAACCATTGTTGCTTCTGCACAAGTTCTTACACTGCAGCGCAGTTTGTTATATCATGGCTTCAGCACAACTGTGACTTCAGCTTAGCTGGCCGTTGTCTGTACAGCACAGCTTCTCACCATGGCTTCAAATTTGTTTGCTCACAGCATCACCTTGGCTTCAGCCTAGCTTTCCACCATGTGTGTAGCATACCTTATTGCTGTGGCTTCAACTTAGATTGCCTCTGTGGCTTCAACTTTAGCTTGTCACCATGGTTTTAGCATACTTTACCTCTCTATGCCTGTGATGGCAGTCTTGGTTCTGGCACATCCAGCTACCTTTGCTCTTGCACAGCTCGCCACTGTGGTTCTGTCTCAGATCATTGCTGTGGCTTTGAATACGCTTGTCTAGCTGCAGCTTAGTCTGTTTTATTTATTGGGATTTATTTACTTCCTTTTTGAAGGAATTCACTCATATAAGCAAAAATAAATCAAACATAAGAAATGGACAATTGCAGTAGTAAAAATATTTAAATAACTACTACTACTACTACTTAACATTTCTAAAGCGCTACTTGGGTTACGCAGCGCTGTACAATTTAACATGGAAAGACAGTCCCTGCTCGAAGAGCTTACAATCTAAAAGACAAATGTACAGTTAATCTGATAGGTCAGACAGATAGGGGCAACCTATATGTTCGAAAGGTTAGGTTCCGAATGCAGCATTGAAGAGGCGAGCTTTAAGCAAGGATTTGAAGATGGGTAGGGAGGGGGCTTGGCGTAGGGATTCAGGAAGATTGTTCCAGGCATATGGTGAGGCAAGGCAAAATGAGCGGAGCCTGGAGTTGGCAATGGTGGAGAAGGGTTCTGAGAGGAGGGATTTGTCATGTGAGCGGAGGTTACGGGCAGGAACGTAGGGGGAGATGAGGGTAGTGAGGTAGTGGGGAGCAGCAGAGTGAGTGCATTTGTAAGTAAGGAGGAGAAGCTTGAATTGGATGCTGTATCTGATCGGAAGCCAGTGAAGCGACTTGAGGAGAGGGGTGATATGAGTATATCGGTTCTGGCGGAATATAAGACGTGCGGCAGAGTTCTGAATGGATTGAAGGGGGGATAGATGGCTGAGTGGGAGGCCAGTGAGGAGCAAGTTGCAGTAGTCGAGGCGAGAGGTAATGAGAGCGTGGACGAGAGTTCGGGTGGTGTGCTCAGTGAGGAAAGGGCGAATTTTGTTGATGTTGAAAAGGAAGAAGCGACAGGTTTTGGCAGTCTGCTGGATATGCGCAGAGAAGGAGAGGGAGGAGTCAAAGATGACCCCGAAGTTGCGGGCAGATGAGACGGGGAGGATGAGGGTGCCATCAACTGAGATAGAGAGTGGGGGAAGAGGAGAAGTGGGCTTAGGTGGAAAGACGAGGAGCTCGGTCTTGGACATGTTCAGCTTCAGGTGGCGGTTGGACATCCAGGCAGCAATGTCGGATAGGCAGGCCGATACCTTGGCCTGGGTCTCTGCGGTGATGTCTGGTGTGGAGAGATAGAGCTGGGTGTCATAAGCGTAAAGATGATACTGGAAGCCATGAGATGAGATCAGTGAGCCTAGGGAAGAGGTGTAGATAGAGAAGAGAAAGGGGTCCAAGAACAGATCCCTGGGGAACTCCAACAGTGGGATGGGAGTGGAGGAAGATCCATGAGAGTGCACCCTGAATGTGCGGTGGGAGCGATAGGAGGAGAACCAGTATGGCATAGTATTCTACATTACAATTCAACACAATATGGATTAAAACATTTTAATAGAAAGCACAAGGTGTAAGCAAAGATGGAACATATAGACAAGTAACAGGAGTCAGAAAATAAGGGGACTAATTTTAAGAAAGTTACACATTGGGTCACAAAGGTGCTTGAATATTATCTTAGCTAGGGTAGGAGTGGATAAACATATCCTACTAGTATGTGCAGCCAGTGACACTCCTTGAGTGTGTGTGTGTAGGCAAGTTAATTACTTCTTCCATTAAAGGCCTGGTTGAAGAGCCAAGCTTTTACCTGCTTCTTGAAGTAGAGATAGTCTTATGTTAAACAAAGCTTTCCAGAGCGTGCATTCCAGAGCGTGGGGGCTACTTCTGAGAAGGCTTACTGGTGGTTATCACATTATGTGATGTCCTTTGGAGCGAAGTGATTTTGGAGGTGTGTAGAGGGAGATCCTGTTCTTCATGTACTCTGGGCCATTTCCTTTGAGGGCCTTGAAGATCAGACACAGAGTTTTAAAAGTAGCCTTGTAATGTACTGGTAGCCAGTGAAGTTTTTTTAAAACGGTGTAATATGATCTCATTGCTTACAATCTTTGTTGCAGCATTCTGAATCAATTGGAGCTGGTGTAGACCCTTTGTAGTCGGACCAATGTAGAACCCATTAGAGCACAAGTGAGACAAGACAATCCTTCTCAATGTAAGGAAAGAAGCGGTGTAGTTGTCGCAAGTGATAGAAGCAGCTCTTGAAGGTTGCTTGGATTTGGGTGATCAGAGTAAGTGTTGAATATAGCTGTATGCCAAGGTTTCTGACTTGTAATTTGAGGAGGAGATCGTATTTCCGAAAGAGATTTTTTTGTCAGGTATATGTCCATTTCTATAAGCTCAGTTTTACTTGGATTCAGGCAAAGTTTGTTGTTTTTAGCCTATTCTTGAATTGATGGTAGACAGTTTATTCAGGGTGGGGTAAATCGGTTCAGTGAGTATGAGGAGCTGCATATCATCTGCATAGATGTAGAACGGAGTGTCCAACAACAGAATCAGCTTGGCTAGTGATACGGTAAATATTAAACAGAGTAGGTGATGGTATCGATCCTTGTGGTATTGCACAGGTCAGTGCCCATAGTGGCGGTGAGGTGCTGCCAAACAGTATGGAGTGTTGCCTCTCTGATAGGATCTGAACCAAGCAAGTACTGTTCCATTGATACCTGCTTCTGCCAGTCTTGCTGTGATCCAGTGTCAAAAGCTGCTGAGAAATCTAGCAGTACTAACACTGAGGCAAATCCCCTGACTCGGTTTCTTTGAAGTTCATTTAGTGGGGATACAAGGACCGTTTCTGTTCCATAACCGAGTCAGTCTGTTCCATAACCAGACTGACTTGGATCTAGCCAGTTTTTCTCTTCTAGCCAATCATTGAGTTGAACACATACTGTTCTATACATTTTCTTAGAAATGGGATGCTAGATATTGGCTGGTAAATTTCACATTTGTCCTGGTCAAAGTTGTTGTTCTTTAGCAGATGATGCACTACTGCCCTTTTTAATGCTTGTGGTAGTTGCCCATTAGAAAGAAAGGAGCTCATGATTTTTGTGACACCTTCTGGGAGGCCCCTGCTTGCCTGCTGCATTATCTTTGATAGGCAGGGGTCCAGGGAGTAGGTCAGAGGTCACTTAGGTTTGTCAATGCCCTCCTCTGTTATTGGGTTAAGAGTCCCATATGTCAGGGGGCGAGTTTGTGCTCTCCTGGTTAGCTGATTGGAGACTGTAAATCCTGGTGGAGACTTTCTTGGCAAAGTATGCAGCAAAATTATTGCAGTTCAGTTTTGACTGGATAGGCTGGTTCTGTTGTGAGTGTTGAAGTAGGTTGTTTACAGTGCTGAACAGGTGCTTGGTTTAATTGGCAGCCTGTTCAATGCATTGAGAGAAATATTGTTTTTTGGCTGCTGTTAAGGCTTGGTGGTACTTTGCCATGTGTTTTCTACAGTTTAGCCTATCCTCATCCAGGCGAGACTCACGCCGTCCCCTTTACAGTTTCCTGTGCGCTTAAGGGTGTGGGGGGTCTGCTTACGATTATCACAGACAATCACCCCCTGTTAGCTTACCCCAGACTATAGCTGGGGCACTCAAGTCCCTGGGTTTTTTGTTTCTTAAACTAATAAGACAAATATTACTTACTCAGAAGTGAAGTAAGAAAGAAAATTTTATTCTGGAAACAAATAGTAGCTCAAGCAGAGGCTATTGCAAGTCTGGAATTCGGAAAAGAAGAGAGGCCCTTTTTCTCCAAGCTAGTTCACTGCCTTGGGAACAAGAAAGCGCCCCCCCCTGAACCCTAGTCTGTCACTTATATTTATACAATACGTGGAGAGGCATTTTCGAATGGGGCCGGCCATCTCTAAGGGCGGCCATTTCCGAGGACGGCGCTGTGAAGGGGCGGAGCCAACCGTATTTTCGAAAAAGATGGCCGGCCATCTTTTTTTTCGATAATACGGTTGGGGCCGGCCAAATATCAGAGATGGCGGGTTTGAGATGGCTGGCCTCGGTTTTTGCCCATAATGGAAACCGAGGCCGGCAATCTCAAACCTGGCCAAATCCAAGGCATTTGGTCGTGGGAGGGGCCAGCATTTGTAGTGCACTGGTCCCCCTGACATGCCAGGACACCAACCGGGCACCCTAGGGGGCACTTCTAAAAATAAAAATAGCTCCCAGCTGCATAGCTCCCTTACCTTGGGTGCTGAGCCCCCCAAATCCCCCCAAAAACCCATTCCCCACAACTGTACACCATTAGCATAGCCCTTATGGGTGAAGGGGGGCACCTACATGTGGGTGCAGTGGGTTTTTTTTGGTTTTTTTTGGGGGGGGGTTGGAGGGCTCCCATTTACCACCACAAGTGTAACAGGTGGGGGGGTGGGCCTGGGTCCGCCTGCCTGAAGTCCACTGCACCCACTAAATCTGTTCCAAGGACCTGTATATTGCTGCGATGGACCTGAGTATGACATTTGAGGGTGGCATAGAGGCTGGCAAAAAAAGTTTTTAAAGTTGTTTTTTTGCGGGTGGGAGGGGGTTAGTGACCACTGGGGAGTCAGGGGAGGTGATCCCCGATTCCCTCCGGTGGTCAGCTGGGCAGTTTGGGCACTTTTTTGGGACTTGGGCCTAAAATAAAGACCAAATAAAGCGGACCAAATTCTCGGCAAGGACACCCTTCTTTTTTCGATTATCGGGCGAAGCCGGCCATCTCAACGCATGCCCCCGTCCTGCCTTCGCTACCATGCCGACACGCCCCCTTGAACTTTCGCCGGCCCCGTGACGGAACGCAGTTGAAGCCGGCCAAAATCGGCTTTCGATTATACCGATTTGGCCGGCTTCAGGAGATCGCCAGCCATCTCCCGATTTGTGTCGGAAGTTGGCCAGCCTTCTCTTTTGAAAATAAGCTGGATGGTATACAATAATCCAGAAATTAGTTACCATCTTATCACATCCCACTAACCAATCATCTGATCACACATGCTTATGTCACCCAACTACTAGAAACTTCTCTCCCACCATACCTTTGTCACAAATTCCATTCTCCCCTCCTCATGCTACTTCAGCAACTTTTGTATCACATAACCAAACTGTAACTAATTTAGTTTTGCTGTACAAGCTGACGTGGTTGGCTAGCTTTTCCAGCTTCCCCTTTTCACTATCTAAATATGTAGTTTCAAACTGTATAAAACACAGGAAATTTGACCTAAAGATTAATATAAAATCTAAATATCCATTAAAGATTATCATAATTACATTGGACCATTCTATATACATGTTCTAATGTACTAAAAGCTTGTAACAAAGTTCACAATCAATACATTCTTAAGTTGTCTTGTACAGTAGCTTACCCTAGACATGATCTTAACATGGTAAGCAAAAATACTGAAAAGGTAGCATGGAACTTTACTCCATTTTTGATATTCTGCCAGGCACAGGTGACCTGGATTTGCCACATATAGAAAAATTTTAAATCCATTCTATTTTTAAAATATTATGGTGTTTGAATGTATTTTACTTATTCTATTGTATTTTTAACATATTGAGTTAACGTTGGGTTTTGTACTCTGTTCAGAACATTTTGCTGTTATTGGATAGAATATAAAAGCCTAGAATAAAATAGAATAGAATACTGGGATAGATGGACCTTTAGCCTAACTCAGGGAGTCTTTTACTAAAGCTTAGCTCAAGTTATCTGCAACAGGGCCTATAGGAATAAAATTGACCTTCTGCAGATAACTCAAGCTAAGCTTTAGTAAAAGAACTCCTCGGTAAGGTAAGTTTTATGCTCTCATATTCAGAGGCAGTTTTGCTTGAATGATTGTTTTGTGAAATAACATGTGAGTATTGTATGGCTTTATTTTGGCTTATGAAGAGCACATCTAGGGCCCTGTTCACTAAGGTGTGGTAGCGTTTTTAGAACATGCTAAACATTAGCATGCGCTAATTATGTAGATGCCCATAAGAATATTATGAGCATCTACACAGCATGCGCTAAAACCACTACCGTGCCTCTACTACCGTGCCTCTAGCGTGGCTTAGTAAACAGGGCCTCTAGCATGTAATTTCATTTAGGGGCAATATAGCTGTGCTAACAGATCACCACAGAACTCACCTACACTTTGCTGCCCATACCCAGTCCCAGCGCTAAAATATAAAATCTATTTTTTTAGCTTGTGGGTAGTGCACATCGATGCCAAAATTACTGCAGGATGCCAGAGTGGTTGCAGCTGTTAAACTGTAGAATTCACTCCCAGTGCATTTGTGTCATTTTCAGCCAGTGCTCTCCTTCAGGAAACAGTTAAAAAATATTTTTTTACCAACAGACTTTTGATGGTTTTTTTATTTTACTTTGTAATGATTTTATTATGTACTATTGATGTGTCTGTCTTAGTTATTATGTTGATATTATTGTGAATATTGTTTTGTGAACTGCCCAGAATGGTAGATGGTGCGGGCTATAAATTAAACAAATAAAATTTAAACTTTGGTAAGCACTGCAGCTTAGTAAAAGGACAATTTCCTTCCCAAATCTCTGGATGTCTTAAGAAGAACCTCCTGAGACTAGCTCTAAATACTGCTCTTGTGGCAACAGTGGTTGCTGCAGTAGGGGATGTTGCATTTCTGTTTTCCTTTGAACATTTTGCCTCTGGACATGCCTAAATTTCACTGGCCATTTCTCCTCCATCTCAGTGCCCAGTCCTTTAGTTGAACTGCTAGGTTAGCTCTGCTGAAACAATTTTCATGCTAAAGAGGCACTATCAAGATCTGGTTTTATTTACCCCAGTAAAATAAAAAAAAATAAAAAAAGACTCAAAAGGAAATAATAGGATTGACTCATCCTGCTCAACCTGTTCTTGCTGAGCTGCAGCTGAATCTTTCTTCAATTAGCATATCTGTTAAACAAACAGCTACAAGGTTAATAGAAATGCATGGCATAAATAATTTCATGACAGCAAATAACAGGATAGCAAAATACATAATTCCAGATTCCAAATTTTACTAGCTGAAATAGTATATCTTAAATTGGAGTAAATGGTTTGAAAATCTTCAGTAGCAGAAACATATGCCTTAATCTGACATTTTTCTCATGCTTCTGATTATTTGGGAGGGCTGCTTTTCAGCCCGTCTACTGAGCAGATGAAGACCCTTCTCCTCATCCATTTTCCTACATGTTGGCATCTCTGGTTCTTGGCCGCTTTATCTAGATGTGCAGTATCAGCTTAATACCCTTCTGGGCACCTAGGCACTAAATGGTAGGGCCCTTTCCTTGGAAAACGAGCGCTGTGCAGTGAGTTTGGTCATTTGACAATATATGATGTGCATATTCAAACCTGCTCATTTACTGCAATCAGGCATTGGTGAACTCTAACTTACTATGGGCATTATTGTAGAAATGTTTTGATTATGGAGCTAATTATGAGTTTGCTGTGACATGACACAGTGTGTGAAGACTTACGCAGTCATGGGTAGATATTCAGCCTGTGGCAGTCAGTGTTTTTATAAATGCTGATGGCTATGAGCTGAGTTTGACCTGGATACTCACTGCTGGGCCATATCTCAGTACTGGCACTGAATATCTCGGTCTTGGGCGGCTCCCGGAGTTACCAGGGTTCCAACCAGTATTCATTGTTGGCATCCGTATATCTATCTGGCCATAGTTAGGAACAGCTATTTGTGTGGTCTGACATGGTCCGATAGATATTCAGGCCCGTACTGATAACTTTGATCCCCAAATATTTTGGGGTCTGCCTTTGGACCACCCTGGTACTAAGCAGAGTGTGCCACGGTAGACTGCACTGATATTCAGAAGAAATACCTAGATTTGTTAGGTTAACTGATGATGAGATCCCTGTTGTGCACCAAATACGTTACCTACGGGTTGTTTTTGGTACAACTCTTTCTATGAAGGAACATATATATAAACTGTTACAATTAATGTTTTCCAAGTTGAAGCTAATTAGAAAATCGAAAGATTTTTTTATCTGCTTATAATTTTAGAAATGTTCTAAAATTACAAGCAGATAAAAAAATCTTTCAATTTTTTAATTAGCTTCAACTTGGAAAACATTAATTGTATAGAGCCTGATCATTGCACATTTTGACTACTGTAATTGCTTGAGTTTTCCTTAGACGATGATCAAAACAATACAATTAACTCCGAATGCTATTGCTAGGATTTTAGGTGGGAAAAGTAGATTTGAACATGTTTCACCTGTTTTGTTCCAATTTCATTGGTTACCCATAGAATGGAGAATTAAATATAAGATTTTATTGCTTGGTTTTAAGGTACTTAAAAGTTTAGTTTCCCCATCAGTAGCTCCTACTTAGAGATTGTAGCAACCATCAAGGGAATTGAGATCTGCATGGATGGACTTATTGGATGTTCCATCATTCCACGATGTTAGGCTTGACATGTACAGAGATACCATTTTTTTTTATATCTCAGGTCATAGGTTGTGTAGTAGCCTGCCCTATAAGTTTATGTGAACTTAAGAGCATGAACACTTTAAAGAAGGCTTTGAAAACCTTTCTGTTTTTACAAGCATTTAAGGATTCAATTGAGTGAAGTTTTCTTGCATGAGATAATTTATTCTATTTTGCTCTGTTTGTTTTTTTATACTGTGTACATTGTAAGGAGTTACGGAGAAGACGGCCTCAAGGAAAGCGAGAGCAGCCCCGGAGGGAGATTAAAAGACAGTTGCAAATGCGCCCTCTAGTGGCCAAGAGACCGATTAGAATAAGGGATAAGTCTAGGAACCACGATTCCCACAATGCATCTGACCCAGTATAGGACTCACAGGAAGTGGAGGGGGAGGAGCAGGATTGGGATATGGTTTCTAATCAGGGCGATGAGGAGCCCTGTGAGGAAATAGAAGAGATGGAATGGGATAAAAGGGAGGATATAGAGGAGAGTATGGAGGTGGCTGCATTTACATAGACTGCTGGTGCTAAGGTGAGAGGTTTCTTGGCCAAGGTATTTCCTCAACTGTCTGGGATAGGAAAGACAGAATTGATGCAGCTGGGAAGAAACCTGTGGCAGCAAGCAATTCAAAAGGTTAAGGGTGCTAGAAGCTAAATACTGTGTGTTGTAAGGAACTGATGATTAACAGGCTGATCAGTGACCAACTAGGAAGAAAAGAAAGATGGTGTTAGAGAACATTGGACTATGTTCAGCAAATTGACAGGAAAAGCTCTGTCTGGCATTTTGAACGTGGAAATTGTCAAAGAGTTTATGATGATACAGTTTATTGTGCTGCTGAAGTTACTACAACTGAATGGATGTAAATAAAAGTGAACCCTTTTATTATAAGACTGTTGGAGTTTCTGTCCGTTTGTTGGGGGTTATCACTGAATGGTGAGCTAACTGAACAGTCGCTCACGGAAGCAGTGGCCGGAGGAGCAGAGAACTGGAATTAACTGGTGCTGCGAGGGAGGAAGGCCAGTATTGAAGCAGATCAGCGAAGCAGGGTCAACCTGGGCCAAAGAGCGGAAGGGGGACCTGCTGACAACATACAATATGTTTTCCGCCAAGAATTGTAAGAGTGTGCAGGTTATATGTTTTTAAATAAGTGCTCTGTGGTTAAGTACTGCTGAATATGAGCATCTGGTATAGATAGGGTGGTTTAACCATGCAGATTAAATAGATCTGAATATCAGCCGGTCAACTTTTACTCTCTTGACCTGCTGCCTGCCTACTGACTTTGCCTGTATCTGGATTACTCTCTTGCTTGTTGTTTGCCTATTGACATTGCCTATATCTGGATTACCCCCTGCCTGCTGCCATAGCCTGTTCCTGGATTACTCCCCTGCCTGCAGCCTGCCTATTGACTTTGCTTGTACCTGGATCACTCTCTTGCCTGCTGCCTGCCTGGCCAATACGTTCACCACCCTGCTTCCAGCTCTGTCTCGTAAGTCCTGCAGGCTGCCCGCACCTAGGGGCTCAACCTCTGGGGAATGGCGGTCAGCACAGGTGAAACCCAGGGTTGTCTGGCCGCCAAGCAGAACCTGGTCTGAGTACCAGGCTCAGCAGCGCTCTACTTGGTACAAGAACTCACAAATCTGACACAAACTTACAAGAAATAAGTCAAGTGTGCTAAATTCAGTTCAAATTCAAATCAATTCTTGTATCCTGCTAATATCCCCTTTCCAGGGTTCAGTGTGGTTTACATTCTAGTGTGAGGTTTGAGAAATATTAGAGACCATTGGATTAATGCATGAGACTAAAAACATTAAGGAAAGGTTAATGGATGATACTAGGAGGTAGAAATCATGATGGATTGTTATTATTATTAGCAGCATTTGTATAGCGCTACCAGATGCACGCAGCGCTGAACACCTGATACAAAGAGACAGTCCCTGCTCAAAAGAGCTTACAATCTAAGTAATGAAGCAATCTTTGGGAAGAGAAATGTTTTTAGCCTCTTCCTGAACTTGAGATAGCTGTTTTCCGTTCTGATGGGAATAGGTAGAGAGTTCCATATTTTTACTCCAAGAATGGTGACTAGAGAACTGAAAATCTTCTGATTTCTAATTGTCTTTTGGAACAATGACTAGCATCAGTTATTGTTTCATAATCATCGGGTGAAAAGAGTATACATTTTAAAGGAGGTAGTGTGTATAAACAAAGAAAAAAAGGCAAATTTAATAAAATTTGAATCACAAGATTAATCGTATAAAGCGTCCCCCTCACATTTCCTCCTGTACAATGGAAAATATAGACAGCAGATGTAAATTCTCAAAAATGACATATTTCTATTATTATCTTATGATTTTATTTTGCTAATCATCTTGTGTCCTGTGTCTGGTTTTGCTTCCCTCTGTTTATGCTCTGAATTTTGTTTCTAGGGTATCTTATCTAGTCACTATTTCTTTTCTGTCCTCCGTCCTTCTTCTCTCCATGCCCTATATCCATGTTTTACATTCAACTTTTTTCCTCCTCAAATCTGTCTAGATTCAATCTGTTCCCTTCCCCTTTATCTATGAGTGCCATCCCCTCCCCTTCCTTCCCCTTCATGGGCACCATCTCCTCTCTTCCATTCCCCTCCACTCCATGGGCACCATCTCACTACATTTTTTGTTCCATCCCCTATTTTGGGGCCTGACATCTCTGCCTGCCTGCCTTTCCCTTCCCCCTTACTCTTCTCCAGCCCCAGGTCTGCATGTCTCTCTTTTTCCTCCTGTAGGTCCCAGCATCTCTGCATGCCTCTTCCCTCTCACACCCTGCATGCTGACATCTGTGCTTGCCACTCTCCTCCTCCTGAACCTCCATATCCTTCCCCCACACCCATATCAGTGTCATAGGGCAGCAGGCAACACGTTCTCCACAATTTAGCAGGTGCCAAATGTAGAGAAAGTCCTGAGGAACGATCCACAAAGGCAGAGAGCCAGATCTGCACTCCCCGGCTTCTCTCATTCTCCCTCTCCCTACCCCTAGCGAGCTTCTGCACCTGCTTTTACAGTTAGCAGTGCTAAAAACGCTGCTTCTCTCTAGCCTGGAGCCTCCCTCTGTAGTGTAGTGTCCTCCCTGTAGGAAACTGGAGGTTCCTTCAGAGAAGGCGGGATGCTATAGAGGGAGGCTCCAGGCTAGAGAGAAGCATCATGATCAGTGTAAAAGCAGGTTCGGAGGGTCGTCAGGGGGAGGGAGAATGAGAGATTCTAGATGGTTGGCCATGGGGGGGGGGGGGGGCAGCAGAGAGAGAAGCTTGACCCCGGGGAGGGGCTAGAAGAGATGTGGAAATGGGCGTGGTAAATGCTTTTGTTTTGTTTTACCATAGGAAAGATGCTTTTTACTATTCCTGTGGTGCGGTAAAAAGGTTTTCTTGCACAACCGCAGTAAACCCTGCAATATGTTTACCATTTACCATGAATTTACCACATGTCCCCATCCCCATGTCTTTCTCTAGGTGCAACATTTCACCTAGATGGGGATTACTAAACTTTCTTTGATTAATCTGTACTCGATTTGGATGGCTTTTGAGGCCCTATAAGATATTGTAATCAACACTTTGATGATTTAACTCTTTTAGAGGTCCTTTTTAAGCTGCAGTAAGCACTAGTGCATGCTTACCATAGCTTAAAATGGCTTATCGCAGGACACAGGTGTCTTGCAGTATTTTCTTCATATGAGGAAAGGTTTAAGAAGTTAGGGCTCTTCATCTTGGAGAAGAGATGGCCGAGAGGGAATATGATAGGGGTCTACAAAATCCTGAGTTGTGCAAAATAGGAAAATGTGAATTTATTGTTTACTCTGTTCCAAAAAGTACAAAAATGAGAGGACACTCCATGAAGTTACATGGTAATACTTTTAAAACAAATAAAAGGACATAATTTTTTCACTCAATGGATAGTTAATCTCTGGAATTTGTTGCTGGAAGATGTGGTAAAAGTGGGTTTAAAACATGTTTGGACAAGATCCTGCAAGAAAACTCTCCAAACTGCTATTAAGGAGGCCACTACTTATCCCTGGGGTTGATAGCATTGAATCTTGTACTTTTTGGGATTCTGCCAGGAACTTGGACCTGGATTTGCCACTGTTGGAAGAAGGATACTGGGGTAGGAGAGCTAATTGGAGAAACTGACATCAAGGTAAATTCCATTTGAGCCTTTTAGTGTGAAAGCTTTCACAATGTAAATACTTTTGTGACAATAGATTTTCTATAAAAAGTATCAAAACTGTAGGAATTGTTTTGTAATTGTAATATCAAGAAATGGAAAGATGTTATCATAATGAATTTCAATTAGCATCTCTGGAGTTATGCCAAAATGGCATTCCTTCAGATTGTTGGTACTCAATGTTCAAAGTGATTTGACCAGGCAGGAGAGGCTCCTGCCCAGTTAAATCACGCTGAGCGAGCTGTCCAATGATATTCAGGGGCATTTAACTAGGCAGGTCCACTGAAAGCAACTCTGAATGCTGTGGTACTGTTTGGCAGAGCAAGGGTGGTCAGGGCAGAGCCAGGTGGTCCTGGAAGTATGCAGGCACTGGCAACATTCAGTGCTGGTGCCCATGTGGCTACCTGGGGAAGTGGGACCGCACAAATAGCAGTCCTAACATTTTCCGGTTAGCTATGTGGGTACAGCACTGAATATTGGCTGTATCTGTGTAGTTTCTAGGTATTGATACTGTCTCGGAACGCCTGTCCACATGCCTGGGGTTACCCCACGGTCACTTAGAGCGTCTACTTCCAGCACAGATCAGGTCCACCTGCACCTGCCGCTTGTGCTGTATATTAGCACCGTCCTTCCACTGACTGGGCCCCAACCACCTCTGGGCGAGTCTCCCGCTCTCAAATTATCCCCAGTGATTCCTAGGTTACTGGGGCCATACTCTCAGTGGTCCCACAGTTCCTAGAAAGCACCCTCATACCCAACCACCAGGATTTTTAGTCAGTCCAGACAAGCAGAGGCAATAAACTAAAAATGTTTATTGTCATAAAAAATATTGAACAGTGAACGATAAAACCAGATGGAACAAAAACAGCACATAATAACAGGTAAGTGAAATATGGATCAATTATAAAACTATCTAAACATTTGTTTACTATCTAAATAGTACCTGGGGAGTTCAGGACATATAGCTGCTCACAGGTTATCAAATATAACTGTTGGGCCTCAGCAAAGAGATCTTTCTCTCCTCTCAAACTGAGACTGGGGAAAAAGCCAGTACATCCTAGATGAATTGAGCTCCTGGGCCAATCAGAGTCCAGACCAACAAGTTTTCAAAAGTATACTGCATCTTACTTTCTATCTGTGCCAGACTAAATAAAAAACAGTCATTACTCTGTAAGAGCTTTAAAGTAAGGAAACACCACCTGCTGGACAATAGGTACTGAGCTGGCTTGTACAGTCTGAGTCCCACATATACCAATCTGGTTGCAGGATGGGCTGGAGACAGCTTTGATGAAAACTCCAGTAATTTGGAACATGAAGACAGCGCTGGGCAGGCTTTTACAGTCTGTGTCCCACAAATGACGAGAAGGATTCAGATAAACTGGAGTAGGATTTGACAGCAACTCCAGTAGTTGGAACATAACGACAGAGCCGGGTGGACTTCTATGGTCTATGTCCAAAAAAACACCAAAGAAAGACCACGATCAAGAATTTAATATCACATATATTGTTGATTTAATCTTGAACTAATAATGAATGTGACTATTAGACAGACTGGATAGACCACTCAGGTCTTTATCTGTCGTCACTTACTATGTTATTATGAGGAGTATTTTCAATGCATTTAGACTTACAAAGTTACATAATAACTTTGAAAATGAGCCTCTAAGCCAATGTGGCCAGTATACTAAGAATGCTGGCCCCCCCATACATCCCAATGGCTTGTTTCTGTGCATTTTTTCCTTGCAGTTATTTTTTTTTCCAATAATAGTCCTAAAACAATAGACACACTGAACACAAAAATGTCTAGCAAATGACCATTTTCAAAGCAAAAAGTTGGATGTTCTTCTGGTTTGGAAATGGCCATGTTTATTACTGGATTTTTGAACATTTTGCGACGGATTCAGACGTCAAATTGAAAATGCCCCTCAATATATATATATATATTAAGTTTGGTATAGCAGGGATTTATTTGTAAAATATTGGTGCAACTAACCAGCTTATTTTCGAACGAGAAGGCCGGCAATCTTCTGACACAAATCAGGAGATGGCCGGCCATCTCCTGGAGCTGGCAAAGTCGGTATAATCGAAAGCTGATTTTCGCCTGCTTCAACTGCTTTCCGTCACAGGGCCGGCCAAACTTCAAGGGGGCGTTTCGACAGGGTATGGAAGGCGAGACGGGGACGTGGTTACGAGATGGCCGGCTTCGGCCAATAATGGGAAAAAGAAGGCCGGCTCTGACGAGCACTTCGCTGGCTTCGCTTGATCCATTTATTTTTAGGACCAAGCCTCAAAAAAGTGCCCTAACTGAGCAGATGACCACCGGAGGGAATCAGGGATCACCTCCCCTTACTCCCCCAGTGGTCACCAACCCCCTCCCACTCAAAAAAACAAATTAAAAATCATTTTTTTGCCAGCCTCAAATGTCATACCCAATTCCATGACAGCAGTATGCAGGTCCCTGGAGCAGTTTTTAGTGGGTGCAGTGCACTTCAGGCAGGTGGACCCAGACCCATCCCCCCACCACCTGTTACACTTGTGGTGGTAAATGGGAGCCCTCCAACACGTGGATGAGACGATGGTGCAGGGAGGAGGGTTTTAGGTTTGTTAGGAACTCGGCTACATTCTGGGGAAGGGGGGGCCTATTCCAAAAGGATGGGCTGCACCTTAACCAGGGTGGGACCAGGCTGCTGGCATCGACATTTAAAAAGGAGATGGAGCAGCTTTTAAACTGAGGGAAGGCTGTCAGTCGCTCAAAAGCGCATGGTTTGGAATAAGGTATCTTGCAAGGATACCTCACAAACAGGAAAGATAGGGTTTCTGGATAGTGAGGTTGCACAACAGACCATGGTAGGCAAGGTGCCCTTAAATACAACTAAAGATCAGACAAAAGATGGCAAATTAATACTGTCAAGTACTGAGCATGATGTAAATAGGAACAACAAACATAGTTTGAAATGTCTATATGCAAATGCCAGAAGCCTAACAAATAAGATGGGAGAGTTAGAATATATTGCACTAAATGAAAAAAATTAGATATACTAGGCATCTCTCTGAGACCTGGTGGAAGGAGGATAACCAGTAGAACATGGTCATATCGGTAGAAATTATAGCATAGTGATGGTGGAGGGGTAGCATTGTATGTTAACGAGGGCCTTGAATCAAATAGATTAAAAAATTCTGCAGGAAACAAAACACATCTTGGAATCCCTATGGATTGAAATTCCATGTGTAAAAGGGAAAAGGATGATGATAGGAGTGTACAACCGTCCAACTGGCCAGGTTGAACAGACAGATGTAGAAATGTTATCGGAAATTAGGGAGTAAGAAACTGGTGAACACAATAATAATGGGTGATTTCGAGTACTCCGAAATTAACTGGGTAAATGTAACATTAGGGCATGCTAGGGAGGGAAAATTCCTTGACGAAATCAAGGACTGCTTTATGGAGCAGCTGGTACAGGAGCCGATGAGAGAAGGAAAAATTCTAGACCTAGTCCTTAGTGGAGCACATGATCTGGTGCGCAAGGTGATGGTGCTGAGGCCGCTTGATAACAGTGATCATAATATGATCAAATTTGATATTAGCTTCGGAGTAAGTATGAACATGAAATCCAATACATTAGCGTTTAACTTTCAAAAAGGAGAATATGATAAAATGAGAAGAACGGTGAAAAAAAAAAGTGGAGCGGCTGCAAGGGTCAAAAATTTACATCAGGCATGGGCGCTGTTCAAAAACACTATCCTGGAAGCCCAGGCCAAATATATTCCGTGTATTAAAAAAGGAGGGAGGAAGACCAAACGACAGCCGACATGTTTAAAAAGTGAGGTGAATGAAGCTGCTAGAGCTAAAAGAAAATCTTCAGAAAATGGAAGAAGGAACCGACTGAATATAATAAGAAACAGCATAAGGAATGTCAAGTCAAATGCAAATCGCTGATAAGAAAGGCAAAGAGGCGTTGGAGGCAAAAACACATAGTAAAATTTTTTTAGGTATATTAAAAGGAAGAAGCCGGCAAAAGAATCAGTTGGCCCGCATGATGACCGATAGGTAAAAGGGGCAATCAGGGAAGACAAAGCCATAGCGGAGAGATTAAATGAATTCTTTGCTTCTGTCTTCACTGAGGAAGATTTGGGAGAGATACCAGTGCCAGAAATAGTATTCGATGCTGACGAATCGGAGAAACTGAATGAAATCTCTATAAACCTAGAGGACGTAATGGGGCAATTTGACAAATTGAAGAGTAGCAAATCTCCTGGACTGGATGGTATTCATCCCAGAATACTGATAGAATTGAAAAATGAACTGGTGGAACTATTGTTAGTAATATGTAATTATGTAATTTATCTTTAAAATTGAGCGTGGTACCGGAAGATTGGAGAGTGGCTAATGTAATGCAGATATTTAAAAAGAGTTCCAGAGGGGATCTGGGAAATTATAGACTGGGCCTGACGTCGGTGCCGGGCAAGATGGTAGAGACCATTATAAAGAACAAAATTACAGAGCTTATTCAAATGCATGGATTAATGAGAGAAAGCCAACATGGATTTAGTGAAGGGAAATCTTGCCTCACCAATCTATTACATTTATTTGAAGGAGTGAAGAAACATGTGGATATTGTGTATCTGGATTTTCAAAAGGCATTTGGCAAAGTACCTCATAAAAGACTCCAGAAGAAACTGGAGAGTCATGTGGATTAAAAACTGTTTTCTATCCTTTAACCAGAGAGTAGGGTTAATTGGTCAGTATTGTCAATGGAGAAGGGTAGATAGTGGGGTTCCCCAGGGGTCTGTGTTCGGACCGTTACTTTTTAACATATTTATAAATGATCTAGAGATGGGAGTAACTAGTGAGGTAATTAAATTTGCTGATGACACAAAGTTATTCAAAGTTGTTAAATTGCAAGTGGATTGTGAAAAATTACAAGAGGACATTACGAGACTGGGAGACTGGGCGTCTAAATGGCAGATGACGTTTAATGTGAGCAAAGTAATGCATGTGGGAAAGAGGAACCCAAACTATAGCTATGCAATTCAAGGTTCCACGTTTTAGGAGTCACCGACCAAGAAAGGGATCTCGGCGTCGTCGTTGATGATATGTTGAAATCCTCTGCTGAGTGTGCTGCAGCAGCAGCTAAGAAAGCATATAGAATGTTAGGTATTATTAGGAAAGGAATGGAAAACAAAAGTGAGGATGTTATAATGCCTTTGTATCGGTTCATGGTGCGACCGCACCTTGAATATTGTGTTCAGTTCTAGTCACCGCATCTCAAAAAAGATATAGTGGAATTAGAGAAGGTACAGAGAAGAGCAACAAAAATGATAAAGGGGATGGGACGACTTTACTATGAGGAAAGGCTGAAGCGTCTAGTGCTCTTCAGTTTGGAGAAAAGACGGCTGAGGGGAGATATGTTTACTATTTCCAAAAATACTAGGACTAGGAGACATGCGATGAAGCTACAAAGTAATAAATTTAAAACAAATCGGAGAAAATTTTTCTTCACTCAATGTGTAATTAAACTCTGGAATTCGTTGCCAGAGAATGTTGTAAAGGCGGTTGGCTGAGCGGGGGTTTAAATGAGGTCTGGAAGGATTCCTAAAGGAAAAGTCCATAGACCGTTATTGAATTGACTTGGGGAAAATCCACTGCTTATTTCTGGGATAAATAGCATAAAATATATTGAACTTTTTTGGGATCTTGCCACGTATTTGTTACGTGGATTGGCCACTGTTGGAAACAGGATGCTGGGTTTGATGGACCTTTGGTCTGTCCCAGAGTGGCAATACTTATGTAACTGAATGAATCATTGGTATTGAAAAGGACCGATGCTACCACCGGCTAACCCAGCCATAGCAACCTATGTGCCAAAAGTGTTAGCAACCGAAAGAGCCCTCCCTTTGACCCCAACCCTCCTTATAATCCCAAAATCTGCCTCAGAGGGTCTGAACTCTTATAACATTCTGAGGGTATACGGGGAATGAATGAAAGAAAGCTCAACAGTTAACCATACTATTCAATACAGAATTCGACAATGATACAGTGTTGATTAAGCAGACTTTTCTCAAGCGAGACCCCTAGATGAAAATTAAGTCCACAGGTCTACAAAGTACAATGATTTATTGAAAAAGGGAGCAACAAATACATTTTAGAATGCTAACTGGTTAATGTGAACTAGAGACTCCCTACACCCTTCAACCCACCCTCTTCTTCCCAGCAACCCAAAACACCCAGAAAACCAAAACTAGGACAAGAAAGAGAAGAAAGAAGAAAAAAAGAAAACACCACTTCCTATCAGGGAATCCCAAGACTCCAAGCCCCAGCCGTTAGGTCTTCTAAGAGTATTAAGAACCAAACTCCTAGCCCTAGTGCAGAGAGAAAATATATAAGACTCCCAAATGGCCAAAAACTTCTGCTTACGTTTAGGAGCACTGCCCACTCCCCGTTCTTCAGCAACATGTGCTGGTGTAGAAAATTTCACCAACCGTAATAAGATGGAGAATCTGAAACTGTCCACACTCTTAAGAATCGACTTCTTACCCAAAAGAGCTGCCTTATGAAGAAACAGAAGAGGACTGCTCTGTACCTGGGGGAAAACCACATATTAATCTAAGAAAAAACCTGCAGTGGAGAAAGGAATAGGCATGCCTAATAAATCCTCCAAGTAATGGAGCACATGAGTCTAGAATCTGCAGACAATATAGGAGCCCCAAGAGTGGGTAGAACATTTCAGGCAAAGGTGAGTTGCCATGCCCCCCCCCCCCCCCCCCCCCCCCGTGGAACAATTGAGTCTGGGATATATTGGCACGATGTAAAAGTTTAAATTGATATTCTCTTAAATCTGCCATTATATGAGCAATTACTTTACCAATATTGAGAAATGAGCAGGTGATCTAGTTAAATGTTTCTCACACTTTGCCGACACCACCAAAAGGTTTTAGAGGGATAAAATTGAATGAGAGCTTTATAAATGGCAGAGACCAAAAATCAATTTCTCTCACCCTGTACAGAAGCAGATTTAACTTATCGCAATGGTCTGCACTCAAGGCTGTATGATCTAATAAAGCTATATAATGGCACAGTTTAAGATAAGCAAACCTATCTACCAAAGAAGCCAGAAAGCCATTCCTCTGGGTTCTTAGAAGCAACAGAGAGCCATCAGTGTGAAGTACATGTTTCAAATGAGTAATCCCAAAAGTTGCCCATTTGCGAAAGACTACAATGGTGAGTCCTGGGGAGAAGTGGATGTTCCCCTTAAGTGGAAATAATCTACAGGGGGGGGGGGGGGGGTAAAAAAATAGACCCCACGATTTAGAAAGATTTTTCCGTAAGACTCTCAATAGTTGTAGAAAACTGCTCCCATGAAGTGATTTCAGGAGGTCTTTAAAAGGCGCCTGTAGGAGAAAATTAAATTACCAGGGATGAAAAAATTCATCTTCAAGATTTCTGGGAGTATAATAATTGTGGTTCAATAACCAATCTCCTAAATGATGGGTGAGATATGCCTGATTATATTTATAGAGATCAGGTAGACCCATCCCCCATTCTCCAGGATCCCATACGGCTGTGAATTGGAAGTCTAGGTTTCCTCCCTCCCCAACAGAAGTGGGACAAACTGGTGGAGTACCCAAAGGTCTTTCTTTAAAATCTTAAATTGAAGTAGCTGGAAACAATACAACCATTTTGGGAACTCCACCATTTTAAACAAATGAATCCTACCATGCACACCCAAAGGTAGTGATTGCTAGCTAGCTAGGGTGGCAAAAGTTAACTCTAATAGCCAAATTATATTTAAAGAATACAATTCCCAAGGCTGCACAGAGAGATGAATCCCCAAATAACGAAGAAAGCTGTTCGCACAACGCAAAGGAAATGTACCTTCCTAACCCTCTTGAACCTGTCCATAGGAAGCAAGAGCTAAGGATTTCTGGAAGTTAAGATGGAAACCTGAAAAATCCCCAAATTTCTTGATTAGTTCCAACAGCGCGATCAAAGAGGATTGTGGATCAGTAAGAATAAATGATCTGCGAAAGCAGAATCTTGCCATGTACCTCGATGAATAGGAAATGGGGATGAATAAGGCCCATTAACCCATAGGACTGCCATGGGGGAAGAAAAAAGAGCTCTCTCTCTACATCTAAGAAAAAAAACGGTGATACCATAAGCCGGAAGTCCTTTAAATAGGAATGACCAGTAGACCCGGTCAAAGGCTTTCTCCGCATCAAAACTTACAAGAGAAGGTATATGATCGGTTTGGACACGTTCCAACGAATCAATGATCTTTCTTAGATTTTTTTTGTTGCCATCCTCCCCCGGTCAAAGCTCACTTGAGACTCCTCCTCTAAAAACGGAAGGATTCTAGCCAAACGATTGGCCGGTAATTTAGCGAACAGCTTGGCCTCAATTTATGAGAGAGATCGGCCTCTATCGCTGGAGTCTTTGTCTGGCTTCAAAAGCACTATCATCTGCGCTGTTTGCAGCGAAGAAGGTAAAATGGTGTTGCTCGTAATCCATCTGAGCCTGGTGTCTTATGAAGTGCTCTACTACCCAGTGCCAGTATCAAATCCTCTGACGTAAAAAGACAATTTAAAAACTCTTTCTGAGCAGGAGTCAAAAAGGGGCATAATCGAAAGAGACGCCCACGTTTTGCTGAGGATGTCCTCGCAAAACATCCCGATGGAGGGGTGGGGAAATCTGTATTATCGAAACAAGATGAACGTCCATCTTTCATTTCGATAATACGGTTGGGGACGCCCAAATCTTGAAATTTAGGTCATCCTTAGAGATGGTCGTCCCTAGACTTGGTCGTTTCAGATTTTCGATGATAATGAAAACCAAGGACGCCCATCTCAGAAACGACCAAATGCAAGCTCTTTAGTCGTGAGAGGAGCTAGCATTCGTAGTGCACTGGTCCCCCTGACATGCCAGGAGACCAACCAGGCACCCTAGGGGGCAATGCAGTGGACTTCAGAAATTGCTCCCAGGTACCAGGTACATAGCTCCCTTACCTTGTGTGCTGAGCCCCCCCCCCAAACCCACTACCCACAACTGTATACCACTACCATAGCCCTTATGGATGAAGGGGCGCACCTAGATGTGGGTACTATGGGTTTGTGGTGGGTTTTGGAGGGCTCACATTTACCACCACAAGTGTAACAGGTAGGGGGGATGGGCTTGGGTCCACCTGCCTGAAGTGCACTGCTCCCACTAAAACTGCTCCAGGGACCTACATACTGCTGGGATGGACCTGAGTATGACATTTGAGACTGGCATAGAGGCTGGCACAAAATATTTTTAAAGATATTTTTTTGAGGGTGGGAGGGGGTTAGTGACCACTGGGGGAGTAAGGGAGGTCATCCCCGATTCTCTCAGGTGGTCATCTGGTCAATTTGGGCACCTTTTTGAGCCCTGGTCGTAAGAAAAACAGGACCAGGTAAAGTCGTCCAAGTGCTCGTCAGGGACGCCCTTTTTTTTTACATTATGGGTCGAGGACGTTCATGTGTTAAGCATGCCCCAGTCCCGCCTTCGCCAGGCCTCCGACACGTCCCCGTGAACTTTGGTCATCTCCGCGATGGAAAACAATTGGGGACGCCCAAAATCGGCTTTCGATTATACCGATTTGGGCGACCCTGTGATAAGGACGCCCATCTTCTGATTTGTGTCGAAAGATGGGCGTCCTTCTCTTTCGAAAATGAGCCTGAAAGTGGACAGCTGAACATTGTCTAAAAACAAAGTGCCATCCAAGGTGTTCTTATGCGAAGGGGCACACAGAGTTTCATAATATCATTGGAAGATGGCATTGATGTCCTCGTTTGATGTCACTTTCCTCCCCTGATCATCTGTCAATTGCAGAAGTCTAGAGGGATCCCGCCTAGTCTTACTCAAATGTGCTAATAATTTGCCACTTTTATTCCCATGGAGATAAAGCTGATATTTATAATAAGACATAGAACTTAACAGCCCTCTGATGTAACAAGGTATTAAGGGCGGCCTGGGTGGAAAGAAGTGTCTCCCTAGCAGTTGGGGAGCATTGAGCATCTAAAGCCCTCCGCTCCCAAATCACCTGCTTCTCCAGTCACAGAATTTTCTTGTCTCGCAACGCCTTGCGCCTAGTCACATAAGCAATAATCTTCCCTCTTAGAACTGTCTTTGCGGCGCTCCAGAAAAGAAGGGGTTGTTCCACATGGGCTGGATTATGGTAAGCATAATCCTTTCATTGATCTATTAAAAATGAGTGAAATGAGGGGTCCCTGTAAAGCTTGACCGGAAACCTCCATCTTGCCCGCTCTCTTGGCTAGGGGGACAGTTCTAAATATATCCATAATAAGGCATGTTCTGAGATTCCATACGGGCCTATTTCAGGAGAAAATAAGTATTTAAAAAGAGAGTGCGAGACCAAAAAATAGTTCTCTACTGTGTGTTGTGAGCTTGTGATGGTTATATTCTTGCTCATTGGTATGGAAGAAGCACCATGTGTCCTCTCTATCCAGGGTGTCACAAAGCAGAGGGAGCCCCCTAGACCGGTGAATCCAGGGGATGGGAGCAATCTATTACAGAGTCAGATACCACATTAAAATCCTCACCAATGATTATATCTCGGGTGACAAAGGGTAAAAATGTCTTTATTAACCCATCAAAAAAACCTTTGTCATATAAGTTTGGAGCATGTACATTACATAAAGTTAAGGATGTTTATTAATTGTGACATTGGCCACTATAAAATGGCCTTCCAGTCCATGAATCACTGAGCGTATTTGGACATCTAGGGATTTCCTAAAAAGAATAAGCACCCCAGCCTTCCTCCTCGATGCAGGGGATTCCAGTAAGGATCCTACCCACCACCTCTTAAAGTTTTGATGTTCAAAAGAGGAAAGATGGGTCTCCTGCAAAAATGCAATATCAATGACGCGTCTATTCAAAAATGTTAATTTTTTTGTCTTTTAACTGGAGAGGTTACCCCCCAACATTCCAGGAAGAAACTTTTAAAGGACTCATTTAGTCAAAAAGCTATATTGAGTTGTGATAAGAAAGTAATAAGAAACTCTGTCCAACAGAAAACGGCCCTCCAGCCCCAGGCCATGCCCTCCACCATCTGATCCGAAGTCCGAGGAGCTCCCCATGGAAGTGTTGAAAGAAAAAAAACTCCCCTTAACACCCAGTAAGCCCATTATCCCCAGGGCCGGTCTTAGGCAGGGGTGACAGGGGCCTCGCACTTCAAGGGGCCCCGTGGTGGCCTTAGCATCTCCCTCCCATTCCCTGCTTCAGCCATCATGCCGTCTCCTGCTCTCAATCTAATTGCCTTAGCTCTCTCCTACTCCCTTTCGGCTCCCTGCACCGCTGCCTTCTTCAGTCCAGGCCATGGCAGCATCAGTGAGCTAAGCACATTGCCTTTGGCAGCCCGGAAGCTTTCTCTCTGCTGCAATTTCCTTTCTCGCATAGGCAGGATGCTGCAACAGAGGGAGAGCTTCCGGGGCCGCCAAAGGCAGTCTGCCTACCTCACTGGTGCTGCTGGTGGCCTGGAAAATTAAAGAAGGCAGCGGTGCTGTGAGCCAGTACTAAGGGAGTGGGTAGGAGAGAGCTGAAGGCGGATAGATTGAGAGGGCTGCTAAAGCCCATGAGGTTGATCTCCCTTTCCCTCTCCTTCACGCACCCCTCTTCCCCTTATCCGAACAAAGCTAGCAAATCTGTGAGCTGCTGTATCCATGTTGTCCTTCTTTATTGTTGGTAGCATTTTTATTGGACCTCACTTATATTTTCAAAGATGCTTGCTTGTGTAGCATACAGATGTAAGCTACACAAGCCACAACAAAGAAAATGTTCCACTCAATGTGGAAACTCAAACGTGTGAAGCAATTCTTCCCGAGGGAAACATTTCGCAACCTGATACAATCAGTGGTACTAAGCCACTTAGATTACTGCAGTGGAATTTATGCGGAATGTAAAGAACAAACCTTAAAGAAACTTCAGACCACTCAAAACACGGCAGCTAGGCTTATATTTGGTAAAACACGATTTGAAAGTGCAAAACCCCTCTGCGAAAAACTACACTGGCTCCAAATCAAAGAACGCATCGCCTTCAAAATCTGCACCCTGGTTCACAAAATCATTTAAGGATAAGCCTTGAGTTACATGACAGACATGATCGACTTACCAATTAGAAATACATCCGAATCAACACGATCTTATCTAAATCTGCACTACCCAAGCTGTAAAGGACTTAAATACAAAACAACTTACGCATCTAGTTTTTCCTACATAAGCACACAACTGTGGAACACATTACCAAAAGCCTTGAAAAGGACGTACGACCACCTAAAATTCCGGAAATTACTAAAAACCAACCTGTTTAAAAAGGCATACCATACCGATCCAACATAAATGCCTAATCTCTGCAACACAACCAAACTAAAGCACGTAACGGACATAGCACAACTCTTCCGTTCTCCGATTCCCTAATGTGGCTGTGCCATATGAACTTGACCTTACCACAACATCACCCTGTATTTGTTCACATCGGAGCCTGCATAGGCGTCTCCGGTACTATGTAAGCCACATTGAGCCTACAAATAAGTGGGAAAATGTGGGATACAAATGTAACAAATAAATAAATAAATAAAATGTACATAGAGGAAGTATTGGTTTCATCTAATTAGTTCTAAATTGTAATCATTGTGTCATTTGGAGGGGCTGGTTATAGGGACTCACTGTATTCTGATGTTTTCACCTAGTAAAGGGTCACCAAAACAGACATTATGAGTATCAGGTACTTAATAATCAGACTTACTATTTATGAGTACAGGTTTAAAAAAATAATTAATTAGGTTGAGACCTGGGAGCATTTAACATCTTTTTTTTCCTGTGCCTATATCAAAAGAAAAAGATGGCACGTGGGAACGTTCTCTTTTTGTTTTGTGGAATGCAGTGGTATATTATAAAAACGCACTTGCCTTTTTTTATTGCTGCTATTTCACTGAGAAAGTATTGAATAATGAGGGAAGCTTCATGCAGAACTGTCCAGAGTCAGTCTAAATGTCCCAACATTGTCCAGTTCAGCACACTATTAGCCGCCAAGTTCATACAACGGTAATTATGATCAGTGGAAAATAAATCTGTTGGCTCAGGCTGCTTGCTAGATGAATATTCAGTCACTGTTTCATTATTGCTACCAAGTATTACATATTAAGGGCATTTGTTTTAATTCATGTATCCAGTCCTTACAAGCAGATGGTTTTGCTTTTTAAACCCTGTTTATATGGGACATGCAGGTTATGAACCATAAAATAACTTTGCAACAGTAACAGAGAATTATGAGCACGGCTATGCCTCTGTGAACAGGCTATGAACAGGTTAAGAATCACTGAGAAGCAAAATAATAAGAAATACACAGAATGTGAATCTCATGTCAGCTTGCCCTTCTGCTGAGGAGACAGGCAGATATGGAATCATAACAAAGATACGTGTGGCAAGAGAATACTATAATGTAAGAGGGAAAATTTGCTGTTGACCATGAAAAGCAGATAATGGAAAAGACACAACTTTAGTTGCTGGGAAGATGGTTTTTGCAAAGTAGGATAACTTTACTGACCTTACTTATTATAAACAAATATGTTATGAAGGACTCTGCTTCTGTAAAGATAGAATTTGCTAGAATGGGCTGGAATATGAGAGAAATGCTGACAGTAATCCTAATACTAGCCTATGAGAGAAATGCTGACTTTGTACTTCCAATACTAGTCTATGAGAGAAAAGAGTATTAAAGGAGAATTATTGAGAGAGGCAACCAGAGAGCTAATGTCAGAGGGCACGTTTCTGTCCCGGTGGCTGTCTCATATGAGAATTAATTATATTATGTAGTCTAATTGTATTCCTGATTAGTAAGTGTAATAAACAATTGTTGATTATTCTCATATTATTACTATAGCCTTCTGTGTCTTTCTGTCTCTCCACCTGGTGGTGTTAGGACCATATTCTCTGGAGTGCTGGACATTCCAGTTTGTAGGTAAATAGTACCTTTATACCTGGGAGAGGGTAGAAAGATAAACATTTTGGTAGCAGAGGATTTGGCCTACCCCGCACGCAGATAGAAGTGGAAATACCTCTTCTAAATTGTTAGCAACTTTTGTTTTTTTAGCCAAATTGTCATTCAATTATATTTTTAATTCTTATACCTTACTACAGATTAAGTGTATCCGCCTTTGGGCGAGACTGAATTTTGAGGTGTCTTTAATTATACTTGTACCTGCCTGCTGATGTGGTACCCGCCTTTGGCGAGACTATATATTTTTTTGATGTCTTTCTTTATAATTGTATCCATCTACTGACGTGATATCCGTCTACGGACGAGACTAAAAATATTTTTATTTACTATAGTATCCGTCTGAGGACATGATATCCGCTTTCTAGCGAGACTAAACATGATACTGTTAACAGGAAATTGACTTCAATGTTAACAAGAAATTTTACTATTTTGTGATTAAGCTAAGGGTCATGAGTTTTGTCTGGGATGCCAGGTGAAACTGCCCTTTAAGGTTATTTGTGTTTGGAGAACATCCAAGGTCTACTGCGAGACTCTTGGGCAAGACCACTTGGAGATTGCATCCAGTCTCATTTGCAGGAGTACTGGATAGCTGTTCTGCACTTGGGTTCAGATTGATTTATACATCGGGTGGTAACATAATTTTTGTTTTGTATACTTAACTGGTAAGGTATAGATATTACCATGACCTCCCATTACCCTCCTCCTCCGCTGGCACCTACGACGCCGGAGACTCCACCACCATATGAGAACCCTTGTCCGGGTTCTACTACGGTTATGACCTTCGGCATTGTCGTGGGTTATTCGCAGTTATACCTTGAAATTGTGCTTATTTCAATTAGTTTTTCTGTACAAGTTTTGCTTGATTTGTCTTTATTTGAAATAAAAATTTTAAGCACATCTTGTCATCAAGGGGTGGGGCTAATGGGGGCAGGGGGCCCACCGAACCGGTCTGCACAGGGCCCTGCAATTGCTAAGACCGGCCCTGATTATCCCCGTCCCCAATCCAACCCGCCACCCCAATTGTCCCCAATCCTTAGAAACCAAGACCACCCGCCCAGGGTCTATATACCAGAGAGCCCCCCTCTCCCCATCTAATTAAAGAAAGAACAATTTAATTCCCCCCTATCTATTACTACTTTCAGCCAGCTAAGCACCCCTAATGTTAACACCCTAAGTGTTCTCATGAGTCTCCTCTGTACAGAACACATGACTGGCAAAGATGCATAGGGACAGCTCCAAACTGTAACAAAAACTAGTCTCCCTGATCTTCCCAAGTCTTTCAGTTCCTTAGCTGAGGAAGTATTATGCAGTCAGCTCTGGAAATCCATGTCTGATAACACTAGTCCCTGCATACACCACTCAGCTGATCCACGTGAAGAAGAAGGCACTAAAAGATCCATAAAGCACATGGCTTCTACTGCAAAGTCAAATGCAAAGGCAATGCCATCATGGAAATGTCGCAGTTTAGCAGAGTAAGTTAAGATAAATCATTCCTTCTGCTAGATCAAATGAGTGCACATAGGAGCAAATGCTTTCTTTGCTGAAGAAATAATAACCAAATAATCCTGAGTAATCCGGGAACCAGACTCCCCTAATCTATCACAGCGCCCAGTACCAAAGGCCTCAAATCAGCTCACCGGGCAACCGAATATAGGAATGAAGGTCCCACACAGCACAATCTGTACTGTAGTAGAAAATCTGGAATGCAATGAATAAGTGCTGTGCTCAGTCCAATACTCATTCTCTCTATGCCGTTGAAGCTGCTACCAAAGTAAGTGTGGGGATGAAGACGGCAGCTGATCCACAAAGCATAAAGCTTCCAAAGCAGAATCATAAGAATGGGTCACACCATTATGAAATATTTGCAGTTGTGCTGGATAAGCTAAGGTAAAGCATATCTTTTGTTTGAGCAACTGAGAGCAAAAACATTTCTTGCTGAAGAGACAGTCATGGGGAAGCAGAGAATAGGTATACCTTCATATTGCAGTTCTATTTCACCTCAAATCACCTGTAGAATGTTCACCTTGTGGGGTTTCAGCTTAGTTCCCATCCGGAGAGTTTCTATTGGATAGGTCCCATCCACTAATTTCCAACGAGAAAATTCCCACCTAGGATAATTCACCCTGGGACAATTCCCACCCTCCCTAGCCTTTTTTTTTAACCAACCAAAGCTTCTTTCTTATATTGGGTCCCATAAGTTCTGGCGGTGCTTTTTTTTATGGCCTCTGGAACAAGGAGGCTAGAGCAGCATATGGATGTACACAGAAGACGTATAATAATGGAATAACTTTTCATAGGTAGAATAGTAATTTTTTATAAATCATCAGTGTGTCATTTTGAGGGGCTGAATTAGGTTGAAACCTAGTTTGGGGGGAAATAGGGGGGGGGCATTGCCACCCCACGTGGACAGCATTTTGCATTTATTTATTTATTTACTTATGACATTTAGATCCTGGATTAAACATGAATTAGATTGAAACCTAGTTTGAGGGGTGTGTGGAGGGCATAGGTATGGTAGTAATTTGTTATAAATTATAACCAGTGTGTCATTTTGAGGGGCTGAATTAGGTTGATACCTAATTTGGGGGGTGGGGGGATTGTTCCCTCCCCACATGAACTGCAGTTTGTATTTATTTATTTATTTACTTATTTATTTATGACATTTAGATCCTGGATTAACCATGAACTAGGTTGAAACCTAGTTTTGGGGGTGTGTGGGGAGCATTGCCCCCCCCCATATACAAACTGCATGTCTGGAAGTGGAAAATTATGTGTACAAGATAATGTTGGGGGGGGGGGGGGGTGAGGGGGTACTGACTCCCCAATTGATCTGGAAGAGAAAAGGGAGGGAGATTACTTGTCCTAGTGTGTTTTGTATTTTTTGGGGTATGGGTGGGAATTGTCCTCCCTGGCATAGTGGGAATTGTCCAGATTGGATTTTGTGGGTGGGAACTGTCCAGTGGGAACTGACCTAGAAGGCCTTGTGGGTCTAATTAAGTAATTTAAAGATTATTACTCATGGTTTATTAGAAGAATCCCGGCGCTGTCCCAGGCTTTGGACCCATTCTATATGTAATGGCCCATTGTCACAGCTGAGAGAAAGCAACATTGAAAGGCAGGTTTCTAAAAATGTTTGCTGCTTCAAATCTGGAAGAGCCTTGGCCAAACCAACTAGGTTAAGGTTATTTGTCCATGAACGATTTTCTAGCTAGTCTAGTTTATCTTAAAGGCTCTTTAGCTTAGAATCCATTCCGGGATGACAATCCTCTAATGCCCTCACAGTGTCCTCAACGTCACTAACCCGCTGCTGAAGCACTTTGCATGTCTTTAGGGAGGTTGGTAAAACTGGACTCCATATTGTCTAATTTATCAAATGTTCGATCAAATTGTTTACTCATGAACGATTCCAAAATAGTGTTAACCTCAGCAATTATTTCCACCGCCCTCTCGGATCTCGGAGATGGCAGTGAAAGTTGACTCTGTTCCACCATTTTAGCATCCAGTGCCCGGCTTTTCTCTCGTTCTTTTTTTAGTCATTCGGGTAGCCATCCAAACCCTCTGCTAAGCTGAGATGATGCTGGGGCAGTATAGAATAAAATAGGTGTGAACCCCTCTACCAAAGCGTAGCTGTGAATGAGGATTATTGCAGAGAAAGGTAGGAGAGATCAGAGCTCTTAGACTTCCGTTCTCACTCTACCTTTACTCAATCGGAAGTCCATCCATGTAGTATTTTAAATTGCATCTCGTGATGGTTAGCTTCAGTGGATACTTTCTGGATTTGAGTACAATAGTTACATATCTTTGGGTGAGTTATTTCTCCAGTCTCTCTTGCCATTCTTTTTTTGGGGGGCACTGAGAACTTCTTTACCTAATTCAGTAAAGCTTATGTCAGGATGAAAGAGTGGTTTTTCTTACATTTCCTTATAAAATGAAGAGAATTTTTCTTCACAAGAATTCAGATTATTAGGAATGAGGTTCAGGGCTACTTAAGCTTTGAATATTGGGGTCATATTAGATTCAAGGATGACTTTTAAATCTGACTTTTAAATCACTGATGAAGAAAGTGATGGCCACAGCTTTTTTTCAAACTGACTATTGTGAAGATTGAAATACATAGCTATCTTTAGATAATTTTTGGACAATTGATTTTCACATATGTTCGTCAAGATTTATCCTAATGCAATGCTGTTTGTTTGGGATGTTCATCAATAATTAGTTGCAGTTAGTTCAAAATGCGGCTACCAGGGAAGGAGGCCACGTGACAAGTGAGAGATGGACACCTGAGTGCAGTGTGCCGACTGACCTTTCTATTTTTTTCTCTAATGAATAGCTTTCTTTTTGGTTATTTTGGTTTGTTTGATGTGTAAGGTCCTGCTGAAGTATAATGGATTCTAAAACCTCCAAGGGAAAATTTATGTTTGCAGTGCATACCGCGTTTAAGCAAATTAAACAAGAACCAGCACCTCCTGAAAAAATGGCGCCTACCAAACTGGATTTGATTCTCTCTTGAAATTCGTGTCCTTTGAGAGCTAATTCAGACTAAATGAAATATCACAGAAGAATTAAAAAATGATGTAGCTGCTCTTTCAACTCTATTTGCTTTAAATGAGGTAAAGCTAAACACGGTGGAGAATAAAATTGCTGCACATGAAGTAAAAACTACCAATATACATTGCTCTTTCAACAGAGTGGATATTTTACAGTGAGAACTGGAAGGTTTAGCTAACCATTCTCGTCGAAGTAATGTATGACTTTGGGTCTGCCTGAGCCTTCAGAAGGTGACAGCATGATTAGTTTTGTTCAGGCCTTCAGTCCTAATTTTAGTGGACTATCCTTCGAGCAGTAACTCGAGATTGAAAGAGCTCATCAAGTTCCCTCAAATCACACAGTGATAACGGCTTCACCGAGACCTGTTGTATTGAAGCTCTTGAGATACTGGTATACTTTACATATTCTGCAGTCAGCTAGGAAAAAGAAAGTCCTAATGTATGCTGGTAGCAAGATCTTCTTTGTTCCAGATGTTTCTAGAACTACAGATCGCTGTTGGAAAATGTTTCTTGACGTGTGCCCAAAATCAAAAGCTCTCGGTGCTCAGTACGGGTTATTTTCTTCAACACGCATGACAGCGACATATTATAATATCACCAAGAATTTTGAAAATCCTGCGGAGCTGCAAGAATTCTGGATGACCCTGCTCACAGAAAAAGTTGGTGACCTAACATTTGTTTTCTTTTTGTCTTAATCTTATTTTCTCTAGGTGGCTATTTCTTACACCTTATAATTGCTTCTGGTCGTTCGATCCCTGCATGGTATCTGTCATCAAAGACATGGTCACCTTCATTGTTTGAGTTACCTCTAATTTGGATGTTTTTCTTTCTATTCTTCTATTTTTGGCATCATAATAATTTTTTTTTTGGAGGGGGGGGGGGGGGTGTTAAAAGAATTTTACCAATGATACTCATGAACACCACGAGACCAAGTCAGGTTTAAAGCAGTTTTATTTCTTGCAAGGAGACAAATCCAGCATACCCTCATGAAGTTGTCTGCCCTCCCCATACCTTCCCGTTACTTATATACCTTTTTAGACTCTCATCTACGTGCAGCTGTACATGAAGCATATCTTTTAAGCTTGGATGAACATGTTACAGTTTTAGACCATTAGGAGGTTTTTACAAGCTAGTCAAAAAGCATATCTAAGAACATTCAGTTCTTCTTGTAACACACAAGGTCAGAAGCTGTTTCTTCTCTTATAATCTACACTTGTTTAGTATATGTTAAAATTATTAACTCAATAATTTCCCTACAGGTGGAATTTCGTGTTATGAGGTTGGTTTGTTTTGTACTTCATTTTTTATGCAAATAATGAGTTATATACTTTTTGATGTCTTCTATGCATGTTATTTCTTTAAATGTTAAAGGTTTTATTAATCCAATTAAAAGGAAAAAAAAATGTTGTACTACAAAAGACTGAAGGCAGATATCTGTTTATTCCAAGAGACTCACCTCTCTGAAGATGAAGCACAAAAACTTAAAGGTGGTTGGGTTCACTCTTGTTACTGTTCTCCAGCTATTCGGAAAAGAAATGGTATGATCACATTGGTCAGAAAAGGTGTTGGATTGCATATTACCTCTCAAACATTTATTTATTTATTTATTTTATTTTGGTCCACTTGTATCCCACATTTTCCCAGCTTATGCGGGCTCAATATGGCTAACAAAGTTACAAGAAAATTATATAATACAACAGGAGAAAATTGTTCCAGTAATAGATTTACAAATAAGTACAGAGTTGCCAAAATAAGAGAATACGGAAGGGAAAACAGGAGCAACCAAGGAGAAGCTGACAGAGGGAAAAGAGCAGGTAAACTGCCAATACGGGAAAATAAAGGTGGTTAAACAGCATTGCTGACATCGGGGTAGGCTTTATTTATTATCTCATGTACCTCACAGTTTCCCAACAATGTCAGGCTCAATGTGGCTTACAATGCACCACAGAGGCAGGCGCCAATGTAGTAAAATGAAACTAATACAGCAAACCTACAAGAGATAATGGGGAAGAATAGGAATGGATGGAGATAGAGGGCAAATTGTGAGGGAAGAGGGAAGGGGGATATGTCCAAATGTCTTTAGTAAACAAATAAGTTTTTAATAGTTTTTTTAAAGTTTGATGATCCGATGTCTCTTTCAGGAGTCTCGGCAAAGCATTCCAGGTGGGCTGATGAACGAGAAGGAAGAAGCATAGATTGTCTTGTATTTCAAATTCCTGCATGAAGGAAAAGCAAGGTAGATAGTTATGTTTTCAGGGAGAGTTTCAGGATAAGCCATTAAATCTGCTTAATATATATTCGCCAAACTCTGATGACCCCAAGCTTTTTAATGATATTTGTTCTTCCTGTTGTATAAATGTAATATGCATACATTATTGGGAGGAGACTTTAATCTTCCACTGGATCCATTTCTTGACAGGTCCTCCCAATGTCGTCTCTTTGTGCTCATTCTGCTTTATCCTTTGTGATGCAAAATAATGGTTTGATTGATAAATGTAAGCTTATGAATCCATCTCAGAAGGATTTTACACTTTTTTCTCCTTTTCATCAGACATATTCTCCCTTGGATTATTTCTTAGCTTCTAAAAAATTGTGTTCTTTAGGAATGGAATAAAATATACATAATATTGTGATTTCTGATCATGCTGCGATCTCACGTTTTGTTTATATATATATATATATTGGATTGGCGATATAGAATGAAATTCAACTTGGAAATTAAATCCAGCCCTCCTACACGTACTGAGTTTTGCTCTAAACTTCAGGTATTGGCTAAAATGTTTTTTCCACAGAAATGATATAGATGAACTCTCCAGTTACTATATGGGAGGCACATAAGGCTTTCCTTCGTGGAGAGGTGATAAATCATGTGCACCCTTAAGACAGCAGCATGCTCAACAAAGAAAAGCTCTGGAGACAGAGTAAAACAACTTTGAAACTCTTCTCAATAATAAAATGGACTCTGTAATTTTGTTTAAATTGTAGTATTTAAAGTTTCAGTTCAATTCTATGCTTAGGAAATCTGTTACTAATCAAACATATAAATGGCAAGTGACCGACTCACCTGCAAATGCGCAGTAGAGACTTCCCTCTCTGCCCCGCCCTCGTGTCAAGACGTGATGATGTCAGAGGGCGGAACAAAGAGGGAAACGGAGTCGGACTGTCGGATGCTTCCGCTGGAGCCTGGAAACGAATATCGCACGCACCAACCTCCACCCTCCCCCCATCCCCGCTGCAGCGCTTTCACACGGAGGTGAGAGGCGCTGTCAGGTCATTGCAGGGGGCCCGGCATGGAGGGGGGAGGGAGCGGTGGCGAGGAGGGTAGCTGGAAATCTCGCCCGTTTTAACAGGCTTAACGGCTAGTGCTACTATATATTATGATGAATGTAACAAAGCTGGAAGCCTCCTGGCATCTTATCTTAAAGGGAGATGTCAAACTAATTGAATTATTAATATTCAAGATTTATCTGGTCAGATACACTTTAATACTGACTCAGTAACTGTAAGTTACATTCCTTGGAGTCTCGAGGTTCAAATCAAGATCTGCCAGAGTTTCTCTCTAATCTTGAACTTCCAATGCTTACTATGCAACAGATAAAAGCTTTAAAAATGCCTTTTAATACTTCAAATATATAAGTCCACTGATAGCAAGTAACACTCTTGTCTACTAGTGTGCTAATTTTATATATGTAGAGGAAAAGACTTCAGATACTCGGTTCAAGTAATGGATTATTGAGACCCGTGAACCGAGCCTTTCAGTCTAACCTCTGGAATAATGAAATTCCTTTAGGTCAATCTGCTGGCGAGTATCCTCCTTAGTCTGAAAAACCTCTTATTTATTAAATAGTCTTTTATAGCAATGTAGATGAACTTATACTTAACTCCACGCTTGCTGGGAACGCCCGGCAGTGAGCTCCTGGTTCGCAGATGCTTCTAAGGAGCTGAACCCAACAGTCTTCTTTTACATCACCTTGATGTCTTCTACATCACCCTAGGTTCAAGACAAAAGTCAAAAACTAAGTAGACAGAGTGGAGAGTGTGAGGACATCCAAAGAATAGTATAGCTACCTGCTTATAGTAGTCTGTGTGGGATATTTCCAACTTCAAACATGGCGGCCACGTTTTTAAATAGGATGCCTAGGAAACCCACCAATCAAACTGAAGAAAATAATTAAAGGGAGACTAATAAAGAACGGCAACAAAAAATGAAAAACAATTTACTAGTGCAGATGCTGAATATTCAGGCATTGTCCGTGGAAATTACAGAAAGGCTTTCCACTCCACCCGATTGTTTAACCCTCCCGGGGTTAAAGATTTAAATCTATATATCCATCTTTGTTCCTTTTGGACTAATCGTCTGTCCATATCTCCTCCTCTTAATGATTGTGGGATGTGATCAAATATCAAACATTTAAGGTCCTCAAATCTATGTGATCTTTCAATGCTATGGCCCACTATTGGAGCCTCAACTCATGCATCCTGAGGTTGTACTTGTGGTCACTGAGTCTTTGTTTAAGAGACCTAGAAGTTTTTCCCACGTAGATCTTAGGACATGGGCATATCAAAATATATACTACATATATAGTCTAACAATCTGTAGTGAATCTGAGGTGGTATTCTTTAGAATCCACTGGATTGGTGAATACTTTTGTTGTCATTATCACTGAACAAAAACTGCATTTACTGCATTGTCTATGTCCTTGAATCTGTACCGCTGGTAGACTGCAATTTTTCACAAAATTCCTTAAGATTTTGATTATGAGAGTAAGCTATTCTGAGTCATTGATTCTGGAATACTGGATGCAGTTGCAGCATCTTCCAATGCTTTGTGAGACTACATATGTAGTATATATTTTGATATTCCCGTGCTGTTTGGGCACTCGGTCTCTGAAAGGTTCACCATCACTGGTCTAGGGCAATGACAGGGACCAGTCATATGTGGAACATATTACTCCTGTTTCAAAGAGTTTACACTGACTGCTTATTGAGCAAAGGGTTCCATTTAAAATAATTTTTTCTGGTATTTAAGATTTTAAATCAACAAGTCTCAGAGATATGGGCAGCTAGGTTGCATATTAATCAGCTAAATCGATTGAGATCAGGAACTAAAAATCTGTTAGAAATTCCATCACATCACATTATTCGGTCTGATGAATATAAACATAAGATTTTCTAAATTGCTGGTTCAGCTCACTGGAATAGGGAGTATTACACATTTTAAAGAATTTAAAAGAGAACAAAACATTTACTGTACACCGCCTTGAGTGAATTCCTTCAAAAAGGCGGTAAATAAATCCTAATTAATAAATAAATAAAATAAATTTCCATTTATGCAAGCATACAGCTGGGGAATGAGGAAGGATTTTGTGCTTGTTTTAAAATTTGATTGCTTTCTTATGCAGTGGTGCTTTATGTTGTAAGTCTGTCATTTTTATATTATGAATGTAACCTTATGATTCACTAAGAACTATGGATTAAGTGGAATATAAGTTTTGTAATAAATTTTTTGGGGAAGTGGAAGAGAGCATCGAACCTGTGTCTCCCCTAAGTTGCCATCTTGGATTTCCTACGTCTTTTTTTTTTCTCTAAGATTTCTAAGATTTATTTTTGGCTTTAATAGCTTTTTTTTCTTAGCACTTTCATGCTTAACCAAAAACTCTTGTTTTAATATTGTTAAAGCTATCCAAGTTCTCTAGGATGTGGCAGCCCATGACTATTCTGGATCACTGTTCTGTTCTGTTCTGGATCACTGTTCTGTTTCGCTATCTCTTGTGGTTCCAGTTAGGATATGATGAACTTAGTTTTTAAACTAGGTTGGTGGTGGGGGGAAGCTGACAGTCATCTAGGAGCAGGTGATTATTTATGTAATTAATTTAAACATTTCTATGCCGCACTATTGCAAGAAGTTCTAGGTGGCTTACATAACTGTCTTCAAAGCATGCTGTTAAGAAATAGAAATTACAGTATCCTGAGAGAGAATTCCTTTGCGATGCACACGGACATTCAGGTGAATGTTTCCAACATAGGATAGTGATATCTTTATTCATGCAGTGCTTTCCCAAACCCTGATTTGGAGATGGAGGGGTGATTCAAGTCTAAAGTGTACTAACTTTTGATAGTCTGTAACTTTTCACTTACTGTTTTTCAGAGCTTTTAAAAATGTAAAGATGTTTTATAGCTACAGCATAATGCATCAGTTGCTGCTAACAAATGCCACTATTTTTTTGAGTCAAAAGCTTTTACATACTGTTCTTGTTTTGCCTTTTACATGTAATTGTGTGAGCCTATTACTCATCACTGTTCCTGCTTCTAATGTTTCACTTATTGCTTCCAGTGCAATTGCTGTAAAACAGATACTAATAAAAGAACAGATATTCTGCATTCTTTCAAGATAACCTTTTATAGATAAATTTGATTGTCAAATTATCCCATGCTTTCCCTAGAATTAAAATGTGCAGTTTGAAGGTATGGGGGTGTTTGTGTGATTCATTAACAAAACAACGTCAATAATTTATGCAGTTGTCAGTGCTACTGGTTTTCTAAGGACATATTGTAGATCTAAATTTGGTTTCCTGGGGTGAAGTCTCACAGTTTCTAGGTTGAAGGAGAGTAGGGTTTGAGCAGGCAGTGGAAAAATGTGTTAGATGCTGAGGGTGGCATGTCAGATTCAGCTTTTTATTAGATTTACATCTGCTCCAAAGAAGCACCTGCCGAGGCATCTTGATCAGCATTGAGAGTGGTAAAGTCACTGGCATGAAGTCGAGAACTAAAAAGACAAGAGTAATTTTGCACATCACTGTTGACCTCCGTGTTTGCTAAGTAGCAAAATGCCATAATATCTTTTGGGAGGGTGTGATTTACATCCAGAAAGGAAGCTGTGGTGAATAATTGTTTTATGAAAAGTAGTGCATAAAAGAGATTCATTATTCAAACCTGGGAGCAGAGGCTGTGCCAAAGTCCAAGTAACTGCATAGGCCAATAATGATTGTATAATGAAACATTGGGGGCAGTCTCTGATATAAGCTGTAGAATGCATTAACTGCCATATTGTCCCTCTTTAACCTACTTACGGTGGGTTTTTTGTTTTTCCTTTTGATCCACACATTCCCTTGAATGTGTTTTTTGTAATATAGTAAGTCTGGCTTCTGTGATATAAAACAGGAAATGGGAGAGAGGCCAGCCCTGTCTGATTCCCCCAGCAGAGATGATTACTATTGAAACTGTACACTTTAATCTTTGAGATGATAGTCTCTTATGAAATTTTATTGCTGCAGTGTTTTTCTTTCTTATTCAGGATGCTTCCTTTCCATATAGGGTCATTATTGCTTATAACCTAGAAGCCACCTACAAATACTTTTTTTTTCAGAATAATCCTTTTGATCTGGGGCATGACCATTTTGATAAAGGGATCTCATATAGGTGTAACCTTAAGCACCAGGTTCTGTGCTTATATTCAGTGCTGTTATCCTTATGGGTAGCAGGCCTGAATACAACCTTCTGAAAATTACTGAAGACTTACTTATTCATAAAGACGTACAAAAAGATCCCCCATAACGATCTGACTCCTAAATTACTCTAAATACAACTATTATGGAACTCTCCTAATTTGTTTATTTTATTTACTTCCTCATTACTGAATATTATACCTTGTCCTGATATCATTATATTATGTTTTATCCATTTATCCACTTCCAATTCTACATGATATACTTATGCATCTTTATTTGCAACAATTCTGAAATTACTATTCCGCTAATATGATTGCCATGATATTCTTATGCACCTTATCTGTATCTATATTCTGAAATTCTTATTCTGTTAATGTGAATATCGTTGTAACATTTTGTAAGCCACATTGAGCCTGCAAATGGGTGGGAAAATGTGGGATACAAGTGCAGCAAAAAAAAAAAATATATATATATATAGATATATTGCAGTGACTATATTGGCGCTCCATTTGGGAGGCAATTCTGTAAAGTGAGTGCTAATATTTCCTTGCCGATTATGGCCCCGATCCACGAGCTGTAAACTTTTTCTTTAGACTGGTTCTAGCTAGTCTAAAGCAAACATTATTTACCTAGTAATGCAATAAATAGAAATAAAACAAAAACATGGAAAAGTAAATAAGACGATACCTTTTTTTATTGGACCTACAATACATTTTTTGATTAACTTTCGAAGGTACCCTTCTTCTTCAGATCAGAAATAAGCAAATGTTGATAAATATCAGTATATATAAGTGAAACACAAAAGCATTCCAATGACAGTGTCACAGGAAGAGGGTGGGGTGGGTTAGGTGAGAAACAGGAGGAGCTGGGTGGATGAGAGACAGAGAGATGGATTGTAGATAAGAGTGTGACAAAGCAGTAGAATTTTATGGTTTATAATGGGCTAGAAAACCCAGATCTTTGTTAAGTCCTGTCTGGAGGGTGTCAAAATATTTAATCAAAAGTCTTACATTCCTGGATTGTCTAAAGTTTCCTTTTACTATTCTTACAATAAAATCATTGATGCAGTGTTCTGGTTTTGTAAAGTGCTGTCCCATGGAGGTGACATCCTGGTTGGCATTGGCATTTTTCATATGATGTCTATGTAGATTATTTATTTATTTATTTTATTTATTTGTAGCATTTGTATCCCACATTTTCCCACCGGTTTGCAGGCTCAATGTGGCTTACATTTGCCGTAATGGCGAGTGCCATTTCCGGGTAACAGAATTACAAAAGGCATTGCATTAAGGTGCAAACATACATAATAAAGAAGAATACGTTATAGTATTGCATATTAGTTCATGAGTGAAAGATTGGATTGTAGTATACATTAGGTCATCGACTGTAGAGAGACCTTATTCGACTTAGGGCTTAAAGTGGTAATGCTTGATCATTATTAACAAGGAGGTTATTCATTCAAATGAAAAGGAGTTCGGTTTTCTAGTTCTTGTGCAGTTTTATTGTTATTGGTATGCCTTCTTGAACAGTTCGGTTTTCAGTAGCCTTCTGAAGCTAGTTAGGGCATGCGTTGATTTTATGGCCTTCGGTAGTGCGTTCCATAGTTGTGTGCAGATATAGGAGAAACTGATTGCGTATGTTGATTTATATTTTAATCTTTTACAATTGGGGTAGTGGAGACTGAGGAATGAGCATGCTGATCTTTTTGCGTTCCTAGTAGGCAGGTCTATGAGGTCTGACATATAGGCCGGGGCTTCCCCATGAATGATTTTGTGGACCAGGGTGCAAACTTTAAACTCAATTCATTCTTTTAATGGGAGCCAGTGCAATTTTTCTCTTAGGGGCTTGGCGCTTTCGTATTTCGCTTTCCCAAATATGAGTCTGGCTGCTGTGTTTTGGGAAGTTTGAAGCTTCTTTATGATTTGTTCTTTACAACCGGCGTAAATGGCATTGCAGTAGTCTAGATGGCTTAGTACCATTGATTGTACTAGGCTGCGGAATATTTCCCTTGGGAAGAAAGGTTTGATCCTTTTAAGTTTCCACATTGAGTAAAACATTTTCTTTACGGTATTTTTCGCATGGTCTTCGAGATTAAATCTCGTTTTTTAGCACCTGATGTGTTTCTCCAATATAGCACACTTTTTACGTTGAATGATAGATATATACAACATTTGAAGATGAGCATGTGAAGGATTACTTTATGTTGAATATTTTTGTTTTGTGAATGACTGTGGGATCCTGTGAAATGTGTTGGCACAGTTTGCAGCTGGATATATTGCAAGGAAGTGTGCCACTCTCTTCTTTTTGAGTTTCTGTTGGGAGCTTGCTTTTTACTAGTTTGTGTTTTAAGTTAGGTGGCAGTCGGAAGGCTAGCACTGGTGGGGGATGGTAATATCTCTTTCAGTAGTTTATCCTCCTGGAATAGTGGCTGTAAATCTTTTATGATTCTTAATTTTTCTAGCTCTAGGTTTGTATGTCACTACAAGGGGGATTCTCTGTGGCTTTCTTTTCCTTGTACTGCAGTAGGTTTTCTCTGGGTATTTTAAGGGACGAGGCAACATTCTTGGAGATTATTTTGGAGTTGTTGCCTTTTTGTTTGAAGAATTCAGTCAGGATTTTGAGGTGTTTATCTCTATCTCTGTCTCTTGAGTCAGAGCAGATATGATGGTATCTTGTAGCTTGGCTGTGTATAATGGATTTTTTTGTGTGTGAAGGGTAGAAGCTGGAGTTGTGGAGGTAACTGCATCTGTCTGTAGGTTTTCTGTATATAGACGTTTGTATGTAGCCATTGCTGATGGAAACTGTGATGTCCAAAAAACTGACTTTTTCTGAGGAGTAGTCAATTTTGAATTTGATTGTAGGATGGTATGTATTGAAAGAACTGTGAAATTGTTTTAGTTTCTCCCTCCTCAGTCCAAATCATTCAAGTGTCATCAATATACCGGTAATATTTTAGGGGTTTAGTCTGATATTTATTCAAAAATGTCTCTTTCAGTTCTGCCATGAAGAGGTTAGCATATTGGGGAATGTTGCTGTTTGGTAGAGAATGACACAGGGACGAGGATCCACTGGGAGGGGGGCAGTTCCAGCCCGCCTGCCTTTCCAACATACTGACAATAGACATCCGCTCACACCTTTTCTGACCTCCACCTGGTATAGGGACGTGTGGCATCTCCTCTGGACACTGCACTGGTAAGAAAAGTGAGGAATGAAAGTGTATACTTATATATCATACACCAATATGTAGACAACCCACATCAGTACAGAAGCACATGTATCAAACCATTGCGACATCCCAACCACTGTCTCCGGAAGCAGGGTGATGTTCACCAGCTTTTCAGCGGGTGTCAGCCAGATGTCACTTGGCGGACCACCATCTGTCTGCTGCTGAGAAGCCCTGATCCGAGACACGATCAAGCTCATTTTCAAAGCACTTAGCCTCCCAAAGTTCCATAGAAACCTATGGAACTTAGCCTCCCAAAGTGCTTTGAAAATATGCCTCTTTGTCTTTAACCTTACTTGTATATCACACCAACAGTGTTTCATCTGTTCCACACTGCGGTTTGTCACTCCCAGCACATTCACTTCCATCAATTTGTGCCCACATTTTATTTTTGGCACTAACAGTATTCCGTGCCTGGGAGTGGGACCGGGAATTTAACCATGTGTCATGCACCTTAGGAGCAGGTCATTTTCTTCTTCCGTGAAGTGAGAAGCCCACAATTTTTTGCCACACCCACTGGACAGTGGCACAGTCTCCTGCTGGCTGCAAGCATCCATACCTACTTAGACATAAACAAAGAAATGGATTATGAAAACACACACACAGAAAAATAAAAACAACAAAAATCCGGCCATTTTAAATAGCAACTAGTTGTAACAAGAGGAGGACGAAAAATGTCTGCCAGATGCTGTAGTAGAGAGAGAGAGAAAAAACAGTGGCTACAACATGAAACATGTTCTAAGCACTGTTGCACTATGAACCCAAATAAAGGGGGGGGGGGGCGCTTTTGTGGAAACCAAATATTCATGTTTACCTGTACAAATTTGAAAACACATGGGCTTAGGAGGAGCCAACAAATCATTAAAATAAGAAAGAAGGGAATGCTAATACAAAATTCACACCTCCCCCCCTTAAGATTTACAGTATATCTTTTGGAGGTTGAGCACCCTCTACCGACCTCTACAAGTTCAAGAACAGCACAGGAAGCCCAATGGGAGCGCCAATGAAAGCAAGGACGGGAACCTGAAAAAGACAAAAAAATTAATTGCTTTTAAGCTTTCAACACAAACGATGGGTTTACTGACAAATATACACGTCTGTTCACTCACCTGAACCTGGTCTGTGGTGTGAAAAAGAAGCACCAAGGAGAGCGCTACAAGCACAATCAAACTATGTACAAAGCCAATGCAAAGAACGCAATGACTAGGCCCACATACATGAGTATTGTACCTGACTTGTTGCACAAGCGCGTTGTACCTTAGCACATCAAATTAGTGCACATGCATCCCGGCTGCTTTGCATATTTTATCATACTGTTTGGAGGGGGTTATCACTGTTATACTACCCTTTTATCTGCATATTAGCTTTGATCATGAGCACGTTGCTGTTCTGTGCTAGTTCAGCAGTGGAATGGTGGTATTTCTATAACTCTATCCAGAATAGTGCCGAGTTTTGATCATCGGCCGGCGAGTTAGTCTAACTGATATTGGCTGATTTGAATGATATGCTATATAAAAAAAACTGCCATGTGTGTGAGCCTACATGGCACACAGACTGCTGAATTTTAACACAAAAGAATACGAGTCTTCTTTTGTGAAAGTAGGCAAGATTTTTGATGGAACAACACCCTAACACTCCTAAACTATATTTTGTTCCGAAAATTCATAAAAATCAACAGTGCCCTCCTGGGAGACCTATAGTTTCCACTAAAAACTCTATTTTGGAACCTTTATCCATTTTTTTTGGATGAGTTTCTGAGACCTGAAGTATTCAAGATACCATCTTACTTGAGAGATACAACTCAGTTTTTGTTAGACCTGCAATGTACGAGTCTTCCTGGTGTATTTTTCATCTTTACTATGGGGCATACACACAATTTTGTGCAAGCCTGAGCCCGAAATGGGTAGGTAAAGAATCCTACCCCCTATACAGCATCTCTCCCTGCCCTTCCCCCCTCCTTAGGTGATTGGGTTTCTCTTTAGTTCTTTGCAGCAGTGACTCATACCTGCTGCTCGTGCTTGCCCTAAGCCTTCCCTCTGACACAATTTACTTGTCCTGCAAACAGGAAGTTGCATCAGAGGGACGTCTGTGTCACATTTTCAAAGCGGGAACTGGGTTGTGAGCCCCTGGGCCACTGCCGAGGAGCAGCAGTGGCAGGCAAAACCACCCCATGCTAGAAACAGGGCAAATCTCAGGCAAGCAGTTAGGCTTCACCTGCACTTGGCCACTTTTCACCAAGAGTTGAGCTCTGGGCTTCAGGTGGCCGGCAGGACTTGCTGGACAGGGCAGGACTGGATAACAGCAAGGCAGCACAGGGGCTGAGGGTCAGAGGGGAAAGGGAGGACATGGGCAGCAAGGCAGGAGACTGGGCAAGGAAGGGAAAGCTAAAGGGCAGAACAGAAAGCTGCAGAGCAGCCAATAAACAGGGAACAAACACTGACTAAGAAGACACAGAACTAAGAGCTGCAAGCAGCCCCAAAGCCAGAACACAGACAAACAGAAACTAAACACAGAATACAAACAAGAAACCAGGCAAGGAAAGCAATTAAACCTAAACTAAACACAGACTAACTAGAAACAGGCAAGAATCTCAGGCAACAACTGGACTAGCAGAAGTGCAACAAGCACCAACATACCAGGGCCTTAGACGCAATGCAAAGGCAAAGGCAGAGAGGTTTCAAATGGCTAATAAGCCCAGCAGGCAGCTGAGACTCAGGTGCAACAATCACCAGGCAACTAAGGGTCGGGCTGCCTGGAAGATCCGGACTGGACTGAGCTGAAATCTGGAACGGGTGACAGTACACTGACAATCTAATACAGCCAGCACACAGAGACAGAACTAACTCACAAAGAACAGACAGAAGCCAGCTCAGAAGCTGACCACAGGAAATAAGGTGAGTCTGAGAGGGGTCACGGCCACAGACGTGACAGTCTGTGAGCTGGCACAAGCAGCAGGTATAGGGTTACCATATGTCTGGATTTACCCAGACATGTCCTCTTTTTGAGGGCATGTCCGGGCAACCAGACTGGTTTTGCCAGCCGGACAAACGGGCAGGCTGGTGGGCGGGCCGTCCTATAGGACGGCCCACCCGCCAGCCTGCCTATTTGTCCAGAAATCCGGACCAACGGGCAGATTGTTAACCTCCCCTCCCCTTACTTACTAGTGCCCTGGTGGTCTAGTGATCTCTTCCGCCTTCGGGACAGGAAAGAGCCCCCTCTTTCCTGCCTGGAGCGCTGCCCTGCATGCATCCTTCCTATTGCTGATCATCGGAGCCGATTCAAAATGACCGCCAAGAGTTGAAGTGACCTCGCGAGACTTCAACTCTTGGTGGCCATTTTGACTCGGTGGGCGCCGAGGATCAGCAACAGGAAGGATGCATGCAGGGCAGCGCTCCGGCCAGGAAAGGGGGCTCTTTCCTGCCCCGAAGAGGTCACTAGACCACCAGGGCAGTAGTAAGGTAAGGGGAGGGGGGTGACAGGGAGGGAGGGCGACGGGGTATGTGACAGGGGGAGGGGAAAATGTAACAGGGGGCGGAGTGAGAAAATAGGCCTTAGTGAGCTGGAAAAACACGTGTAAGCGCACTAAGGTCACTTTTTACCGCAGCTTAGTAAAAGGACCCCTTTATTTATTTATCTTTTTAATATAAATTATAAGTTTGTTTCCTGAAGTCTGGTGAAATGATCATCATTGGATTTGGGACTAAGTTTAAGTATTAGGATTTTTGACATGAACAGGCTTGGACTGTAAATTATAAGATAAGTTTTTGATTGAGATTTTTCAGCTTTCATTTGTACTTCTTTTGTTTGTATATATATTAAGACTGTTGAAGACATAAATTAAGGGAGGTTTTTAGCTGATTGCTGAAAGAGAATTAAGCACTTTGCGCGTACCCAGAAGGTGCCCTGAGCCAACTTTTACATTGGCACCCTCCCCCCCCACCCGTGATCCACTAGCTCTTCTTCTCTCTTTTACCCCTACCCCCTTGCTGGTGATAAAGGGTGCCAAAATCCTGAATCCTGGTCCAGCATCTCTCCCTCCCCTGCCTGCAAGGGAGATGGAAGAGAGAGGGAGAGATGCTGAACTGGGATTTTGGCACCCTTTATCATCTGCGCCCTTGCCAGTGCCTCACCTGGGCCATAGGTTGAGCCAGCCCTGGCTGTACCAATATTCTCTGAGGCTTTCCCCTTCCAATCTGAATAAAATTCTTTGTGGGAATATTATCTGTGAAACCTTTAGATTAAATTTCATGTACCTAGTTTGCCCTTGTCTTAATCCTGTGATAAAGATGGTGATTTGAAGACCGTTCTGTTTATTTTTATTTTAATACAATCAATCAAATTTAGAGCCTTTTTCTGTGTCATACAGTGGAATGTTATTTCCTTTGAGAATTTCCTAAGCTGATCAATAAATAACATTTGTATTGCTTGCCTGTCTAAATGCAAGGTCAACACAGTTACAGTTCAGTTCCTGTCAGTATTTCAGCTATTTTACAAGTTTCTTCTAATCACTGTCTGCTTCTTCACCTATTGATCCATACTGTAGGCTTCTTCAGCTTCATCTACTTTTGTTTCAAAATCCCAAGGGAAACTTGAATTTCTGCCAAACAGTAAATAGTGAATTTCAGATGGAGTTGTGCACATAATTTCCACATGCTAAGACAAGCTTGACTAGGTATTCAATTCCATCTCTTCTTTTCCATTGTTGTTAATTATATCACACATTTTGAAAGATTAAAGCATTCCTTTTGTGTATTACCTTTCAGATAGTAAGTAGTGGTCTTAGTTTATGTGATCCCATAATTTAGATTTTGTTCATTCTGCTTATTCAGAATTCTGCCTCTATGGGGTTAAAAGCTTTTTCTCTGGTCAAGCCTGTTGTATCCCTGGGAAAGGGTTTATATAAAATTGCTTGGCAATATAAATGTATAAGTATGCAGAAAACTATGTGTCGATGTTTCCTGGTGGTGTAGTTTGGGCAGATTTGAGACTTCTCCGAGGACAAGCAGGCTGCTTGTTCTCACGACTGGGTGACGTCCGCGGCAGCCCCCACCAACCGGAAGCAGCTTCGCGGGCGGTCCGCACGCAGGGCACGCCCACCGCGCATGCGCGGCCGTCCTCCCGCCCATGCGCGACCGTTCCCGCCAGTCTTGTTTTTTCCGCACTGGAGAGAGTCGTGCGTCGCCGCTCTCTCTTGTCAGCCCCGGAAAACCTTCGCGTTTTCGCGAATTTCTTATTTTTTTGTATCTGGTTCCCGTGCGTTCCGGACCCTTTTCTTTTTCTTGTGTAAAAAAAAAAGAAAAAAAAAGGTGAACGCGCTTGTTTTTTCCCTCGTTTTCTAGTGGGGGCGTCGCGTTGCGGCCTTGTGGCCGCGCGGTCGATTTATTTTTCGAGGTGTGATTTACCGCCACCATCGACGACTTTAATTTCGCCGACGCAATTTTTCCGTCGATGTCCTCGAAGGTCCCGAGTGGATTTAAGAAGTGTGGTCGGTGCGGCCGGCCTATCTCGCAGACCGACACCCACGCCTGGTGCCTCCAGTGCCTCGGGCCGGAGAACAATATCAAGTCGTGTTCTTTGTGTCTTGGTCTCCGGAAACGGACTCAGGTTGCGAGGCAAGTTCTACGGGACCGTCTTTTTGGAACTTGCGCCGGCCCCTCGACGTCGACCTCGACGGCATCGGTATCGACGGCCGGTTCTTCGGTACCGGTATCGATGTCCGCAAAATCGGCACCGATGGCATCGACCCCAGGAGCACAGGTCCCGTCGGCCTGCCGGTCCTCCGGTGAGGGTAGGGGTGAGAGGCCGCGTGGGCAATCGGCCCCGGTCACTCCCTCTGCCCATGGCCCTCGGGACCGAACCCTGTCTGACCCGGTTCCTCGGGACCGAGGGGGATCGACCTCCTCCTCCTCCATTCCACCTGGCGCCGATGACGGGCACCGCAAAAAATCAAAGAAGCACCGTCATCGGTCGCCTTCGATGCATCCGGCTCTCGGTGCTGGCGAGGAGTCGACGCCGAAGCGTCAGCGTCGAGAGGAGAGGTCCCCTTCGGTAGTGGAGGTACCGACGCGTCAGGGTCCCGGCACTTCGGTGCAGTCTCCTGGACCCGAGCAGCTTCCGGCACCGACACCTCTACCGGCCCCCCCCGTCTTTCCCGACAGCGGGCCTGGACGAGTGCCTCCGAGCTATCCTTCCGGGGATCCTGGAAGGGCTGGTGCGCCAGGCTGTGCCGGCGCCGGGGGTGCTTGCGCCCTCGGCGCCGTTGAGTGTGGCGCCGGCGAGCTCTAGCCCGGTGCCGAGGCCTTCGACACCGCCGCCGCTTGCGGCGCCTTTCTCGACCGCCACGCAGGTGGAGTCGACGTCGATGGAGGGAGCTTCTTCCCCACCGGCGCGGGAGTCCACCGCTCGACGACACCGAGGCCTCGGTGCCTCGACGTCGAGCCGGGCCCGGTTAAGGACTCAGCTACATGAGCTTGTGTCCGATACCGAGGAAGAGGCCTCGTGGGGGGAAGAGGAGGACCCCAGATATTTCTCCTCAGAGGAGTCTGTGGGCCTTCCCTCTGACCCCACGCCTTCACCAGAGAGGAAGCTCTCGCCTCCTGAGAGCCTCTCCTTTGCCTCCTTTGTAAGGGACATGTCCATTTGCATTCCCTTCCCCGTGGTCTCTGTGGATGAGCCGAGGGCTGAGATGCTCGAGGTCCTCGACTATCCATCACCACCTAGAGAGTCCTCCACGGTGCCGTTGCACAATGTCCTCAAAGAGACACTGCTTCGGAACTGGATGAGACCATTATCTAATCCCACCATTCCCAAGAAAGCAGAGTCCCAGTACAGAATCCACTCGGACCCAGAGTTAATGCGGCCCCAATTGCCCCATGACTCGGCGGTCGTGGATTCTGCTCTCAAGAGGGCACGGAGTTCGAGGGATACTGCCTCGGCGCCCCCGGGGCGGGAGTCTTGCACTCTGGACTCGTTTGGGAGGAAGGCCTACCAATCTTCCATGCTCGTGACCCGCATCCAATCTTACCAGCTCTACACGAGCATCCACATGCGGAACACTGTGAAGCAACTGGCGGACCTGGTTGATAAGCTCCCGCCGGAGCAGTCCAGGCCTTATCAGGAGGTGGTCAGGCAGCTGAAGGCGTGCAGAAAGTTCCTGTCCAGGGGTATCTATGACACCTGTGACGTGGCATCTCGTGCTGCGGCCCAAGGTATAGTGATGCGCAGGCTCTCATGGCTGCGTGCCTCTGACCTGGACAACCGCACCCAGCAGAGACTGGCCGACGTCCCTTGCCGGGGGGATAATATTTTTGGCGAGAAGGTCGAGCAGCTGGTGGACCAACTGCAACAGCGGGAAACCGCCCTCGACAAGCTCTCCCACCGGGCGCCTTCAGCATTCACCTCAGCAGGTGGACGTTTTTCCCGGGCCCGGCAGGCTGCGCCCTATGCTTTTGCCAAGCGTAGGTACACCCAGCCGGCCCGAAGGCCTCGACAGGCACAGGGACAGCCCCAGCGCGCTCGTTCTCGTCAACAGCGTGCGCCTAAGCAGCCCCCTGCGCCTCCACAGCAAAAGCCGGGGACGGGCTTTTGACTGGATCCACGGGAACATAGCTGCCCTCAAAGTGTCTGTGCCGGACGATCTGCCGGTCGGAGGGAGGTTAAAATTTTTTCACCAAAGGTGGCCTCTCATAACCTCCGACCAGTGGGTTCTCCAAATAGTGCGGTGCGGATACGCCCTAAATTTGGCCTCCCTTCCACCAAATTGTCCCCCGGGAGCTCAGCTCCCATCACAAGCAGGTACTTGCAGAGGAACTCTCCGCCCTTCTCAGCGCCAATGCGGTCGAGCCCGTACCACCCGGGCAGGAAGGGCAGGGATTCTATTCCAGGTACTTCCTTGTGGAAAAGAAAACAGGGGGGATGCGCCCCATCCTAGACCTGAGAGGCCTGAACAAATTCCTGGTCAAAGAAAAGTTCAGGATGCTTTCCTTGGGCACCCTTCTGCCAATGATTCAGAAAAACGATTGGCTATGTTCCCTGGATTTAAAGGACGCATACACTCACATCCCGATACTGCCAGCTCACAGACAGTATCTCAGATTCCGCCTGGGCGCACGGCACTTTCAGTATTGTGTGCTGCCCTTTGGGCTCGCCTCTGCACCACGGGTGTTTACAAAGTGCCTCGTGGTGGTGGCGGCGTATCTACGCAAGCTGGGAGTGCACGTGTTCCCATATCTCGACGATTGGCTGGTCAAGAACACCTCGGAGGCAGGAGCCCTCCGGTCCATGCAGTGCACTATTCAACTCCTGGAGCTGCTGGGGTTTGTGATAAATTACCCAAAGTCCCATCTCCAGCGAACCCAGTCTCTGGAATTCATAGGAGCTCTGCTGAATACCCAGACGGCTCAGGCCTTCCTTCCCGAAGCGAGGGCCAGCAACCTCCTGTCCCTGGCTTCACGGACCAGAGCGTCTCAGCAGATCACAGCTCGGCAGATGTTGAGACTTCTGGGTCATATGGCCTCCACAGTCCATGTGACTCCCATGGCTCGTCTTCACATGAGATCTGCTCAATGGACCCTAGCTTCCCAGTGGTTCCAAGCCACCGGGAATCTAGAGGATGTCATCCGCCTCTCCACCATTTGCGCACTTCACTGCTCTGGTGGACCATTCGGACCAATTTGACCCTGGGACGTCCATTCCAAATTCCACAGCCCACGAAAGTGCTGACGACGGATGCATCTCGCCTGGGGTGGGGAGCTCATGTCGATGGGCTCCACACCCAGGGTCTGTGGTCCCTCCAGGAAAAGGATCTGCAGATCAACCTCCTGGAGCTCCGAGCGATCTGGAATGCACTGAAGGCTTTCAGAGATCGGCTGTCCTGCCAAATTATCCAAATTCGGACAGACAATCAGGTTGCAATGTATTACACCAACAAGCAGGGGGGCACCGGATCTCGCCCCTTGTGTCAGGAAGCCGTCGGGATGTGGCGTTGGGCTTGCCAGTTCGGCATGCTCCTCCAAGCCACATACCTGGCAGGTGTAAACAACAGTCTGGCCGACAGGCTGAGCAGAGTCATGCAACCGCACGAGTGGTCGCTTCATTCCAGAGTGGTACGCAAGATCTTCCGAGAGTGGGGCACCCCCTCGGTGGACCTTTTCACTTCTCAGACCAACCACAAGCTGCCTCTGTTCTGTTCCAGACTTCAGGCACACGGCAGGCTAGCGTCGGACGCCTTTCTCCTTCATTGGGGGACCGGCCTCCTGTATGCTTATCCTCTCATACCTCTGGTGGGGAAGACCTTACTGAAGCTCAAGCAAGACCACGGCACCATGATTCTGATAGCGCCCTTTTGGCCCCGTCAGATCTGGTTCCCTCTTCTTCTGGAGTTGTCCTCCGAAGAACCGTGGAGATTGGAGTGTTTTCCGACTCTCATTTCGCAGAACGATGGAGCGTTGCTGCACCCCAACCTTCAGTCCCTGGCTCTCACGGCCTGGATGTTGAGGGCGTAGACTTCACTGCGTTGGGTCTGTCTGAGGGTGTCTCCCGTGTCTTGCTTGCCTCTAGGAAGGATTCCACTAAAAAGAGTTACTTTTTCAAGTGGAGGAGGTTTGTCGTTTGGTGTGAGAGCAAGGCCCTAGAACCTCGTTCTTGCCCTGCACAGAACCTGCTTGAATACCTTCTGCACTTATCAGAGTCTGGCCTCAAGACCAACTCAGTAAGGAATCACTGTAGTGCGATTAGTGCTTACCATTATCGTGTGGAAGGTAAAGCCATCTCTGGAGAGCCTTTAGTCATTCGATTCATGAGAGGCTTGCTTTTGTCAAAGCCCCCTATCAAGCCTCCTACAGTGTCATGGGATCTCAACGTCGTCCTCACCCAGCTGATGAAACCTCCTTTTGAGCCACTGAATACCTGCCATCTGAAGTACTTGACCTGGAAGGTCATTTTCTTGATGGCAGTTACTTCAGCTCGTAGGGTCAGTGAGCTTCAAGCCCTGGTAGCTCATGCTCCATATACCAAATTTCATCACAACAGAGTAGTGCTCCGCACCCACCCAAAGTTCCTGCCGAAGGTGGTGTCGGAGTTCCATCTTAACCAGTCAATTGTCTTGCCAACATTCTTCCCCAGGCCTCATACCTGCCCTGCTGAACGTCAGTTGCACACATTGGACTGCAAGAGAGCATTGGCCTTCTACTTGGAGCGGACACAGCCCCACAGACAGTCCACCCAATTGTTTGTTTCTTTCAACCCTAACAGGCTAGGGGTCGCTGTCGGGAAACGCACCATCTCCAATTGGCTAGCAGATTGCATTTCCTTCACTTACGCCCAGGCTGGGCTGGCTCTTGAGGGTCATGTCACGGCTCATAGTGTTAGAGCCATGGCAGGGTCAGTGGCCCACTTGAAGTCAGCCACTATTGAAGAGATTTGCAAGGCTGCGACGTGGTCATCTGTCCACACATTCACATCACATTACTGCCTCCAGCAGGATACCCGACGCGACAGTCGGTTCGGGCAGTCGGTGCTGCAGAATCTGTTTGGGGTGTAAATCCAACTCCACCCTCCAGGACCCGCATTTATTCTGGTCAGGCTGCACTCTCAGTTAGTTGTTCTTCGTAGGTCAATTTCTGTTATACCCTCGCCGTTGCGAGGTTCAATTGACCTGGGTTCTTGTTTTGAGTGAGCCTGAGAGCTAGGGATACCCCAGTCGTGAGAACAAGCAGCCTGCTTGTCCTCGGAGAAAGTGAATGATACATACCTGTAGCAGGTGTTCTCCGAGGACAGCAGGCTGATTGTTCTCACCTACCCTCCCTCCTCCCCTTTGGAGTTGCGTTTTCATCATTTTTGCTTGTCATTCAACTGGCGGGAACTGTCGCGCACGGGCAGGAAGGCGGCCGCGCATGCGCGGTGGGCGTGCCCTGCGTGCGGACTGCCCGCGAAGCTTCTTCTGGTTGGTGGGGGCTGCCGCGGACGTCACCCAGTCATGAGCCTGCTGTCCTCGGAGAACACCTGCTACAGGTATGTATCATTCACTATACATGCATATTTGATAAATACATAGACATGATCATTTGCACCTTCTTCAGAACAGGTCTTTAATGTATGTTTGGGATTTACTTGTTTTATAAAGGCACATAAGGTACTGTGTTTCCTGTATGAAATAAGTATAAAATAGGTGCCCTTTTGTTACTTTGAAGAAGGGCTCTATTATAAAATAACCATGCACATGTATGGAGTATAGCAGGACATCCATAATGGACTATTCATTTTCGTACAATAATTTTTATTGTGGTTTGTGCTACATAGATTTTTGTTGGAATTGAATGTGTAAACAAATCCGTGAGAACAAGCACATTTTCAGTGCCATCTGCTCCTGGCTTCAGTCCATTGCCAATTCCTCTAATGGAGAGGATACACTGAAGTATTGTAGGAAAGTTTTTCTGGCTAGGAAATAAATCTTTCACTAGAACGCATTGTTTACAGAGCTGCATAACTGGATTTGATAGTGTAGTCTTACTGACCCAGTAACTATTCCTGTAAGACTCTCTTAAGGTGCCTTCTCTTCCAAAATACCCCCATACAGTACATAAGAATAGCCTTACTGGATCGGGCCAATGGTCCATCTAGCCCAGTATCCTGCTTTCAACAGTGGTCAATTCAGGTCACAAGTACCTGACAGAATCCCATATAGTAGCAAGATTAATGCTGCTGGTCCCAGGGACAAGTAGTGGCTTTCCTCATGTCTATCTCAATAGCAGTCTTTGGACTTTTCCTCTAGGAACTTATCCAAACCTTTCGTAAACCCAGATACACTAACCACTGATACCTTATCCACTGGCAACGAATTCCAGAGCTTAACTCTTCATTGAATGAAAAAATATGGAAGGAGTTCCATCCCCTTAATCATTTTGGTCGCCCTTCTTTGAATCTTTTCCAATTCTGGTATATCTTGTTTAAGATACGATGACAAGAACTGCATATAATATTCAAAGTGTGGTTGCACCATTGAGCAATACAGAGGCATTATAATATTTGTCTTATTTTCTATCCCTTTCCTAATAATTACTAGCATTCTGTTTGGTCTTTTGCTGCTGCCATATACTGGGCAAAAATTTTCAGCATATTGTCCGTTTGCATCACATGTTTCTAAGACAGTGATGGGCAACCTTTTGAGCTTGGTGTGTCAAAATTCGCCAAAAAACCGAGCATAACTCGGATGGTGTGTCACTTCGAGAAAAATCACTGCTACTAGGACCGCCCCCGGGGCCCCCTACCCGAGATCGCTGGGCCCCCCCTCCACCCGCTACCGGGCCCAGAACTAACCTTAAAGCCTCCTTTTACGTCACAGCAAGCAGCAGCAGGGCAGACCTCTCCTCCTTCCTTCTGTGCTCTGCCCTCGCGGACGTTACGTCAGGCGAGGGCGGGACACGGAAGGAAGGCGTGGCCTGCCCTGCTGCTGCTTGCTGTGACGTGAAAGGAGGCTTTAAGGTTAGTTTCCGGGAGCGAGGAGGGAGGGCGGACCACACTGCGGCGGTGCCGCGTGTCATCGAAATTGGCTACACGTGTCAGTGCTGACACGCGTGTCATAGGTTCGCCATCAGGGTTCTAAGATCTTGTATCAGCCTCTTTTGCAGTTCTCTGTCATATGTTCTCTATTGTTTATTCTGAATTAGTGCTTAGCTAGTTAAATTGCACAGACTGTAGTACTCAAGTCTATGTACTTTTATTTGCATTTTTCTCAAGGATTCCATAGAACACCAGCAGAAGAGGCTTAATTTAATGCCTACCCCTCAAGCCATAGCTGGTGTAGGAGATAGTTTTTCTCTGTGTGCTACAAGTAGTTTAGGACATCACTAGGTTCTAGTCTAATGATTCTTAGGCCTAACCTCCTCTCCGGGGACGCTACCAAAACCCTTACCCACACCCTTATCACCTCTCGCCTAGACTACTGCAATTTGCTTCTCGCTGGTCTCCCACTCAGCCATCTATCTCCTCTTCAATCTGTCCAAAACTCTGCTGCGCGTCTTATATTCCGCCAGTCGCTATACTCACGTTAACCCTCTCCTCAAGTCGCTTCACTGGCTCCCTATCCGCTTCCGCATACGGTTCAAACTTCTCCTTTTGACCTACAAGTGCAACCACTCCGCAGCTCCTCAGTACTTTTCCGCTCTCATCTCTCCCTACACTCCTCCCCGTGAACTCCGTTCGCTGGGTAAATGTCTCCTGTCGTCCCCCCTCTCCCCCACTGCTAACTCCCGGCTCCGTTCCTTCTATCTCGCTGCTCCCTATGCCTGGAATAGACTCCCTGAGCCAGTACGTCAGGCTCAGTCTCTGGCTGTCTTCAAGTCTAGGCTTAAAGCCCACCTCTTTGCTACTGCTTTCGACTCCTAACCATGACTCTCTTACTCAACACCCTCACTTATCACCCCTACCACTGCAATTTCCCCACCCCTAGATGTCTGTTCGTCTGTCCAATTTAGATTGTAAGCTCTGTTGAGCAGGGACTGTCTTTTCATGTTAATTTGTACAGCGCTGCGTAAGTCTAGTAGCGCTATAGAAATGTTTAATAATAGTAATAGTAGTAGTAGTACTAACCATACTATCTAACTTTGCTTTGCTGCTTGCATACTCCATATTTCCAGATTCTTTAACGTATTATGACCCATACTAGTAAATAAGGCCCGTTTCTGACTCAAATGAAAGGGGCGCTAGCAATGTTTTTCTGGGAGTGTGTTTGCTTGAGAGAGTGTGTGTGCGAGTGACTGTGTGAGAGAGAGAGTGAATGTGCGAGGGTGTGTGTTTGTGAGAGAGAGAGAGAGTGTGTGTGAGGCAGAGAGTGTGTGCGAGTGCGTATGTGAGAAACTGTGACTTTCTGATTGTGTTTCACACAGATTCAGTGTGTGTGAGAGAGAGTGTGTGTGAGAGACAGTGAGAGAGTATGTGTGCAGTACAGAAACTGTGAGTCGTAGAGAGTGTGTATGTGAGTGAGTGAGTGTGTGTGTGTGTAAGTGATTGAGGGTGGGGTGTATTTGTAGGTTGGTCTTTTTTTGTTTTTTTTTTTGGGGGGGGGGTGATTTGGGTGATGTGCCGTGCTTGCAAAGTTGGATGGAGTGGTGTGTGGCGTTGTTGCAGTGATGATATACACAGAGAGAGAGTGTTTTAGTGTGCATGTTTCATTGTGCATGTTTTGTATTTTTTTGGTGGCTGTTTGCTTTTGAAAGTTCATGTTGTCAGAGAGCTTCATTTTGTGTGTCTGTGTCTCTGAGTCTGTTTGTGTGTGTGTAAGTGATTGAGGGTGGGAGTTTTGTGGTGTGTGTTTCTGTGGGGTTTTTTTGTGTTTTTGGGGGGGGGGGTTGGGGTTGGGGGACTTGTGGATCTCACTGTGCAGATGTGTTTGCAGCGTTGCTAGGTCCAAACGGTGTGCCTTTAAATCCGTTTGTTTTTCTTGCACGCATTCTTTCAGCTAAGAGATGGAGATCATCTGTGAGTTTGTTTGTTCCTTTCTCTTGAAACTTGTTTTGGTTTTTCCCTGTTGTTTTGAGTGCTCCTGATCTTTTACAGCCACCATTTTATGGTCCCGATCAGTTGTTTATTATGTTTTTCCCCTTGTGATGGCGTAGCGGGACAAATCCTTTGTGTGGTTTTGCAAGCTCATTGTTGATGGTCTTCCCAGCTACTACTTTGTCGTCAGGCACCGCTTTGATGTGTAAGTAAGTTTTTAAGTGCTGTGAAGGCTTTTTTTTTTTTTCTGTGGAGGGTGGCGACTCGTCAGTTTTGCTTTGTTTTGAGGAGTACGGTGCTCCGTGTTGTTGGTAGTGTCGTCGTTTGCAGCACTTTGATACAGGTGACAGGCGCTATGCTTTGGATGTAGGCAGGCTGGTGCATTGATGGAGGGGGAGGGGGGTGTATGGGTTGAGCGGCTACCAGGGCGGCAACTCACTCGAGTCTGGTCTCGCATATTTGGCGGACTTGTATGATATCCTGCGAGCATCGGCGAAGGAGGTAGCCCTGGCAGTGGTGGCTTGCCGGTGGTTATGGCTTCGTCACCGGCGCTGATACGTCTTCCAAGTCTCGTCTAGCTCGTTTGCCCTTTAAGGGCAAGCTGCTATTTGGCGACGAGTTGGATCAGATTGTTAAGGATCTGGGTGATTCTAAGGGTCGTCGTTTGCCGGAGGACAGGCCTAGGTCTTCGTCCCATGTGGGTCCTTCTTGGGTCCGGCAACAGCCATTTCGAGGGGAGCACCGCTCTGGCTGCACGGGCTCGCTTCCCCAGTGATGGGGCCTTGGTCCATCTTCCAGGCTCAATAGAAGGACGGCTGTCTCTCTTTCTGAAAGAATGGACCAGGGTAATGTCAGACGAGTGGGTATTGCAGGTAATACGGGACGGTTAAGAGCTGGTTAAAAGATAGGAAGCAGAGAGTAGGTTGAATGGTCATTATTCTCGATGGAGAAGGGTAGTTAGTGGGGTCCCTCAGGGGTCTGTGCTGGGACCACTGCTTTTTAACATATTTATAAATGACCTTGAGATGGGAGTAACTAGTGAGGTAATTAAATTTGCAGATGATACAAAGTTATCCAGGGTCGTCTCGTCGCAGGAGGAGTGTGAAAGATTACAAGAAGACCTCATGAGACTGGGGGATTGGGCGTCCAAATGGCAGATGAAGTTTAACGTTGACAAGTGCAAAGTGATGCATGTGGGAAGGAGGAACCTGAATGACAGCTATGTTATGCAAGGTTCCGCTTTGGGAAAATTCACCCCACGAATTTCCTTTTTGCTCTTTCAATTTTTGAAAGAGATTCTGGGTGTTTTATTATACCATAAATATCTAGTGAGGATTTTGTAAACATCTGTTAAAAAAATAAAAAAGATTTAGAGACTTGAACCAGAAGCATACTTAACAAAAATAAATTTGTGGTGAAAGTACCATTTTAATGGTCTCCAATCTACCCCACCAAGTGAGGGGGAGAGGGGACCATCTACTGCAGTCATTTTTGATTAAGTCCAGAGTTCTGTTAAAGTTGGTATAGGGGAATCCTGAATAGTTGCTTTAAATAATAATGTATTTTATGCCATTTTTCACCAGCATATAGGGATTGATATTTAGGGGTAAAAGTTCAGTTTTCGACCTGTTCATTGTGTAACCAGATAATGTGCCAAACTTTTCTATAATATGGAAAATTTCTGGAATAGATGTATGTGGAGAAGAGGTATATAACAAAATGTCGTCAACATAAGCTGATTATTTGACTGAAGAGTTAGCTATTTGTATAACATGGACAGATTGAGAGTACCTTAATGTTATTAATAAGAGTTTTAAAGCTAAATACAAAGAAATGGGGAGAATGGACATCCTTGTCTGGTACCTCTTGGTAATTGAAATTGACGGGTTAGAGTGGAATTTTTGGTAAGTCTAACAGAAAGATTGGCGTATAAAACTTTTACCATGTTAATAAAGTCACTACCCCAAGTGAAACCAATGTAGGACTGCAAATAAGAATTTCCATTCTATATAATTGAAATCTTTTTGTGCATCAAGTGAAAACATACAAGCAGCTGTATCCATAAGCTGGGCACTACATAGAACGTGTCAAAATATTCTCCCTTCTCAAATGTGCACTTTTTTTTTAAACCTAAGTATCCTGGGGAATCTATGTTTATGTTTTGGCTCTGCTGTAGTTCTGCTCCTAATAGATAACTAGACCATACCTCCTTATCATATGCATGTTTTTGAGATTTAGACATGTGTATTCTGGCTTTATAAAAAGGGGATTTAGATGGGTATGCAAAATACACTACTAAATGCTGGGTTATGTACATCTAAAATGTGCACAGAGTTTACAATAAGGACCATAAATACAAATTAATGTCCATTATTAGATTTCCCAACAGCCTTTTTGTTTTTGTTCTGTGCAAGTTTGACAATGGCCTGCTACATATAAAATGGCCAGTCACTGATGGCACAACCGAAACAGTTCTTTGTAAAACTAGCTGAATGACAATTCCAAGGGGCATAATTTCTCTCTTAGATTTTGAGCTCTAGTATAACATTGATCAGCAAAAATCGAGTGTATGAAGAGAGTATGCCAATATTTACAAAAATTTGAGTTTTTCATAAAGACTAGCATACTTCAAAACATAAGTGGTAACTGCATCTCTACATTCAGTCATTATTAGTTATATGACTGAATACATGTATGACTCATGTATTCAATCATTGGCTCCCATTAATATATCGCATACCATTTAAGATCCTTATACTAGCCCGTTGGGCCTTCTATACTGGTCTTCCCCATTTTTCTTTAACTCTCTCATTTTTTACATTCTATCCCAATCTCTTCAGTCTTCTCAACAACACTTGTTAGTTGTTCCCACTCATATGCAGATTTGTTTGGAATCTGTTCACCACTCTTGCTTTCATGTTTTGGTTCTATATTGTGGACATTACAGTTCTGTATTCACTCCGAGGCTTCATCTTGTAAATTTTAAACAGCACTAAAAACCTATTATTATACTCAAGCCTTTTAATCTGAGTAATTTGTCAGAGATATACCTACATTCATGATATTGCCCTAACCCTTAATCAAAGTTGTCTTTGTGATTCTGACTTCTTTCCTAGTGTCTCCTCCCTTTATTTAAAATGTAGTGTTAACTACACATCGTTTTTTAATCAATTGTTACTTTTACTATTTGTGGTTCCTGGTGTTTGTCTTTCTTTGTTCTACCCATTATTTTTACAGCTTGCTTACTTTTGGACTTCATATCAAGAGTGATGCAGAAATATTTCTTTGATCTTAGAAGAATTAGGTCTCTAAAATCACTTTTGGATGAGGAAGTGTTAAAGGTGCTCCTTGCATTCATTTTAAAATGTTTGGATTACTGTAATTCTCTTTTTGTTGGCTGCCATCAATATTCCATTTGTCATCTGCAACTTATACAAAATAAGACTATTAAGTTGATTTATGGGGTAAAAAATTGAATCATGTTACTCCCTTTCTTTTGCCTAGTACTGGCTCCTGGTAATTAGTAGACTTCAATATAAAATTCTTCTGCTGGCTTATAAGGCCTTATGTTCTAGTCAACTGTCATATCTCTCAGTAATATTGATTCTATATGTGCCTAGTGATTTTACTTCACTCATCTGCCAATTTGTTTGTTGTACCATCTTTCTCAGTGATTTAATTGGATTCCTTTCATTATACAGCTTAAAACAGGAGCTCAGTAAAGTAAAGCAGAAATTAGATGCACTTAAAGCAACTTCTAAGACTGCACAACATCATAATGCAGAGAATCATGCCAAATTCACACCACTGCCTCAAAGGATAAAACCACCTAAGAATAAATGGTTCACCGTAGGCTCAGGCAGACTTCGTTATGAGACACAGAGGCATCCACCCTCATAAGTATTGCCCCTACAGAATTCTTTTGCTCCATTACAGCACTGTGATATTCCTCAAAATAGAACTGAGGCAGAAGAACAAGCAATGGAGGTGAAACAAAAAGATATGAAGGTACCCAAAGACGTAAAACAACCCCAAATCACAAATGTTGAAACACATACCAGAAAATGTAGATGGAAAGTGATGACCACAAATGCTCGCAGTCTAAGCAATAAAGTTCATGACCTTCAAGCTCTGATGTTGGAGGCAGACTTAGACATTGTTGCAATCACGGAGACGTGGCTAAATGGTTCCCATGAATGGGATGCAAACATACCGGGCTATAATCTATTTAGGAAGGATAGAGAGGGTCGAAAAGGTGGAGGAGTAGCTCTGAATGTGAGAAATGACATCGAGGCGACTGAAATGTCAGGGACCTGGGGAAAGGAAGAAGCTATATGGATCACCTTAAAAAGAGATGATAAAACCTCTATACACGTGGGTGTTGTCTACAGACCTCCGACACAGTTGGAGGATCTAGATAAAGATCTGGTCACAGATATCCATAAATTGGGAAAGAAGAGAGAGGTGCTGTTGCTGGGAGATTTCAATCTGCTGGATGTAGATTGGAAAGTTCCGTCTGCGGAATCGGAAAGAAGTAGAGAGATCGTGGATGCTTTTCAAAGTGCTCTGCTCAGACAAATGGTGACGGAACCCACGAGGGAGGGAGCGACGCTGGATCTGGTGCTCACAAATGGGGATAGTGTGTCAAATGTCCGAGTGGGTGCCCACCTGGGCAGCAGTGACCATCAAACGGTTTGGTTTGATATGACGGCTGAAGTGAAGGGCGGCAACTCAAAAATCAAAGTCCTGGATTTCAAGCGTGCTGACTTTAGTAAAATGGGGGAATACCTGAGGAAGGAGCTGATGGGATGGGAGGATGAATGAGAAGTGGAAGGACAGTGGTCCAAGCTGAAAGAAGCTATAAATAGGGCCACAAACCTTTATGTAAAGAGAGTAAATAAAAGCAAGAGAAAAAGGAAACCGATATGGTTCTCCAAACAAGTGGCTGAGAAAATAAAGGCTAAAGAGTTGGTGTTCCTGAAATACAGAAAGACTCAAGAAGAGGAACACGGGAAGGAATACAGGATGAAACTGGAGGAAGCCAAGAGAGAGATATGTCTGGCGAAAGTGCAAGTGGAAGAACAAATGGCTAGAAATGTAAGGAAGGGTGACAAAAATTTCTTCAGGTATATTAGTGAAAGGAGGAAGACTAAAAATGGAATTGTGAGACTGAAAGATGCTGAGAACCACTATATAGATAATGATGAAGAGAAAGCAAATTTGCTAAATAGATACTTTTGTTCTGTTTTCACTGAAGAAAATCCTGTAGCAGGACCGCAATTGACTGGCAAAAGTACAAATGAGAATGGAGTGGATATAGCACCATTCACGGAAGAGAGTGTGTATGAACAATTTAAAAATCTAAAGGTGGACAAAGCCGTGGGACCGGACGGGATCCACCCCAGGATATTAAAGGAGCTCAGAGAGGTTCTGGCAGGTCCTCTTAAAGATTTGTTTAATAAATCCTTGGAGACGGGAGAGGTTCCGTGGGATTGGAGAACAGTGGAGGTGGTCCCTTTTCATAAAAATGGTGATAGGGAAGAAGCTGGAAACTACAGGCTGGTAAGCCTCACTTTGGTTATTGGAAAAGTAATGGAAGCAATGCTGAAGGACAGGATAATGAATTTCCTGGAAGCCAATAAGTTGCAAGATCCGAGACAACATGGTTTTACCAAAGGGAAATCGTGCCAAACGAATCTCATTGAATTCTTTGACTGGGTGACCGGAGAATTAAAGCAAGGACGTGCTGTGGACGTAATCTACTTAGATTTCAGCAAAGCTTTTGACACGGTTCCCCACAGGAGGCTCTTGAATAAACTAGACGGGCTGAAGATAGGACCCGAAGTGGTGAACTGGATTAGGAACTGGTTGACAGGCAGACGCCAGAGGGTGGTGGTAAATGGAGTTCGCTCGGAGGAGGGAAAGGTGAGTAGTGGAGTGCCTCAGGGATCGGTGCTGGGGCCGATTTTATTCATTACTAGTAAAAAAGCCCCGTTTCTGATGCAAATGAAATGGGGGCTAGCAATGTTTTCTTCTGTGTGCATGTGGGAGTGTGTGTGTCCCTGCCCTCTGCCCTCTCTCCCCTCCCCCCTCTGAGTCCTTCAGTAAAAAAGCCCTGTTTCTGATGCAAATGAAACGGGGGCTAGCAAGGTTTTCTTCTGTGTGCATGTGGGAGTGTGTGTGTCCCTGCCCTCTGGCCTCTCTCCCCTCCCCCCTCTGAGTCCTTCACTGTTACAGAGCCAGCGATTTGATTTCGTGCTCTGCTGTTTTCCTTCACTGACTGTTTGTGTTACAGAGAGGGTGGGGCAGACACTCATGGGGAAACCGGATATCTCTCCCCCTTCACACTTCCGTCTGGAGTCTTCATAGAACGTTGGTATTGCCTTTTATATAGAGAGATATTTGTGAGTGACATTGCCGAAGGCTTACAAGGTAAAGTTTGCCTTTTTACGGATGACACCAAGATTTGCAACAGAGTGGACACCCCGGAGGGAGTGGAAAGCATGAAAAAAGATCTGTGGAAGCTAGAAGAATGGTCTAACGTTTGGCAATTAAAATTCAATGTGTAGAAATCCATGGGAGATGTATGTGTTAGGCGGTGAGAGCTTGATAGGTACGGACGGGGAGAGGGATCTTGGGGTGATAGTATCTGAGGACCTGAAGGCGACAAACAGTGTGACAAGGCGGTGGCTGTAGCTAGAAGATTGCTAGACTGTATAGAGAGAGGTGTGACCAGCAGAAGAAAAGAGGTTTTAATACCCCTTTATAAGACGTTGGTGAGGCCCCACCTGGAGTATTGTGTTCAATTTTGGAGGCCGTATTGTGCGAAGGACGTTTAAAAAATGGAAGCGGTGCAAAGAAAAGCTACGAGAATGGTATGGGATTTGCGTTGCAAGACGTATGAGGAGAGACTTGTTGACCTGAACATGTATACCCTGGAGGAAAGGAGAAACAGGGGTGATATGATACAGACATTCAAATATTTGAAAGGTATTAATCCGCAAATGAACCTTTTTCGGAGATGGGAAGGCGGTAGAACTGGAGGACATGAAATGAGATTGAAGGGGGGCAGACTCAAGAAAAATGTCAGGAAATATTTTTTCATGGAGAGAGTGGTGGATGCTTGGAATGCCCTCCCGCGGGAGGTGGTGGAGAGGAAAATGGTAACGGAATTCAAACATGCATGGGATAAACATAAAGGAATCCTGCTCAGAAGGAAGGGATCCCCAGAAGCTTAGCCGTTGGTGGGAGGCAGGGCTGGTGGTTGGGAGGTGGGGATAGTGCTGGGCAGACTTATACGGTCTGTGCCAGAGCCGGTGGTTGGGGGGCGGGGATAGTGCTGGGCAGACTTATACGGTCTGTGCCCTGAAAAAGACAGGTACAAATCAAGGTAAGGTATACACAAAATATGGCACATGTGAGTTTATCATGTTGGGCAGACTGGATGGACCATGCAGGTCTTTTTCTGCCGTCATCTACTATGTTATTATGTTATTGTCTTGCTCCTTTTCCTTTGGAATTGGTTGTGACCAATCTGTTCAAAATCATCTTTTAAGAAATTTAAATCTGCATTAAAAAAAAACTTGGTTCTTTGCTAAATTAATTTCATGATTGGGCCATTATCCTGCTTATAATCCAACGAGAAAAACGCCCAAGTTCCGACCTAAATCGGGAGATGGACGTTTATTTCACAAAAACGAATAAAGCGGTATAATCGAAAGCCGATTTTGGACGTTTTCAACTGCACTCCGTCGCGGATGCGGACAAAGTTGATGGGGGCGTGTCAGAGGTGTGGCGAAGGCGGAACTGGGGCGTGGTTATCTGCCGAACAGAGATGGGCGCATTTCACCGATAATGGGAAAAAAGTATGCGTTTTTAGCTAGAATTTAGGACACTTTTCCTGGACCCTGTTTTTTCACGAATAAGGCCCCAAAAAGTGCCCTAAATGACCAGATGACCAATGGAGGGAATCGGGGATGACCTCCCCTGACTCCCCCAGTGGTCACTAACCCCCTCCCACCACAAAAAATGAAGTTTCACAACTTTTTATTTTCACCCTCAAATGTCATACCCAGCTCCCTGACAGCAGTATGCAGGTCACTGGAGCAGTTGTTAGGGGGTGCAGTGGACTTCAGGCAGGTGGACCCAGGCCCATCCTGTTGGATTATTTGTAGTAAATAATTAGCAGATTTTATTACACACAGCTTCAGCTTTAGAAATGTTAATTTCTTTCTTCATCTCTCTCTCATTCACCCCTGAATAAATCACTGCTGAGTCACTTTAAAGTTGAAGTAACAAAACATCTGTTTACTCACAGTTTGTAGTTAGATTATAATCAGACAGGCTTATATTTACATATTACTATACATTTGTATTATCAGCTCCTTCCATGTGCTTAGATGGTAATGGATGCTCACACCACCATAGATCCTCTCAGGTTAGGAGAGATCATGAGCTCCATGTGCTCCATGTGCTGCATGTGCTGTGTCTAAACCCCCACAGGAAGTTGCATAGCTATGTGACCTCTCTAAGTAATTCACATCAGAGGTCACAGAGTAATCACAGAGAAATAATAGGTGACAGTCAATGCATGCAAAATACAATACATTCCAACAAACCCCTTCTCATGCATAACTGTCATGCAATTATTTATTCATACAAAGTCCAAGCTTTATACGCAGATTCACAAAATGTTCTCTGGGTAACGGTTTGGTCATGATGTCAGCTGTCATATCACTTGTGTGACAATAGTGTAGACTGATGACCCCTTCTTTTGCCAACTCTCGCACGTTGTGGTATTTCGTTGCGATGTGCTTGGTGCGTGACTGAACCTTGTCATTCTGTGACAGTCGGATGCAGCTCTGATTATCTTCCATTATCTGGATTGGTCTCTGTTCAGCTATACCAAAATCCAGCATAAGTTTTTCAATCCACATCAGTTCTCTGCACGCTTCCGATACGGCCACGTATTCAGCTTCTGTAGAAGACAAACTCACAATACTTTGTTTATGACTGGCCCATGAAATTTGTACATTTCCATACATAAACACATATCCACTTGTGGATTTATAATCAGAATGATCCCCTGCCCAATCTGAATCACAGTAACATATTAGTTTTGGATTACTATTGGCTGAAATCTTTAATTTACAATCAATGGTACCCTTTAAATACCTTACCATCCTTTTAACTGCAGTCCAATCTGATTTGGTAGGTGAGCTGACCCTTCTGCTCAAAATTCCTACTGCATTTGCTATATCAGCCCTGTATGTGGTAGCTAGATATAAAAGCTTACCTATGGCTGATCTATATTGGATGTTATCTGGTAAAGGTTCTCTTACTGTTTCATCCTTCAGAAAATCAGTGATCATGGGAGTGCTTACAACTTGGGCATCTTGCATACCTAAACTTTCAATAAGCTCATTTATTTTCTGCTTCTGGCTTAGAAGATAAGAACCATCATTTTGTTTCTCAATTTCTATACCAAGATAGTATGACACATTACCCAGTTCTTTTATCTCAACATTGTGGTTTAAACATTTTACAATGTCCTTGTACTCTTGCTCACTTTTGCTTGCAATGAGCAGATCATCAACAAAAGCTAAAATGTATGCATATTGTCCATTTGTGCACCTAGTGTACAAGCATTTATCTGCTTCACCTTGCTTAAATCCTAAATTTGTCAATATTTCATGCAATTTTTCATTCCAACATTTTGCACTTTGCTTTAATCCATAAAGACCTTTGTTTAATTTACACACTAGCTGTCTTTGTTTTGTATTTATGAAACCTGTTGGCTGTTCCATGTACAAGTCTTCAGTTATATCTCCGTGAAGAAACGCTGTTTTCACATCAATGTGGTTGACTTGCATGCCTTTTGAGACTGCAATGCTCAGAAGTGTTCTTATTGTCGTGTGTTTCACTACAGGTGCAAACACTTCATCAAAATCTTCTCCATAATTTTGAAGATATCCCTTTGCGACTAATCTGGCTTTATACCTTTCCACTTTTCCTTGTGCATTCCTTTTTAACTTGAATACCCATTTGCATCCTATAGCTTTCTTGCCAGGAGGTAATTTTGTAAGAATCCAAGTATTATTTTTATCCAATGCATCAATTTCTTCTTGTGCAGCTTTATGCCATTCAGCAGCTTCTTCTGCTGGCATTTTCTCAATCTCATCCCATGTTAAGGGCTCTTGAGCTTCTGCTGACTTTGTTAGGTAAGACAGTCTTGGGGGTGGAACACCTTTGTTTTCCCTGGATGAGCGTCTGACAACAGGTTGGTCCGACCTTTCTGCATCCTCTAAATCTGAGAGTCCTTCTCCAATTGATTCCCCTTCTCCAACTGTACTGTCTTCTTCAATGATCCTTTCTGTGTCTGTTTCCTCTGCCTGTTCCTCGTTAGATACAGATGAGTTGCTTTCAGACATCTGCCTTGGTATGGCATTTATATACACTGGCATGTCTATTATGGTTCTAGTTTCATATTCTGGATGATAAGGCTCATCTGGGATAATCCAGCCTTTATCAACCCTTTTGTTTTCATCAAAATATGTAACATGTCTTATGCCAACAATGCCAGTTTTCAGATTCAAAATTCTATATCCTTTGTGTCCTGGAGCATAGCCAACTAAAATGCCCCTTTCTGTTGTGGAATCCAGCTTATGCCTTCTTTGCTTTGGTACATGAGCATATGCTGTACTTCCAAATGTTCTTATGTGACAGGTTTGGCTTCCTACCATGCCATGTCTCATGTGGTGTGCGCTCAGCGCCTTTAGTTGGCATTCTGTTTTGTAGGTACACTGCTGTGAGAATGGCTTCCCCCCATAGTCTTTTAGGGAGATTGCTATCTGACAGCATACATCTGGTCATTTCCACAAGTGACCTAAATTTTCTCTCTGCAACAGAATTTTGCTCTGGTGTATAAGCTACTGTTGTGATATGCTGAATGCCTTCTTGTTCTAGAAATGTGCGCATGCTTTGTGAAGTGAACTCACCACCATTGTCGGTCTGAAGAACCTTTGGTTTTCTTTCAAATTTATTGCTCACCATGGCTACGTATTTCTTCAGCATGTCTGTGACTTGACTTTTTTCTTTCAGCAAATAGGCCACACAATATCTAGAGAAATCATCCAAGAATATTAGCACAAATCTGTTATTTCCCAATGATGGGATATTAAACGGTCCACATAAGTCACTGTGTATTAAGTCCAGTACTTTATTACTCCTATTTCCTGTGTATGCAGGAAATGAGGGTCTCACACCTTTTTGAGTAACACAGTCTATGCATTTCTCCATTTTACCAGCATCTGCACTTATCTGAATGCCAGTGGCTAGTTGCTTACTGTAAAGATCCTGGATCACCTTAGAATCACGATGTCCCAGGCGGCGGTGCCAGATTTCCAGACTACATTTACCATCATTCTTCCTTACTTGCGCCATATGTGAGGCTTCACCTGAAATGTTCAGCTTATAAACATCATTATGCATAAAAGCTTCAGCATACACTTCATCATTTTTAGAGATTGTGCACTTACTGTTTTCAAAATGAATCACAAATCCCTTCTTATCTAATGTAGATACACTAAGCATATTGCAAACTGCTTGGGGAATATACAAGACATCACTTACAGGAATTTCTTTAACTTCATTAGACACTTTGCATTTTAAGAATCCAATACCTTTTGCTTGGATCTTAGCAGTCCCTGCGTTTGCAGTTTTAAGAATACCTTCCTCTGGACACATTTCCTGAAAGAAATCTTTACAATTGGTTAAATGGCATGTGCTCCCCGAATCCAAAATCCAAGTACTTTCATTTGAATTATTATTTACCATAGTCAAAGATTTTTCTGCCATTAGAAAGCCCTTGTGTTTATCTTTGTCCTTCATACATTTCCTGGTTTGAAAATTCTTTAGTTCCATTGGCTTAGGTGAGCTAGAGGGAGTGTTTTGTGTTTCCTTACACCATTTAGATACATGTCCCTCCTTTCCACATGAGTAGCAAATCAGCTTGCCCTTGGGTGGAGTTTTCCCATAGCTCCGCCTTCCTCTGTTCTTTGCCAAGAAATTTGTTTCATTTCTCTCTGACTTGCTTTGAGAACACATCTCCTCAGAATCATTTATTATGCATTCCTGCCTTAGTTTTGATGTTGTCTGTTCAAAAGATTGCCCTTCAATGGCCTCATTTACAGACCTAAAAACATCAAACTTCTTTGATAGTGAGGTAAAAAGAAATGCTCTTTTCAATGCATCACACATGGGAATTCCAGAAAGTTCTAGCTTTTGAAATGAAGACATAAGATGCATAATGTGATCATTACATTTACTTTTATCCCTTAATTTGGTTTCATTCAACTCTGCCAGCCAAATTGGTTGCTGCTTTGCATATGTAGTTGCATACATAGTTCTCAGTTTATGTAAAATGTCCTTTGGTGTATCTTTTCCCTCCACTAATATGGCTTGTTTCTCTGAGAGAGCTTCCAAAAGCATGCACTTCACATAATAGTTTGCATTGTCCCATTCAGCCATATTTTCAGCTGTTCTGTCTTGGTCTAAGCATATATCTAATCTTTTTGCTCGAAGGAGACATATGAATCTTAGTTCCCACTGCCGATAATTAAACTCAGTTAATTTAGGCACCTTGAGAGAATAGAAAAATGGTGAATTTCTTCCCTCAGCCATTTTCTTAGCCTTCTGTCTGCTGTGTGGGGGGAGAGAGAGACAGACTGAATCTTTCCTTTAAAACTTAAGAGAAAAATGTGGCCTTTTTTTCTGCCTGGTAATATTTCTCTTCTTTTTCAATTCCTGAGCCCTGGGCCCATAACCCTTTTGTTGGATTATTTGTAGTAAATAATTAGCAGATTTTATTACACACAGCTTCAGCTTTAGAAATGTTAATTTCTTTCTTCATCTCTCTCTCATTCACCCCTGAATAAATCACTGCTGAGTCACTTTAAAGTTGAAGTAACAAAACATCTGTTTACTCACAGTTTGTAGTTAGATTATAATCAGACAGGCTTATATTTACATATTACTATACATTTGTATTATCAGCTCCTTCCATGTGCTTAGATGGTAATGGATGCTCACACCACCATAGATCCTCTCAGGTTAGGAGAGATCATGAGCTCCATGTGCTCCATGTGCTGTGTCTAAACCCCCACAGGAAGTTGCATAGCTATGTGACCTCTCTAAGTAATTCACATCAGAGGTCACAGAGTAATCACAGAGAAATAATAGGTGACAGTCAATGCATGCAAAATACAATACATTCCAACACATCCCCCCTACCTGTTACAATTGTGCTGCTTAATGCTTATTAGTCGTCCAACCCCCCCAAACCCACTGTACCCACATGTAGGTGCCCCCCTTCACCCCTTAGGGCTATAGTAATGGTGTAGACTTGTGGGCAGTGGGTTTTGAGGGGGATTTGGGGGGCTCAACACACAAGGGAAGGGTGCTATGCACCTGGGAGCTCTTTTACCTTTTTTTTTGTTTTTGTAAAAGTGCCCCCTAGGGTGCCCGGTTGGTGTCCTGGCATGTGAGGGGGACCAGTGCACTACGAATCCTGGCCCCTCCCACGAACAAATGCCTTGGATTTATTCGTTTTTGAGCTGGGCGCTTTCATTTTCCATTATCGCTGAAAAACGCCCAGCTCACACATTGTTGAATAAAACATGGACGTCTATTTTTTTCGAAAATACGGTTCGGTCCGCCCCTTCACGGACCCGTTCTCGGAGATAAACGCCCATGGAGATAGACATTTTTGTTCAATTATGCCCCTCTATGTATCACTTCTCCATGCCACTCTCTTCTTATTGTGCTTTACCTCAGGACTACCATGACCTCGTCTTTAGATTATGATCTGTTGTCCTGTTCACACCCTTCCTTGTTGGCTCTCTTTGCTTTACATATAAGTTGGTGTTACTTGACTTTGTTTTCCTTTGTCAGAGTTCTGGTGACATACTTAGATTGTAAACTTCCATTAAGCTGTCAGAGGGTGGTACTATATCAAATACCACAAATATATAAACTTGTAAACCATTTAGATATTTTTGTTTATGCAGAATATAAAATAAAGTTGTTGATAATGTTGTTGATGATGATTAGTTCCTTGAATAGCAAAAGAAAAAGTACCAGGAGCCTTCAAAAATGGGGGACGATAAGACCTTTAATCATATGCGTTGGTTAAACAGTCTTTGTGTCGACCCGATACGGTCCGTGTTTCGGCGCGCAACGCCTGTGTCACGGGTCTTTCGGTCTGTGCACCTTTGATGCACTTCTTTTCCAGCTGAGTACGTCAGGCATCGCGAACTGTGCAAACGTTGCGCTCTACAGCAGGCAGCCTTAGGACTAGCTTTGTGAAGCTTGCAGTGGAGCTACCCTTTGCAGAAAGTAAAAATTACAACTCAGACGGGACAGAAGAGCATCAAAGGTGCACAGACCAAAAGACCCCTGACGCAGGCGCTGTGCGCCGAAACACGGACCGTATCGGGTCCACACAAAGACTGTTTAACCAACGCATATGATTAAAGGTCTTATGTTCCCCTTTTTCTGAAGGCTCTTGGTACTTTTTCTTTTGCTATTCGGACTTTTGTTTGTACTTCATTCCCCCTCTCTCTGCTAGATTAGTTGATTGAAGCAATGAATCTCAATTTATATTTGTTACATTTTATGTCTTCGCAAGCATATAGTTTCTGAAATAAAGGCTTAGGGCCTCTTTTACCAAGTTTCAGCAAAAGGGGGCCTGCATTGGCGTTGGCGCGTGTTCTTGACATACGCCGAAGCCCCCTTTTACTGCAGTGGTTAAAAGGTAGGTCTTGCTTTTCTGCAGGAAATGGCCACGTGGCAAGTAAAGCACTTGCCATGTGGCCATTTCGGGGGGGGGGGGGGGGCCCTTACAGCCACCCATTGAGGTGGCAGTAAGGGCTTCTGTGCTAATCTGGCAGTAACTGGGCAGCGCTAGTACTGCCCAATTACTGCCAGGTACACACCAGCGCTACAAAAATAAATATATTTTTGTAGTTCCAGGTATGATGGTGTTCTGGGGGTAGGAAGTGCTGCAGGGCTGGGCTTAGCGCTGTGGATTTGATCATCGCTTTTCTGCAATAATAATGGGGAAAAATGTCATCAATAAATTTTTAAGCCACATCTGGGAGAGGTGAGACACACGCCTATACAGCAAAGCACTACAAAAGTTTCCACCCAAGAATACATTAAACAGTGAATTATGCAATGACATTTATTGTAAATGCACTTCCGTCAGTAAATGGTAGTAGCATTTATAAATGTAGATTCTATGCATACTGCAATTTCTGAAAGCTGATATTTACACATGGATACCCACATGATGTAGAGATTTGAACGGGCATGGCTTGGCATAGCTATCTTACAGTGGAAATACATGTCTATGTACAGAAAATTTCCTGGTCAGGTTTTGTACCAATTCATGGGCACACAGAAACTTAAAAAGTGCTCATCTTGGCTAGAGCTTGACATGAGGGGTTAAGGGAGTAATTATTCTTTATTCCCCTTTGTTTATTTTTGCTTCAAAAAATAAAATTTGCAATACTTTTATAGATTTGTAAAATGGGTCAGCTACACATGGAAGTACTGGCACTTAAACATGAAAGTTGCAAAACCACCACATTGATTATTGCTTTGCTTTGTTGTATTCTTACAGGTTTTTGCCCAGTTCTGAGACTGCTTTGCTGCCTTATTCAGCCATGCCTTCAGCCTCAAAAGCAGCTGTCCATACCCTGCTCACCGGAAGGTGACAGCATCACTGTCAGCTTTCAGATTTTGATTGATTATGCACAAATGTTGAAGGCATGTTTAAGGAGTGTGCACAAGGAGCAGATCATGCCCTTTAGTGTTCTCCTTTGTGCACACCCTTGCATTATGCATTCCTTTCTAAAATTGTGTGGCCTTTATTTGATTCTAGTCTTTTTGAGTGAGATCATTATGATGCTGTCTAACAACATCCCTGTGATATGGGGGAATAGGCCATGTTGTTTATATGCATGGTGCTCCTGTTAAAGGGGCATTCACATGGATGGGGCTTCCACTTGTGTGCATAACTTACAGGATACTGTAAGTTAACTTGTGTCCATGCTGCATTTATGTGCCAATGCTGTGACTGGTATAACCTTGAGTGCCTAAATGTTAGGTGCACCGATATGGGGTTATACTAATATTCTATAATGACTCATGGGTGCCCAAATATCATTATAGAAAAAGCTCCTATCGCACAGCCTCAGGGTGCCTAGTGCCTAGTAACAGACTTGCCCTCTTAACCCTCTATTGCCTCAGGTACAAGATTAGTTTGTAAACCCACCAAGGAAAAGGAAATGCCTAGCATGAGCTAAAGCCAAATAAATAAAATAAATTAGCAAAACCTCTGTGGTCTAATGAGAAGTACACTTTTGCTTGATAGTTTTTGTAATTTGACCAGCATAGCCTGGGAAGCTTTAAGCTTGATTTTTGATTTAAATTGGTGGAATAGCCCACCCAGAAGTGCCACACACTTTCAGTGGCTGGCTGGAATCCCCAATCCCATCAGCTGAAGATCTCCTCTGGCTGCCAGAACTGTTTCCAAGCACAGCTGGTGGCAGTGCCCTCAAGCCCACTGCTACTGTAGGCTCCCTTCCCCCCCATGTGTTCAGATTTCTGTCCACTGGAGGAGGAGGTCTTCAACTGGCGGGGTCCCAGCCGGCTCAGGTATTTATATTAGTGTTTGTGATTCATAGGCCAAAGTTATGGAACTCAGTCCCTGTTGAACTTTGTTGTGAATAACATTCTCCGAGGACAAGCAGGCTGCTTGTTCTCACTGATGGGTGACGTCCACGGCAGCCCCTCCAATCGGAAACTTCACTAGCAAAGGCCTTTGCTAGCCCTCGCGCGCCCGCGCGCACCGCGCATGCGCGGCCGTCTTCCCGCCCGAAACCGGCTCGAGCCGGCCAGTCTTCTTTTGTCCGCACTCGGTACGGTCGTGTTTCGCCGTGTCGGGCCCCGGAAAGTTGACCTCGCGCGTCCAAATTGTTTTTTGAGCGTGTTTTTTTCTTCGGAAAAGCTTTTCTAAAGTCGGGAAGTGCTCCGGAAACCCTCCACCGGGTTTCGTGTCAATCCTCCCCGTACTTCCAGCTTTTTGCCCCGGTAAGTTTTCTTTCGTCGTCGGGGTAGGCCTCTTTTTGGCCTCGGTCGAGATTTTTCTCCCTCTAAATTTTGGTGCTTCAATTTTCGCCATTTCGGCTTTTGATTTCGCCGGCGTGATTTTTCCGCCCATGACATCGAAGCCTTCCAGCGGCTTCAAGAAGTGCACCCAGTGCGCCCGGGTTATCTCGCTCACTGATCGACACTCGTCGTGTCTTCAGTGTCTGGGGGCCGAGCACCGCCCTCAGAACTGCAGTCTGTGTTCCCTGCTTCAAAGGCGGACTCAGGTAGCGAGACTAGCCCAGTGGAACGTGTTGTTCTCGGGCTCTTCGTCGGCATCGGCACCGGGATCTTCGAGTGCATCGACGTCGTCAGCGTCCAGACCATCTTCCTCGGCCGCCCTTGCATCGAGCGCATCGAGGCATCGGGCCTCTGCATCGGCGCCGAGACATCGGATAGCTGCATCGACGTCGGTGGTACCAGGACCTCGTCTGCTGATGTCGTCGGACGGTGGTGCATCGGGTGGAGTGCAGGTGAGGGCTGTCCATTCCCCTGCTGGTGGCGGTGAGCCCTCGGGTGGGTCTCCTCCTACCCTGAGGGCTCCTGCGGTACAGCCCCCCCGAGATCGACCCTCTTTGGTCTCGGCCCCGAGGAAGCGACGGGTGGATTCGACGTCCTCCTCGTCGGTGCCGGGGAGCTCCGGTGACATGCTTCGGAAGAAGTCGAAGAAGCATCGACACCGGTCCCCTCCCCGCGTCGGCACCGAGAGCTCTGGGTCGCCGAGGGAGTCGGCACCCAGCAGGCATCGGCACCGAGAGGACCGCTCACCCTCTGTTCAGGAGGTGTCGATGCGCTCCGCTCTGGACAGCCCGGAACAGCCTCCACGCCCGGAACAGGTACTGACGTCGACGCCTGCATCGACCTCCATGCCTTTCTCTGCAGCCGCTCTGAACGAGAGCCTCCGGGCCGTTCTCCCAGAGATTCTGGGGGAGCTGTTGCGCCCTACCCCTCCGGTACCGGCGGTGCTTGCGCCTCCGGTACCGTCGAGCGTGGCGCCGGCTGGCCCATCGCCCGGGGTGAGGTCCCCGACGTCGGTACCGCGTGCGGTGCCGACTGCGGCCACCTCCCAGGAGGGCTCCCCGACTACGTCGGCGGAGGGAGCTTCGCCGATGCGGGCGAGGGAGTCTACCTCTCGACGCCCCCATCGTGGACGTGGCTCCATGGAGTCGAGCCGGGCCCGGTTGCAGACGCAGGTCCGTGAACTTGTGTCTGACACCGAGGGTGAGGCCTCGTGGGAAGAAGAAGAAGATCCCAGATATTTCTCTGACGAGGAGTCTGAGGGTCTTCCTTCTGATCCCACTCCCTCTCCTGAAAGACAGCTTTCTCCTCCTGAGAGTCTGTCTTTTGCTTCCTTTGTCCGGGAGATGTCTACGGCCATCCCCTTCCCGGTGGTTGTGGAGGACGAGCCCAGGGCTGAAATGTTTGAGCTCCTGGACTATCCTTCTCCACCTAAGGAAGCGTCCACTGTTCCCTTGCATCATGTCCTAAAAAAGACATTGCTTGCGAACTGGACGAAACCTCTAAGTAATCCCCACATCCCCAAGAAGATCGAGTCCCAGTACCGGATCCATGGGGACCCAGAGCTGATGCGCACCCAGTTGCCTCACGACTCTGGAGTTGTGGATCTGGCCCTAAAGAAGGCTAAGAGTTCTAGAGAGCATGCTTCGGCGCCCCCGGGCAAAGACTCTAGAACCTTAGACTCCTTTGGGAGGAAGGCCTACCATTCCTCTATGCTCGTGTCCAAGATCCAGTCTTACCAGCTCTACACGAGCATCCACATGCGGAACAATGTGCGGCAGTTGGCGGGCTTGGTTGATGCTCTTCCCCCTGAGCAAGCCAAGCCTTTTCAGGAGGTGGTCAGGCAGCTGAAGGCGTGCAGAAAATTCCTGGCCAGAGGAGTTTATGACACTTTTGATGTTGCGTCCAGGGCCGCTGCTCAAGGTGTGGTGATGCGCAGGCTCTCATGGCTGCGTGCCGCCGACCTGGAGAATAGAATCCAGCAGCGGATTGCGGACTCGCCTTGCCGTGCGGATAACATTTTTGGCGAAAAAGTCGAACAGGTGGTAGAGTCTCTCCACCAGCGGGACACCGCATTCGACAAATTCGCCCGCCGGCAGCCTTCAGCTTCTACCTCTACAGGTAGACGATTTTTCGGGGGAAGGAAGACTGTTCCCTATACTTCTGGCAAGCGTAGGTACAATCCTCCTTCCCGACAGCCTGCGGCCCAGGCTAAGCCCCAGCGCGCTCGCTCTCGTCAGCAGCGTGCGCCTCAGCAAGGCCCCGCGGCTCCCCAGCAAAAGCAAGGGGCGAGCTTTTGACTGGCTCCAGCAGAGCATAGCCGACATCCAAGTGTCAGTGCCGGGCGACCTGCCAGTCGGGGGGAGGTTGAAAGCTTTTCACCAAAGGTGGCCTCTCATAACCTCCGATCAGTGGGTTCTCCAAATAGTCCGGCAAGGATACACCCTCAATTTGGCCTCAAAACCTCCAAATTGTCCACCGGGAGCTCAGTCTTACAGCTTCCAGCACAAGCAGGTACTTGCAGAGGAACTCTCCGCCCTTCTCAGCGCCAATGCGGTCGAGCCCGTGCCATCCGGGCAAGAAGGGCTGGGATTCTATTCCAGGTACTTCCTTGTGGAAAAGAAAACAGGGGGGATGCGTCCCATCCTAGACCTAAGGGCCCTGAACAAGTATCTCGTAAAAGAAAAGTTCAGGATGCTTTCCCTGGGCACCCTTCTCCCCATGATTCAGCAAAACGATTGGCTATGCTCTCTGGACTTGAAGGATGCCTATACACACATCCAGATACTGCCAGCTCACAGACAGTATCTGCGATTTCAGCTGGGCACACGCCACTTCCAGTACTGTGTGCTACCCTTTGGGCTCGCCTCTGCACCCAGGGTGTTCACAAAGTGCCTAGCTGTGGTAGCAGCGGCGCTTCGCAGGCTGGGGGTGCACGTGTTCCCATATCTCGACGATTGGCTGGTGAAGAACACATCCGAGGCAGGAGCCCTGCAGTCCATGCAGATGACTATTCGCCTCCTGGAGCTACTGGGGTTTGTGATAAATTACCCAAAGTCCCATCTTCTCCCAGTGCAGAAACTCGAATTCATCGGAGCCCTGCTGGATTCTCGGACGGCTCGCGCCTATCTCCCAGAGACGAGAGCCAACAACTTGTTGTCCCTCGTCTCGCGGGTGCGAGCATCCCAGCAGATCACAGCTCGGCAGATGTTGAGATTGCTGGGCCACATGGCCTCCACAGTTCATGTGACTCCCATGGCCCGCCTTCACATGAGATCTGCTCAATGGACCCTAGCCTCCCAGTGGTATCAGGCCGCTGGGGGTCTAGAGGACGTGATCCACCTGTCCACGAGTTTTCTCGAATCCCTGTTTTGGTGGACGATTTGCTCCAATTTGACTCTGGGACGTCCCTTCCAAATTCCTCAGCCACAAAAAGTGCTGACCACGGATGCGTCTCTCCTGGGATGGGGAGCTCATGTCGATGGGCTTCACACCCAAGGAAGTTGGTCCCTCCAAGAACGCGATCTACAGATCAATCTTCTGGAGTTGCGAGCGATCTGGAACGCTCTGAAGGCTTTCAGAGATCGGCTGTCCCACCAAATTATCCAAATTCAGACAGACAATCAGGTTGCCATGTACTATGTCAACAAGCAGGGGGGCACCGGATCTCGCCCCCTGTGTCAGGAAGCCGTCAGCATGTGGCTCTGGGCTCGCCGTCAGGGCATGGTGCTCCAAGCCACATATCTGGCAGGCGTAAACAACAGTCTGGCCGACAGGTTGAGCAGGATTATGCAACCTCACGAGTGGTCGCTCAATTCCCGTGTGGTGCGACAGATCTTCCAGGCGTGGGGCACCCCCCTGGTGGATCTCTTCGCATCTCAAGTGAACCACAAGGTCCCTCAGTTCTGTTCCAGGCTTCAGGCCCACGGCAGACTGGCGTCGGATGCCTTCCTCCTGGATTGGGGGGAAGGTCTGCTGTATGCTTATCCTCCCATACCTCTGGTGGGGAAGACTTTGTTGAAACTCAAGCAAGACCGAGGCACCATGATTCTGATTGCTCCCTTTTGGCCGCGTCAGATCTGGTTCCCTCTTCTTCTGGAGTTATCCTCCGAAGAACCGTGGAGATTGGAGTGTTTTCCGACCCTCATCACGCAGGACGTCGGGGCTCTTCTGCATCCCAACCTCCGGTCCCTGGCTCTCACGGCCTGGATGTTGAGGGCGTAGACTTTGCCTCTTTGGGTCTGCCAGAGGGTGTCTCCCGCATCTTGCTTGCTTCCAGGAAAGACTCCACTAAGAGAAGTTACTTCTTTCATTGGAGGAGGTTTGCCGTCTGGTGTGACAGCAAGGCCCTAGATCCTCGCTCTTGTCCTACACAGACCCTGCTTGAATACCTTCTGCACTTGTCTGAGTCTGGTCTGAAGACCAACTCCGTAAGGGTTCACCTTAGTGCAATCAGTGCATACCATTACCAAGTGGAAGGTAAGCCGATCTCAGGACAGCCTTTAGTTGTTCGCTTCATGAGAGGTTTGCTTTTGTCAAAGCCCCCTGTCAAGCCTCCTACAGTGTCATGGGATCTCAATGTCGTTCTCACCCAGCTGATGAAACCTCCTTTTGAGCCACTGAATTCCTGCCATCCGAAGTACTTGACCTGGAAGGTCATTTTCTTGGTGGCAGTTACTTCGGCTCGTAGAGTCAGTGAGCTTCAGGCCCTGGTAGCCCAGGCCCCTTACACCAAATTTCATCACAACAGAGTAGTCCTCCGCACTCACCCTAAGTTTCTGCCAAAGGTCGTGTCGGAGTTCCATCTGAACCAGTCAATTGTCTTGCCAACATTCTTTCCCCGTCCTCATTCCTGCCCTGCTGAACGTCAGCTGCACACATTGGACTGCAAGAGAGCATTGGCCTTCTACCTGGAGCGGACACAGCCCACCAGACAGTCCGCCCAATTGTTTGTTTCTTTTGACCCCAATAGGAGGGGAGTGGCTGTAGGGAAACGCACCATATCCAATTGGCTAGCAGATTGCATTTCCTTCACTTACGCCCAGGCGGGGCTGGCTCTTGAGGGTCATGTCACGGCTCATAATGTTAGAGCCATGGCTGCGTCGGTAGCCCACTTGAAGTCAGCCTCCATTGAAGAAATTTGCAAAGCTGCGACGTGGTCATCTGTCCACACATTCACATCTCATTACTGCCTGCAGCAGGATACCCGACGCGACAGTCGGTTCGGGCAGTCAGTTCTTCAGAACCTGTTTGGGCTTTAGGATCCAACTCCACCCCCCGAGGGCCCTGTTTGTTCTGTTCCAGGCTGCACTCTCAGTTAGTTGGTAAATTTTTTAGGTCAATCTCAGTTATGTCCTCGCCGTTGCGAGGCCCAATTGACCATGGTTGTTGTTTTGAGTGAGCCTGGGGGCTAGGGATACCCCATCAGTGAGAACAAGCAGCCTGCTTGTCCTCGGAGAAAGCGAATGCTACATACCTGTAGAAGGTATTCTCCGAGGACAGCAGGCTGATTGTTCTCACAAACCCGCCCGCCTCCCCTTTGGAGTTGTGTCTTCCCTTGAAGTGTATTGTCTTGCTACATACTGGACTGGCCGGCTCGAGCCGGTTTTGGGCGGGAAGACGGCCGCGCATGCGCGGTGCGCTCGGGCGCGCGAGGGCTAGCAAAGGACTTTGCTAGTGAAGTTTCCGATTGGAGGGGCTGCCGTGGACGTCACCCATCAGTGAGAACAATCAGCCTGCTGTCCTCGGAGAATACCTTCTACAGGTATGTAGCATTCGCTTTACTTGGCATGCATGAAAAAGGTGAAAGCCTGGTTTTTAAATTAGATTGTTAGTTTTTCTTCTTTTTGAACAACATTATATGGAATTCAAGAATGGACTTTTAATTGGATTTTTAGTTGATGGGGCTGAGTGGGGTAGTCAAGTTGAATGCAATAAAGATGATGGGAGTTAAGTAGATTGGATGGGATGGGTTGGGGAAGTGGTTGAGGTGGAGGGTTTTTGTGATATTTTATTGACATTTGTAACATGGTTCAAACTGTTTTTGATGAGGTATATTGTCAAGTACTGCTAATTATATTTAATAATCCAGTACTAGGCTAACTTTCTTCAATTGGTTGCAATTATCTTAATCTACAATTACATAAACAACCATAGCATATAATTATCAATCTTTATTCAAAACTTTTCATTTAATATATCACAATGTTATTCATCACTCATTAAAAAATATACAACCCAACACTCTTCCATGCATGAGTGTGATGTTTAAGAATGTATGGAAGAGTGTTGGGTTGTATATTTTTTAATGAGTGATGAATAACATTGTGATATATATTAAATGAAAAGTTTTTGAATAAAGATTGATTATTATATGATATGGTTGTCTAATATATATATATATATTTTTTTTTTCCTACTGGGAATGATAATTTTCTATGCTCTCTTGCATTTCAGTCAAGAATTGCCTTAAATGGCTGACAACAATTTAGAAAGCATCTTATATATTTCATAATGCATCCATACCCATTCCCTGTCCGTATTACACCCCTTCCCAGAAATTAACAAAAATATATTGCGTGATTAGTGCAAGTTACTGTAAAATGCCTTAACACGTTTTGCAGTAAGCCTTTTTTGGTGTGCTGCTAACCTCACATTAGGGCTTAATACCGTTTAGTAAATTGGCCCCTAAATTATTTCACAGTTGGACTCCTTTTACAAAAACACTTTCCTTGTAATCTATACCAGACCAGTCCAGACTAATGGGTTGTGTCCATCTACCAGCGGAAGGTGGATGGTCCTAGTGGATGGTGGACGGATCGTGCAGCTGCTCTGGATTGCTTTCTGGTAGCTCCTGTCCCAGATTCTTCTGGTGACAATGGAGCCAGGGGTGTGCTGGTAGCCGTGTTGGGGCTAGTTTTAGATGATACTCAGTGGTCCTGAGTTCATCTGCCAGCTAGGGTGATATCCAGTGACCCTGGTTTCCCCCCCCCCCCCCTCCCCTGGCTGGTGGTAGGTATATCTGAATTTCTGCCTCTGAGGTAAGCCTTTATTTATTCCTGTAACTAGTGAAGAAGGTTGTTTAAAAAAAAAAAAGGAAACTTTGTTTTTCCCTCCTTTTCTGCCTCTGAGGTAAATCTTTATTTATTCCTGTCACTAGTGAAGGAGGTTGTTTAAAAGAAAAAAAGGAAACTTTGTTTTTCCTTCTTTCTCTTGCCTGTTACCTGATTTATTATCCTGCCTTTGGCAATGTATTCTAGGGGGGCTGCTTGTGAAGTTTCTTTGAATTTCGCTGGCTGGCATCTGATTCTGATCTTGGACTCTTCTGAGCTGGTACCAGTTGCTTTGATTCTTGTTTTGGCAGCAGTTTTTCCTTCGTTAGGTAGGTTCTGGTTCTCTAGTCCCTGCGGATCCCTCCTGTCTGCTCTGGTTTGTCTGCAGTGGCGGGGGTCTGAGTTGTCCTTGGTGTGCAACTGCTAGCTCATATCCCTCTTCTGAGTACCCTCAGGAGCGCCATTCTTGCTAGTCTTTTGCTTGGACTCACTTCAGTGTCTCTTTACGGGAATGTGCCTTTTTAGGACTAGTTTGCCACAGCTGTTCCTTGATTTCCCTTGCTTTCGGGCGGGAATTTTAGCCTGGCACAGGTGGATTTTGCCTTTTCTATTTTCAAGCGCCTCTATCCTGGCACTCCTTCCTTTTTGTGTAAGCAGTTCTTTTCTGCTGAACAGATCTATTGCTGTGCATCTGGATTATCACCTCTTAGCTCTGCGCTTTTCTCTACTTTTCTGCAGGGAAGTGGCTGTGTTCAGGGTCTGGAGTTTGACTATCCCTTAGCTGGTTTTTCCTCGGTTTGGTGTTAGTGGCCAGCTTCCTCTTTGTTCCTTCCTTTGTTTCTTGCTCACTGCCTTACGGCTGCATTGTGCTCCCTATGGTCTGAGGATTCCAGATCTGTGGTTCTTACCTCCCTCTTGGCAGGAGTTCTTTCTCTGCGTTGATTGCTGCTCCGTCTCAGTTACCCAGGAGGGTAGTCGTGGCTCAGAGACTACTTGGGGGTTGAGAGTGTCTCTTGGGGCATGGGGCCTTCTCTTCTTGTAGTTTTAGTCCCTCTGGGCCAGGAGAATGCAGCACCAGGTCTGCATCTGCACAAGTTGTGCTCCTTTCTTGTTGGCCTCCTGACAGCACCTTCTTCTCTGGCTGTTCCCTGGGGCTCCATCTGTGCATTTTGCTTGTTGAGCACAGCTCCATCGCTGCATGTTGAGCGCTGCTCCATCGCTGCATGTTGAGCGCTGCTCCACAGTTCCAGGTTAGCTTTAGCTCCATCGTTGTATGTAGAGGACAGCTCTATCATGGCATGTTGAGTGAAGTTCCTTCGCTGCATATTCTGCAACCTTTAATCTCTGCATGTTGAACGCAGCTCCATTGTCGCATGTTGAGTGTAGTTCTTTCTCTGTAGGTCTCAGTGTGGGGTGCAGTCCTGTGTCTGCCTGTGGAACGCAGCTCCTTGTCTGTGTGTGGCATGCAGCTCTCTCTCTCTCTGCGTATGGAATGCAGCTCCCTGTCTGCGTGCAGTGCGCAGCTCCCACCCCCCTGTTGAGTGTAGCTGCAGCTCTGTGTGTTTAGCATAACTCTTTTCTGCAGATTGGGTGCAGTTCCAGGACAGATTCATGTCTGTGTAGAATGCATAACTCCTTTCAGGTGTCTGGAGCGCAGCTCCTTGTTTGCGTGTGGAAAACAGCTCCTTGTCTGCGTTTTATACACGGTTCCATCGCTACCACAGCTTCAGTTTTGCAGGTACCTCTAACATCCAGCTCTTTCAGTGGAGCACTGCTCATCCTCTGTCTGTTACTCTCAGCTTCTTTTCTGCTTGTTCAGTGCATTTCTATCTTTGCCAGAGGTGCGCAACTCCTTCTTTGCCCGTGGCGCATGGCTCAGTTTGTGTGCTTTGAAGTGCAAATCCGTTTGTTCTCGTTGAGCATGGATCCTACTTTGCCTGATGAGCTCAGCTTCGTTTCTGTCCCTTGAGCACAGTTCAGTCTCTGACTGTGGAGCATATTTTCCTTTGCCTGTTGGGCACTGTTTTCACCTTGTCGGTCAACCCCAGCTCTTTTCTGCGGGTTGGATATAGTAACTTCTCGGCAGCTGTGGCTTACCGCAGTTAGATTGCTGGACAAGGCTGCCTTGTCTCCTGTTAGCTGTCATTCCTGTGGCATCTTTTCTTGCCGTAGCCTCTTGGTGGTTGGCAAGAAGCTTCTCCATTGCTGGAGTTTGAATTTGTCTTTGTTCCTTTTGTGTCTTCTTGGCACCTTGGGGGTCTTTGTCTCCTTTTGTTCTCTTGGCTCTGTTCTTTCATCCCTAAGTCCAGAGCGAGCTGGTTTAGGAGTACTCTCTTTCTACAGTTGTACCTTGGTATACTGCTGCCCTTTTCTTCATGGTTCTCCTGGAGAGACTAGTGCTCCACTTAGTTGGTTCTCTGGAGTCTCTTCTTCTTCTGTGGCGTTTGATTCTTTCACTAGGCACGGGTCTGGGTGGTTCCTGGGCCTTGCTTCCTTCTATGAAGTGTGGCACACTGTTTGGGGTTGCGTTCTCCTAGTACTTGTTAGGGTTGCTTCCTCCGATCATCTTGTACTCAAGGCAGACCAGCAGGTTTGGGAGTTAGCCTTTGTCCTGCCAGAGTTCAGAGAAGTGGATCCTGGTCTAGGAGAGACAGTTCTTCTCCTTGTTGCTCGGATACGACTGTTGCCTCCCTTCCAAGGGGGGGCCTTTGGCATGAGTATCTTTGCTGCTTCTTTTGCTACTCTTGGGGTACATAGTTTATCTTTTGCTCAGGACGTTTGTTTTACGTCCTACAGCTTCATTTCCTTTTCTAGTGTCTAACTGTTCCATTTTGGTAGCCTGGTGGTTCAGATATTCAGATCCTTTTCTGCTGATCAGTTTTTGCTGTGTGTATAGCTTTGTTGATTTTTCAACCTTCTGCATTCTTCTTTCCCCCCCCCCCCCCCCCCCCCCTCTTTGGGAAACTGCTTTGCTACATCCCATTAGTCTGGACTGGTCTGGTAGAGATGACAAGGAAGGAAAAATTATGTTCTTACCTGATAATTTCCTTTCCTTTAATCATACCAGACCAGTCCAGATGCCCTCCCTGGCTAATGTCTGTCAGGGTGTTGTTTCGTTTAGGTATCCCTGGCTGTTCCATAACGCTTCAATACGGTGGGATGTCTTACAGCACTGCCTACTTCATCTTCTCTATTCAATCTCCTTCCACTTGTTGTGCCAGCTCTGTATGACTCCTGTTACTTGGGATCACGGAGTTCATTCCTCGTATTCAGGGGTAGATCTCTATGTGTTTGGGCAAGCTCAGTATGGACCATTCCCTCCCGTTTACTGGGAGGTTGCAGTTGCCTTCAGCCGAGCAGGAACAGTGAGGTTCTGCATATTGGCTCCAAGAGTTTGCCTGTTTGTATTAACTGTGTTTTCTTCTAGACTTCAGAGCACCATTGCTTGGCTATTCGAAATACTGAACATTCCAGGCTGCACGATACCCTTAAGGGGCAGTTCACTTGGAACTATTTTCTCTGTCTCCTTCCGCTGGTAGATGGATACAACCCATTAGTCTGGACTGGTCTGGTATGATTAAAGGAAAGAAAATTATCAGGTAAGAACATAATTTTTCCTTGTTTGTGACATTCGACCATGCAATAGAGAGGAAGGGCCAATAGTCAAAGGATTTATTCTCCTAACTTTGGGCTCTGTTTACTAAGCTGTTCTGTCGGCGTGCACACTTTCTAGTGTGTGCTAAAAATTAGCACGCACTAACGATAGAGAGACCCATTATATTCTTATGGGTGTCTCTATCAGCGCGTGCTAATTTTTTAGCGTGCGCACCTACAGAGTGGCTTAGTAAACAGGGCCCTTTGAGAGTTATGCTCATAAATTGGCCTCTTTGAAAATTTACTAGAGCTCAGTGCATAAATTTTTACTCAGAATTTCACTGAACTCTTAAATTTAGGAGCATGAAAAAGTGGATGACAGGGGCAGATTTAGGGCAGGGAAAATAAGTTAGGGGCTTAGCACTGATTTTCATCATTAGCCTCATATATTAGGCTTATAAATCTAGGCAAATGAATGGCAGGCTTAATTTAATGAGCATAATGTAACCCCTAGGGGTTAAAATAAAATTACCTGAGGCTGCTAGGGTGGTTACCCGAAAAGCAAGTGGGCTGCAGGTGGGCGTGCGGTTATCTGGCATGCGCTGCAGGGGTGCCTCAAGGAGGGATTGACAGCTGACAGCATGAGCCAGATGGAGGGGCGGCGACCTCGGGGCGGGGGGGGGGGGGGGGGGGCATGGTGAAAGCCTGAAACTGTGCCTCCAACGTTCTGAACGCTGCTATATTGTGATTGGGCATTGTCGTTGGTGACGCATTTGGAAGTGGGAGACAAAAGCACGAATGCCTCAAGGCTTATGTCCACGTAGTCAGCTTCAGAACGTTGGCGGTGTTTTGAAGCTGTTTAGTGGACTGTATGTTAGTGCAGGGGCTCATGCTGGGCTCGTGTCATGTTATGACATAGTAAAAGAGTCTTTCTGGCCCATTATGTGGGCTGAAGCTTGCCGCTTTATTGAGTGACCCACAGCATTTGCAGACGCTATTGAAAAACATTAGCAAACCTTTAAGGTTTATATTGTTTTATTAAACCTCCTTCGTTTTGCATTCTTTCTGTTAGGAAAGGAGTTGGGGGGGGGGGGGGTTGGGGAGTTTGATGGGTCTTTTTTAGCTATACCTATATGGTGGCTGCTGGGGAAAACTGGCTTCAGCTTTTTGACATCATGCTTGTTCCTGACTTATTAAACCTCCTTGTTAATACCAACTTCCACAAACTACTGAAGAGACATCTCTTTAATAAGGTATACAACAAAGATCAACAAATGTGAACTCCTCCACATGCATCCAGTATTGCCTTATAATATTTGCCTTTATATCATGCTTATTCATTATCATGTAACCCAAATCCTTTATATCATGCTCTTTTACTATCCTTTGTATCATCCTTTTACGATGCTTTATCACTATCATGTTGCCCAAAATCCTTCCATAAAACTAAATATATATTCTATTATATATTTCCAATATTCATGATGTATTGTAAGCCACATTGACCCTGCAAAGAGGTGGGAAAATGTGGGATACAAATGCAATAAATAATAATAATAATAACTGTGTGTTAGGCAGTTGGGAGGGAGGTAGGTTTGATGCTGAATAGACCTGTGTTGACGGTCTCTGATCAGCTGTGAGGAAAAGTCTGTTTTAAAACATTAAGTGAATTTTAGGAATTTATTGTATGTTGAGATGTGTGACTGAATTAATTAATTAATTTTAAAAGCCTTCCGCATCTTTTAAGGCTTATAGAGTTGTGGCTGAGAGCTGTTTGGAAAAGCTGCTGTTTTAATAATAAAATAATTTGATATATCAAACAATATTATTAATAATTTGATAAACTGATGAGGCTTGTTTAGCTAAAAATGTCACACACTGAGTACTTATGACAAATGTGTTTTCTGCTGTGCACATCTTAAGTCTGTTATTCTGAAGTGGGTTCTGTGATAAATTATTAATTGGAAAACTTCCGCTGAACCTTAGAATAAAATACTTTGAAAAGAAAAAGTAATTAAATTGATTTAAAAATACAGTGGACTTTAGAGCAGCTGTGGGCTGTTCTGTTGGAGTAGACTTTAAAGTCTCTGAATTGTATACCAATCTCAGTAGGGGAAAGCTAGACAGGTAAGTAATTCAAGAGTCATATAACAAGATTACTTGAATTTCTGAATTAGTTAGGGTTTAGGTTTTATTTTTTTAGTTTTTAAAGTTCAGAATAGTAGGTACCCTGGACCTGGTTCCTGGTTCCTGTCATCATCACGCATAAGGTACCCAACGATAAAAGAAAGGTGAAGATCCGAAGAAATACGAGAAAGCTGGAAGAAATAGCTAAGTTACTTAATACATCTATTGTAAGCCCACAGGGGTGCTCTCTGGTGTGCAGCGGCCCTATAGTGGCTCCTGCCCAGCCTCACCAGCCCTCGGCTTCAGGGAACCACCTTGAAACCAGACTTCTCTGTGTCTCCGTTGACTCGGGCCTCTATGTTTGGTCATCCCCTTTCCCTCAGGGTGACCTCTTCATTAACCGGCAGTCCTGGCCCGGCCTCCCCGCTGTATCTCCTGGTAACCGACCCACCTTACCAGTTCTTCTGGTGGGGCCCCCGGGTCACCCTTCTCTGGAAGATAGCACAGCTTCCTCTCCTCGGACACATAGTCCTTCCTCCTCAGCCCTGGGACACATAGTTCCGGCCTCTAGGCTCCCATCTCCTCTCCCTCGGGCAAAACTCCCTCCTTTGCTGAGAGGAAGCTATTTATGAGTGTCCAATAAACCTCCCCCACCTCTTGAGACCTCGCCCCTCTGGTTCCAGAAAGATCTGGCCTAGAAGTCTTGTCTCACTCCCCCAGCTATCTCTGGAGCTCCCCCTACTGGCCCATACATGCCAATACTCAGCTAAATCCCCGGAGCTCCCAGTTTCCATGGGAGAGCGCCCTCTGGCGGCCTCTTCAAGTAAGGGCAGACACTGTGGTTTATCACACTATACAAGTACATAGAGAACAGACTCACAAGAGACTAACTAGGGGGGACTAAAACAAAAACATATATATTATACTTACCTGCTCCTTTAATGAAGAACCTTAAAAAGAAATAAAAACAAAGAATCAATTCTTATAAACTAGAGGAATTTAAAAATAACTTATTGATGTTAAATGTATGTTTAGTTATAGAATCTTGTTGATCTCAAAATTGATACTTACCTGATAAATTCATATTATGTTCAGAACTGTTATGGTTTGTTTGCCTATGAAGGAAAGAAATACATTGTCAAACATAGTAGAAATTTTATGTTAAATTAATAATTTTAAATAAATTTATTTAACTTTAAAGGTAAAATATCTCCCTGACTGAGTTACTTATTTTAGATTTATTCCCCTCCTATTTTAGATTTATTCCCCTCCTATTTTAGAAATAGGAAGGCGAGGCTAGTGACAATATTTGGACCTTTACCTCCGTTTTGATGGAGTATATCAGAGGTAAACACCTGGGGTACAGTAGGATATACTTTTATCCTTGAAGGTGAGGTCACAATAACTTTTAAGATCCTAAATTAAGATGAAGTTTCAGCTGAAAAGTTATGCTCATAAATTTGGCTGAAAATATGATGTGAACTTGGGAATATAAATTTAGGATCTCAGTTTTTTTTTAATATCGGGCCAGAAATTTTTAAGCAGATCATCAAACTGAATCTAAACTAAACATTTACAGGTTGTATTTTATTACTTATTGCTTAATTTAACCCAGTTCATCAAAATTAAAACAACTCGACAATGTCACAGTCTCACTTTTGTGTGTGTATATGTGGCTTTTTTTTTTTAGCAAAACATATTATGGAAAGACTCTCCATCTGCAAAGCAGATCTTAAAAAGGGCACATTTATAACTTTTCTCTTTAGTCCAAGATGGAGTCTACCTTTTCAGTCTTGTTCAGTTTGTATTAGAGTTGATAATCACATACTGAAAAATAGACAAATAAAATAAAACACCGTAATCATAATCACGGATTCATAATCCCTGTCTGCCGAACTTGAAATCTCAGGGAGCATTAGCACCAGAAAGAGTGTTGAAGGCTATGGAAAAATAGTGTGACTTCAGTAATAAAGCAATTAACAAAAGATAGACCTGGCCCTTTATTATAGCATTACAAAGTGGATTACACAGCTGTAGCATGTCTTCCATTTGTCTTACTGAACAGTTTGTTTGCTTAAGGCATGGAAGGCTTGAGGGTTTTCCTAAACAGAAGTTCATATGAACACCACATTGGCAGAAGTCCCTGGATTCTGGAATGGGTCAAACTATTTTGGGATCAATACTGTTTTTACCTGTCATCCAGTATTTTTATTGTAGGAATATACTGCAAAACAGAGGCATGCCATACTCTTACTGCTTGAGTCCATGTTCTTCCTCTCCTTATTTCCCTCTATTCATTTTCCACTTGTCCTAGAATGACATCATACTGATTTGTGGTTGGACGTAGGGGTAAGCATTTAGTGCACTATTAATGGGATAAATATTTTTTTTAATTTTAACTACGATTAAATTTTTTAATCATGATCAAGATGTTAAACTCTAGCCTGTTGTCCAGCATTGCTTTCTCTCCCCTGCCTATTCTATTTCACCTTGCCATAATGTAGCGGAGAGAAGACATCAGTGTCAGATGCAAGTAGCATGTGGGAATCACTGCCGGAGTCCCTAAGAAAAGCCAGATAAATGTGTGTGTGTGTGTGTGTGTGTGTGTGTGGGGGGGGGGGGGATCAGCAGCAGGAAAGGAGAGAAATTGGTGTCTATATGTCAGGGGTAACAGGTTTTATAGCAGAAGGGGAGGCACTTGGGTGTATGTACAGGGGAAGGATGAAGCAGGAGAGGAGAAAGATGTACCTGTATGGAAGGGAGGGGGAACAAAGTGCTGTGGGAAGGAAGTGTGTGTATGCAACTTTCCATTATATTCAGCAGGTTTAAAAAATTTCCATGCAATAGGAATTTACTTGTAGCAAGCTATCCAGCCCAGATGTACAATTAATCATATGACTAAAATTTTTATACCACGATTAGTTTTGAAAAGGTTCGTTTGCGGATTAATACCTTTCAAATATTTGAACGCCTGTATCATATCACCCCTGTTTCTCCTTTCCTCCAGGGTATACTTTGTACATGTTCAGGTCAGCAAATCTCTCCTCATACATCTTGTAACGCAAATCCCATACAATTCTCGTAGCTTTTCTTTGCACGGTTTCAATTCTTTTTACATCCTTAGCAAGATACGGCCTCCAAAACTGAACACAATACTCCAGGTGGGGCCTCACCAATGACTTATACAGGGGTATCAAGACCTCCTTTCTTCTGCTGGTCATGCCTCTCTCTATACAGTCTAGCAACCTTCTAGCTATGGCCACCGCCTTGTCACACTGTTTCGTCACCTTCAGATCCTCAGATACTATCACCCCAAGATCCCTCTCCCCATCTGTACATATCATACTCTCACCGCCTAACACATACGTCTCCCGTGGATTTCTACTCCCTAAGTGCATCACTTTGCATTTCTTTGCATTGAATTTTAATTGCCAAACCTTAGACCACTCTTCTAGCTTCTGCAGATCCTTTTTCATGTTTGGTGTCTGTTACAAATCTTAGTATCATCCACAAAAAAGCAAACTTTACCTTCTAACCCTTCGGCAATGTCACTCACAAATATATTGAATGAATCGGCCCCAGCACCGATCCCTGAGGCACTCCACTACTCACCTTTCACTCATCCAAGCGAATTCCATTAACCACCACCCTCTGACGTCTGTCCGTCAACCAGTTCCTAATCCAGTTCACCACGTCGGGTCCTATCTTCAGCCTGTCAAGTTTATTCAAGAGCCTCCTGTGGGGAACCGTGTCAAAAGCTGCTGAAATCTAAGTAGATTACTTCTATAGCACTTCCATGATTCAATACTCTGGTCACCCAGTCAAAGAATTCAATGAGATTTGTTTGGCACAATTTACCTTTGAAAGCCAATAAGTTGCAAGATCTGAGACAACAAGATGGCCGTCCGATCCTCCGGTGCCCATACTCTGCATAGACAGGGAACATGACAGACTCCACTGCACCTCAGGAATTAACAGGTCTATAAATAATTAGGAAACACATGGGAGAAAAACCACCGAGGACTTCAGAGCTACAAATAATTAGCAAATGCCTGGGAGAAAAAGCAAGTTTTTGTACCTTTTTAACAATTTCTTTTACAAACTTTCAAGACTCATATTGACTTAGTGGTTTTGGGCTTGTTCCAGGTTTGGGCGGCCATCTTAGTAGGGGGCAGCTTAAGTTCTGGCAGCCAGCTTGGAGTAGGGCAGCTTCAGGAAGGAAGCCCATATTTGGGCGTAGGGTGTCACCGATGGGGGCAGCCATCTTGATTTCAGCTGTGCTAGTTTGGGCCTCATTTCTACACTATTTAAGACTCTGCCCTCAGTCCTTCCGTGCTTCGGCTTCTACTCAGTTCTCTGATTAGTTGCAGTGCTTTTGGATCTGCTGCTGACCGCTGCCTGGTATCGACCTCTGCCTGTCCCTGGATCTGCTATTGACCACTGCCTGGTATTGACCTCTGCCTGTTCCTGGATCTGCTATTGACCGCTGCCTGGTATCGACTTCTGCCTGTCCCTGGATCTGCTGTTGACCGCTGCCTGGTATCGACCTCTGCCTGTCCCTGGACCTGCTACTGACCGCTGTCTGGTACCAACCTCTGCCAGTTCCTGGATCTGCTATTGTCTGCTGCTTGGTACTGACCACTGCCTGTCCCTGGATCTTCTGTTCTGTGCTGCCTGGTCTAACCCTGTGGACTTTGTGCTGAACTTTGTTCTCTCTGCTGGTTGGCTACCTGTACTCGGGCTCAACCCCTGGGGAAAGGTGGGAGACACAGGGGGAACTCGGGGTTTTGACCGACAGCCCGGTGAGGGGTTTCCCTCATCGAGTACAAGGACTCACCTCTCCTTGTAGAAAGCATTACAGATTCCTCTACAGCCAGCTCCCCTCTGTTTCCGTTACTTGTTGTGGTACCTTTTTACACCTATATACATTTTCCTTGTTACTTACTGTTTATTGTTTGGTTCTGTGCACTGCCCTGGTGTTGTTTTGATGAAGGATAACCTAACAATACTGTAAATAAATAAATAAATAAATAACAAAAATGTCCCAAACCTAATACAAGTGTAATCTCTACCATGTCTAAATAAGAATATGACCTAATAGACAATCCAAGGGGCATCTCCTCTTAATTACAAGCCACTGAGTCCATCGTACTATCATAATTCACTGCACTGAACATAGCTGATCAATCAAGGTAAATCTGTAACCCTTACCCATTGGATAGTGCAGATCATCCACAAATGAGCCCACAAGAGTTTCTATAGAGAAATTTGAGTGAAAGACAAATTGGCCATTATTGGGAGGAAAGATTCATGCAAATTCTCCATTTCTTGGGGGGAAAAATTATGTAATCATTTAATTGAGCAGTGACCACTTTAGAGAGAATAGGCAAAGGCTAGTCTATGGTTCCTAGACTATTTTCAGAATGAGTTTCAATTGGGTACACTTTAAACTAATAAGAAGCTTCCCCCTTCAAAAGGGGTAAATTAGTTCTTATTTACTAATTGTCTATCCATGAGTCCCTCCAGACCAGCCCAGAAGCTTGGGTTTGTCCTGTCCTGCCAGGAGATGGAGACTGAGAACTATTGAGTTATGATGTCATCACTTAAGAACCCTATGCAGTTCCCTAGCCCAGTCAGTATTTATCATAACAAACAGAAGGCAATTCGAAGGGGGGGGGGGGGACCCTAGGAACTAGTGAACCACTCAACAGATAACTGCTAAAGAAAGATAAAGTCCTCCAGGAATAACGAACTAGCCAAAATCAAAATCTTTACACTACAGGAGATAGAAAACAAACTGATTCTAAGAATCATGAGTAGCTTCTGGACTGGTCTGAAGGGAGTCAAAGAGAGAAAATTTGCAGCTAACAACCAATTTACCCTTCCTTATCACACAAGACCACTTATATATTCTGATATTTCTCAACATTTGCTTATTTCCGATCTGAAGAACAAGGGCTACCTTTGAAAGCTAATCAAAAAAGGTATCCTCTTATTTTCTTTTCTATGTTTTAATTAATTTCTATTTATTACCTAACTGGACTAACACAGCTACCACACCATTTTGCAATATAAGGAAAATGAAGTCCATACTGAACTGTTTTCCTCTTGCTGGCAGTCGGACATAATTCATTCATCTGGATTGGTCTGGGTTGTACTTTTGTTGTTTTATGGCTTTTACAAAGCCCCTGGTCCTCAGTAGGTCAAGTGGCAGTTTGAGAGTCTGCTGTCTTTGGTTCAGGGGATTGGTTCAGCAACTGACCCTTCAGTTCCAGGGACCTTTTGTCTCTAATAAAAGGGACCAGAGGTTGTACATTCATGTCATTCTGCATTAGTAAGCTTTATTCTTAGTAGCCCATTCACTCAGGGTGAGTGTCTAAGATATGCCAACTTCACAGCAATCATATTGGATACCTTTCCTTCTATGAAATATAAGCCAGGCCTGTTGGTTCCAGGACCTCCTGGCTCTTGTACTTAAGAAAACATCTTCCTTGTTAGAGGCCTGGGTTTATGCAGATTAGGGTCTAGCTACATTCAAGCCTTATTCAACTAACTTCCTATATTCTCCTCTAATAAGCTGGGGGGGGGGGGGGGTATTTCTGTATTTAAAGTGTTTATTAAATATCAAATAGACTGAGCCCTTTTGAGTAAGAACTCATTTAAACAGTCTCCTCATCCTGGACAGGACAAAACTCATCATGACTTTTCAGTCCTGTCCTCCACACCCAGTTGTTCATCTCAGTTGAAAAACAAATACTTCAGGATCAAAGGTAAGTACTTTGTCCAAACTTTGGCTCTTGCTTAGGGGTCCATGCCCCAGGGTTGCAGCTGATCTGTCACACAGCTATGACTGTAGACACCTGTCCTTGCCAGGCTGCTCCCCTCTCTGCCTCTAGAGAGTTCTTTTCAAGGAAGCCCAGGCTCCTTCTAGCCCTCAACCTATCGGTTGGCCTGCCTCATTATTATCTTTATTAGGACTTTTACTGGGCTTCTCCCAAGCCTTTAATAATAGAGGCAGTACTTCCTCTTTGGGCCAATTCGGATAATATACTTCTGTTTAGGCTTTCCAACTGTGGGCAGTTTCCTATTAGGCATCCCCTGAACCCAGCCTTCCAAGTCACATTTTCCAACTGTTTTCTAGCTGAACTAGTTTCTACCTAATTCCTCCTCCCTTTTATCGGTGGTTGGCGACACAGATGTTTGGGGAGGCTAAAATGGGGCAGGGAGGGGCTGGAGTAGAGCTAAAGCATGGCAATATGGGGTGTGGTGGTCCAAGTTAATATCCTTGGGGTGTGACGTATTCAGCTCTTTGTCAGCAGTAAAGAGATGGGGGGGGGGGGGGCACTTTTGAATACAGCTACTTCCCCCCCACATAGTAACTGTGTTACTGATGGTATTATACAAACCGAACACACTTCAGAGAGGTACGTGCCAAAAAATCATAGTAATACACCAAAATAATACAACATATTAAATCAATATTTGCAATATTCTGGAAATATATGGAAATATTTTAACACTTGGCTGCCAGCCAGCCTTAGCTTTCAAGTCCAACATCTTCCTGTTGACCATGGGAACAATGAACTACATTGAGCTACAATTGAGAATGACATGACCTAAATCCAAATCCAGAATCTAGTATTAGGTATAATGTAAAGTAATACACAACCTTAAAGTCATGCAGGACCAATAAAGCAAATCTACCATACCATAATAAGACTTACTTCCAGACGTCACCCAACAAAAGCTTACCTAGGAAAAGGTAATGCTGTAAATGTATCAGTGGACACAAGAACATTAATGTACCTACAGATCAATTTTACACAGACATTCAAAGCTATCAGAATAACTTGCTTCTTTCACAAATGCAGAACACAGATAGAATGTCACCAAATATGAGATAAGTAACTGCAAACGGAAAATACAAATATGTACAAAAACATTAAACAGAAACCCCAAGAAGCTGGACTCTGCATACATTGTAATACAGAGAACTAGATAAAGTGATACATTCCTTCTGTACTGTGCAAAATATAAAGATAGCAGATGTAAATTTAAGAATTATATATAGAAATAAAACTAAAGAAAATAAGTTTAAACCTTTATATTGGACTAATTTATGGGTATGTTTACTAAGGTGCGTTAGCGTTTTTAACGTGCCTCTAAATTTAAGGCGCATTAAACGCTAACGTGCCTATACATTTCTATGGGCGTTTAACGTGTGTACACCATTTTCGTGCATTAAAAATGCTAACGCGCTCATAGCGCCGCTTAGTAAGCCTAGGCCTTAATAATTTTTTGATTAGCTTTCAGAGGCTAATACCTCCTTCCTCAGGTCTGGATAGTTTGCTTACCTGAGGAATTTAGGTTTAGACCTGGTATCAATTTATTTTCTGGTTTTTTTTTTTTTTTTCCATTTATCAACTTTAATGTGGACTAACATGGCTTCCACATTATTTCACCTTAAATTTAAAAATGAAATTATTTTTTCTACCTTTGTTTGGCTATTTAGTTTTTCTAATTATAGGTGGGAGTCTCCGGTTGCTGTTTTCCTATCTTCTCTTAACTCATTCCAGGATTTCCTGTCCGTTTGTCATTGTTCTCTCTCCTTGTATCTTCTTCACCTCTTCCACATCTATCTCTGACCTTTGTATTTTCCATTCAGCTTTCTTCTATTTTATTGTCTCCCTGTCCACTCAGATTTCAGTCATGCTTAGTTTACAGTCTTCGATCTACCTGTAGTTTTCCATCTCTTTCTTCTCCCAGGTGCTCCCATTCTGCTTCTCTTATTCCCCAGTCTTTCACTGACTGTTTCCTTTCTTTCCCCCCTGCCATGTAGCATCTTTTGTCTATATCTCTTTCCTTCCATCTAAGCAGCATCTCGTTATGTGTCTTCCCTCTCTGTCCAGCCATGCAGGATCTCTTCTCTTCTCCCCCTCCCCAGAAAGAACTGTGCAGCGTCTCCTCTCCCCCCCACCCAGAACCATACAGCATCTCCTCTCTCCTCCAGACAGAATCAACTGTTTGTCTATCTGCCTGACATATTTTATTTCCTCTCTCTCACACTCACTCATTTTCTTCTGCCCCCTGCTCATGCCCCTGCCATGAAGGATTTTCTCTCTTTCTTTCTCTCTCCTCCCTTAAGAGCCATCCAGGATTCTTTCTCTCTCACTCCTTCACCCCAGCAATCCAGGATTTCCTCTCTCTCTCTCTCTCTCTACATGCCACGCAGTATCTCCTCTCTCTCTCTTTCTCTCTCTGTCCCCCCCACAGCCATCCAGGATCTCCACTCTCCCTGCCCCCCCAGCCATCCAGGATCTCCACTCTCTTTTGCTCCCACCCAACATTGCCTCTCTTTCTCTCTCCCCTCTCTCAAACCAACATCGCCTTTCTTCCCCCCCAGTAGTCCTCCTCTCTCTTTTCCCCCATGAGTCCTATCCCTCACCATCATCCCATCTCATCTCCTCACCCCACAATCATCCCATCTCTTTCTCTTCCTCCATCCCCCTTCACTCACTGATACCTCCGTTGGGCAGCTGCCTGCTTGAATCCATGGTGGCAAGAACAAATAGGAATGGTGATTTTCCCTTCCTTTCCTTGCTACAATTTCCCAGACTTGGAGGCTATAAAGAAAATTAAATCATGTGCGGGGCCAGAGCCTTGTGCGCACTGCTGATGACTCTGCTCATCTATCTCCTCCTCCTCCCTCCTTCTCCATGATGTAATTTCCTGGTTCGGGGAGGGAGGAGGAGTAGGGAGATAAGCAGAGGCAGCAGCAGCATGCACAGGGCTCCAACCCTGCTCGTGATTTAGTTTTCTTCAAACATGGAGCCTTCGAGTTGGGGAGGCAGTGGAAGGGAAGGGAAGAGAAGATCACCGTTCCTATTTGTTCTTGCCACCGTAGACTCGGGCAAGGAAGGGAATTTAGTGCTTAGGGTCTACGTGCTCCCTTTCCTTGGTTCTTGGAGTTCCCACCTCTAGCGTCAAGCCTTATGGGAGTTGTAGTTTCCTTCTCTTAAGGGGAAACTGCCATTTCCTTTGTTTATTTTAACTCCAACTGGTAATCATAGAAACAGGACAGCAGATAAGGGCCAAGTGGCCCATCCAGTCTGCCCATCCTCGGTAACCACTAAGTCTACCTTTCCTTAGGGATGCCACATGCCTGTCCCATGCTTCCTTAAGTTCTGACACAGTCCTTGTCTCCACAACGTCCACCAGGAGGTCATTCCACACATCTACCACCCTTTCCGTAAAAAAAGTATTTTCTTAGATTCCTCCTAAGCCTATTTCCTCTTAATTTCATTGTATGCCCCCTCATTCCAGAGTTTTCCTTCATTTGAAAAAGATTCACCTCCTGTACATTAATGCCACTGAGGCATTTAAATGTCTCTATCATATCCCCTCTTTCCCACCTCTCTTCCAGCGTATACATGTTGAGGTTCCTAAGCCTATCCCTATATGTTTTATGACTGAGACTGCTTACCAATTTTGTAGTCGCCCTCTGGACCAACTCCATCCTGTTTGTATCCTTCTGTAGATGTGGTCTCCAGAATTGCACACAGTACTTTAAAAGGGGTCTCACTAGAGACTTATGCAAGGGCACTATCTTTCTTCTTCCTGGTCATCCCTCTCCTTATGCAGCCAAGCATCCTTCTGGTTTGACCATCTTTTTTTTTAACCTGTTTGGAGACCTTAAGGTCATCAGACACAATCACCCCCAAGTCCCGCTCTTCTTTCATACACAGAAGCACTTCACCCCTTATGTTGTACCACTCCCCTGGATTCTTGTAACCCAAGTGCAAGGCCCTTCATTTTTTAGCATTAAATCTTGGATGCCAATTATAAGACCATTCTTCAAGCTTAGCTAGATTCTTCCTCATGCCATCCACACCCTCTGGGATGTCCACTCTATTACATGGAATCAGAGCTCCCCCCTGTGGCATCTACGTGACAGGTCCCATCCTGTACCTGTCACACTTTGTAGTCTGGAGTGATTGTGAACTCTTTGGATGTCTTTTAGCTGGTAAGGCAGTTTATTTATTCATTTGTTTATTTGCAAGAATGTATTATACCACAATTAATGCCAGAGGCATACCAAAGGACCCCTAAATGAACAAATCAACTCGTTAACCAACCTGGGAGATATTTACTCTCAGCACAGGAGTGGAATCTTGCTCTGTCTTTACATTCTTTCAATTGATGTTCTTGCAAATCAGATTTTTCTCTGAAGTGAAACATTCCTTACTTTTCTCCTTACCCTCTGAGATGAAAACTATTTCAGAGTTTAGGGCCATCAGATATGCTTTTAAAACATAGCTGTTTGCTGGTTACTTCTAGTTTTGATTGTATATTTTTTCTTTTTCTATTACCTTAGCTATTTTTTTATTAGTATATAATTTTTGGTGTGTTGGGTTATATATTTTACTTATTGTTAAATTTTTAATATTGATGCTCTGTTTTGAATGCTGTCTTAGGATTATTTTTGTGTTTACATTTCTGTTAATACAGTTGATTTTCTTTGTTTTGTTATCTATTCTATAAATCTGTGGATGAAAAAGCAGGCTATGAATCTTAATTGTATAGACCCTGATGCTCTTATGAATTTTGAACACAATAGTATACAATGCATGTATTTTTAAAAATTATATAAAATGGTAGATTAAATGGAACCATGGTATTATATCAATAATATTGAAGAAATAGTAGGCTGATTCTGTAGATGTCATGTAAATATTTGGAAAAGTGTTCAAAATTTGACATATGGCATAGAGGCTGAGCTGTGAATCAAGCTCTGAAGCTCCATTGCAGTTTAACATTAATTTGCTTAGGTTATTGCAAGTTTAGATTTCAGGTTTTTTTTAATTTTTTAACCAGCTCTATCACAGCCTTTGGGTTGATATTCAAAAGAAGCTATGGTGGCTCGGAACACCTAACTTCTCTAACTGCAGATTTTAAAATTTCATATGGATACCATTAGTCCAGAAATATGATGGGGATGTCTCAGTACTATCCATATAAGGATCATGGCTTGGGGTGGAGTGAGGGTAGGCCAAAGAAGTATCCAGAGAGCAACAGTATTCAGGTGCTGTTGAGATTTAGATTATTTATTTTATTTACATTTGTATCCCGCCTTTGTCCAAGGCGTATAACAATATTCACATATATAGTTTAAATACTTGACACATACATGGTCTTAGACAATATTCACATGTAAAGTTTTAACTACTTGTTACATACATGGTTTTAGACAATAGTCATATACACAATTTTAGAATATAGCATTTGCCGTTATGCGGTGAGGTAACATGATCAGATGAGTGGGTGAAGCTGGTAATAAGTACAAAACTAAGAAAGGAGTTTGATAAGTCTTCCTGCACCTTATAATATGTATAAATTAAGAAAGGGGTTAAACAAATAGGTCTTCATGTGGCTGAGAAGGCTTTTACAAACAGATGTGTTTTAGTAACTGCTTGAACTGTCGGATGTCTTCACATGCTCTCAGGTATCCCGGTAGTGTGTTCCACAAGGACGAGGCAGCCTGCTGAATAACAGATAGTTCCAGCACAGTGACCACACAATCCATATCATCAGCCCTACTTATATTGATATTGGCTCTGAATATAAGTATTGAATACTGGCTCAAATTATGATGTCTTGTTCTCAGAGCATGCTGATAATGGCACTGGTAATTCAAATGATAGGTTACTTAATAGTGTATTGCTTAAATAAACGTAAGCTGGATGAGAGAACACTTGTTCAGGTGTGCAGAGATCTATATAAACCTTAGGGGCCCTTTTAGTAAGCTGCGGTAAGCAGCTGAGGTGTCCCGTGGTGGTTTTGACATGTGCATACACTTCTCAAATGCTGAAAAAAAATATATATATTTTAAGCACTGTGGGTGGAGAGTGGTTGTGTTGAGCACTAATGGGTTAGCATGTGAGCATTACCATGCACTAACCCATTAGAAAATAGGTGTAGTTAAGGGCTCATGTGCTAATGGAAAAATTAGTGTGTGGCCATTATTGCTGATATATAAAATCAGACATTTTACCTTGCGTTAAAGGTGGCCATGCACTAGTAATAGCGCAGGCCACCTTTTAGCACAGCTTAGTAAAAGGCCCTCTAAAAGTTCATATTGGCTGGAGTGCTTTGCATTTTGGGCTTTTGAAACATGCAAAGCCTTCTTCTTTTCCAAAGTGTGTATTGTAAATCACACTAACAAATCTGTTCTTTTAGAATTTTGGAGATGAATTACTAATAAAATCATTTGAGCTTTCTGAAAATATCTTCATAGTAATGTATTTTGGTGCTTTGTGTTATGTACAATTACATTGCATATGTCTCAGTTTGTTTTTTTTGTCATCTTTATTTTTGGTGCTTATAAATTGATCAATGAAGCTAACAATTTGCAGCAGCTTGCTTCATCATAGATTTTCTAGAGATTTATTTCATCTCTCAGAAATAGGAAATTATTACAAACTGAAGTCCTGTTTCTTAGAGTTCTCAAAGTACAATATTTTAATTACCAGAGTCTTATATGCCATTCATCTGATATTTGACAGGAAGCTTACAGTCATTATGACGAACCAAGACAAGTGGGTCAACCTTAGCCCAGCAGAATTTTCACAGCTGCAGAAGTATGCTGAGTGTAAGTAAATGTTTGACATTTTAATTTTTATGTTATGGCTGACAAATTGAATTGCTTCACCTACAACAGTTTTTGAGGTCCTATAGTGGGAATTTAATTCATTATCGTAAGTTATGGATTTGGAAAAAAATGCATTTTATCCTTTGGTTATGTAAGACCATCAATGTGCATGTATCCTTTCATTTCCCCAGAAGATAAACAAATAGAAAAAATGCAGCCATTTTACAGCCTCACTAAAAGGTTCTTTTACCAAGCTACAGTAAAAAGGGCCCTGTGGTGGCTGTTTTCACTGCAGCGGATAAAAAGGCTGAAAATTGACATAGCCATGTGGTAAAATTGCATTTACCGTGTGCCATGCCGGGGGGAGGGGGAGCACTTACTGCCACCCATTGAGGTGGCGGTAAGGGCTCCTGCAGTAACTCATTGGTAACCATGCAGTGTGTGTCGCTGCCTGATTACTGCCGGGTTAGCGCCACACTAATAATTACAGAAAAAATTTCCTTAGGGCTGGAAATGGCACATGTTTGAGGTGGAACTACCACCGGCGGCCGCATTGGAACAGCGGTCGTTCCAGGTTGCCACGTGGCAACCCTTTAGTTAAAAGGTCCCCTAAAAGTGGCCTCAGTGCACAGGGAAACCCATGCGCTTAGTGAATGGCCCCTATTAGCACAGCTTAGTAAAAAGGCCCCATTGTGAAATCTCCAATTGGTTTAACACAGTAGTTCACAAATCTTATGAACCAGTGAAATATCAAGCATTGTTTGATAAAGGAAAAAAATGTATATTAATGGCCAGGTGCTAATTTCCAAAGTAGTTCGCGAGCCCTTACTGACACCTGTTTAGCAGTTTGAAACGGTTCGTGCTATAACTATAAGCTAATTGGTTGGCATGCAGCAGTGTAGGTTCACTAACCCATTAGTGCTAGGCATGCCTATTCTCTGCCCCTCAAACATTCCTCCGGCGCTAAAAAAGGCAAAGTATCTTTTAGCACTGGGGAGGCATGAGCAGATGCCTGAACTATTGCAGGGCGCTTAAGCGCATCCCACAGTAGTGCATGTTGGCTCACTGGAAGCACGCAGTAGTGCTTACCGCCACTTGTAAAAGGACCCTTATGTTTGTTATACTGCCTCTGCTTATCATTTTTATAACTAGAAGTAGCTTACTGTTAAGATCAAGGGTCTATTAATTTGGTTAAAGCTTTAACGATTGGAAGTTTATTAATCTTTCTAATTTCCTGTTTGATTTTTCTTCTTCATTTTTTTGTGCTCTCATTCTTTCTCTGAGATGTGGACTTGAGGCTTAATGGTGGTTTGTGATTGAATCAGTCTTGTATTTTTTTTTTCTGAGAAAGTTATTGGTTTATTTAGCCTTTCTGTTTTACATTTCTTATATAAATAATTTGTAAAGTCTCAATTAAAAAAAAGTTGCTGCTTACTGTTGATCAAATATAGGGGCTCTCCTAAATTTTTCAGATTGCTATTTCATACTGCTCAGAATTCACAGTAACACAGTTATGTATCTTAAAGCAAAGAGATTTTTCCCTGGACATGGAGAATATTGATCCATTTTACACAACCACAGTGCTTTCAACACTGGCAGTAAAATTGATAGATAAAATTAGTTCACAGTTCATTCTAACTATTTGTCAGACTACTAGACAAGACAATACTGGTTTGTAGTGTTATATGTTTCTAACCATACATTAATGCTCAAAATAAAGCAAGAAAAATAAATTGTTGATGGTCAACACTATCTGCATTCGAGTTTTGGTAATTGTTTGAAAAAAATAGAACAAAAAGGAAAAAATGCTTTAAAAAGTGGTGTGCTCCTCTGTGTGAAGAATTATAAAATAGACAGCTGTGCCCCAGGAATGCCTGTACTCCCTGTTCTGGTGAACACTCATAACAGAATCAACAATTTTGAATAATGAATCATATAAGATTACAGTGTAATAATATAGGATTACAGTGGACGCAGCATTCAATAGAAAGCCATGCCCTACTTAGTTCCATGTGTTGTTAAGCTGTATTTATTTGGCTACTGATTAAGGGGGGGGAGGGGCATAATGATTACTATGTTCGATATTTCAGCCATTTATAATAAGGTAGACCATGGGCTTTTGAATAACTGAAAGTGTTTGGGTTGGTACTGGCATGTTGAAATGGTTTTGCTGATTTCTGCAAAACATTATACAGCAAATGACACTGGGACCGTGTCTATCATCTGCATGGGTGTTGGTCTGTAGTGTGCTAAAAGATTAATTTTTGTCTCATATCACCATTGAGATTAAGGAATGAGGACTGTGCTATTATTGCTGTGCTGATAATGTACAAAGCTATGTACTGTAAAAGATTATAGATTTAGGACGACTGTTGAAAATTAATGGAGGGGTTTGCCACAGGTGGCCAAGTGACTTTTTGAGAACAAGCTATAACTTAATGTTGAGATATCAAAGGTAATATGGGACAGAGGGAGGTTCCGCATACTGATTTTCATATTTAGATCAATCAGTTGACAATTTCTATGTGTTCAGTGGTACATAATTTGGGCATAAGGTATGATGGGGGCTTAATGTTCTCAGATCATGTTTCAGTAGTGGTGAAATCATCATTTGGCCATCTCCAGGCTATATGACAGTTGAACTAATACCATTCTCCACATGTACTTGTGATGGTGACTCAAGCCATTGTAATGTCAAAGTTAGATTATTTTAATTCACTATAATGCCTAGTTATTAAACTGGGAGACTTTTCCAGAGGTTTTATTTTGTGGAACATTTTCATAGACTAAGCAAGGTAATGTAGACCATTCAGGAAAAGGTGCCCAGTAATATATAGGATTTATGGAAAGCCATGCCTGAAATTAGAGAATTCACATTTGAAACCTGTTTCTTTACATTAGCTGTACTATGTCTTTCCTTGGTGCTTTTTGAATAAGCAAGTTGATAGCTAATTTAAGAGAACAGAGTAGGAACAATAATCTGTTACACCCCAACTTCAAGCTCATACAATAACCAACTCGGAAAGGTGCAGAACAATATCTGGCCTTGATTGGTTTATTGAGAAGGGGAAGATATGAATTAAGTCCACTTAATTCATATCTTCCCCTTCTCAATAATAAAAAAAAAGGACTTAGCCAGTGGCCTTTGTGTTTTACTGGTCCAGACCTGGAACCCAGATCAAATTCCAAGAGAGTTAAGCCTGAAGTTGTGCCCCCAGTTTGCCACACAGCAGAAAATAGTCACTGTGAGAGTCCCCAGACTAGCAGGGGGTTATGCTAGCATTGGTGATTAAAAAAAAGTTTTTTTGAGGTTTTATCAGCTTGTCACAGAACTCAGGATGGTGAGCCCTTGGGCTGCAGCCAGGCTGAAGCAGTCAAGTCCTCTGGAAAGATGCAGAGCAGAGGCATACCAGGCACTGAATACAAATAAAATACCAGACATGGCAAATAGAGCACACTCAAGACAAGGTGAAACCAGAGCCTGGCTAAAGCGAAAACCAGGAACAGAACTTAACAAAAGCAGGAACAAAGGAAGGACACTCATACGGGCCACAAGGCCAAACTGGAACCCACTCGTAACAGAGTCCAAGCATATGGGCTGCAAGGCCGAACTGGAACCCACTCATACCAGAGGGAAGGGAAAAGAAACAGAACAAAATCTCTTGAGCAAGTACTACTCCAGCAGTGCACACACACTGCACTAAACAGAGCCACAAACAAGGGGTCAAAAGACCCTATACACAGGCACAAAGAAACTGAAGGGGGAAAGGACAACCCCACAGACTCACATGGTAGAAACCACAAGTAAAAGATAAGAAAAACACACAGGGAGGCAGCACAGGGCTGTGCTTAGAACCACAGCTATAAACAAATAGTCCTAACCAAGTCTAGCAGAAATCACACAGAGAGGTAGCTCAGGGCTCAGCTAGTAGTCACAGCTAAACAGAAGAACCACCCACTCAAACACAAACAGAACCAAACAGAGAGGAAGCTCAGGGCTGTGCTAGTAGACACAGCTAAACGAAAGAACAGCTCACTTGTGCCACACAGAGAGACTGCTCAAGGCTGCACTAGTAGTCATAGCTAAACGAAAGAGCAACCCACTCAAACACAAATAGAAACCTCACAGAGAGGATACATACAGAAAACACACAGGGAAAACTCAAGACAAGGCCACACAAAGAAACACTCATGGCTGTGCCAGACAGCATTCAAGGATAAGGGGAAGCCACTCATAGGAACACTCTAGGCTGTACCATACAGCACTCAGGGAAGAGGGAAGCCACTCATAGGAACACTCTAGGTTGTACCATACAGCACTCGAGGAAAAGGGAAACCACTCACAGGAACACTCTAGACTGTACTATACAGCACACAGGGAAAAGGGAAACCACTCATAGGAACACTATAGGCTGTACCATACAGCACACTGGGAAAAGGGAAACCACTCATAGGAACACTATAGGCTGTACCATACAGCACACTGGGAAAAGGGAAACCACTCATAGGAACACTATAGGCTGTACCATACAACATTCATGGAAAAGGGAAGCCACTGAAAGAAATACTCAAGGCTGTGCTGCACAGCACTCAAGGGTAAAGGGAAGCCACTCATAGGAATACACAAGGCTGGCCACACAGCACTCAAAGGTAAAGGGATGCCACCCATAAGAATACACAAGGCTGGCCACACGGCACTCAAGGATAAAGGGAAGCCACTCATAGGAACACACAAGGCAGTGCCACAGTCAAATAACAGACACTAGAGACAAAGGGAAAAGCAAGCAAACAGGGAAGACTGCCTTTACATACACAAATCAGATGAGGAACAATGCTCACAAGAACTAGGAAACAAATACAGCAGACAAAGAGTTAAAGCAGGCTAAAGGGAAGGGCTGCTTCTAATACACAAGTCAGAAAGAAGCAGGGCTTACAAGAACAAAACAACAAGCACTGCAGTCAAAGGTTTACAGCAAACAAAAGGAAAAATAATCAATGTTCTTACCAGAACTCAGCCAGCATCCACAGCCGGGTATGGAAAGGGAAGGCAGGCAGGCAGGCAGAGACAGAGCACACACAGATGCACAGAACAAAGTAATCAAGGAAAGCAGCTGGCAACAACCGGCTCTCAGAACAGTGAAAGGTAACAAGGGAAACCACACAGGGAAACAGAACAGGCTATTCTGGAGAGCCTAGTTAACAAGGAAGTAATCCATTCAGGTTCAAACCAGAACCACACACACAGAAAAACAGAACAGAGCTTTGCTTAGGAGCAAAGCTAACAGGCAAGCAATTCATACAGGTTCAAACCAGAACCCCCCACACAGAGAAACAGAACAGGGCTTTGCTTGGAAGCAAAAATAGCAGGCAAATAATCCATACAGGTTCAAACCAAAACCACATACACAGGTCCCAAGGCTGTGCCCAGAGGCACAGCTAACAAGACCATCAGTTCCCTCAGAATCAAACAACAGTACAACGAGAAAAGGGAAAAATAGACCTGTTGCACAGGCAATGCAGGAAAGCTCCCTGGGTCCTTATAAAGGAGTAGGCTGATGATGTCACAAGTAGGAAATGAAGCAGAAGCAGGGAGACCAAAGTGCGACATGGCTTCAGGGAAACCAAAGCGAGGCTTGGCTAAAAGGAAGAAAAACAGTTAAAAAGGCAGACTGGAGAGGTCACAGAGCTAGATACAGAGAAACAGTAGGTCTGAACATAAGGGCACCGCCACAACCGTGTCACGGCTTAAGGTTTAAAAAAAAAAAAATTATTTAGCAACCACAGCTACCTCAAAACATAAAAGCAATTAAATCTTACTAACAGAAAATTGTGACATATCTACCAACTCCTGAGTTTCTCAAATGCAAAATTCAATTTCAGACTGTAACTCAACAAAACGATTTGTTGAAATAGCCTGCTTCTCTTCTGGTTAGTCTTTTATTGTTTTTTGGTAATGTTGTAAACCACTTTGAATGATGATGATGATTCTTCCAAAAGTGAAAATAAAAGAAGTGCAAATAATGATTCTGAAATTACAATTCATAAGCTAAAGCATTCCATAACCAACACACAGGATTCCATCTTTTGTAGAAGAACCAATGCAGAAGAAAAAAAACAGGGAGCTCATTCTCTTGGGAAGATACTGCTTTGCATTATTTGCCATATTAAGTTAACAAGCGTAAAAAAGAGGGTTTCTAGTATACCAACAGGCTTATTTTCGAAAGAGAAGGGTGCCCATCTTTCGACACAAATCGGGAGATGGGCGTCCTTCTCTCAGGGTCACCCAAATCGGCATAATCGAAAGCCGATTTTGGGCATCCCCAACTGCTTCCCATCGCGGGGACGACCAAAGTTCCCGGGGGCGTATTGGAGGCATAGTGAAGGCGGGACTGGGGCGTGCCTAACAGATGGGCGTCATCGAGCGATAATGGAAAAAAGAAGGGCGTCCCTGACGAGCACTTGGCCGATTTTACTTGGTCTATTTTTTATTACGACCAAGCTTCAAAAAGGTGCCCGAACTGACCAGATGACCACCGGAGGGAATTGGGGATGACCTCCCCTTACTCCTCCAGTGGTGACTAACCCTCTCCCACCCTGAAAAAATAACTTTAAAATCTTTTTCTGCCAGCCTCAAATATCATACTCGGGTCCATCGCAGCAGTATGCAGGTCGCTGGGGAGGGGAGGTGTGTGTGTGTCAGCGGAGGCATAGCGAAGGCGTGGGCATCCTTCTTTCAAACATTTTGGACGTCCTGAACTGCCCCCCCCCCCCACAGGGACGGCCACATTTCAAGGGAGTTGAGTGGGGGAGTGGCCTAGTGGTTAGAGCACTGGTCTTGCATTCCAGAGGTGGCCGGTTCAAATCCCACTGCTGTTACCTGTGATCCAAAATCCAATGTAAGCCGCATTGAGCCTGCCATGAGTGGGAAAGTGCGTGGTACAAATGTAACAAAAAAAAAAAGGGGTGTCGCAGGCATAGCAAAGGCATGGACGTCCTTCTCACAGAAACACCCACATTTTGGACGTTCTTAACTGCCTGTCGCAGGGACGGAGGCATAGTGAAGGCGCCTAACACTTGGACGTCCTTCGCCCATACTAAAAAAAAAAAAAGACGTCCCTGACAAGCACTTGGACGTTTTCACCTGGACTTGTGTTTTTTTAAGGTTGTAGACGGCAATTTATTTATGGTTGTAGACGGCTATTATACACGCAGCTTGTCTGCATGTATGAAGCCGTCTTTGGCATGCGCAGAGCAGCCACATGTAACGCTTGACTGCTCTGCACTGGCTTCCTCTCCTTAGGAAGGAAATCATGTGCAAATGAGCTAACAGCGAGTAGTTCATTTGCATGCGATTTCCTTCATGCATGCCCGTTCCTTTCCGAATCGCTAAGGAATGGGTAAGGGAAGGGCTTTTTCCTTTCAGTTAGTGCATCAGTTAGTCCATGTCAGGGGGACCAGTGCACTACGAATGCTGGCTTCTCCCACGGCCAAATGCTGTGTTAAACGTTTAATACAGTTTTGTAACTAGGCCTTATAGTGAATTAAAATAATCTCCATTAATATTGTAATGTGCTTTTTGTGGTGTTTTGTCCTGGTTGTGATACCTGGTAAATAAATGGCTTGAATTTTGTCACAAATTCTTGTTGCTGCTTGGCATAGACAAATGGAATCTACATCTCCTTGCTTGTCGCTCATTTGTCCATCTGGACAGTACAGATTTCATTTTGTAGAAGATGGGCAAGGATCCTGGGGGTAGAGGGCAAATATCTTGAGAGTTTAGTAACTAGGCATTATAGTGAATTAGTACAATCTAGTTAATGTTGTAATGCACTGCTCATGGTGTATGATCTTGCCGTGACAGTATGTAAATAGCTAGAATTTTTATGTAATTGGAAATCACCAAGTCCCAAATTCATATTGCTTCTTAGCATAGACAATATGTAATTTGCATCTCTTTGCTTGTTGATGTAAAACATGGCCACTTTGGGCCAGTACTGATTGATTTTGAAGAAGATGGGCAAATATCCTGAGGGAGTTAAAGATGTGCATTATTTGTCTGCTTTTAATCAGGCTCACTTTGTATGATGAAGGCTGAAATGGGCTGTCCATATAGTATTGGACCAAAACTTCTTAATGCAATTCCCAACACTATCTCTGGTAATTAAAATACTACTGCAAACTACAAACCAGAGTAATTACTCAAGAGATCTATGAGAAGACTGACCTTGAAGACTCTAAGACTAATACCTTAGAAATCTTATGTAAATCTTTTATATGAAAAATATTTTTAAAACAACAATTTTTTAAAAGTGAAGGGGAGGTTCTCAGAGTGTTAACTCATCCAAACGGAGCAGCACCCAAAGGTAAATATCTGCTTCTAAGGGTGGACAAGTTTCTTGATCATCTAAAGTCTCCCAAATTTCCCAATATAGTGCGAGGAAACAAACCAGTGCTCCCAATCACACTGTGATAAACAATCCACAAAGGAAATAGCAAATAATTACTTCAAAATCTGTCTACTCATATTCTCAATGAAACCACACTCATACCAATACTTACAATACTTGCAAAATTATATTACTCATCTAAATCTTCTCAGTCAGTCTTCTCATAGATCTCTTTGAGTAATTACTCTGATTTGTAGTTTGCAGTCATATAGTGTTGGAAGCATCTGTTATCAAGACAGAACCATGCTCCAGTGGTGCAAACGGTACATCTTTCATCAGGTTGGCTTTGGATGTTCAGCATTGTGACATGGTCTCATGTGATAGTGATGAATAAACTTAAGCAGTCAGAGGTTAGGTACACTAATTCAGCTTGAATCTGAGGTCTTATTGTGACTTTCTCATTCCTTAGCTCCTGCAGCAGATGAATTCAGGAACTGATGTGTTGTATCTGTCTACCAGCAGGTAGAGATAGGGAAACTAAACTGAAGGGAGTCATACTAGACGGTCATCCCCTATGTCAGTTAGTATATCTCTGTCTCCAGCAGGTAGTGGACGGATCTTTACCAGCTCCTGGATTCAGAGGGCTTTGGGATTCTCCTGGGCATATAGCCAGTTGAGACTGGGGGTGTTTGGTCACTCAGCCTCCTTTAGGGGCATACTTGCTTGGCCGGTCCTTGCCTCACCCCAAAAATCCCCTTCTCCCGGGCTTTGGTGGCTGCTGTGCAACTTCCTCACAAAAAAGCCCAACAAAAAACAAGCAAAAAACCACTCAAATTTCTGCTGGTACACCACTATTTTTATCTTTTGCCTGCGCAGTACAGAATACCTGGGAACTTATTGGACCGGCTGGTCAGTGAGTCTGTTGCTGGGTGGCTCTGTGGCTGGGCAACATTGCTGGTGAGTGTGATTTCTTTACTTTGCCGCTCCCAGAATATGGCGACGGAAGCGGTAAAGAGATATTCCCTCTGCGGTAAACACAGAAATGCAACAGGAATCTGCAGCGCAGGATGTTTGGAAGTGTTGGTGGGGGGACAATGGCTCCCTTTCCCCTGGCATGGCAGTTTCCCACGCGGGGATTGTTGACGCGGACACCATTTTGGAATTTTTCATGGTGGTGAGTTCGGCCTTGCTGCTGCTCGCGCCTTCAACCTTATCCACGATTACTGTGGAAATGGTAGTTAAGGAGGGCGACAGTTCTGCTGGGGGGGTCCGTTTCTGCTTCTGGGGTGTATCCAATGGTTGCAGCAGGCACAGCTGCGTCGGGTGCATTTTTTTCGTCCAATTTCATACTTCTTTATCAGGCATACTTACTGAAGTGGGCACTTCCTTTCTCTCAGCCTGCAGTAGGTCTGGGGGTCCCAGGAAGTTTCCTGGGAGATTTGGGGCGAGGTTTGATACCTGTCTCACAGGATCAGGTACACAAGCCAGATGCTTGGATTCTGGGTCTGATGGAGGATCTGTAGGACCCCTTTCACTTGCCTCTTCTCTGGCAGTATGTTCGGGGGGCTCATCGAGACCCTCAGACGTGGAGGATTTAGAAGAGGGTGAGATCTGATCCCACGACAGTACAGATTTTTCATAGGGAGGAGTTGCCCTCCCTTTTTTCCAGCGCCTTGGAAGTCCTTCATATTGAAGATCCTGGCTAGCACTAGAAAGCCGGCCAGGGTTTTTCCCATGCATGAGGCCATCCAGGAGCTCATCACAATGCAGTGGGCTGATCCAGATGCGTCTGTTAAGGTAGCCAAAGCCATGTCTCGCTGGTACTTGCTGGTAGGCAGCCAGCCAGCCAGCGATGCGTTAAAGTTTGCCCTACCTAGGGTTTATGGGTGGTCACCAAGAAGACCACCGTCCCGGTAGAGGGATGGGGTCATGCTGAAGGACATGCAGGATTGACGCCTAGAAGCTTCTTTGAAGCGTTCCTTTGAGGTGTCTGCACTGGCCCTCCAAGCTTCTGTTTGTAGTTCGTACATGGCCCTGGCTTCTCTTAGCTGGCTTCAGCAAGTTGTGGAACAGGGCTAGGATGCTGCTCCCTCTGTGAGGGCGATTTTACCCCAGATAGAAGCAGGATTGGCTTACCTGGCAGATGCTTTTTATGATCTCTTGTGAACTTTGGCGAAGCAGATGGCCTTGGCAATGACTTTGCACAGGTTGCTCTGGCTACGGTACTAGGCAGCGGATATGGCATCCAAACAGTGTCTTACCAAGTTGCCCTTTCAGGGCAAACTTCTGTTCAGTGAAGACTTGGTGATGATTGTTAAGGATTTGGAGACTTCGCGCAGGTTGCTCTGGCTACAGCTCTAAGCTGCGGATATGGCATCCAAACAGCGTCTTACCAGGTTGTCCTTTCAGGGCAAACTTCTGTTTGGTGAAGACTTGGAGATGATTGTTAAGGATTTGGGGGATTCCAAATCACAACAGCTTCCAGAGGATAAGCCCAGGGTGACGGCTAGGACCAGCTCCTCGAGAGCTTGATTTTGGGGGTCTCTTCTCTATCGCCCGGGTTGGGCATCTTCGGCCTTCTAGCATTCCCTGTTCCAACAGTGATCTTCCTTTCATAGTAATAAGAAAGGAATGAGCTTGGCAGCACGATAATGAACAGCTGGTCGCCCCTCTCAATGATGAGGCACTGGTCCACTCTTCGGTGCTGGCGATAAGGGGGTCGGCTGACGCTCTATTACCAAGAGTGGGCCAAGGTCACCTCAGATCAGTGGGTCCTCGTGGTTATCAGAGAGGGTTACAAACTAGTTTGGTTCTCCCGTCAGAGATTCTCTCTTGGAATCCCGGTGTGCGACAGCCGACAAACAGGAGGCAATCAAATCTGCATTGCAGGATCTGGTGGCCATTGGAGCCATAGTTCCAGTTCCCACACTCGAGAGGTACATGGGCCGGTACTCGATCTTTTTCATGGTACCGAAGAAAAGAGGCTCCTTCAGACCCGTTCTCGTCCTCAGGAAGGTAAATCAGTTCCTCGGGGTTCTGCATGGAGACTCTGAGTGGTGATAGCGGCGGTGTAGCCACAGGAGTTTCTGATTTATTTATTTATTTATTTATGTTAATTTATATACCGTGTCTTATTGCAGCTGCAAAACAGAACGGTTTACATATGTATAAAAACAATTAGTGTATACAAATAAACAAACAAACAAACATAGGAATTCCATTCATGACAGGAAAGCACAGCAACCAGAATAAACTACATAATAAAATCAGTACAAATTAAAAGTCTAATATACAGTTAAGCTACCCCTTTTTTCTTTCCTTTTTGACCTTATCTCATTATGCTAAGTTCTGTTCTACGTAGCTTATAAAGAGAAAGGTTTTCAAAAGTTTTCGGTAATGGAGATAAGATTTCTCTAATCTGATCTCCTTTGGAAGGCTATTCCAAAGAGAGGGTGACAAATAGAAAAAGCCGATCTCCGTGTAGATTCCCATCTAGCCTTAGCAAGAGGGGGAATAACTAACCTGTTATCTGTTAGGGATCTAAGATGGCCTTGGATCTCAAGAAGACTTATTTACATATTCCAATCTGACCACCACATCAACAGTTTCTTCAGTTCGCTGTACTGGGGAGACATTTTCAATTCTGGGCACTACCCTTTGGGCTGGCTACGGCCCCACGCACTTTTTCCAAAGTTATGGTGGTTGTGGTAGACTTTTCCATTGGACTACTTTATCAAAATAGACCACCCCCATTCAGATTTGATTGGTAGTAATCTGGAGGAAGAGGCTCAATGTTTTTCCTTCAACTGCATAGAAAGGCACATTTTAGAAGCCTGCTGTTTTATTATAACGGTCACTTTTCACCTCCTCCTTGGAGCTCTTATTTGAGGAGTTATACTGTATTTATTTGATTCATAAGCCTTTGTCTTTTCTCCTTATATTTTATAATTTATCATTGAATTAAATAAAGCTGCAGGTACATTCATAGAACATATACACACATTTAATTTCTTGGGATCACATGCAAATTTGTGTAAGAACATTCCCAGACTTTGTGGGATAGTTTTGGGTGGCTAGTTTGTAAAGGTACTTAGGCACATATGTGTTGCCTTTGTATAAACTAGAAGCTTTTCAGGAACATGCCCACTTTGAAATGATGCTGATAATTTCTGAATAAAGGGCATGAAGTGGGCAGGGATTGTACCTCACAGTAACCCCCCTCCCCCCATTATCAAGCATTAGCTGGTAAATCATCAGATAAAGTACAAAAATAAACTTTGCCGCCAGAGATTAGGAGGCTTATTTTCAAAGCTAGTCTTACAAAGACAAAGTTACATAGGTTACTATGTGACTTTGTACGTCTATGTGCTATGAAAATTAGCACCATAGTTAATTAAATATCTCCATTAGTGACTGTGCCATCAACATATAATAAAGATTACTACCCTGCTGTAGTGGCATGTTTGCCTTTCCCAAAGAGCAAAAATGCTCCTGACAGTAATCAAAGAAGTTATGCATTTGATACAAATTGAACCTTGGCCATTAAGTTTTTGTATTTAGATAGTGTTAATACATTTTCATAAAGGCATAAATGGGACTTTAATGTGTAGCACAGCCATTTTGAAGTACTTTATTATATGGTCATTAGCTTCTACCTTGCCTTGATTCAGTCTCCAGAAAAGTTTCCAATCCAGCTTTGAGTAAAAGAGATTTTTTTTCGGTAGGGTGCCTGAATAGCTAATTGCCATATTCTGCTTAATGACCTCTAAATGGGTTAATCAACTCCTTTTTGTCACTACTGCAATGATAATGTCCATCATTCATGAAAATGCTAGTGTAGGGATTGTGCATGCTGTCAGGCACTTGTCTGAGTTCATGTTTAAATGTGTTAAATGTTTTCACTTTAAAGTAGGTCTGCACAATTAATATGTTAAAATAACATGATTAACGCATTAATCATTTAACTAGCTTTAAAAAGAATTGTCACTTTTTAGCAGTGAGAGATGAGTCTGCACAATTGTTCTCACCTATGCTCCTTCCCGAGTCAGCAGTGGTGCTTCATCTGCTTTCACTTCTGGTGCGCTCCACAGGAACTGAAATCAGTCTAATAGACACACGTACCTGTGTCATTGGAAAGCGTGTTACTGAAATCAGGTTGTACAAGGGCATCTTTTGCCATCATTCAGAGACATCTCGAGCTGCCACTGACCCCTCAACTGTAACGCACTCCATGCTGCTGAACTCCCTCAGAGACGCCGACTCCCTTCTGAGCTGCCCATTCTGCTGACTTACCTTAGAGCCACCATTGCTACTACTGCTGCTGACCCTACCTTAAAGCCACCAGTGCCGTCTACCCCCTCAGAGCTTCTAGTGCCTGCTGGTATCTTTGCTGGTGACCTCCCTAAGAATGCCGGTAAGCTTGGTTGCTCCAGTGAAAATTCAGCACTGCCAGCTGACATCACACTGCAAGAGGAGGAGAGTGAACAGCTGTATATGGGGCTGCTTTCTCCTCCTGTGTCTGCCTAGAGCCAACTGCTCATGAGTAGTTTGTTCTGGGCTGGCACAGGGGGAGGAAGCAGCCCAATATGCAGCTGTTCACTTTCTCTTTTTACAGTGCAGTTTCAGTGGGGAAGAGGGAGAGAGAGTGAACAGCATAGCCGCTGCCTGTGGTTGTGGATAGGAATAGGCAGGGTAAGGCAAGAGTGCAGTGGGATTGAGAGGTTAAACAAGGTGACTGTGCACCATGGTTTGGGTTGGGTTGACTGGAAGGGGGGGGGACAAAGCAAGGTCACTGAACACCATTGGGATGGGGTGGAGGGCAAAGCAAGGTGAATAGTGCACCTGTGTACATGTTACATTTATTTCAACTAGTTTACATTTGGATCATGTGATTAATCGTGTAATTAAAAATTTTAATTGGTGTTCAGCCCTACTTTAAAGTTGTATATTTGAAGCTATATGTAAGATCACATCAGTGTTTTTTATTTTTTTTTTTTTACAGCTAGTAGGAGTAATTCAGTGATTAGAAGAGCAAGCTGAGAAACAGGAAAACCAGGACTTGCATCCTGCTGCTTCTCTTCTGCTCTTGGTGACCTTGGCCAAATTACTTCACCCTGAAGTACTAACTTAGGCCCTCATTTACTAAGCTATGTTACTATTGTGATGGGTATTAATTCAATGAAACTGCTAGGTAACCCACCAAACATGTCAAACGTGACTTCATGGCTCTTGGAGAGAGGATGGAGCAGATAGGTGCACAAGTGGTGTTTATTTTTATTCTGCACTTGATATACCACCTTTCTGTAGATACAGTCAAAGTGGTTAACATATACTATTTTTCTTGTCATCCTGGAGATAAATGCATGGCGGCATCAGTCGTGTCAACAAGAGTATTTTCTCTTCCTGGACCATGGGATGATTTACCAAGGACTGCTGAGTAGAGATGGTCTATTGAAGAATAACCAAAGTGTCTTCTGTAACAGACTGACTAACCTACCGAAGAGGTTTTCTACTAGGACCATTGGGGATTGGTGAACAAAATCCTTAGATAAGTTAAATACCACTATAGAAATGGGGAACACCCAGAAAGCCGTGTATACTAATGCTCGTGGTATGGGCAGTATGGTTCTGGATCTAGAGGCTGTGATGGAGGAGGCTGACTTGGATTTATCTGGCTGCCACAGAGAAGTGGTTCACGAAGAACCATGATTGGGAAATACTTATACCAAGTTATAATCTATTCAGGAAGGAGAGAGGGTAGGAAGAAAGGGAGAATGGTGATCCTATATATTAAAGATAATATTAAAGTGACAGAATTGTAGGACTTAACGAAGACATTATGGGTAAATCTGGAAAGAGGGAATGCAGCATCTGTTTATGTTGGTGTGATATACAGGCTGTCTACACAGACAGGAGTGATATAAATGAAGACCTTCACAAACTAGCTATGAAAGGGGAAGTGCTAGCAATAGTTGATTTCAATATGCCAGATGTTGATTGAAGTGTTCTTGCTGTGATGTGGTCTAGAAGTGGGGAGCTAATATTTGGATTTCTGCAAGGTACTTGTGAACGGAATTGCTCACTGTTGGAAACAGGATACTGGGCTAGATAGACCACTGGTCTGACCCAGTGTTACCCTTATCTCTTACCTAGTATGGCTGTTCTTATGTTCTACAGCAGTTGGTAATAGAATTCTCATGAGACTGTGCCATACTGGACTTGGTGCTTATGAAAGGGGAGAGTGTTTCTGATGTTACTGTGGATGATCTTCTGGCATTCAGTGATCACTGGATGGTGCAGTTCATAAGCAATGTGTGCAGAGGGTTCATTCAAAGTGAAGACTCTAGACTTGAAAAAACAAAACAACTTTGTCAAGATGGGGGAATACCTAAAGGAGTTGTTAGTTGGATCGGGATCAAATGTAGGAAGAAAAAAAAGCAGTGGGTAAAACTAAAAGGTGTTCTTTTATAGCAACACACCTTTTGGAGGTGAGGAGTGGCCTAATGGTTAGTGCAGTGGCCTGACCTGGGGAACTGGGTTCAATTCCCACTGCAGCTCCTTGTGACACTGGGCAAGTCACTTTTAACCCTCCATTGCCCCAGGTACAAAATAAGAACCTGTATTTTATATGTAAACTGCTTTGATTGTAACCACAGAAAGTCGCTGTATCAAATCCCATTCCCCTTTCCCTGTTTGTTAGGGAAATGGGACTTGAAAGTAAATAGGACTTGAAAGTAGGAAAAGGAGGCCACTTTGATTTTCCAAAAAAGTAGCTGAAAAGGTAAGGAAAAAGAAGTTAGCCTTCATAAAGTCCAAGAGATCACAGAAAGAGAAAGACAGGCAAAAATATCTGGAAAAGCTAAGAGAAGATACTAAGGTAGTCAGGAAAGTAAAAATACAAATGGAACAAAAATAGTCAATATGGTAAAATGGGGAAGGGGGCACAAAACATTTTTTAGATACATTAGTGTCACAAAACGCCTAGCCACCTGCCAGGGGGTTACCCCATGGCCACTTAGAGGGTCTATCCCCAGCATAGCTCAGGTCCGCCTGCACCTGCCACTTGTGCTCTACACTAGCACCCTCTCTCAATAGCAGACTATGGACTTTTCCTCAAGAAACTTGTCCAACCCTTTTTTAAACCCAGATATGCTAACTGCTATTACCACATTCTCCAGCAAAGAGTTCCAGAGTATAACTATTCATTGAGTGAAAAAAATATTTCCTCCTATTTGTCTTAAAAGTATTTCCATGTAACTTCCTCGAGTGTCCCTTTGGTCTGTGTATTTTTGGAACGAGTAAAAAATCAATTTACTTCTACTTGTTCTACACTACTCAGGATTTTGTAGACCTCAATCATATCTTCCCTCATCCATCTCTTTTCCAAGCTGAAGAGCCCTAACCTCTTTAGCCTTTACTCATATTAGAGGAGTTCCATCCCGTTTATCATTTTGGTTGCATACTGTCTAAATAGTACCTGGGAAGATCAGGACATATAATTGTTCACAGAGCCTTAGCAAAAAGATCTTTCTGTTTCTTCTTCCAGGCTAAGACTGAAGCAACAGTCAGCACTACTGGGTAATTTCAAACTCCAGGCCAATCAGAGCCCAGTCAACAAGTTTTAAACGTATACTGCTGCTTGCTTCCTGCTTGTTTTAAAGAAAAAGAACACTCAGTTCCCTGTAACAGCTTTAAGTATAAACATGCACCCTCTGCTGGCGAAATAGGAGAAATACAATTCAGACATAATTAAAATATGGAAATATCCAATACATTTTACAGGCTTAAAACACACTGTTTCTTTACAATTAATGATAAGAGGAAGTGCAAAAGTGGCCAGGAGTAGGTCCACAGAGAACAAACTGTCATGTACCACACTTTGCTGACTCCCGTAGCGCCCCTGCAGGCCTCCACTGCGGGCAGCCACATGCCATCTAGATCCGCTGCACACAGAGGTGGCCCCGTCCTGCTGACTTCTGGGATGCCTGGGCGCACTCAATCTGGTGGCGGTCGGACTCTGATTGGCTGTTGGGGATTCTCTGGAACTTCCTGTTGGTGCTTCCGATGCTGCTGGAGCATGTTCTTGGGTGGATGCCTGACAGACAGAGGGAGGAGGGGCTATAACATTAAACACCTTCCTTTAAATCCCATCACTCCCCTGTACTCAGTGCCTCAGTATTGGTTCTTGGAAGTCCTGCTTCTGTGCTGTTAGCTTTGCTTTCTTACCTGACCTGACCTTGCCTGGATACCGATGCTTCTCTTGCCTGCTGCTTGACCTGACCTTGCCTGGATATCAGTGCCTCTCCTGCCTGCTGCCTGATCTGACCTGGCTTGATTACCGACACTTCTACGGCCTGCTGCCTGATCCGACCCTTCCTGGATATCGACGTTCTCCTGTTGCTGTCTAAATCTGACCTCTGCTTGAACTCTGACCCTCGACTGTATCCACAAGCCCTGCTGGCTGCCTGCAACCCAAAGGGAACGACAGTTGGTTCAAGTGAAGAACATAGCTTGTTGGCTGAACCACCCTTCGGGTGGCCACTAAGGGCTCACTCTCACCATCCATGCTGAACGACGTGACACAAGCACAAATAGGAATGGAAGTGTGGTAGACTTAGAACGTTTTTCAGAAGACTGTATTTGTGAGGACCTAGCTAAACCAAAGTTAAACAAAATAATTGGGTCTGATGTGATACATCCGTAACCCTATGGGTTAAATTTTAAAAGATTACCTGGCTCCTTCTAGATCTGATGTAGAGGTAGTGAGCAGTTCAGTGAAACTGAGTAGTCTGTGTGCATGCGCTGAGTGTTCCGCATGCTGATGGAACTCTAAGGAGTGTGACAAACAGCTCAGGCTGGCAGTTGGGAGGGAGCTGTGTTGGTGAGAACATGTTACTAGGATAAGACTGGAAGAAAGTTGATGCTGGAGATCATCACCTGAAAGAAAAGGCGCCCACCGTTCAAGAGAGCCAGAGAGAAAACAAAGAGACCAGCTAAGTGACTGAAACTATTTAAAAAAAAAAGTGCACATAAGAGAAAATAGTAAAGGAAACCTGAACAATAAGTGAAAGATAACTAAAAGAAGAAGGAAAAAAAAGAGTAGAGGAAAACTTACATGTTGAGATCCTTGAAGGTCTCTGGAAATCTGAAAGACAGGAGAAAAGAAAGTTTAAAGAATCTAGTGTTTTGTAAAATTGAATGTGCTTAAATGATTTATGTACCTAATATTTATACTTATGTGAAAATGCTCCCAATGTTTCTAAACTGATTTGTGTTGCAAACCTGTAATTGAAACACATATGTTAAATTTGCAAGTTGGTAAAATTTCATTAACATTTAAATATAATTCAAATAATAAAAAAAATATTTTCTTTTTATTGTTAAACTCCCTGGTTGGTGTTGAGTCATTTTGGGGAAACACTGTGACATACTGGGTACCATCATTGTTATACCCTGCTCTGCTACCAGGGGTTTTACACATCCGAGGGTATTGAAGGACCTTTTCGGTGCTTCTTTGGAGTTGGTAGTGGTGCCAGAGGACAGAAGAAAGGCAGATGTGGTCCCTCTCCAAAACAATGAAACTAAGGAGGTTGGGCGCTACAGGCTAATTAGTTTGACTCCTGTAGTGATAAATCAGTGGAAACACTTCTAAAAGAGATGGTAGTCAAGTTTCTGGAATCCAGTGCTTTGCACGACCTGAGGCAGCATAGTTTTACTATATGTGGGTCTTGTCAGATGAATCTGGTTGATTTCTTTGACTGGATGATCAGAAATTTGGACCAAGGAAGATCACTAGATATGGTGTACTTAGATTTTAGGAAAGTCTTTGATATGTTTCCGCATAGGCAACTTTTGTAAATTAACTGAGCATCTTTGGTATGGGCCCGAGTGACTAGCTGGATAAAATACTGGTTGAGTAGAAGGCAACAAAGGGTAGTGGTGAATGTATTTTACTCTGAGGAAAGGAGCATTATAGTGGTGTGCTACAGGGATCAATTGTTGGTTTTTAGCATTTGTGTGAGCAATATTATAGAAGGGCTGTCTGGTAAAGATTGGCACTTTGCAGATTTTACCAAAATCTGCAATAGGTTATGCACCTCTGATGGTGTGGATAACATGAGGAAGGATAGGGTGGAATGAAATGAGGAGTGATCTAGCAAAGCTTGGTTGAGAATTTGGAAGGTAAGATTTAATGCTAAAAATGCAGGCTTGTGTATTTGGGCTACAACAATCCAAGGGAGCTATTTAGTAACATAGTAAATGATGGCAGATAAAGACCTGAATAGTCCATCTAGTCTGCCCAGCACTCACACTCATTATCAATTCATGATTAAACCAACAATGAAGGTAATATGAAATACTTGATCCATGGTCTTTTTTGACATTTCTTGGACATAAACTGTAGAAGTCTGCCTGGTATTGTTCTTACGTTCCAACTATTGGAGTTGCTGTCAAAGCCGACTCCAGCCTATCCAAATTTGCAGGACACAGACCATAAAAGTCTGCTTGCCACGGTTGTCACGTTCCAGCTACTGAAGTTGCTGTCGAAGCCCTTTCCAGCCCATCCGAAACCAGATTGCCATATACAGGACACAGACTGTACAAGTCTGCCTGGCACCGACGTTAGTTCTTGATTTAGATTGTAAGCTCTTTTGAGCAGGGACTGTCTTTTATTCATGATCAATTGTGAAGCGCTGCGTACAACTGGTAGCGCTGTAGAAATGATTTGTAGTAGTAGTTTACAGCCAGAGCCATCATCTAAGCGCCACTTGACACTTCCGCACATATGCAGCCATTTAAGTTTTTTTTTTATACCATTCATTTTCTAATTAGAAATCCTCCGTGATTATCCCAGGCCATTTTGAATTTTGTCACCATTTTTGTCTCTACAACCGCCATCGGGAGGACATTCCAGGCATCGACCACACTCTCCATGAAAAAGAATTTCATGACATTACTCCTAAGTCTACCACTTCGCAACCTCAGTTCATGTTCTAGTTTTACCATTTCCCCTTCTCTGGAAAAGATTTGTTTCTTTATTAATACATTTCAAGTATTTAAACATCTATATCAAATCTCCCCTGTCCTTTCCTCAAGGGTATAACATTGAGGTGTTGTAGTCACTTCTCATACAGCCTACTACTACTACTATTTAGCATTTATATAGCACTACAAAGCATACGCAGCGCTGCACAAACATAGAAGAAAGACAGTCCCTGCTCAAAGAGCTTACAATCTAATAGACAATAATAATAAAGCAAGCAAATCAATTAGTGTGTAGAGGAAAGAGGAGAGGAGGGTAGGTAGAAGCGAGAGGTATCCTAATGATCCAACTTAATCACCTGAATCCAGTGACTCAAGTAAACCCAGGCTTGCTTTGAACTTAGTGAACTTTATATAACTTCCCTCTCTATGTTTCCTATTGTGTCTGAACATATCTATTTCATTTGTAATACATTGCTCTATATTTGTTTATTGACCGGAGGAGGCTTTCGCCCCACGGTGCTATGTAAGCCACATTCAGCCTGCAAACAGGTGGGAAAATGTGGGGTACAAATGTAACAAAATAAATAAATAAATTGGAGAAAGCACTGTTATGGCAGCCAAATGGGACTATGTAAATATGACTCCTTGAGATCCAAGGCCATAAAGTACTCTCCCAGTTGCACTGCCACCAGAACGGTGCACAATGTTTCCATGCAGAAATGTTGAACCTTGAGACACTGGTTCACCTGCTTGAAGTCTAAAACCAGGCGATATGATTCCCCTAGAAGACTTCTCATACAGCCTGTATGTGGAAATTGTAAACCGCCTATAAAGTTTGATAGCGCAGTATAGAAACTATGTAATAAATAAATAAGTAAAATACCATTTTTGTCGCAACCAATGAGGATGCTGTTACAGTAGTCAGCGTGAGTGAGTACTGTGGATTGTACCAGATTGTGGAAGGTTTTTTGGGGGAGGAATGGTTTTACTCTTTTCAGTACCCACATCATATTGAACATCTTCTTCATCATAGCTTTTGCGTGAGTTTCTAGGGTTAGGTGGTTGTCTAACGTTACTCCTAGGATTTTCAGGTTGTCAGATATTGGGATTGTAACATCGGGGGTGGTCAAGGTGGTTGGGAGTAGGTTGGAGTGTCTTGATGAGAGGATTAGGCATTGAGTTTTTTCTTTATTCAATTTCATTTTGAAGGCATTGGCCCAGGAGGCTAAGATATTCATGCCAGAGATTATTTTTCCAGAGATTTATGTAAAGTTGGATTGGAAAGGGATGAATATGGTGATGTCATCTTCATAGATGAAGGGGTTTAGACCAGCTTTGGATAGGGATTTAGCCAGAGGAATCATCATAAGATTGAAGAGGATTGGGGATAGAGGCGATTCTTGGGGGACTCCGCATTGTGAGGACCATGCAGATGATATAGATGAGGTTGATTTGACTTGATAGGATCTGGTGGTGGTGAAACTTTTTATCCATTTAATGATGTTTCCACCGATCCCTAGTTTGTCCAGTAGCTTTGTAAGAATGTCGTGGCTTACCATATCAAATGCGCTGGATAGGTCGAACTGCAGAAGAAGTATGTTGTTGCCAAATGAAATTTCTTGTTTGAACTTGGATATTAAGGTGAGTAGTACTATTTCAGTGCTATGTGCAGGTCGAAAACCCGATTGTGACTCATGTAGTATGGAGAATTTTTGTATGAATTTGTTGAGTTGGGAGGTCACTCTAATTTCCATTATTTTGGTTAGAAGAGGGATGGAGGCCACAGGTCGATAGTTAGTGATGTCTTTCGCTGTTTTTTTGGTATTGGAGTAAGTAGAATATTGCCGTGTTCGGAGGGGAAGAAGCCTTGTTGAAGTAGGAGATTTAGGTGGGTGGTGAGTTCCGTAATGAATCGAGCTGGGGCATTTTTCATTAGATAATTGGGGCATGGGTCCAGGTGGCAGTGAGATTTGGAGAGTTTGGATAGTGTTGTGGAAATTTCCTTAGTGCTGAGGGGGGTGAAGTTTGTCCAGGAGCGGTCTGCTGGTATCCCTTCTGAGTAGGGGTCCAGTTTGTCGAGGAAAGTAGCAAGGTTTGCGTCATCATGGGGAATTACGTTGCATAAATTAATGATTTTTGTCGTTGAAATATTTTGCCAGATGGTCGGCGGATGGACAATTTGAGGGTGAAGTTGTTACTGGATTCGTGTTGAGAAGGTTCTTTATGATTTGGTATTGTTTTTTTATGTCCCGGTGGCTGTGATTTGTTTAGTGTAGTACGTTCTTTTGGTTCGTTTAATGTCATTTTTGTATTTCTTTTGTGTTTGTTTCCACGCATTCAGGGAGAGATCATCTTTTGATTTGCTCCAAGTTTTTTCTAATTTCCTGGTTTGTTTCTTTAGTTTTTTTAGTTCCTTGTTGAACCATGGTGAGGGTTTTTTCTTTGTGCGTAGAGTTTTGGGGTGTAGTGGGGCTATTTCATCCAGAATGAGTTTGCATCTGTGGTCCCAATTTGTGAGAAAGTGGCTTGAGTTTGGATCATTTGACCAGTCGTTGTCATAGATTTGTTGCCAGAAGGTTTCCTTATCAATTCTCCCTCTGGTTGTGACTGTTATGGGGTCAGGTGGTTTGGATTGGTCTTTTTTCCGCCTTTGTATGGATAAGTTTGCTTTGTAGTGGTCTGACCAGGGGGAAGGTGTCCAAATGATATCTGATAATAGGAAGTTTAGATCTGTGGAGTATTTGTGTGAGATGATGTCGAGTGATTGTCCTTAATATGGGTTGGTACTGTTGGAGGAAGGTTGAAATCACATAGTTGGAGGAAGTCTGTACATTCCCGGGTGTGGGCAGAATTGGAGTCTTCTAAATGGAGGTTTAGGTCCCCTATGAGTAATATGTTGGAGTTGTTAACGCATGTATTAGATATAAAGTCCATGAATGTGGTTTGGTTTTGGTTTCAGTTGTTGGGAGGTCTGTAAAACAGTATGCAGGTTAGGTGTTCGTATAGTGTGGGGCTATATAGTTTTATAGAGGCAATTTCAAGTCTTTTAGTCTTTTATCTGCCCTTATTTTCAGTGTTTCTATGTTAAATGCATTGTTAGTATATAGGCCACATTGAGAATAATAGGGCATGTTTTATTTCATGTGCAGTATATCACATTAACACAGCTTAGTAAATGAGAGACACAGATTGTAAGCCCCCTGAGGGATAAAAATACCTACTGTCCCTGAATTGTATCTTTTCCTGAACGTCAGTTTGGAAAGGCTTGCAATTAAATCCAAATCCACCTTGCTAATCCAAGTGATGCTTGATATGCACAGTAGCATGTAGTACAGATTGACTATTATATTATATACTGTAAAATAAGATCTGAAACACGCAGTAAGGTCGATAGCAATCAATTTTGGTCAGAAATACATGATGACCAATGACCACTACTGGCAGAATCTATCAACTTCCAGAGAACATGGGTTGACAGATATCAGACAGAACTGGACCAAATTGCACCTATAAAAACGAAAAGGATGATCAGGAAGAAGATGCACCATGGTTCAACAAAGAACTAAGCAAAATGAAACATTCCTGTAGAAAACTAGAAAAGCAATGGGGGAAAAATAAATCGAAAAAAAAAACAAGTCTCTTTGGAAGGTGACCACTAATAAATACAAAACCAAGCTGAGAGAAACTAAATATCAATTCTTTGGAGAACAACTTTGAACAGACTATAAGAATATTATAAAACAATACAGTTTAGTGAACGGTCTACTATACATTGAAACAGTGACAAGAAATGAGAACCTACCTACGGCAGACGAGCTAGTTAACTATTTCAAGAACAAAATAATCAGCCTGAGGGAAGAATTCTAGAATGGAGGAACTGATCTGGAAAACTACAAAAGTGAACTAAACAACTATGACAAAGCAAGGCCCTGCTGACAGACTATGGACCACTTTCAAACAGCCCAACTCTAAACTCGTCCATCATATGATTACAAAATTCTCCAAATCTCACTGTATGATGGACACCTTCCCAAGCTACCTACTAAAAACTTTACTTGCCTCTTTCATCAAACATCTCACAACATACATATCCTTCTTGCTATCAAAGGGGTACTTCCCTAAAGAGAAAGGCAATGTTATACTAACACCTATCCCCAAAAATACGAAAGCCAGCAGAAGTGACATCAAAAACTACAGGACAGTAACCTCTATCCCCCTCATGGCCAAACTCCTGGAAGGAATTGTCGCCAAACAACTAATGGAATATCTGTCCAACTTTGCAATATTCACAATCTGGCTTCAGGCTGCGATTTAGCACTGAAACAGTCCTAACCACACTCCTTGCCAACTTCAGGAAAGAAATCAGTCTGGGCAAAAAGATTTTAGTTTTACAGTTTGACATGTCATCAGCCTTTGACATGGTAGACCACTGTGGCTGCTGGTAGAAATCGGGATTACAGGAGAAGTTCTCAGATGATTTGTGTGCTTCCTGACTTTCAGATCTTATCAAGTTAAAATGGGTAACATATTATCGTCATCCTGGAAAGCTGTCTGCAGAGTTCCCCAAGGCTCCCCCATCTCACCAATACTATTTAACATCATGATGACACCATTAGCCAAAGTACTGACAAAACAGAGTCTTCATCCATTCATATACACCGAAGATGTGTCCATATGTATCCCTTTTTGAAAATGACTCGAGTGAAATCATGGATAGAATCAGAATGGGGTGAACACCGTGAAAGCATGGGTTTCCACTTTCAAGCTCAATTTGAACAGAGATAAAACACAATTCCTGGTCATCTCCATACAGCCACGCTTCCTATTCTTAATATTACTGTTGACGGGATTGTATACTCCTTCTCAGGCAACTTGAAGGTCCTTGGGATCGTCATAGATCAGAAACTAACCTTTGAAACACAAGCTACAAATGTGATAACTAAGATGTTCCAAACAATGTGGAAACTGGGAAGAATCAGGAGCTGTTTCCCTAAGGAAATATTTCGCATTTTAGTGTAAACAACGGTACTTACTTTTATAGATTACTGCAACGGATTATATGTAGGCTGCAAGGAACAAGTTCTGCAAAAACTACAAATGCCACAGAATACAGCTGCAAGACTGATCTTCAGAAAACCAGGGTTCGACAGAACCAGCCCATTAGTGCAAGCTCTATATTGGCTCCTGATTAAAGCACACATCGCTTTCAAACTATGCACCATGATGATGTACCTAATAATTTATGGGGCCACCTCAGCATAGACCCTACTATTACCAAGGTGTATATGCACCATATTTATGTTTATCAGATTCTTAATATACCACCTTTCTGTGGTATAACAGAACAGTTTACATGTTGCCCCCAGGTGCAGTAGGTGTTTTCCTTATCCCTGTTGGGCCCACAATCTAAGTTGTGACCTATTTCCATGCTCGCTTGTCCCTGAGAAGGGATGTAAGGTACATTTTCAGCCACTTGATGAGAAGCAATATCTGTGTATTGACTTTGCACTATGTTGTTTTGATAGGGGGAAGCTGGGTTAATTACAGTTTACCAAGGTGGAAGATAATTTTGTAACAGGTCACCTAAATTGGAAGTCCAAGTAGGCACCTATTTTGAGGCTGTTTCATAAAAACACATAGCTGCTTATGGTTCTTTATGAAATAGTCTCACAAAACCTGCAGAAAGTATGGCTAAAATGAAGCTGTGTACAATTATACCTACTTGGTGTAAATGTACATGGGTGAAGTACATGCATGTTTACTTATTTTATAAACTATTGCATATTTGATGACTGCCTGCTTTCCATCCAAACTATGCCCTCAACATATCTTCTCTCAGTTTGCATAACAGTACGCACCTTCTTGTCACTGCATGTACTTTTATGCCTGGGGTAATTGTATGCAACAGGTTACAAGATTTATGTGACTATTTTCATAATATATGTAATGTGTATGATTAAGAAAATAGTTTAAAGTTTTATTATTTTTTGATATATCTCCCATGAGGACTTTCAAAGTTGTTTACAATTTGAAAAAAAAAAAAAGATTGTAAAACGGAAAAAAACCCAATTTATAATAAAACAGTAATATGTTGTGACAGTTTTTTTATGTAATATTTATTTTGCATTATTTGTTAACTTGCAATGTTGTTTACGTTTTCTAGGCAGATACAAAAATGTACAATTTTTGCTGTTTTTATATGCAAGGAGAAATATAATGAACATATCTGTACAAAATATCAGCATTCTATGATCTCTTGTCATAGAAGAGATGTTAGAACCTTTATTCTGGCAGATTTTTCAATTGAATATTGCCTGGTGCATTCAGATGGTTAATAAAGCTGTTTTGAGTGTTTAGTATTGAGATATTGTGATTCTTAATGCTATTCTTTTAGCTATTGTAATAATAATAATGATAATAATAATCATTAAAAACTAGAACTGAGGTCAGCATGTATGCGCTTACATTGTTAAACTTTTGGTAACTGTTATATAGGGAAGTAAGGAAATTTGAAGATTAAAATGTTTCAGATATATGTAAACAAGTATATTTTTGTTGAAGCAGTTTACATGCTTTAATTGCCTTGTAATTTCTGTTACAGATTCAACAAAGAAACTTAAAGATGTTCTTGAAGAGTTCCATGGTAATGGTGTCCTAGCAAAATATAATCCTGATGAGGTATATACCTGTTTCTATCCTCAAATATTGATATAGAATAGTTTTCATATATTGTGACCTTAGATTAGATTCCCATTCGGAAGGTATAAATTTCAAGACCACATTTTGAGTTGAATGATGTGGTAGCTGTGTTAGTCCACTTTTAAAGGTAATAAATAGAAATGAAACAAAACAGAGAAAAGAAAATAAGGTGATACCTTTTTTATTGGACTAACAATACAGTTTTTGATCAGCCTTTGAAGGTAACCCTTCTTCTTCAGATCAGAAATAAACAAATGTTGATAGATAACAGTATATATAAGTGAAACACCAAAGCATTCCAATGACAGTTTCAGAGGCAGAGGGTGGGGTGGGTAAGGTGAGAAACATGAAGAGCTGGGTAGGGTGAGAGACAGGGAGAGATGCATGGTAGATAAGAGGGTTACAAAGCAGTATAATTTTATAGTTTATAATGAGCTAGAAAACCCAGATCTTTGCTAAGTCCTGTTTTGTGGGTGTCAAAATATTTAATCATTTTGACTTCAAAGGGTGCAGAGCAAAAAACATTTGATAGAATTATTTTGTAAAATTTAACCGTTTGCATTTTATATTGTGACTAATTTAGCTGAATCTTACAATGCCTAAGTTTACTGTAAATCTGTACTTAAATTAGGCTCTTAGGGGTCCTTTTACAAAGGTGCACTAGCATTTTTAGTGCACATTAAAAATAAGCGTGCACTAAACGCTAGAGACTCCCATATATTCCTGTGGGCATCTCTAGTGTTTAAGCTAGTGTGCCTTTGTAGAGGACCCCCTTAGTGTTTTTACTGTTTTTGTATACAGCAGCTATTAATTTTGCCGTTTGTGAAATGCATTGGTTCAAATAATAATTTATAGCCCAATTACCCCAATTCATTTTGATATCTGGAGGGTGCAGAACCAAAAAAAAAAGTGTATACTCGGACAAAGGAATTTTAACAACAGCCTGAGTAAATATACTTGTGGCATGCAGAGGGAGAAGGTACCACAGATGCTCCATTAACTGCCTGTGTTCCACCTATGGATATGCCTGAATGCACCTTTTCACCCACAGAGGTACCCGTTTGTTTCTTATATCTTGAATACCTCAGACATACGTCAAGTAATTCTGAGGCAGTGTTTTGCTACACATACTCAGACATTTTTAAAACCTATTATCACCCTGAGGAAAATAGCAAAACAAGCAGGAAAAAATTATCTTACTTTATTAAGGGGCTCATAATCAAAGCAAAAAATGACCAATAAAGGACATAACTGGCAGATATACATATTTCTTAAGGAAGAACGTCTAAAGCGTATAATTGGACAAACCAAAAACATTTATGCAAGTCCGATAGTTGCTGAAAAGAAGATGTTCCTAGAGGGAGCGTTTCGTGGGCTTGACATGGAAGGTGTTATGTCTTAAGGTTAAAGACCTAAGATATGTTCAGACCATTCAGAATACTGTAATTCGACTAATAGATAATTTAAGAAAATATGACCATATTACCTTATATCTTAAAGATGCCCATTGGCTACCGTTTGCCCATCGCATCACCTACAAAATATTACTGATTGTCTTCAAGGTAATGACCTCAGGAGAAACTCTCTCTTTCATCCCACTTAATTCCATATTGCCCTACCAAATCCTTAGATCACCTCAAGAAAACCAACTACTAGTCAGTCCCAAGATATCAAATGGTAATTCATACAGGAGGAACAACGTTTTATATTTAATTTGAACACAGTAATTCTACAAGGATTAAATCAGAGCTTGATCTTACACCTTTTCTTTGAAAAATCACACTAGAATTTTTACACATTTTTGAGGGGCTAGGAAAACGCATACATTAATATAGTATGTTTGAGTAATATAATTTTTGGCCTTACCTGGTTTGTCTCTATTCTCAGAAAGATTTATTTATTTATCAGGATTTATTTCCCGCCTTTTTGAAGGAATTCACTCAAGGCGGTGTACAGTAAGAATAGATCAAACATGAGCAATAAACAATTACAGCAGTAAAAATTTTCAAATAACAATACACAGTATGGGGTGGAGGGGCATAATCGAAAGTTTTGCTAAGGACGTCCTCGCAAAACGTCCCAGTGGAGAGGTGGGGAATTATCGAAACAAGATGGACGTCCATCTTTCGTTTCAATAATACGGTCAGGGACGCCCAAATCTTGACATTTAGGTCATCCTTAGAGATGGTCGTCCCTAGACTTGGTTGTTTCTGATTTTCGGTGATAATGGAAACTAAGGATGCCCATCTCAGAAACAACCAAATGCAAGCCCTTTGGTCGTGGGAGGAGCCAGAATTCATAGTGCACTGGGCCCCCTGACATGCCAGGACACCAACCGGGCACCTTGGGGGCACTGCAGTGGACTTCAGAAATTGCTCCCAGGTACATAGCTCCCTTACCTTGTGTGCCGAGCCCTCCAGAACCCCCCACCCACCACTGTATACTACTACCATAGCTCTTACAGGTGAAGGGGGGCACCTAGATGTGGGTACAGTGGGTTTGTGGTGGGGTTTGGAGGGCTCACATTTACCACCACAAGTGTAACAGGTAGGGGGGGGGAGATGGGCCTGGGTCCGCCCGCCTGAAGTGCACTGCACCCACTAAAACTGCTCCAGGGACCTGCATACTGCTGTGATGGACCTGAGGCTGGCACAAAATATTTTTAAGATTGTTTTGAGGGTGGGAGGGGGTTAGTGACCACTGGGGGAGTAAGGAGAGGTGATCCTTGATTCTCTCCGGTGGTCATCTCATCAGTTCAGGCACCTTTTTGTGGCTTGGTCGTAAGAAAAACAGAACCAGGTAAAGTCATTAAAGTGCTTGTCAGGGACACCCTTTTTTTTCCATTATGGGTCGAGGACGCCCAAGTCCCACCTTTGCTATGCCTCTGACATGCCCCTGTTAACTTTGGTCATCCCCGTGATGGAAAGCAGTTGGGGGCGCCCAACATCAGCTTTCGATTATGCCGATTTGGGCGACCCTGTGAGAAGGACGCCCATCTTCCGATTTGTGTTGAAAGATGGGCATCCTTCTCTTTTGAAAATAAGCCTGACAGTATACTACTCACGTCAACACAATATTTTATTTATTTATTGCATTTGTATTGCACATTTTCCCACCGTATGGTAGGTTCAATGTGGCTTACATATTGTTAAAAAGGCAGTTTCAAAATTTAGATTTGTAGAAGTCTAGCACATAGTACAGAAGTACAATAATCGCTTAGGTTGTGTTAGTATGATGTATTAGCATATTGTGAGAGAGGTTAATGTTATTGTTTTCTATTTCTGAACATTTCGTGATGTATGGTGGTGTGGGATTAGGCAGATCCAGGGGGAAGGACTTCTTTAAAAGATATGTTTTTAGTTTTTTTCTGAATTGTAGGTTGTTTTCTGTGAGTTTCAGGTCTTTGGGTAGTGAGTTCCAAAGTTGTGTGCCTATAAACAAGAAGCTGGCGGCGTGTGATGATTTGTATTTTATACCTTTGCAATTGGGATAGTGAAGGGTTAGGTAAGATCTTGCTGTTCGTGGCATGTTTCTTATTGGTAGGTCGATAAGTTCCATCATGTAAGCTGGTGCGAGTCCGTAGATGATTCTGTGGACTATTGTGCATATTTTGAATGTTATGCGAGCATTAATAGGAAGCCATTGTAGGCTTCTTAGAAGGGGTTTCGTGCTTTCGAAGTGTGTTTTTCCAAAGATGAGTCTGGCAGCCGTGTTTTGTGCTGTCTGTAATTTTCTTATGATTTGATCTTTGCAGCCTGCGTAAATACTATTACAGTAGTCTACATGGGTTAGCACCATGTTTTGGATCATGTTGTGGAATGTGTCCCTGGGGAAGTAAGGTTTTATACGTTTGAGCTTCCACTTAGTGTGTAACATTTTCTTGGTCGTGATCTTAGCTTGGTTTTCTAGCTCTAGGTTGCGGTCAATTGTTATGCCTACGATTTTCAGGTGGTCTGAGATTGGGAGGGATGAACCCTGTACATTAATTTCCGAGGGGAAAACATTATTGTATTGGGACGAGAGAATGAGACATTGGATTTTATCTCTATTGAGTTTAACTTCAGTGCCAATGCCCAGGATTCAATGATGGTCATGCTGTTTGTTATTTCCTTGGTGATTTCTGTGGGGTTCTGTTTGAAGGGAATATAGATGATGATATCATCTGCGTAGAGAAATGGATTGAGGCTTTGTTTGGTTAGTGATCTAGCCAGTGGTGTAATCATTAGGTTGAATAATATAGGTGAGAGGTTTACTTTTAACTTGACCTTATTTATTTTAAGTTAATTTTAAAGGATTGTTTGGAGTATGTTACCTGGAGCATTTAGCCTTAGCAATGTATTTTTTGTATAATATAATCTCTATGTATAAATCAGATGCATGTATTTGTTCATGTCCGATCTCCTCTGGCCTCCAAAGAGCTGCAGCCATCAAACTCGACATGCAGACTCTACCCGTCATTGTCGAGGTTATTGTGTAGTTTGAAGCGATTTGGTTTTTGGAGGCACTCGGGAGTAGAAGCAATATCTCCATCCATTAAATGAATAGGCTGCAGGTAGGAAACTTCTTTCTTGCTGTTGCTAAGTGACAGACTGCTTGGGATAGGGTGAGGGCTCATTGACTGGTGGGGAGAAACACGGACAGCAGCTGTGCAGTTGTCCCTCTTTCATTCTCTAATACTCTCTTCCCTAACAATTTCAGTACAAGGGAGGTTCAGAGACTAGTGGGAACAGGGTAGGGAGAAAGTATTGGGGTTAGGCAGGGAAGCGTGTGTGTGTGCTTGAGTTCACTACCCCCTCCCAAGTCTGAGATGAGAGAGACTACTCAGTGACAAACTGAGCGGTTGGAAGACTGTGACAGAGATTGCTTGGGACAGGGTGAGGGCTCAGAGATTGGTGGGGAGAATCACGAACAGCAGCTGTGCAGTTGTCCCTCTCTCATTCTCTAATACCCTCTTCCCTAACAATTTTAGTACAAGGGGGATTCAGAGACTGCTGGGAACAGAGAAAGTATTGGGGTGAGGCTGGAAAGTGTGTGTCTGTGCATGAATTCACTACGCCACCAGGGGAACGCTCCTCGAAAAGGGTGGAAAACTGAATTTCAATATGCCCTTGAAAAGAAGGCTGCATTTTGACAGGAAAATGGTGAAAGCCAAATGGCAGGCACTTGCTAGACTGGGAGAAACAACTAATCAAGAAAATCAACCTAAACAAATTGATCAGAAAAGAAAAGTTAGTGCTAGGTAGGGATCCAGGCTCCACATTGTCTGATTTAAGGGAGTATTAAGCTCAGTGTCAGTGTTGCCCTTTCTCACACACCCCTCAACAAAACACCTCAATCACACTCGGACATTCTCACACACCCCAACTCACACTCACCCATTCTAATGGAATATATGCGGGATGTAAAGTACAGCTTATGAAGAAACTCCAGACAGCCCAAATCACAGCTGCCAGGCTGATATTCGGCAAAACACGATTCGATAGCGCTAAACCTCTCCGATTAAAACGGCACTGGCTCCCAATCAAGGAACGCATTACCTTTAAAATTTGCTCTTTAGTCCAGAAGATTATCTGTGGTGAAACCCCAGGATACATGGTTGACTTGATAGAAATGCAGAGTGATGCACTTAGGGAGTAGAAATCCACGGGAGACGTATGTGTTAGGCAGAGAGAGTCTGATAGGTACGGATGGGGAGAGGGATCTTGGGGTGATAGTATCTGAGGATTTGAAGGCGACGAAACAGTGTGACAAGGCGGTGGCCCTAGCTAGAAGGTTGTTAGGCTTTATAGAGAGAGGTGTGACCAGCAGACGAAAGGGGGTGTTGATGCCCCTGTATAAGTCGTTGGTGAGGCCCCACCTGGAGTATTGTGTTCAGTTCTGGAGGCCGTATCTTGTTAAGGATGTGAAAAGAATTGAAGCGGTGCAAAGAAAAGCTACGAGAATGGTATGGGATTTGCGTTACAAGACGTATGAGGAGAGACTTGCGGACCTGAACATGTACACTCTGGAGGAAAGGAGAAACAGGGGTGATATGATACAGATGTTCAAATATTTGAAAGGTATTAATCTGCAAACGAACCTTTTCCGGAGATGCGAAGGCAGTAGAACGAGAGGACACGAAATGAGATTGAAGGGGGGCAGACTCAAGAAAAATGTCAGGAAGTATTTTTTCACGGAGAGAGTAGTGGATGCTTGGAATGCCCTCCCGCGGGAGGTGGTGGAAATGAAAACGGTAACGGAATTCAAATATGCGTGGGATAAACATAAAGGAATCCTACACAGAAGGAATGGATCCTAAGGAGCTTAGACGAGATTGGGTGGCAAAGCCGGTGGCGGGAGATGGAGATGGTGCTGGGCAGACTTATATGGTCTGTGCCAGAGCCGATGGTGGGAGGCGGGACTGGTGGTTTGGAGGCGGGGATAGTGTTGGGCAGACTTATACGGTCTGTGCCAGAACCGGTGGTGGGAGGCGGGGCTGGTGGTTGGGAGGCAGGGATAGTGCTGGGCAGAGTTATACGGTCTGTGCCCGGAAAAGGACAGGTACAAATCAAGGTAAGGTATTGTTTTTAATTCCCTCCTCTTATAGACCTCTTTCTGACTCCGTCACACGGGGGACTAAAGGTACTTATTTCATATATCAGGTTCTGTATAGTTTCTCTAACCTCCATTGTCACCCAATCACAAGGTCTATTCTGGCGTGGCATTAGGAGCCGTAATTGAAAACTAATTCCCATAATTACTGCTTTCTGTTTGTTTTCTGGATCTAGATATACTCTGGGCCATTTATATTCCCACATAAATCTTATTAAACATCTGTCTAAGTTTCTGCAAAGACTGAGTGTCACTTGTATATGATCTACCTTGTAGGCTAAATGTAAGGTAAAGAGAAGATAGAATCAATAAAAATAAAGACAGAGATAGGTTTAGATAGATAGATACATTTTATTTCTTACCCAAACACAGGTCTTCAAGTTGATACAAATACAGACATCAGATTCTGGTTTCAGCCGCACAGGGCTTCGCCGTCTGACAGAAGCTTTGGAGAGGACTCTCAAACTAAGCCAAAATCTGCCATCTTTTATACTCTATCCTCTCCATAGAAGTGAATGGTGAGAAACCTTGCTCCTAATCTTTCTCACTTTCTGAGATCATACTTTCCCATGCGATCTGCTGTCGGATGTGCCCACCTCCTTCCGTTCTCAGCTACTGCTAATTATCAACATGTTTTGGGAAGCGTTGAGATAACAGTTTCACATCTTCCGGCTGCAATACTTTTCATACCTTTCTCATGAACTCTGTATTACCTCTGTATCATTGTATACCAAAACTAATAAGCTCCATTTTATTCATCTGATCTTTCATTACAGATGCTATATTTGATTTAAAAATTGTACCAAGTTTGTATCAGGACTCATTGTTCAGACCTGCTTTTTGCAGATTCTCAAATATTAAATCATTTCAGTACTTTTTTGCAGTTTAGGCTGTTTAAGGTATGTAAATTGACCCACCACTATTCCAGTGGATGGATCCCAAGCGGGGACACATATTAACTTACAGGAAATGCAAGTCCTTGCTCAGCCAGTCATAGATTTTTAAACCTAGCTGGTATTTTTACAGCCTGAGTCCTAAAATCTGGCCTTCCACCCTTCCGGTGGGCATCCAGTGAGGGCCTCTTGCTGTAGTATAATTATACATTCCCCACTTGTCACCCCCTCTGGAGAGGGGTGACACAAAGCTCGTCAAGCTCGTCATCATCCATTCCAGAAGGTGGCAAGCTATCAAACGAGAGGGGGAGTTTTGCTCTTATGCATTGCTAGCAGATATTATGCCAGACAGAAAACTTCATTCGTAGGTGGTATATTTTTGGGCATATGGAATTTCCTTTATATTACCCAAACCCTTGGGCTTAATCTTGATGTTACCCCTCTTGAGGCGTACTCAAACCTGTAGTGAGAGAGGTTTTATGATTGGAACAAAACCATGAGTTCATCTACAAAATCCCATGAAGTATAGGTATGCGGGTAATAGCAATTTCAGGTGGATCATACTAATAAACACTTTCAGGTCTTGCTATGACTTCTATTGTATCTGTTGCATAGTACATGGGGAGATAATCTAATGTATCTATCTCAGTGGTCCTCGGAAGGAACAGTGGTTTTGATTAAGCATTGTTATGGGCTCAACAAATATGTGATTAGTATTCAGATTGCAGGCTGTTGTAGGTATTCAGAATCCTTAAACAGGTCGGGATTCCTGGACCTTACTAGTACTCATCATTGGCATCCAATCATGAGCACTAATAAGTGGATAGCAAGTATGAGGTTGCCTCATACAGCAAAAATGGTCAATCCTAGGAAAATTTATATTAACCAAGGTCATGCATGGATCTTGACATATGCATAATGACCTGGAAGTATGGGAAGCATTGTATATATCCGTTACCCCTCTTGGAGCTTAGTCAAACCTACAGAAAGACATGCAGCTCAAGTAAGCCTACACCAAAGTTAAACAATTGCATAACAGGTTGATACTAACAGAGTTTACATCTACATTATGATATCAGAGCCAGTATTAGGGTTTGATGTTACCCTTGTATCTGAGCAATATCAACTTCAATTTAAATTACATAAACAGAAATGACGGGGAAACTCGTGGAAAAACAATTAGAACAATTAAAGGAAATAATAGGAAAATAAAAATAAAACCTTATCAATATCTAGACAGGACTGCTGCTAAACTGAAAATAAAACATAATATGAATCTATAATGTCCATAAACAGCAACAGTAATTCTCAAATTCAGTATCAGTTCTAAATTCTCTTTCATCGATCATGGTTGAGGCGGTGGAAGCGTTGAAGAATCTGGACGGAGTTCTGGAAGATCCAACAGGGCTGGGTTTTCAGGCTGGCTTGCTGAAGGAAGTGGCCGGTCTTGAGATGGTTAGACTGGTAACATCTGGTTCTATGGCTGAGTAAACACGTATATCTTTCACATGGACCCAAGACTTGTGGTCCAGTAGTTTGCAAGGTGTAAAGGTCATTGCCACAACCTTGGGGGATCTAACATCATTTGGACCTTAAAGACGTACTTATGGTGTACAAATTGGGATCTTTCCATGTCTTTATTCTACCATCAACTTAAAATTAAATAAAAAAAAATTGGAATTGGGATTTGGAATTGGGATTTGGAATTGGGATTTGCATAATATATCCCCACTTCTGGCTTGCATAATGTGCGAGACAGATTGGTAATTTTTAGAAAGACATGATCAAATAACAAAGGTAAAGTATATGGAACAAAAGAGAAAAACAATTAAAATTTAGAGATGATGGTAAATGTTCAATTATTGATGTATGGAGGGCAATGCGTCGCCATTTATCGCCAATAGATATGGAATCTTCACCTACGATGACTACCATTCACCAAGGGTTGAGCCCTCAGCTGCAGGAGGCCAGCAGGACTTACGAGCTAGATGATTCAGAAGGAAGGGTAGAGGCCAAAGCTTTGTGTAACTCCAGCAAGTGGAGAGCCTATCTCTTTTGCTCATGGACCAATTGATGCATCTGTAATGTCTCGTTTCTCACACCAGGTAATGTTGGGGTCTGTGCATCTGTCTTTTAATTTAGCGATTCTTTGCTGCAACATAGCCTTCAGATCAGAAGGCTGCGTGTTCGAATCACGTCGGGGTCACCACTGTTTTTAATTCCCTCCTCTTATAGACCTCTTTCTGACTCCGTCACACGGGGGACTAAAGGTACTTATTTCATATATCAGGTTCTGTATAGTTTCTCTAACCTCCATTGTCACCCAATCACAAGGTCTATTCTGGGGTGGCATTAGGAGCCGTAATTGAAAACTAATTCCCATAATTACTGCTTTCTGTTTGTTTTCTGGATCTAGATATACTCTGGGCCATTTATATTCCCACATAAATCTTATTAAACATCTGTCTAAGTTTCTGCAAAGACTGAGTGTCACTTGTATATGATCTACCTTGTAGGCTAAATGTAAGGTAAAGAGAAGATAGAATCAATAAAAATAAAGACAGAGATAGGTTTAGATAGATAGATACATTTTATTTCTTACCCAAACACAGGTCTTCAAGTTGATACAAATACAGACATCAGATTCTGGTTTCAGCCGCACAGGGCTTCGCCGTCTGACAGAAGCTTTGGAGAGGACTCTCAAACTAAGCCAAAATCTGCCATCTTTTATACTCTATCCTCTCCATAGAAGTGAATGGTGAGAAACCTTGCTCCTAATCTTTCTCACTTTCTGAGATCATACTTTCCCATGCGATCTGCTGTCGGATGTGCCCACCTCCTTCCGTTCTCAGCTACTGCTAATTATCAACATGTTTTGGGAAGCGTTGAGATAACAGTTTCACATCTTCCGGCTGCAATATTTTTCATACCTTTCTCATGAACTCTGTATTACCTCTGTATCATTGTATACCAAAACTAATAAGCTCCATTTTATTCATCTGATCTTTCATTACAGATGCTATATTTGATTTAAAAATTGTACCAAGTTTGTATCAGGACTCATTGTTCAGACCTGCTTTTTGCAGATTCTCAAATATTAAATCATTTCAGTACTTTTTTGCAGTTTAGGCTGTTTAAGGTATGTAAATTGACCCACCACTATTCCAGTGGATGGATCCCAAGCGGGGACACATATTAACTTACAGGAAATGCAAGTCCTTGCTCAGCCAGTCATAGATTTTTAAACCTAGCTGGTATTTTTACAGCCTGAGTCCTAAAATCTGGCCTTCCACCCTTCCGGTGGGCATCCAGTGAGGGCCTCTTGCTGTAGTATAATTATACAGTATACACAAAAAGTAGCACATGTGAGTTTATCTTGTTGGGCAGACTGGATGGACCGCGCAGGTCTTTTTCTGCCGTCATCTACTATGTTACTATGATAGATCTTTCGACCAGAAACAGAACCAGAGCGTCACGTACCTATTTGAACCTCCACTATCCAAGCTGCATTGGACTCCGTGAACATGCAGGTTGTGTGTGAGGGGAGATTCTGGATGAATGTGCCCGCAACCCACGCTTCATCCACAATGTCTAAATCCTCCAGCATGCAGGAATCTACTGCAGGTTTGACTGGGGGGGTGGGGGATCACTGGTGGCTGGCTCCTAGTTAAGCAGTACAGGGATTCCTAAACCCCATACCCTCTCCTTCTCCTAACCTTCAACACACTCCCTCCCTCTAGATGCCCCCAGAACCCACAACCATTACCTCACCTCCACAAGGTCACCATACCAGCCTGTACATACCAATGCCTGTGATCCTTCTTCACCCCTTATGTGACAGAGGCTACTCCCAGTAAACCTGGCTAATGATTCCGCAAGTCCACCCCCAAAATGAGGCAGAGGAGGCATGCAGCAAGAGGCATAAGAGTATCACCATCATAGAATGGACCTTTGGCCAGCTCAAGAATCGCTTTAGATGTCTGGACTGTTCTTGAGGGGAGCTCCTCTACAATCCTGAAAAGGTTGCCAAAATTTCCATGGCCTGCTGCATGCTATACAGCCTGCTCTCTGAAGAAGAGAGGCCCTGTTGGAGGAGGGCCAACAACCACAGCAGCAGCAGCAGCCACTAGACCCTGAGGATGAGGAGCCCCTGCCCCCCACAGAGTTGACCAGGGATCATACTAGCTGGGGATCCACACCAGACAAAGACACATTCTGACCAGTTTTCAGTAAAGGTAAGTGCATAGCATCTCTGCTATATCCCCCAACACCCCCACCCCTCCCCTCATCTAACAAACCTCTCCCCCCAGTCTACTGAATGGAATAAAAACAACAATTTTGCCTGAATCCAAGTAAAACTGAGCTTCTGTGCGTCTCTAAAACAAGTGGGCACATACCAGACATCAATATCTCTTGTGGGAAATACAGTATGAACTCCCCCCTCAAATCACAAGTCAGAAACCTTGGAATGCAGCTAGATTCAACACTTATACCCCCAAATCCAGGCAAACTTCAAGAGCTGCTTCTATCATTTGCGACAAGTATGCTGCCTCTCTCCTTACTCTGAGAAGGCAAGTTTTGTCTTAGTTGTGCATGTCATGATAACATCAACTGGATTACTGTAATGCACTGTATACTGGTCTGACTACAAAGGGTCTACACCAGCTTCAATTGATTCAGAATGCTGCAGCAAGACTAATAGAAGATTGTAAGTGGGGATGTGACCACGTCACAGTATTTTTGCAAAAACTTCACTGGCTACCAGTACAATTCAGGGCTAAATTTAAAACTATATTTGATCTTCAAGGTCCTTAAAGGAAATGGCCTAGAGTACTTGAAGAACAGGACCTCCCTTTATACACCACTAAGGTCATCCCAAGGAGTATCCCTAAATAAACCCATTCCAAAGGACATCACACAAAGTGATACCTGCCAGCGAGCCTTCTGTGGAATAGCCCCCCGCACTGGAATGCATCCTTGAAAGGCTTCGCTCAACACAAGATTATCTGTACTTCAGGAAGCAGGGGAAAGCTTGGCTCTTCAACCAGGCATTTAATGGAAGAAGTAACTGATATTTTAGTTACGCACAGACACAAAAGGAGTGGTACCAGCTGCACATATTATTGCAGGACATGTTTATTTACACCTACTCTTGCTAAGCTAATATTCAAGCACCTTTCTGACCTCATTTGCAACTTTCTTCAAAGTAATCCTCTTATTTCTGTTACTCTATCTTATCTATGTGTTCCATCCTTGCTTATACCCTATGCTGTTTATTAAAATGTTTTATTGCGTACTGTGTTGACATTGTAATGTTGGATAGTATGCCATACTTTGTATTTTTGTTTGAATATTTTTACTGCTCTAATTGCCAATGCTTACGTTTGACTTATTATTGCTGTACAACACCACCTTGACTGAATTCCTTTAAAAATGTGGAAAATAAATCCAAATAAATAGGAGGTAAGTAAGCGAAGTAAGTGTATTATCTTTGTGTTAGCTCTGTGGGAAGGGACGATCTGGGCACTGCCCCAGCAGTTAACTTAGAGGTTTTGCAGTTACTGTGTGGTAAACTGCAAAACATTCCCGCACCTTACTAATTAGGGACCTTAGAGACCCTTTTACAAAGCGTTGGTAAGCCCAACATGGGCATACCGCATGCAATCGTGGAACTACCGCTGGCCCACACAGCCATCGGCAGTAGTTCCAGCTTGAGCGTGTGCCATGTCCGGCATGTCAAAATATTTTTTATTGGATAGTGTGGAACTAACCCAGCAGTAATTGGGTATTGCCGTGTGCTACCCAGTTATTGCAGGAGCCCTTACTGCCACCTCAGTGGGTGGCGGTATGTGCTCCCCCCTGCATGGCCACGTGGTAAGAGTACTCTTACCGCATGGTCATTTTTTTATAGGTAGGTGGACTAAACAGGAGAAGGCTCCCTCGCCGGAGCCCGCTTTTTTCGCGCTACAGCGAAATCAATGCAAGTCACCCAGGCTTTTTTAAGGCATTTACAACCTCAATTCTGAACGATCGCCATATTTACAAATTTGACCCCTGAGGCAGGCGCCTTTTGGGCGCCGAAACACGGCCCGTGTCGGGTCTTTGGCTAATAAAGTACTCCTGTTGTCTCATTCTTGAAGGCCCAGTGTTGCTTTTTTTCTTTTTGTTTTCATTTTTTTATAGGGTCTTTTTACCCATTGCAGTAAAAAGGGCCCTGACGCAATGGGATAAACGGCCCTGCCGCTACCGCAGGGCCCTTTTTCCTGCAGCTTAGTAAAATAACTTCTTAATCAGTAAATTCCTTGTGGAGGTTGGCTGTAATGTCCTATTTTGCTTTTTAATGCAGTGGTTACATTTTTCTGTCAAGGTAGTTTTGATTGGTTTTGTTTAACATTGCTTTATCTGAAAGTGTTTCTCTACTCTTCAAATCAGATTTTGATTTCAGATTCCTCCTTAATCAAAGTGACTTGAATTTTAATGAGTTTAACACTTAAAAGCTAAAATATGTTTTCTAATGTGGGCTACCAATGAATAACATGGTTTTGTTTTGATGATGTAGTACTACACCATACTAATCCATTTTCCTATACAAATCATTAATATCAGTATAAATGTATTCATATATGACTGTTTTATTTATTCTAATTCTTTTTTTTTTCTTTTATGCTTTCCAGAAACAAGATATTCTTAAACAAGTAAGCCATTTACTTTCCTTTTTTCTCTTTTGACCATTTTTTAAATTTTTATTAATTTAGTCACAAATAAGTTATTAAGGTCTGCGACACCCTTAGTGGAACTATTTTGTCATAATGTTGAAATATTCATTTAAAATAAATCCAACTGGGCTTAGAAAATCATTTTGGCAGATAGAGGATCACTTCTGAGTACCCCTATCCTAAAGCAACCCGCCATCCTGGGCAGTGCATCCATCTTTTGATGCTAGCTGTGGATGAGCTTGTAGTTCTGGATCCAGCTTGAGCGAGGATGAATAGTGATGATATATTAGTAAAGCTGAAAAAATACATAAGGGGTATCAAACTTTCAAAATATCATCTAAAAGCATGAAACATACAGTTTTCTAACAAGACTATGGGGAGGCTACAAAAATCTAAAAATTTAAATAAGGCCTCAAAGCTCAGAGAGCATCATTCTGACCAAATGTATTAATTTTCCCAAAGGAATTCCCAGATACTATCATTGGCCTCAATGCATCATCAAACTCCAGAAAAAAGAGAGCAACCAAAAAAACTTCTAAAAACAGAGAAAAAAGTTGCTCGCCAAAAAACCCGGAGAAAAATAGCCAAAACCCACACAGTCATCAAAAAACAAAAATTCCCACATTAAATCCCCGTTAGTTCCAATAATACAACTGGTAATTCATGAATTATATCAAAATACAGTTCCACAAATACTTAGCTTGACTGAAGAGGCATCCTGTCCCCATACTGGATCATCAAAAACACTGCGCCGGTGCATGAGAGCTCTCTTCCAGTGCTGTGATGTCTAAACTTATTCCAACTGTCCACTGACAGTGGGCTACAGTAATGGTGGGGGAGGGTACAGTAGGGATGCTTTTGGCAGTTGAAAGAGAATGTCTTGGAGGTGAGCTGGGTCACCTAGTCAAGGTAGTTTTAGATGGGGCTATCTTGGAAAAGTCTCGGTGGAGAACAAACTCATGCTGATGTGTTTGGAAGAGGGTAGGAGCACACCCAACAACAACATGAAGCTATTCCTTTCCTGGTAAAACTTCAAATTGTTGTTGTGGCGGCGAAAATGTAGGATGCTGTAGCTACTATATTAGGAAAGATTAGCCATCTTTTAGTGTAGATTCAGCCTGTTCTCAAATCCTAAGTATAGGAGCTTGACATGAGGAATTACTGTAACAGTATTTTGACTAGCTGGACTAGCCGATGGGAGTAATTCTAGAATGTACTAATTCCCTTATTTTTATTTATTTATTGCAGTTGTATCCCACATTTTCCCACCTATTTGCATGCTCAATGTGGCTTACAAAGATCTGTTATGGCATCACCATTACAGGGTAAAAGATACAATTGGTGTTTAAAGAGATCAAGGATGACAGAGAAGAACTAAGCAAACAGTTGTAGAAAGACGTCATTCAGAGTCAGGGTGGAGTGGTGAAGTGTTATAGTTAAGCTACGGGTTCTCATGAATGACTGTTACTTCTTTTGGGGGCCCTCTTATTAAGGCGCATAGGCACTTACACGCGGCCAATGTGCGTCAGTTTGGAACTACCGCCTGGCTACTGCGTGCTCCGGGCGGTCATTCCATTTTTTTACATGCATCCAGTACTTGAGGCAGAAAATATTTTTTTATTTTCTACCGTGTAGTGCTAACCGGGCAGTAATTGGCAGTGTACGCTCGCTGACGATTACCATCCGTTTAACGTGTGAGACCTTATCACTAAGTTAATGGGTGGCAGTAAGGTCTTATGCCCAAAATATGTGCCAATTTTTATTTTGCCGCATGTCCATTTTCAGCCATAAAAGAAGACCTTTTTTACAGGTACGCTGAAAAATGAACCTGAGCGTGTCAAATACACGTGCCTACAACAGCACAGGCCATTTTTCGTTGCACCATAGTAAAAGGATCCCTTAGTTAGCACACAGAGAAGAGGAAGTACCTGCAGTGAGGTGGCCAGCTTTTTTTTTAATGTTGTTGTTCTGAGCTGTGCTGGGGATAGACCCTCTGAATGGCCACATTTCATGACAGTTTGCATGAAAATTTGATTTTTGTTGTCCTATTGAGTTTTCCAAGAAAATTAAAACAATAAATCTATGCTTGCAGTAGATTAGATGACTGGATTATCTTGTTACTTGTGATATGAAATAAGGTGGTAACTCCAGTTCTGATTATCTATTACTTTTCATTAAACCACAATTTTTGTAAAGTCTAATGTAATGTTAAATGTATGTATAAACCTAGTTACATTCAAGACACTAGTAATGCTTTTCTTTGTAAGTAAATTAATCATTTAAGTTCCTGATGAAAGTTTCTAGTGCCAGGGTTAAAACATGGGCAAAGATAGGACAAATAAAAATGCAAACAATGTGCAAATCTTTCTTCCTTTTAAAAAAGACCTAAGTGAAATAACCAATGAAATAAGACTTGGATTGCACACCATGCTAGACTGGGCCAACTCATTTAAATTCAAAGTCAATACTGAGAAAACTCACTGCCTTATTTTTTTTTTGTTACTGCCTTATTTTTTTTTTGTTACATTTGTACCTCATGCTTTCCCACTCATGGCAGGCTCAATGCGACTTACATGGGGCAATGGAGGGTTAAGTGACTTGCCCAGAGTGACAAGGAGCTGCCTGTGCCTGAGGTGGGAATCGAACTCAGTTCCTCAGTTCCCCAGGACCAAAGTCCACCACCCTAACCACTAGGCCACTCCTCTCCCTATAACAAATTCACGCCCCCAACGTTAATCACTCCTGAGCTTGCCTTACCAATCTCTGAGACCATAAAAATATTAGGAGTGATTGTTGATAGAAACTTAACACTGGAGCAACAAACGAACTCTACAACCAGACAAATGTTCTTCTCTCTTTGGAAACTAAACCGCCTTGATCACTGCAATGGAATATATGCAGGGTGCAAAGATATGCTTCTAAAAAAAACAAACTACAAACTGCCCAGAATACAGCTGCAAGGCTTATTTTATGGTAAATCAAGATTTGAAAGTTCAAGACCACTGCGTGAGAAACTGCACTGGCTTCACTTTTTAAATTTGCACTCTGGTGCATAAAATCATCTACGGTGAAGCCCCAGCTTATATGGACACCCTTATCAACTTGCCACCTAGGATCATCAGCTCGTTCGTACCTAAATCTCCATTACCCAGTATATTGTGGCCTCAAGTATAAGACTACCTATGCATCCACCTTCCCCTATATTAGCGCTCATTTGTAGAATGGTCTACCTAAATTGGTAAAACTTACTCCAGATCACCCGACCTTCAAAAAACGCCTCAAGACCTTTCTATTTGGAAAAGCTTACGCTCAAATCCCGCCTAACATGTCTTACGTCTGAACTGTACCTGTCAAAGCGACATATTGATCACCACTACTCTTTCTCCTTTTCCCTTCTTTGCTATTACCCTTTCTCTCTTTAACTTCTATGAAATTGATTGTTTGTTTGCTTAATTGATGTATGTTTTTACAGACTGTAGCAAGCCACATTGAGCCTGCCCATAGGTGGGAAATTGTGGGATATAAATGCTATAAATAAAATAAATCAATAAAACATCATTTTTTGCTCAAGGATATAAATCACCCTTGCCCAGATAGAACTAAGAGACTTCAGCAGGAAAGTACCAACTTTAAGTGTAAAGTGTAGTAGAGACTGCAAGTCTCTACTACAATGTAAGAGTATTACATTGTAGTAGAGACTTGCAAGGGAACGGGTTTTGCGGGAATCCCGCAGAACCCTACGGGGTTCCCCTGGGGATGAAATCAGTTCCGTTCTCGTGGGGATGGAAACAATTCCTGCAGGGATCCCATGGAGGTGTACGCTGCACTTGTGCCAACCTCTCACCTACCGAGTACCAAGCTCTTTGAGTGCTGTCTCCTCCTCCCATTCTTGCGGGGGTGGGTGGGGACAGGTTAAATTCTTAAGGGGACAGGTGGGGACGGCTTAAATTCTTAAGGGGACAGGTGGGGATGGGTAAGTTTCTAGTGGGGATGGGTAAGATTCCAGTGGGGATGTACGAGGACTGGTAAGATTTGTGTCCCTGTGCAACTTTCTACATTGTAGTTAGCAATGCTCTTTAGACTCAAAGGTGGCCATTTTCTGCTAAAGTCTTTCCATTCTTTCTCATGCAAAATACTGTTTGCTGCACTTCTAAAATACTGGTACAGCTATTTTTTGGGTACTGTCAAGCCAACTCCTGTTCTCAATCTAACCTTCTTTCAATCTTCTCGCAGTCTGGTGTCTTTTCTTCCTTTGGCCACCCTCCAATGTACAGAGTTTTTTTTTACATTGGTTCTTTCCAGCCCCAATTTATCATAGAAACCAATGATAGTATTTTATTTATTTATTTGTAGCATTTGTATCCCACATTTTCCCACCAATTTGCAGGCTCAATGTGGCTTACATTTGCCATAATGGTGGTTGCCATTTCTGGGTAACAGAATTGCAAATGGTATTGCGTTAAGGTGCATACATACATGGAACGTAACATACATGGAATAGGTCATGGTGTATATATATATATATATATATATATATATATATATATATATATATATATATATACACACCATGTGCTTACATACATGGTAAAGAAGAATACATTATGGTATTGCATGAAGGTTCCTGAATAATAACTCGGATTGTAACATACATTAGCTCATCGACTAAAGAGATCATATTCGACATAAGGATTAAAGTATTAGTGGTTGTTCATTTCTAGCAAAGAGGTTAATCGGTCAAGTGATAAGATTTCGGTTTTGTCTAGATCGTGTAGGATCTTATTATTTAGTGTTTAAGATGGATGTTTATGGTATGCCTTCTTGAACAGATCAGTTTCAGTAGCCTTCGGAAGATAGTTAGGTCTTGCGTTGTTTTTATGGCCTTCGGTAGTGCGTTCCATAGCTGCGTGCAAATGTATGAGAAATTGGTCGAGTTTGTGGATTTATATTTTAGCCCTTTACAGTTAGGGTAGTGTAGATTGAGGAATGTACGTGCTGATCTTTTTGCATTCCTGGTAGGCAAGTCAATGAGATCTGACATATAGGTCGGGGCTTCCCCGTGAACGATTTTGTGTACCAGGGTGCAAACTTTGAATGCAATTCGTTCTTTTAATGGGCACCAGTGTAGTTTTTCTCTTAGGGGTTTGGCACTTTCGTATTTTGCTTTCCCAAATATGAGTCTGGCTGCTGTGTTTTGAGTGGTTTGAAGCTTCTTAATGATTTGTTCTTTGCATCCGGCATAAATGGCATTGCAGTAATCTAGATGGCTTAGCACCATTGATTGTACTAAGCTACGAAATACATCCCTGGGGAAGAAAGGTTTGATCCTTTTAAGTTTCCACATTAAGTAGAACATTTTCTTTGCTGTATTTTTCGCTTGGTCCTCGAGTGTGAGATTTTGGTCAATTGTGACTCCCAAACTTTTCAGGCTGTCTGAGATTGGAAGGGTGTAATCTGGGGTGATAATGGTATTGGGTTTGTTTGTATTGTATTGTGAGGACAGGATGAGACATTGTGTTTTTTCTGCGTTTAGCTTTAGTTGGAATGCGTCCGCCCATGAGTTTATTATTTGGAGGCTGTGTGTGTTTTCATTTGTGATTTCGGTTATATCTTGTTTGAACGGGATGTGTTGAGAATAAAGGGGTCCCAAGCCCCCCCCCAGAAGGCTAGAGTGACCTCAATCTGACTCCATCTCTAAATAACACTAGTACTGGGGTAATCCAGGAGTTATGAGGTTTTGGAAGGAATTGCCACTGAGAGAGACGTTAGGTCTCAAATACCCGCATTAGTCCGCCTCTCAGCACTGGCAAGGAATAGATACCAGCCTTATGACAAACTGGATTTAAGCTACAGGTTATATAATGCAGCGAATGATAGCCTGATGTAGCAAAAGCATTTGTACTTACAGCCTTTCATCATTAAGTGAAGCCCACAAACCATCATTTAGAATGAAGAGTTTATTTGCATATCAGACTTTAATCAGGTACATTCATCAGACAAATTCTGGATTCAGCTGACCGGAGCTCTGCTGCTTCCTTAGATACGGACATCCAAACATCAAAACATGAACAAAACAACTTTTTTATGAAGATATCTAAATTTGGATATATTAGGTTCATATCATTTTGTGATCTGGGTTAGGATTTTAGTCATCAATTCCTTGATCTTGGCTTTTGCACTGCTTTTGAATGTCACACCAAATTCTAATGAGGCCTAGTCAGTGCCTTTTAGCAGTTTAAGCTGTTTAAGGTATGTAAATTGACCCACCACTATTCCAGTGGATGGATCCCAAGCGGGGACACATATTAACTTACAGGTAAAGCACGTCCTTGCTCAGCCAGTCATAGATTTTTAAACCTAGCTGGTATTTTTCCAGCCTGAGTCCTAAAATCTGGCCTTCCACCCTTCCGGTGGGCATCCAGTGAGGGCCTCTTGCTGTAGTATAATTATACATTCCCCACTTGTCACCCCCTCTGGAGAGGGGTGACACAAAGCTCGTCAAGCTCGTCATCATCCATTCCAGAAGGTGGCAAGCTATCAAACGAGAGGGGGAGTTTTGCTCTTATGGATTGCTAGCAGATATTATGCAAGACAGAAAACTTCATTCTTAGGTGGTATATTTTTGGGCATATGGAATTCCCTTTATATTACCCCACCCCTTGGGCCTTAATCTTGATGTTACCCCTCTTGAGGTAATAGCAATTTCAGGTGGATCAGGTCTGTCTATGGCTTCTATTATATCTGTTGCATAGCGCATGGGGAGATAATCTAATGTATCTATCTCAGTAGTCCTCGGAAGGAATAGTGGTTTTGATTAAGCATTGTTATGGTGGCTCAACAAATATATGGTTAGTACTCAGATTGCAGGCTGTTTTAGGTTGTAGGTATTCAGAATCCTTAAACAGGTCGGAATGCCTAGACCTTACTATTACTCATCATTAGCATCCAATCATGAGCACTAAAAAGTGGATAACAAAGGTCATGCATGGATCTTGACATATGCATAATGACCTGGAAGTATGGGAAGCATTTTATATATCCGTTACCCCACTTGCAGCTTAGTCAAACCTACAGAAAGACATGCAGCTTAAGTAAGCCTACACCAAAGTTAAACAATTGCATATCTGGTTGATACTAACAGGGTTTACACCTACATTATGATATCATAGCCAGTATTAGGGTTTGATGTTACCCTTATATCTGAGCAATATCAACTTCAATTTAAATTACATAAACAGAAATAACGGGAAAACTCTTAAAAAACAATTAGAACAATAAAGGAAATAATAGGAAAATAAAAATAAAACCTTTTAGACAGGATTACTGCTAAACTGAAAATAAAACAAAATATGAATCTATAATGTCCATAAACAACAACAGTAATTCTCAAATTAAGTATCAGTTCTAAAGTCTCTTTCATCGATCATGGTTGAGGCGGTGGAAGCGCCGAAGAATCTGGACGGAGATCTGGAAGATCTAACAGGGCTGGGTTTTCAGGCTGGCCTGCTGAAGGAAGTGGCTGGTCTTGAGATGGGTAGGCTGGTAACATCTGGTTCTACGGCTGAGTAAACCCGTATATCTTTCACATGGACCCAAAACTTGTGATCCAGTAGTTTGCAAGGTGTAAAGGTTATTGCCACAATCTTGGGGGATCTAACATCATTTGGGCCTGGATAGATCTTGAAGACGTACTTGTGGTGTACAAACTTGGATCTTTCCAAGTCTTTATTCTAGGCATGCACAATCATAATTAGTCCATCAAGAGTCAGAGTTTAGCAAAGGAATAAGCAAAATGACTGTATGCCTGAATGATACATTGCCATATCTTGGTGGGCATAATCAGTGTGAATTGAATAAATGTCAAGAGAAATGAAAGACAATGTAAACATGGAGAAAACAGTGCTAATTAAGTGCAAAAACAAAAGGGAAACCAATTTACATAAATAGGTAAGGATCAGAGCTTCAAGTTAATTCAACTTAAAATTAAATTTTAAAATTGGGAATTGGGATTTGGAATTGGGATTTGCAATTGGGATTTGCATAATATATCCCCACTTCTGGCTTGCATAATGTGCGAGACAGATTGGTAATTATTACGAAGACATGATCAAATAACAATGGTTAAGTATATGGAACAAAAGAAAAGAGTAAAAATTAAAATTTAGAGATGATGGTAAATGTTCAAGTTATTGATGTATGGAGGGCAATGTGTTGCAATCTATTGCCAATAGATATGGAATCTTCACCTGCGATGACTAACATTCACCAAGGGTTGGGCCCTCAGCTGCAGGAGGCCAGCAGGACTTACGAGTTAGATGATTCAGAAAGAAGGGTAGATTAGCAAATAGTCATAGTCAAAGCAGAAGACTAATGTGCAGAAATTTAAAACTTATAAGTAGTCCAGGTGATGGAAGTATCTTCTGGAATCACGATCGCTGTCTGTTGTAATAGAGAGCTCATACGTAAAGTGCCATGTAGGTTCTGGAAAAGAGGAGCCCTCAAAAATATTTAATATAGCAGAATATTTAAGAGCATAACCAAAAAGGTCTAAATTAATGACATCATCTGGACAAAAGAAATTTCTCATTGGAGAAGGTAGCGCTTCTTTTTCTTGTCAGAGGTCAGTTGTAGCAGAAGTACCAAACTGGAATAGGCGGTAGATCAGAAATTGGATTAGCAGTCTTCACTTAACCTACAGGACTTAATAAATAGAGCTAATATAAGAAGTAATATCTAGTAGTCAAATCTCTGCACAGGACCATTAGAAAGAAAAAAGTCAAAGAATGCATTGTTAGTTCCTTGGGGCACCAGTAGGTGGAGCATAGTTTCAATATATAAAATCATAAGTTAAAAGTAGAAAACAATTTTTCTCTGTCGATTAGATGTTGCTGGCACAGGAAGTCAGCAGAGTCTGAGGAAACATTGTGGTCAGAGTGTGCTCTAGGAAAATGCAGACTTTAACATGATATTTTAAAAGATAGAGAAAAGCCACTATCAAAAAAGAAAGATGTAAAAACTATATATTTCTATGAGGCCTCCTCACGTGACCTTTACAAGGTTTAAATAGGTCAAATGAGAAGGACAATAACCTATAGTCCTCTGTAATAGTTCACAGCCAATTTGGAAAATAAAAATTATATTAAATTTTAATTTGATCATTTCTATGCTTTCACAATTTGGGCCCTAAATTATGACAGCATATCAAGATTCACATACAGAGGGATAGCTAGAAATAAGCTTATATATTCCCAAGAATCAATTTACAATTTAGAGTATATTTTCAATACAGAGGAGGAGCCGCTTTATAAGCAGAAGACAAGAAGTAGGAGCATTTTTTTAAACATTTTAGTAACAGTCAAAAATCAAGAATATAATAACAATTTTTATTAATGCAATAAATGCACAAATTGACCATTAGGATATGTGCATATAGACCAGTATGATAAATGGAACAGCTTGTAAGCCAACATTGTAAATTGAATTCTAAACAAAGAGTTGCAAGGATAACACAGAATCACAGAAAAACCCATCTAGTTATTAAAAATTTGAAACACGTAATGAATTCCTGTATCATATACTGAGTCCAAAGCATTTGTAAAGATGAACTCTAGAAAAAATAAGAACTACAAGGGTTAATCTCTGTTATTCGGTCCTAAGGAAATCACGAAATAACGGTGTTTCCTGTGTCTAATTTGAGTTTACTGCTCACTGAAAGCATTGCACATCATGGTGACTGAAAATAGGGCTATACATCAGACAAAAACTGTAAGTTGAAATTTTTATATTAATATTTAATGCTGGTGTAATAAGTCATCATAGAAGTAATACTTCAGGAGAGGAAAACAATGTAATTACTTGATCTGCTTCCAGAGGTACGGTTCTCAATAAAAAGGGAATTTGGCAACTGTAGCCAGTCTTATCTGAACATAGCTCTGAAATAATAATAACCTGAATTTCTTTAGTTCGGATTTATCAGTTAGTTATGTTATGCAAGGGTTAATCTCCAAACCCTATTGAGAACCAGAAATGCTGGAACTCTATCGTAAAACTATAAATCTTTAAGAGGCAGGGAAGGAAGTTTGAAAGTAGTATTTAAGACGTGGAAAGAAAAATTAAAACACTTAATACATTCTTACGGAACACATCCCCAATAAAGAGCCAGGAAGTGAACATCAGCACTAGTTATTTTAAACAACGTCACAAATAAACAGTGTTTTAGATGGCATATAATATAGAACCTTTCATAGTAAATATCTGGAATAATTATGCAATTTTCAAATAACACATACACGGACGCACACCTATAAAATCAAAACTAAAAAGTGCTTGCATTTCTAGTGAAAGCAATTTACCAGAAATCAAAAACAATCAGGTATTTAACATCATGTCACAAATCAAACAAACATTGTTTAAATGAAACAATATACTATCCTGGAAAAAAAACACTCCTTTGAGATTTGCTACCACTGCAGTTGATAGGTAATCTCGCAGAGTAACCTTAAAGCACTAATTTAAAACTAAAGAAATGATTCCTTAATAATTAGCTTGTTTAGTTTATGCCATTTATCACAGGACACACAGCAACATATAGACATAAAATTAAAACAGTAACCTAATCCTGATAAGTAGAAAACTCAAAGCTTAGAAGAGGAAGCAAGATATTTCTAAATGTAGTTCAAAACCAATCATTGGAATTGTGCACAGTTAGGGTTTTTAAAACAACAAATATGAAAATAAATATTCCAGTAGCCAATCACAAGTCACAGCACACAGACAGAAAAGGAAAACCACACTCATACACAGACACAGTTATTGTCCCACATAAAGAGGTCCCTCTGTATTGAGGACAAAATCTTAATCCTAAATTTGGTAAAATAAAACATTTAAATTAGAGCTAATCCAACAGGCCATGAAAGTATACAAAGGCAAGCTTAATAGTAACACATACAATAAATGAAAATATACTCACGATTCATGCAATGTAATTTCCAGCGTAGAAAATCAATTGAGAAAGAGAACAGTTGGCAGGATCACTATGCCCTTCCGAACTCTCGGTGGCATAGGGAGGTCAACCGCAAAATAGAAAGGTTTGTTTCGGACGGAAAGTCCTTACCAGAGATCTGAATAGATGTCAGATCACCAGTATCTGGTGTTGGGTGCGGAGAGGAAGATATGATATAATGGGTAGTGAACATCATCACCCAATATGTATAATAACGGGACCTAATGAGCAGGTGGTCTACAAATAAGCTTCAGACCTGTAACATGCTATAGAAAAATGAACTAGATTAGTAATAATATATATTGACCAGACCTAGAACCTGGTACAAGGTTAGTGGTTCAAAAGGCAGCTTCAGAGATAACAAGGAGACCTAGAAATGATAATTTGTTAACAGTTTACAAAAACATGTGATGATTATCCTGATAGTAGAACATGCAGAGACATAACACAATCATACTCACGCATCTGCTAATGTACTCCAACATAGAGACCCAAAAATAAAAATTACCAATTGGCGGAAAGCTCAATGCTTTTACCGCAGGTGACATTAACAGAGAAATAAAAACAGCAAACAGGGAGGTACCCAAAGAGTGTGTGAATAAGTGGATAAATACCTAGTGTCAGCTATTATAGATTTATACTACTCTACCCCTAATTAATGAAAACTACTCTCCAGAGTGTGCTTCTAAAGGCATTAAGAAACCCGGTTTCCCAGCCAGCCAAGAACTATCCCGTATACATGGTAGAGCCCCCAAAAAGGGACATTGCAAACACTCCCGAAAAGGACTCACGAAACCAGCGAATAAGGTGTCATGAATCGAAGAGCAGCGGTCCAATGGGTTTCCGCTGACTATTGAACTTCTCGTGTACGATTGAACTTCTCGTGTGCGACTAATCACCCCAAAGGACCTGTAGTTTGAGAACTTCTCGTGTACAACAACCCACTAAGTGGTTTGAGAACTTCTCGTATACAACAACCCACTCAAAAATTTGTGGTTAGGAAACATCTCGTATATGACTAACCAGTCTAGAACGTTGAAAAGTTAGGAAAACTTCCCGTGTAAAACTAACCCTCCAAGAATATTGAATGCCCGAGTCAACCTGTATACAATCTCAACCAATGTCTTAGGCGTCCCTTTATTGCCACAGCGATCATCTATACAGGTAACCCCTAGGTGGGCAATAATGCCGAATCCGCAGGCCACTCCGAAAATGGAATGGAAGTCTGCTCCTAATAATTGTGATACCGTCATCCATTGAAGGATTTGTGGCCCTCAAATGGATGTAAGTCCCGGACATCGGTATCAAAGCCAATGGTTATAGCGTGACACTGGTAGAAAATAATAAAAAAGGAGGGAAAAGAAAGAATAAAAGTATGACATAATCCTAGGAAGAACCCCTGAAACCTACTTCAGAGGTAGCAAGAAAGAATAATAAAAAAGAAATAAAACACATGTAAGCTCTTCGGGGAAGGTACAACCATAAAAAAGTCATTTGTTGGAACACATTAGCCAGAACCAAAAATGCCAAAGACATCACTTGTCATGCAGCAATGGAAAATAGAATTTTCCAGCCAACAATCCAGTGAAAGGAAACACCGATTTCAACAAAAGGCAAGAAAATGTAGATTAACAAAGGCATTATAACATGTGTAGTCCGGAGCTATACCCCTAGAATAAATGAAATAAAGTTAAATACATATTAAATGCTTTTGGGGCGGGTACCGGATAGTGATTTGGCTAAAGGTGTCATCATTAAGTTAAAAAGGGTTGGTGAGAGCGGTGATCCTTGTGACTCCGCATTCAGTTTTCCATGGTGGTGACGTTTCTGAGTTTGAAATCAATGGGTGATATTAAGGTCTCAGGCCGAAAATGGACGTGCGCTGGTTTTCATGTTATGGCACATTAAAAAAATCCCTTTTTCGAAGGGGACAATGGGGGGTCAGCCGCCGATGACCAGCGTTTTGTCCCCTGTGCAGCAAGTGTGGGACCGCTGTATGACGAGCTGCCCATAGATGACTGGGTTGATGAGTCCTTTGATTAGCGCCGACGAAGGAGCGTCGATTCTCTTGGACCTGGAAACAACTTCATCGCTCAAAATCATTTAACCACCATGCCCAAAGGGGTGGAGGAGTGAGTCAGGAGTGTATGCTGAAACGGAAGTCGTTTACAGCTGAACCCGTGTCGGCGGTGCTACTTCTAAACCCTTAAGAGTTATCAGCTTGGAGTTTTTGGCTCCCGTGGAGGTTGCATTGAATGTCATCTGGAGGGTGCTCCAGGACCTGACGGTGGTAGAGAATGACTTTGCTTCAGATATAGTCTTGTTAATGAGCCACATGGATAATCTAATCGAATCATTTGAGAATATACAGCAAATGAAGTTCTACTGAAGTAGGAAACGGTTAAGATTTGAAAATAATAAGACCAGAAAAAAATTGAACAAAATGAATATTGTTGTAGATGATTAATATCGAGATTGTTGTTTTCCCAGATTTCCAGGTATGACTCCTAATGTTTTTTTTTTCCTCTGAAATGATTCCTCTTAATATATTAATTCAAAAGGAGTGAAGCCTGTGAAACTGGGATTACTTTAATCAGCGGGAATTGGATTGAAGATTCAAGGGTTTGTATTGTTAAACAATTTCTGGTTTTAAAAGGGAAAAAAAATGAAATCAGGTGTATTACTTTCACTAATATTGGACAATAAGTATGTTTCCAATGAAATTGATGGACTATGCACTGTTATGGTCTTGAAGAAACCAACCAGATGATCAATGTGGAAAAATGATTTAGATAAATAATAACTGGGGATAATCAGGTTAATACCACGTTTTCTTTGTTTGCTGTTGCTTAAATTGATCTCCTTGTCTTGTTTCACTCTCCCTATTTATTTTGTGGTCTAAGAAAGAGAAAGATTGTACAAAATCCATTTATCTTGTTGAGATTGTTTTCTTCAAATATTGTTTTAATGTACAATCATCTCTGTTTTACTGTTTTGCAAGTGATCCTTGTAAAATGAAAAAATTATAAATAAATGATTTAAATAAAAAAAAATCCCTTTTTTTTCCCAGGCACACCCAGGAAATGGACCAGCACGTGTCCAAAACACAAGCCTACACCAGCATAGGCCAATTTTGGGTGCACCTTAGTAAAAGGGCCTCTTAATTTGTATTGTGTGATATTGAAAAGCCTGTTGGTGGTAAAACAGCGTGTAGTTGCAGTCCTGCTAAAAAATGATTGTAGCAAGAGCTATCTGATGTAGTGTGTGATTATTTTATGTCTTCATCTATTGCACTAGGGTTTGAAACTTTTGGAATTCAACCTTAAGTGGCACACTGTGATGTTATGTTTTCTTCACTGTAGGTAATTGATTTTGAAGGTTTCAAGTTATTTATGAAGACTTTCCTGGAGGCTGAGCTACCAGATGACTTCTGCCAACATCTCTTTATGTCATTTAGCAGTAAAATTCCTCATCCCAGTCCACTAATGCAAAGCAAGTTCCTTTCTGGAGGTGGGTCCAAGGAAATAATACCATTGAATCACACAGTACTGTTTTATTCTTCTCAACAAAGGTACTGAAGGTTAAGATTAGTTACTGTACTACAATGTTTGTTTTATTTGATGACTTACAAGGCCCCAAGTATTTAAGTTGGGACAGTCATGTATTGTTTTTTGTTTAAAATGTTATTAGAATTCAACATTATGATATTAGAGGCAGTCTCTCTTTGATAATTTATTTTGACATGGTGATTGTCATTGATTTGAGTAGTGCTGTCACAGTTGGAGCTGTCATTATCAGAAACTACAGCCAGATGTGAAACACCATTGATGTTGCTAGGCATGTGTGAACATTCTATTATTGAGTTCAAGCCAGGTGAACTTCAGCTTGGTTTCATATAGACGCATTTCTGTGATCTTTTGGGAAATCTGTTGTACTTTTTCATGTAGTTTTCATGTTGGACTTTGCTTGAATCTGTGTTGAATTGTGCTATCACTAGTTTGCTCTCCTTAAAAGGGGTTCATCAAGCTCATCTGAGAAACCCATGGGAGCTCTTTGGAATTGGGTTTTGAACATTATTTAGAGAGCTTCATATGTCTTTAGTTAATACAGGCATGTGGAGGGCAAGTCTATAAGTAAGCATTTGAGGTTAAGAGGTTAAGTGCCCCCTGCACACATATAGCATAGTAACATAGTAGTTGATTGCAGATAAAGACTTGTGTAGCCATCTAGTCTGCCCAACAATATAAACTTATTACATATGGTATGTGATACTTCATATGTATACCTCATCTTGGTTTGTCCTTGCCATTTTCAGGGCATAGACCATAGAAGTCTACCCAGCACTGTTCTTGTTCTAAAAATTCTGAACTTAACATCGAAGGCCTTGAAAAGCTACACTCTAGCCCATCCAAATCTATTCAGCTATTATCAGGGCATAGACTGTAGAAGACTGCCCGACACTGGCTTTGCTTCCCAATTGCCACCTAATCTCCGCTAAGCTTCTGTGGATCCATTCTTTCTAAACCAGGATTCCTTTGTATCTATCCCACACATTTTTTAATTCCATTACCGTTTTCATCTCCACCACTTCCTGCGGAAGGGCATATTTATTTACCACCCTCTCTGTGAAAAAATACTTCCTCACATTATTTCTGAGTCTACCCCCTTTCAAACTCAATTCATGTCCTCCGTCCCGTCTCTGGAGAGAAAATTAGCGCTATTCTGTAAGGATGCGCTTAAGCTCTATAGTGTGTAACTGCACGGAAGTATACATATGGGTAGAGCATGGTGGACAGGGCTCTTAGCACTGCTCATAACTTACAGAATACTATAAATTATGCACATTTCCTGCTACACAGATACCAGGTCTGTGGCTGGTGTAACTGTGAATGCATTAATGTTAGGTGCACTTATACTGGGTTATGCTACTATTCTGTAATGACACCTGGGCGCCCAGATGTCATTTTAGAATACCCTCCTATCACACATTATCAGAGGGCCTAACTGGAGGTGCCCTGTTATAGAAATGCCCCCTTCATGCCCATAATAATTTTAATGAGAGTGAAAAAAATTTGTGATTTTTTTTTTTTGAAAAAAAAAACAAAAAAAAACTTTACATTTTCAAATCAGATTTTAAAATAAAATAAAAATTCTATTCCATAAAGTGTTATGCTTAAATTATTCTAGTACATAACTGCAAAGGGGGCATTCACAAGGGCAGGACATGGGTATTCTGATTATTGTAGCACATACTTTATAGAATGCTATCAGTTATGTGCACAAGGCGAGTGTATTTACACCTGCCATAGTGTAAGTGGTCATGCCTAAATGTTGGTGTGTAAATGCCGACTTAAGCTAGAATAAGTGCACAATTGCTATAATTCTAGCGTAAGTCGCTAATTCAGACTAACACAGCTACCCTCAGGAAACCACTATGGCAATTCAAGAAAGGTCACCTAAAGTTAGGCGCCAAAGTATTGTGCGCTAAGATGAACTCTGTAACAACAATTAAGTGCACAATTGCTATAAATTGTTGTTACAGAATTCATCTTAGCGCACAATACTTTGGCGCCTAACTTTAGGTGACCTTTCTTGAATTGCCATAGTGGTTTCCTGAGGGTAGCTGTGTTAGTCTGAATTAGCCAAGGGCACAATATTTAGCCGGCGTTGATCAGAATTTTGCTGACCTCCACTGGTATACTTTGAAATTCAATGCTGGCCTATGCCCAGGCTCCGGCATTGAATTTCTGGGTGTAGGCAGCCAGCAAAAAACATAGCCAGTTAAGTGCCATATTCAACACTTAATGGACTTAATGGACTATGAGGAACTACATAAAGATAGAACTGTGTTTTATGCGGTCCTATTTATGTGGTTATCTTAGCCAGTTAAGTGCTGAAAATCAGTACTTTAACCAGCTAAGTGCTGGCACCATCCCCAGAACACCCACAAAGTGGCTTAGGTGCTAACCGGGTCTTTTCAGTGACCCTATCCAGTTACGTGCCATTGAAAATGTCAGGTTAGCCTCTGACAGCCGATTTAAATCTTAAAGGCCTTACTGACTAGGAAGGTGATAAGGCAGATAACAATGTAGGCAAAGATATTAGAAACATCCAGCTTTAAAAGTCATCCAGTTGGATCTAAACTAATTTTGAATAATCAAATGGCTTTGGATTTGCTATTTAACCATAGTAACATAGTAGTTGATGGCAGATAAAAAAAACCTGTATGATCCAACAAGATAAACTCAGGAAAAGGTCTCTGGAAAAGGTTTGTTTGTAGATTAATCCCTTTCAAATATTTGAATGTCTGTATCATATCAACCCTGTCTCTCCTTCCCTCCAGGGTATATATATATTCAGGTCCTCAAGTCTCTCCTCATATGTCTTGTGATCATACCAATTTTGTTGCTTTTCTCTGATCCGCTTCAAGTTTTTTTTATGTCCTTAGCAAGATATGGCCTTAAACTGAACACAGTACTCTAAGTGGGGCCTCATCAACAACTTGTACAGGGGGCATCAACACCTCCTTTTGCTGGTTATACTGCTCTCTATGCAGCCTAGCATCCTTCTGGCCGTGGCTACCGCCTCGTTGCATTGTTTCATCACCTTGAAATCCTCAGACACCATCACCCCAAGGTCCCTTTCCTGAGCTGTGCTTATCAGTGCAATTCCCGGACATTTCTGTTTATGCAGTAGTGTGGTGCAATTTAAAAAATTACTGTAGACAGTTTATTTGTTACAGCGTTCCACTGAGAGCAACCTGTTGTACTTTTTTGGTGTGGAGAGCAGTATTATTGTTTTCCTGATTTGTGATTGTTATATTGTTTTAAATTTTGTATGTATGTTTTAATTATGTATGGCTTTTTGTAAACTGCCTAGGTAGTTGGTGGTGTATACAGTTTTAAAAATAAATAAATCTCTTTCTATCTGATACATCTCCTTTGGATTTCTGCACCCCAAGTGCATCACTCTGCACTTCTTGGCATTACATTTTAACTGCTTCACAACTAAATATCTGGGGTAACAATATGTCCAGTTTCCCCTGGATTATCAAATATAGAAACCAAAAAAATTTCATGAAACAATAAAAATACTTTTTAATTGTGAATATATTAATAGTGCTCAGACTAAGTGCATTATACCATACATAGTATAGGTTCCATCTCCTCTATAATGCTCTCCTCCATCCATCCTTGCACTGAGTTCATCCTGCCTACCAAATGTTATTACTTCTTGAAATATAACAGTCATATGAATATATGCTTCACTTATCTGCAAGGATGATACTCCTAGGATGGAATTCTGAATGTATCAGTGCTTGTTCAAAGAAGGATCCCACACTCGTGTGCTTCCAATATGCCAACAGTCCCAAAATATGTGAATACTCCTGTTCACTGTCTTTCTCCAACATAATCTCACAGTGCTGTTGATAATCTCAGCCTTGTTCTACTACTACTACTACTACTACTACTACTACTATTTAGCATTTCTATAGCGCTACAAGGCATACGCAGCGCTGCACAAACATAGAAGAAAGACAGTCCCTGCTCAAAGAGCTTACAATCTAATAGACAAAAAATAAATAAAGTAAGCAAATCAAATCAATTAATGTGAACGGGAAGGAAGAGAGGAGGGTAGGTGGAGGCGAGTGGTTACAAGTGGTTACGAGTCAAAAGCAATGTTAAAGAGGTGGGCTTTCAGTCTAGATTTAAAGGTGGCCAAGGATGGGGCAAGACGTAGGGGCTCAGGAAGTTTATTCCAGGCGTAGGGTGCAGTGAGACAGAAGGCGCGAAGTCTGGAGTTGGCAGTAGTGGAGAAGGGAACAGATAAGAAGGATTTATCCATGGAGCGGAGTGCACGGGAAGGGGTGTAGGGAAGGACGAGTGTGGAGAGATACTGGGGAGCAGCAGAGTGAATACATTTATAGGTTAGTAGAAGAAGTTTGAACAGGATGCGAAAACGGATAGGGAGCCAGTGAAGGGTCTTGAGGAGAGGGGTAGTATGAGTAAAGCGACCCTGGCGGAAGATGAGACGGGCAGCAGAGTTTTGAAACGACTGGAGAGGGGAGAGGTGACTAAGTGGGAGGCATCCATATTTTGCCTTACTAGGCGTCCACAGGAGAACTGAACACTATTACTATATATATTCAACATTTAAAAGTATTTTTATTATTGTTTTATACAACATTTTTGGTTTCTATATGGGCTATGTTAAATTTTAATTGCCAGACCTTTGACCATTCTTCTAGTTTTTGGAGATCTCTTCTCATGGTTTTTATTCCCTCCGGGGTATCCACTCTATTGGCTAACTTCGTGTCATCTGAAAAAATACAAACTTTTCCTTTTAATCTTTCAGCAAAATCTCTCACAGATATATTTAACAGAATCGGCCCCAGTACCTACCCCTGAGGCACTCCATTACTCATCTTCCTTTCCTTCAAGCGGATTCCATTTAACATCACCCTCTGTCGCTTGTTGGTCAATCAGTTTTCAATCCAGTTCACTACTTTGGATCCTAAGTTCAGCCCTCTCAGTTTATTTATTTATTTGTTGCATTTGTATCCCACATTTTCCCACCTCTTTGCAGGCGCAATGTGGCTTACAATACATCATGAGTAACAGAAATGCAGGAAAAAGTATACATTTAGTGATAACTGAAGGATTTTGGGTAGCATGATAATGATAAAACATGATAGTATTTTAACAAGCAAACATATTAAGAAATATTTAAGAAATATATAAGAATTATATAAGAAAATATACATTTAGTAGTAGCTAAAGGATCTTGGGTACCTTGATAGTGAAAAAACATGGTAGTGTTTTGGCAGGTTGACATAGTAGAGGCAGTTTTGCATGTGCATATAGGAGTTTATATTTGTTGATCATTGTTGTATGCCTTATTAAAGAGATGAGTCTTCAGTAGAACTTGGAACTCGGAAGTTAGCTAATTCATAGATCGTTTTTCATTTGCGCGGCAGCGCATTCCAGAATTGTGTGCTCAGGTAGGAAAAGGTTGACGCTGCGTTAGTTTGTATTTGAGACCTTTACAATTTGGGAAATGAAGATTAAGGAATGTGCGGGATGATTTTTTAGCATTCCTGGCTGGTAGGTCTGTCAGGTCTGACATTTAGGCTGGTGCGTCTCCATGAATAGTTTTATGAACTAGGGTGCATACTTTGATCGTAATACATTCTTTAAGTGGAAGCCAGTGCATCTTTTTTCGTAGGGGTTTAGCGCTTTCGTATTTTGTTGTACCGAATATGAGTCTAGCTGCAGTGTTCTGAGCTGTCTGAAGTTTCTTAATTATTTGCTCTTTGCAACCAGCGTAGAGTGCATTGCAATAATCTAGATGGCTGAGTGCCATTGATTGTACCAGGTTGCGGAAGACGGTTCTTGGGAAGAAAGGTCTTACTCTTTTTAATTTCCACATTGAGTGGAACATCTTCTTGGTTGTATTTTTCGCATGACTCTCAAGTGTTAGGTGTCGATCAATGGTAACTCCAAGAATTTTTAGGGTGTCCGAGATTGGAAGATTCAGTTTTGGTGTGTCAATGGTGGTGAATTTGTTTGTGTTATGTTGTGAGGTAAGTATTAGGCATTAGGCAGTTTATTCATGAGTCTTCTGTGAGGAACCATATCAAATCTACTTGGATTGCTGAAATCCAGGTAGATTACATCTAGAACATATTGTTTATCCAGTTCTTTGGTCACTCAGTCAAAGAAATCAATCAGATTCATTTGGCATGATTTTCCTTTGGTAGAGCCATGTTGCCTCGGATCCTGCCAATCAGTGGAGTCCTATAGGATTTTCTTTTGTGACCACCAAACAGGAGTATTTGTTTAGCATTTCTGCTTTTTCCATATCACTCTCCACACATCATTCTTCAGAATCTTTGAGTCTTGTAATTCCACCTCTGGCCTTCCTCTTTTGCCAAACACACCTCAGAAAGTCTTGTTATCCCACTTTACGTTTATAGCCACATTTTCTTCTCTGTATACTTTTTTGCCATCCTGATTTCTCTCATCTCTTTCAGTTTTGTCTGGTATTTTCTTTGCTGCTGTTCTTTTGCTTTACCTGCTCTGCATTTATTTTTGAAGCTACTTGTTTGGAGATCTATATTGGGGGAGGTTCCTCTTGCTTTTATTTACTTACCTTATATAAAGATCTATTGTCTTTTTTAAAGCCCTTTCAGTTTAGCCCACAGTTTTGTCCAGTTTCTTTATTTCCTTCTCCATTTTGGAATACAGGACTTTGAAATTGGTGTGAGTGAACTCTGCTTTATATTTCAAACTGCAACATGTGATAATTGTTGCTGCTAAGCAGGCACCCATGTAGACTTTGGACACATTTTCTCCATTCATGAGTACTAAATCCAGCATTGAACAAAGCCCCTTGGAAGGCATCTACAGTATTTTTACTTTTCTCCTGATTTGCAAATGGGATACCTCAATCCACATCCAGTAGATTCAAGTTGTCCAGCAGTACCACCTGTCCCTTAATTCTCACTTTTATGGTATCATTGATTAGATCCTTGTCCAGCTCTTCTGTTTGAGTTGGAGGTCTATAGATTACACCTGCGAAGGTGGAAATGTTGTCTTCTCTTTCAGACTATATCCACAGCACCTCCTCTTTCCCCCTTACTCCTTGCTTTTCAGCCACATTAATATTGTTTTTGTTTGTCGAGCCACTCCTTCCCCCTTTTCTGCCTTCTCTATACTTCCTAAATTATAGTAATATTCCATTCATGAGAATCATTGAAACATATCTCCATAATGGCCACAGTGTCTGAGTCCACCATCAGGGCTTCAAAATGAAGTGTTTTTTGTTTCCTAGACTTTGAGTATTTGTGTGCATAGTTTTAGAGCACTTTTTGATTAGCTTGCTTAGAATTTATATAGTTTTTACTCCAGTCTCCCCTTCTCCTTTTTTGATGGTGAGCTGAGAGGTAGTTTTGTTGGGAATGTCACTGTGTACTTTTCTTTCATCTGCCACCCCCTTCCTCCAGTTTAAATGCTTATTCACATATTGCTTGAAATTATCACAGGGCTCTTTTTCTTGTTATTGAAAGATGTAGACCATCATTACCCTGACCTATTTCCATCTATTGCCCTGACCATCTGCATATCTAGAGCTTTCTTGCTTAGCCCTGGTTTGGAGCCATGCATTAAAGCTGATTCTGCAACACAGCCTCTCTTCTTCCTTACCATGAACAGGCAGAACTTCTGAAAGTGCTGTAGTGTTGATAGTGGGTTCAAATCTCTCTCCCCAAATTTGGAAGTCTCCTGCAGTATTTCTATTTTAAGAGAGAGCATTTCAACAAGCCTGTGTATAAGAATATTCATTATAGAATACTAGTGGAACTGACTGAAAACACATGTGCATTACGGTATGATCACTTACACTAGCCCTATAGCTGCTGTAAATGTCCTCACCTAGGTGTTAGTAATTGCATAAATAGAAGTAGTCTATGCTTCATGCACATGCCCACCAACAAAGTGCACATCATCAAATCATGGCATTCACATTTCTGCTCAGTGGGATGCTATAAGAGGTCATTTATATGTATGAGTGGCTAGAATAGTGCCATCTGCATGCCTTTCTGATGCCTAAAAATAAGTAGCTCCTTATGAAATTAACTTAAGTGTGGAAATGTGTATGCACCAAAGGTAAAAAAAAAATACAAAAACTAACTTTGGATAAGAGCGATACCTTAAAATAATGTTGTTCAAGCCTCTTTAGCAGGCACACCTTTTCAGCTGGATTTCAGAAACATCACAATGCATATGCATGCAATAGATTTGCGTACATTTGGTCTCTGTTATGTGCACATTTATCTCGTATATATATTCATTGTGGTAATCCTGAAAACCTGACTGGCTATGTGTGCCTTCAGGATGGGGGGGGGGGGGGGAAGCACTGCCCTAGAAACCATCAAGCTTCTAGGTTGTCATCTGGGGTGTATTCTTAGTGTGTAGACCAAAATAATTGGGTAGAAGGATAGTCTATTGATCTTTGTGTCATCAGCCACTATATTGTATTATGAATAGCCCTGCCTCTTTCACCTGTACTTATCTATTATTCAGTCTCTTCGTATTTTTTAAAAGTTAATGTGATATTTTTAGGGGTACATTATTCTATATTCTGACAACATACTATGGGATCCTTTTACGAAGATTAGTGTGCCCGCTTACATGTGCAAAGGCCACTGTTACCACTGCTGGAAAATGGCCGATTTTTCCATTTTCCGAATTAACGGCCACGTGCTAATGTTTCCGTTAACGTTCTGTCATTACCAAACATTAGCATGTGACCCCTTACTGCCACTTATTTTGTGGGCAGTAAGAGCTCACGCATTAATCTGTGCTAACCTGCATGTGGGTGGATGTGCTAACTGATTAGCGCAGAAACACCCATTCTCTGCCCCCCAACCCCCCCCCCCCCCAATGTTTAGAGCATTGTTTGCATGTGCACACACATTCAGAACTTACCACGGGACGCCTCAGTGCAGCCTGCAGTAAGCACATGCTAGTCCTTACCACAGCGTAGCAAAAGGAACCCTATGCATGTTAAGTATTTATTGTGCTTTGATCTCATTAGGATACATTTAAGATAATTCCTGCCTAACCTACCTTCCTGCTTATTCTCGGAACTGCAGTCTTTTTCTTATTATAAGATTTTTACCTTTGAAATGGGGGTAATTGATATATTTAAAATCCAGTTTACTTTTGTCCTGTTTGCATTTTGTACATCTTAACTGGATAGTGGAAAAGGGTATATGTTTATCCCACCCACTGAAAATAAGTCCAAGTCCAGTATTTGTCCCAGTTAAAAATTTATATGTATACAATAAATCTGAGAGATCTCAAGTTCATCACTAACTGCAGATTCTCAGAAACTAGACTGAAGAGACTTTGAGTGTTGCCTAGGTGATATCCTTAGCCTTCAGGGCTCTTTCCATTTTGAACACTTGTATAGTCTTGTGTGTCACTATGTGACTGTTTCATTTAGATTCACGGAGTACTTTTCTAAGACTTGCAGTGATTTGTTAGACAACTTGAAATTGAAGGTTTTAATGCCTGTTTTGTGGCATTTGTATTCAAATGGTTTTGTTCCGCCATCTCTGGAACATGACTGGCTTGGAGCATTTGGGAGGACGCTGAGGGAAAGAACTAAGAAATTTGAGTTGAACACGGAGGGAAGTGAAAATCATGTGTAAACAATCATTTTCAAGACTTTTCAACCTGACATGATTGAAAATGACCATTTAATAAAATAAATTCTAATCCCTAGTAGGACTTCATCCTGTAAGCAGAGATTCCCTCAGTATAACAATAGCTAGAGCCTTCCTTTATAAGGAGAATTGTGTGATTGGCTGAATATTGCAATTGATTAGTTTATTATGCTGTGTAAGGAAAAGTCATCTTTAAATACAATATTCTTTTGAAATGAACCTTACCTGCTATGACATAAAACCACATAAAAGCTCTTCTCTACTTTGATGCAATATTGCGAGCAGTGGTATATAAAATATCTATAAATAAATAAATAAAATAAATGAACCTTATCATATAAGCCAGAAAATATAGTACCCTCAAAATTCCTATTTCTCGATTTAATTTATTCTTTAAATACTGGTGGGATGTTAAACTGTTGGGACTCTAACTATAACAGCACAGCTTGGTTTTACATTCAAAGGATGCTCTGTCTGATATGGATTGAGAGACTAGGACTTAGCTGGGGAGGAATCTGCATTTATGAGTATTGACTTGCTGGGAAATTTTGAGTTTTGAAACTTGGAGAAAATATATATTTTGGTTCTAATGTTATATTCTATGTGTTCTTAAATTAGAAGAATGCTTAGTTTTAATGTCTTTGGGGTTTTTTTTTGTTCTCACCCCAACTCCTACCCACCCCAGGTACATTCTTTGGTTTACAGGTTGTTATCCCAATTAAGAGGAATACATAGAACTGAGTTTTTTTTAAGAGGACTAATTAGGGATTTTCAAAAACATAACTAACCATGACCACCTCAGTAGATTAATTGTAGTCCCTTTGCAGGTCATAGACAAACAAAATACATCAAGGGGCACAATTTTGAAAGAGAAAAATGTCCAAAAAGTGTCTTAAAGCACTATTTATTTATTGCATTTGTATCCCACATTTTTTCCCACCTATTTGCAGGCTCAAAGTGGCTTACATAGTTTTGTTATTGTCATTACAGGGTATCAGGTACAGTTAGTAATGTGAAGTGATTATAATTAGGGACGAAAGAAGAAGAAAGGGAGTGATTAGAAAGCTGGCATTCATAATTGAGTGGGTTGGTGAGGTGGCTCAATGAGGCTATAGGTTCTCATTGTAGGCCTTGTTGAAGAAGAATGTCTTCAGAGATTTTCAAAAGATAGTTGTTTCGTTAATTGCTTTTAAGTCTGTAGGTAATGCATTCCATAGTTGTGTGCTCATGTACGTGAAAGTAGTGGCATGCATCTGCTTATATTTCAGTCCTTTGCAGCTGAGGTAGTGCAGGTCAAGAAATTTGTGGGATGATCTTGTGGCATTTCTGGGAGGTAGGTCCACAAGGTTTAGCATGTAGATTGGGGCGTCTGCGTGAATGATTTTGTGAACAATCGTGCAGATCTTGAACACGATGCGTTCCCTAAGTGGGAGCCAGTGAAGTTTCTCTCTTAGCGGTTTAGCACTATCATATTTAGTTTTTCCAAATATGAGCCCAAATATTTGGACACCTTTCTTCTCAAAACGTCCAAATTGGTATTTTCAAAACCTATTTTGCAGACGTTTATCTGTGCAAGTGATTTGGCCGCACTGCAGACAACTTGTATAGATAAACGTCTACATGTCAGGCATTTCAAAGGCAGGATTAGGGCGTGCCTAACACTTAGGCATGCCCTAATCCTGCCGTTGAAATGCCCCTGATGCTTTTCATTATGGCTGTAAAGCTCACTTGGATGTTTTACAGCCATAATGGAACAAAACAAAAACGTCCAGTACTTAAACTAAGACATTTTGGTCTAGACCTGTTTTCAGAACGAATTAGGCACAAAAAGGTGCCCTAAATGACCAGATGACCACTGGAGGGAATCAGGGGTGACCCTACAATACCACCTAGTGGTCACTGACCCCCTCCGTCCCCCTAAAAATGTGAATAAAAATATGGCTTACCAGCCTCTATGACAGCCTTAGATGTTAAAGTTAAGTCTATTATAGCAGCATACAGGACCCTGTAGTAGTATTGTCTTCAGTACAGTGCACTATGGAGTGGGGGATGATTTTACGATAGTTAGCTTCTTAAAACAGCAGCAATTTTACTGTTATTTCAGATGGTGAGGGATGAAAGCATAACCACGCCATCACACTGCTAACACCATGTTTGATTATTGGTATAATATTCTTATTTTGAATGCTGTATTTGATTAATGCCAGAGATACTGGGACCTTTGTTGTCCAAAGAGTTCCACATTTGCTTGATGTCTGTAGAATATTATCCGTAAAGGTTTGGGGATCATCCAGGTCATAGGCGGTCAGTGACTCAGCTGTTTGGGGAGACTAAAATGGGCGGGGCCAGGCCTGATTCCTTAATTGTCTGAAAACATATACAAAGGTCAGCAAAATAGTGGCAGATACTATGTTTTATTAAATGTAGATATTAAGATAAATATCAAATGCCAGGGAATAAAGTGGCAAAGAAAATTAAATATTCATGCTTCATTAGATATATATACAGTGGTGGAAATAAGTATTTGATCCCTTGCTGATTTTGTAAGTTTGCCCACTGACAAAGACATGAGCAGCCCATAATTGAAGGGTAGGTTATTGGTAACAGTGAGAGATAGCACATCACAAATTAAATCCGGAAAATCACATTGTGGAAAGTATATGAATTTATTTGCATTCTGCAGAGGGAAATAAGTATTTAATCCCTCTGGCAAACAAGACCTAATACTTGGTGGCAAAACCCTTGTTGGCAAGCACAGCGGTCAGATGTCTTCTGTAGTTGATGATGAGGTTTGCACACATGTCAGGAGGAATTTTGGTCCACTCCTCTTTGCAGATCATCTCTAAATCATTAAGAGTTCTGGGCTGTCGCTTGGCAACTCGCAGCTTCAGCTCCCTCCATAAGTTTTCAATGGGATTAAGGTCTGGTGACTGGCTAGGCCACTCCATGACCCTAATGTGCTTCTTCCTGAGCCACTCCTTTGTTGCCTTGGCTGTATGTTTTGGGTCATTGTCGTGCTGGAAGACCCAGCCACGACCCATTTTTAAGGCCCTGGCGGAGGGAAGGAGGTTGTCACTCAGAATTGTACGGTACATGGCCCCATCCATTCTCCCATTGATGCGGTGAAGTAGTCCTGTGCCCTTAGCAGAGAAACACCCCCAAAACATAACATTTCCACCTCCATGCTTGACAGTGGGGACGGTGTTCTTTGGGTCATAGGCAGCATTTCTCTTCCTCCAAACACGGCGAGTTGAGTTCATGCCAAAGAGCTCAATTTTTGTCTCATCTGACCACAGCACCTTCTCCCAATCACTCTCGGCATCATCCAGGTGTTCACTGGCAAACTTCAGACGGGCCGTCACATGTGCCTTCCGGAGCAGGGGGACCTTGCGGGCACTGCAGGATTGCAATCCGTTATGTCGTAATGTGTTACCAATGGTTTTCGTGGTGACAGTGGTCCCAGCTGCCTTGAGATCATTGACAAGTTCCCCCCTTGTAGTTGTAGGCTGATTTCTAACCTTCCTCATGATCAAGGATACCCCACGAGGTGAGATTTTGCGTGGAGCCCCAGATCTTTGTCGATTGACAGTCATTTTGTACTTCTTCCATTTTCTTACTATGGCACCAACAGTTGTCTCCTTCTCGCCCAGCGTCTTACTGATGGTTTTGTAGCCCATTCCAGCCTTGTGCAGGTGTATGATCTTGTCCCTGACATCCTTAGACAGCTCCTTGCTCTTGGCCATTTTGTAGAAGTTAGAGTCTGACTGATTCACTGAGTCTGTGGACAGGTGTCTTTCATACAGGTGACCATTGCCGACAGCTGTCTGTCATGCAGGTAACGAGTTGATTTGGAGCATCTACCTGGTCTGTAGGGGCCAGATCTCTTACTGGTTGGTGGGGGATCAAATACTTATTTCCCTCTGCAGAATGCAAATAAATTCATATACTTTCCACAATGTGATTTTCCGGATTTAATTTGTGATGTGCTATCTCTCACTGTTACCAATAACCTACCCTTCAATTATGGGCTGCTCATGTCTTTGTCAGTGGGCAAACTTACAAAATCAGCAAGGGATCAAATACTTATTTCCACCACTGTAGGTCTCTTAGGCAATTGAATTAAAGTGGATTTTAAAAAAAGTGTCAGTTGATAATGCCTACACCTCTATAGAGGCCTGCTCACACACACATCCTACTTCCCCATAGCCAGTCTGCCTTTCTCACACATATCTTCCTCTTCCCTCCCACCTTCAGAGAGCTTGTTGATTTTGCTGCCTCTTGAGATTGGGAGCTACAAGGTCAGCAGGTTCTTCATGAATCTCAAGTTGCTCAAAATTGTCTGAGAGCTCCATGGTCACACAGTGTAGTTTGGAGGCGAGGTGGGATGGGGGAGGAAACTGCTGGACATGAGGGTAGTGGAGGGAAGGAATATACTGGACCAGAGGGCAGAGATGCCAACACTCTCTGATGTTATGACAACACATAATTCCTCCACTGCAAAACACTGTACACAAACCTATAGTATGGTAAGGTTCAGTGTGTGTTTTTGCATAACAGCACTAACTTCCAGGACTCAAAAAGCAACAACCTTATGCATGAACAGGCAGCACTGTAAATATTACACCATCTAATGAAAACATAAAGAGGACCGCAACAAGATCTTTACACAGACTGGCAGAATATCACACGTTGGTCATGCACAAAACACATACTGACTCTCAACAAATGTGAAGCAAGGGGACCATACATCAATAATAGAGATATGAAGGCAAAAAACTGAACTGGAAATCTCAGGAAGTCAGACTCTGCACTCAGCACTAATAGCGAAATAGAAATTCAAATGCAAAATACCAGAGGTATGCATTTCTAAAAGCTGACATATTCCAATTAATAAGTTCAGAATAAAATACTTTTTTCTACCTTTGTTGTCCAAGTATTTTATTTTTCTATTCGCTTTGGTTCCAGTGTCTCTTTTCTGCTATTCTCTGTATTTTTCCTCCCTGTCTTTTCTGGGTCTCCAGGTCATTTGACATTTCTTCTCTCTCCATGTCCTCCATCCATCCATTTTTCCCTCTGTGTTCCTGTCCCTCTCTTCCTTCCTGTTCAGCATCTGCCTGCTCAGCGTCCATATCCTCCTCTATATTCATCATTTCTGCTCTGTGTCCCTAGGTTGACCTGTCCTGCATTTCCACCCTATGTCCATATCCCGTTCCTTGTGATCTGCATTGCCCCTCTAAGTCCCTATCCTCCCTGTGTCCAACATTGCCCCTTTATGTCCCTATTCCCTCTCTGTCCAGCATTGTCCATCTGTGTCCCTGTCTCTAAGCTCCCTCCATGCCCAGCATCTCTTCTGACTCTCTGTCCCATTCCTCCCACCTGTAGGGCCAGTATCTATCCTGCTGTATTCCTTCCTGCCCCCCCTCCTATGGTCCAGTGTCTTTCCCCCTCTCTTCTTCGCCTCCAGTCCATTCAGTCTCAGTCTTCGTCTCTCTCTCTCTCTCTTCTCTCTTTCCCCTCTACCTCCCCCCTCCAGTATCGTTCCCCTCTTCCTCTCCTCCAGTCCTATAAATCTCAGTCCCTCTCTCTCTCCCTTCCTTCCCTTCCTTTCCTCCAATCCACTGTCAGTCTCTCACTTCTCCTTTCTTCCATCCTCCCCCTCCATTATCTTCCCCTCTTCCAGCCCAGTTTCTCTCTTTCTCCACCCTGTTCCTGGCCCAGTATCTCCCTCTCCCACCTGGGTCCAGCACCTCCTCCTGTCTGCCCCCACCTCCCCGGTCCAATGGAGCAGCACCTACTGCTTCTCACTCTCCCTGGGTCCAGCACCTCTTTCCTCCTCCATTACTTTTGGTCCAGCATCTTTCTCTGTTCTCCTCTCCCCCTGGCAGCATTTATCCCTCTCTCTCATTTATTTCTCCCCCCCCCCCCTCCTTGTTGCAATATCTATCCCTCTCACTCCCTTCCTGCAGCCCGTCTAACTTGATTAGATTGCTGCCGGTAGTGGCACAGTACCAACTAAAACAGCTTTCTTCAGGGCTTTGGCCTCCCTTATAACGCATCCCATCCTCACAGACGCAGGAAGTTGGTCAGAGGGGGCGGGATGTGTCACAAGGGAGGCCGAAGCCCCACTATCTGTCCTTCTTCATTGAGAATACTGTATGCTAGATATTTTGAAAGGCTCTATCATTCAACTGATTTTCAAACAACCTCATTGTTAAAATGCTGTACTAAACTTTTTGTTTAAAAAAAATCTGGAAGGGTTAGTGTTGGTGCAGTTGCAGCTGTTTCTAGAGGCTTTAGTGGTCTTGCATTTATGTCAGTCAGGTTCAGGTGTGGGTGAAACTGAAAGCAGGTGAAAGTGGCCCCTTTGTTAGACAAATTCCTTTGTAAATTAAGGGCAGGATAAACTGTTAGTTGTTTCTTTAAATATATTTTCATCCGCTGATGCTCTTGAGTTATGGTTTACTTCATAGTTTGAGAGATGTTGGCTATGGTGGTCAGGTAATCGTTTCTTGTCTTTTTTGGAAAATATTGAGCAGCAGGTGAGATGGAAAGATTTGGTATTGGATTGGTCTTTACCTATGGCTTGAACACCTAAGGGTTCTATCCTATTACAGGTGTTCAAGGTTTACTTACAGCCTTTCAGTTCTATATTGTGAGATAAAAGCATGTTGATTATAATTTATGCAGATATATAATTTTTCATCCCTGGTGGTGACCCTCCAGTTGATACCATATTTCTTTATGTAATCTAATCTATACCGCCATTTTCTTTTTCTTTTTTTTATTTGCAAGAAGTCTTTGTTATCCTTTGAAACAGCACAAAGAGAACAGAATACATTCCACCAGAACTTATTTTTATAATACTAGTACAATATTCTACTAGTACATCTGACATTATATAACCCTCAGTAGTTTCAACTTTCCAATACCAACATCACGGAACTTCAAATTTTCTATTCGAATTTTTAATAAAGCAAGTATTATCCCCCCCTCCCATTCCCCCTCCTACCCCCCTTTCCTCCACCCTCCAGGAGGACACTACTGAACACTACCACTCTTTTCACTCTCTTTACATACATACTAAACTGACAGAGCATCTAAAGGAATGTGCTTCCAAACAGATTGCCATTTTCCCAGTTGTTGTGTTCGCTCAGCCACCAATCTCTCCATTTCACGCACATACCTCAACTTGTTGAGCCACTTAGCTAAAAGGGGAACCCCCTCCCTCTGCTATTGTGAGGCTACAACCACCCTTGCTGTGCCAACCACATGCTTAACCAGGGCTTGTTGACATGACAATAGGCCTGCGATCCGAGCAGAGAACAGAAACACTTCAGGGACCCAAGGCACTACACAACCCAGCCAAGTCTGCAACCTAAAGTGTACCGCCTTCCAATAAGCATGGATTTTGGCACAGCTCCACCATATGTGCCCCATTGTACCTTTTTGCCAACACCTTCTCCAACACATGCCCAAAGTAGCTGGAAAGATCCGCCGCAATCGGGCAGGTGTAAGGTACCATCGGTATAATACTTTCACAGCATTCTCCTGCAGGGGAACATGAGTCGACACCCCCACCACTGTTTTTTATTCTATTCTCTCCCACTCAGGCTCTCCCAAACTCACACCCAGCTCCCGTTCCCAGCTTCTCCTATGCGCCCCATAACAGGGCGACTGTTTGCTTATACTGTGGTACAAGGAACCTATCAATCCCCGAGAGGAGGCAAACCTCTCGCATATTTCCTCTAGGTCTAATTTCTTACGCTGCATCACCTCTCTCACTGCCTTGCTTTTGAGTAAGGATGCCAATTGATAATAGGCGAATTCACCTCCCTCCATCCCTGGGTATCTGTCCCGCAGTGCACTAAAAGGCAACAGGGATTCAGCTTCAAATATTTGGCCCCAAGTTCTCACCCCTAACTCATACCATTTGGTGAAAATCCCCTTTATAGTACCTGGCAAGAATAAAGGATTGAAAGCTATTGGAGTGTACCGGGTCAATGTACATTGTCTCTTAGGGAACAGGCTATCCCAGTAATGAAGTGTTACAGCTATGGAGGGACAGGCTCTTTCAGCCAGATTTCTAAAAGACTTTGGTAGCCACATTAGGGCACTCAATGGCTTGTCACCCAATGAGTGTTGTTCTATATGCACCCATTGGCAATCCGGGTACTCTTGATACCATTTAAGTGCTGCTTTCCCTTGCGCTGCCCTATAGTACCATGTGAGATTGGGTACCCCCAGTCCTCCTCTCTTCCTCTCCTTATATAGTAGCAATCTCACTAGCTTTGGACGTTTTCCTGCCCAGACGAATCGCACCAGTTTGTCTTGCAGAGTAGCTAAAAATCGGCTGGGCATTAACACAGGCAACACCTGAAGAAGGTACAACAATCGGGGCAATATGTTCATTTTAAGAATGGCTATTCTGCCAAACCACAAGGTTCCCAGGTCTCCTCAACGCTCTAGATCCTCCATAATAATTTTACCCAGCCCCTTATAGTTTGCATTAAAGAGCTCCGAAAGTTCCCTAGTCAAGTTCACCCCCATGTATCTAAGTTGTTTGTGAGCCCAACGAAAGGGAGATGAGATCTTTAAGGACTCCACCACGTCCTCTGGGAGTGTCACGTTCAGAGCCTCAGATTTTGCCATATTGACCCTGAATCCAGATACTGCAGAGTATTCCTTTATCATTTGTTTGAGATGTGGGAAAGTGGACAAAGGTCGAGTAACAAACAGCAGTACATCGTCTGCAGAAAGAGCCATTTTGTGGGTTCTATCTGCTATTTTGGCTCCTGAGATATTAGGATCAGACTGCACACGGGCCGCAAAGGGCTCCATCACCATAGCAAATAGCAATGGTGACAGAGGGCAGCCTTGTCTAGTACCTCTGTGCAGAGTGAATAATTCTGAATTTCCGCCATTGACCTGGACACAGGCCCTAGGGAACTCATAAAAAGCCCGAATCCAACTATGAAACTGCATTCCAAACCCCATATTTTCCATAACCCTATACATGAAGGGCCAATGAACCCAGTCAAAGGCTTTTTCCGCGTCAAGGCTTAAAAGACATAGCGGCCTCTGATTGTTTTTTGTCAAATATATTATATCCACCACCCTTTTAATATTATCCATCACTTTTCGATACGGTACAAAACCCACTTGATCTGGGTGGATAAGTACTGGAAGAATAGGGGCCAGTCGGTTTGCCAGTACCTTAGTCAGTATTTTGACATCTGCATTTAACACCGATATAGGTCTATAAGATCCACAGTCAGAATGGTTTTTGCCTGGCTTGGGTAGTACCGCTATCCATGCCTCCATCATTGACTGAGGTAATGACCCTCCCCCCCCCCCCCACCTGATTAAACAAATCTGCTAGGAGCGGAGCTATCTCAGGAGCAAACTTCCTATAAAACTCATTGGGCAATCCGTCTAGCCTGGGCGATTTATGCTATGGCAGACTGCTAATTGCCTCCTGGATTTCCTTAGGGGTGACTGACTCATCTAACAATGCCTGCTGTTGATGGCTCAGAGAGGTGAGCTCACTGTCCTGTAAATATTGGTCTGTTAGGTCCATAGAAGGACTAAGCTCTTGGGCGTACAAAGCTTTATAAAATTCCCTAAATCTGTTTCGTATTTGCTCAGATGTACTTAAGGCACCCCCTCCGGCATCCCGTATCTTTAAGATGGTCCTCTCAACTTTTTGCATGCGCAGCTTTATAGCAAGAAGACGCCCTATCTTGTTGGCATGTGCATAAGAGCTCACCCTACTCTTTGCTTGTAGCATACTAAGTTGCTCTGAATATATGGAGTCAAGCCTCAATCTCTGATTACTAAGCTCTCTCAAGACCCGTGTGGGTCCTACTATGACCCAGTTGCCTTATGCTGTTCCTCTAGCAGGCGGATGCTCTCCATACAGCTCGCAATCTGCGCCCTACGGGCCTTTGATTTTTTACTAGCCAATTGCAAAAAATAACCCTGAGTCACCGCCTTCATGGCATCCCATACCGTGCTAAGCGAGGGCCCTGAGTCCAAATTGAATTCAAGATACTCTTTTAGCATTTGTTTGTATCCTTCCACCACTTCCCCCTCCTGCAGGAGACCAACATTCAGTGTCCACCTTTTATATTTCTTCTTGGCCCTAATATTTGGTAGGGTCACCCATATTGGAGCATGATCCGACAGGGTTGCACTGCCTATCCCCGCATCAGGTCCCCGCTCCATAGCGCTGAATCCGAGTCCGACAGAGACCCGCGCTCCGGGGACTCCGTGGTGTTTGGCGGCCTTACTCGCCATGTTTTCTCCGCCTTACTCATGGCACCAGTTAGTCAGGAGGTAAATTCGCTCAGTTTCACAGGGTTTATCGCCTTTCAGATCACAATTTTATTCAATATTGCTGCGTTGGGAGAGGGAGCTATGAGTTCAGGCTGCCATGCTACCGGCTGATGTCACTTCCCCCCTATACCGCCATTTTCTAAAGAAGTTGAGCCCAAAGTGACATAAAAATTATCAAAGTAAAATATTTTTAATATTCAGCTCAGATCAAGACTTAAACATTTTGAAACTGTGAAGTTTTTAAGTGCTTATGAAATATTGTATAAAAAGAAGTGGGAAGATCATTCCATACCTGAACCGCTTTATAAGAAAATGACTTTTCCAACATCCTTTTGAAGCAAACAGATCTAAAAGATGGATATAAAAGAGCATAATGATCCATTAGTCTAACATTCTTATTACCACAAGGAATGCTTATCCTGGTATTCATAGCATAGAATGTTGCAACTATTTGGGTTTCTAATATAATAATATAAATGCATGCCACAAAGTACACACATCACTAAATGAATACATGTTTTTCAAAAGAAAAAATGTGTATGGAAAGCAAAAATTCAAAATTAGAAATAAATGACCAATACTCAGAGAAGAAAGGAAGACTAAAAAAGAAAAGGGAAAAAAAAAGACATCTTTCCACACAAATAAATAATTTGGATCCAAACCTTTGGGAACCACAGCTAAGAAATAAAATAAATAAAAACACCGTAGTTCTCTGTATTGTAAGCAGGTATCCAAGTCACCATTACAAGGGGACTGAAAAATATGTTCAAGAACTATAAATTTAAATTGATCAAAAGTGTGGCCCAAAGTCAAACAGTGTTCAACCAAAGGAGCACCAGTGTTTTGACATTCAAACAGCTTTTATGCTCTGAAAGTCTAGCTTTAACTGGTCTTATCCCCCTGTTTACTAAAGCTTAGCTTGAGTTATCTGCAGCAGGGCCCATTTTGTTCTTATGGCTCCTATGGCAGATAACTCGAGCTAAGCTTTAGTAAACAACCGTATTAATATTTTATTGACTATATAAGATCACATGGACACCAAATGGTATACACCACTTGGTTCAACATATCGGTTGTAGATGTCTTTAAATTAATTTTTGTAGGAGTAGCAGAGTCAAAGATGATCCTGAAAAAGAAATGTGACACACACACAGATTATGGAAGGTACAGAGAGCCACTAAAAGGGGACTAGTAAATCCTTCAAATATTTCTTCATTGGAAAGCAAAAAGAGGAAGTTGTAAACTAGGATGTGTCCCCACTATATGCCAGTATTTCAAAATCATAGATCTAATTAAATTTGCTACTGGAGAATAAGAGAGAACACAGGTTATTCTGTTGTTAGGTTCTGTGGTAGCTGGCAAAAGAAGATGTTCTCTTCATCACCAAAACAGGATAACCGCACTGTAGAAATCTTTCAAACATCACGGACGCTTAAACTCCATTGTAGTTGATAAATGCATTTAAGCTGTAGCAATTAGCCTACTGGAATACTCTCCTTTAACTTTTGGGAATGGCCACTTTGAAAATGAAGCAGAGTGTTTCTGTCTGTTGGTTTGCGAAAAATAGTATAATCAAAACAAGAGCCTTTTCTAGAAATTTGAAGATCTAGGAAAGAAAGTGAAAAAGGTGAAAAGGCAGTCAAGAGTACTCATGTCACCTGCCCAATGCATGAACACATCGTGTATGAAACGTTTCAAAAAAAGAATATGAGAAACGTTAGAAACTTTTTTCAAAATTACTTACATAGAAATTAGCCACATCTGGAGCAACCATTGCATCCATCGCACTACCCTTGATTTGCAAAATAATATGTATCTTGAAACTGTATAAATATAGTACAAGCCTGAGGCCTACTACCCGACTTGGGACCTACTGGAAGAGCTTGGGCCAGCCTGCTGGGAAATACAGGCCAAGGAAGAATTAATTTTAAAAGAGCATTTTCTAACTGTGACATTTAGTTTGATAGTTTGAAGATGATGAAAATAGATTCTGACCACAGGTAGCAGGGAGGGACCCTGTAACAGGTGCATGAAAAAATGCAGAAGTGAGAGAGAACATTTGTGGTCAAAGACATCTGCCGGAAAAAGATGGGGAATTTTTTCCAAGGGTAAAAATATCAAAATCTGTGGTTAGTTTTGGGCCACCTGGGTAAAACAAACTTTTTTAGGGGGGGTAATAGGGATCAATGTAAATCAAGATTATAAATATGGCTGACAGCCTCCCTATAGGGGGAGGGTCAGAGACAAGAGGTGCGTGTCACCCTGTTGAAGATCTCCCCATAAGAATATTATATTCTTATAACTCAACGCTTCACATGTAACCTGGCTTTGGTGAGTAATAAATCCTTTAATTGAACCTGTCTCTAATTCTCTTTATTTCTTACTTATGGGGAATTTGTTACAGTACATGTGATCAGATATAGACAGGAGGAAAGGTTAACTAGAATAAAATGACAGCCCTTCTAGGTTTCCCTGGACAATTCACATCCCCAGGAAGACGCCTGACAGAGTTGGAAGATCATAATAAGTTGCTCTATGAACTTCTACTGTACTGGGTAACATTTATGGTCCATAGTTAATCAGTTTTCAATGAACTCAAAGCATTTAATGATTGGAGTCAGATGAAATTGGTAACAGCCTTCCCTGTAAATTTAGGGCATATAAAAGCCCACATTAAATGCCACTTCCCAATGCATGAACACATCGTCTATGAAACGTTTCCAAAAAAGATATGAGAAATGTTAGAAACTTTTTTCAAAATTACTTACATAGAAATTAGCCACATTGCATCCATCGCACTACCCTTGATTTGCAAAATAATATGTATTTTGAAACATGAAAGGACTAACCACAAAAGTTGGATAAGAAAGTCAGTCATGGGATGATGAATCTAGCTATGGGTTTCCAAAATTTCCTGGACTACCTGCAGAGAGGCTTCCTGAGGAAGGTTGGTATAAAGAGCTTTAATGTCTGCAGTAACCAGGAAGCAATCTCAATCCCCAGTACAACAGGCATCCAAGTTAGGGGCCCTTTTACTAAGCCGCGTAGGCGCCTACGCGTGCCCAATGTGCGCCAATTCAGAACTACCGCCCGGCTACCATGTGGCCGTGCTGTAATTTTATTTTTTATGTGTGCCCACTATGCATGCTGGAAACTTTCCGGTATGCGGTGCTAACTGGGCAGTAATCGGTATTGTGCGTATGCTGACGAATACCGCCCGGTTAATGCATGAGACCTTACCGCTAAGTCAATTGGTGGTGATAAGGTCTCAGGCCCCAAAATGGATATGCGCCAAATTTCATTTAGTCGCATGAAAAAAAATGAACCTGTGCATGTCCAATACACCAGTGCAGGCCACTTTTCGGTGCACCATAGTAAAAGGACCCCTTAAGAATGAAGTCTGTGGAGTCCTTAAGATAAGATGGCGCTAAACCCACAGAGGTCTCAAAAAAGTATCCAGATAAATAGAAAGTAGCTTCAAAAGAGAGCCCTTGGACGAGATAATAGGTCTTCCAGGTGGATGATGCAAATTCTTGTATATTTTAGTTAACACATAAATAACTGGCATCACTGGATGAGAAATCTCTAGGAAAAGGCTTTCCCACTTGATAAGATAATGTTTCTCCACACCTTCTCTAATGAGGGCATCCACCAACAATTTAACTTCTTGCATTGGATCCACATCCACAAGTTGATAAAAGTCTGTGCAGGAAAGTTGTGATTCAATTTCTTGAATATTCATAGATTGATCCATGATCGCCACAGAACTCCCTTATCTGCTGGTTTTATAATAAGGGGGGGGGGGGTGACTTTTAATTTCACAGAGATCTTCTTGTTCCTGCTTTGTCAATTATGATGGTAGAACTGAGGAAAGGCTTCTGCATCCAAATCCCTTGTTACCAGCTTCTGGAACACTTCAATAGCAGCATCTATAAGTCCAGGAGGCAACCATTTAGAACGGGGTCTTACATGAGACATATCTGTAGATGACTCAGAAGGATGATCAGAAAAGAAACTTGTGATTTCAAAGTCTGCAAGAAATCCTGAATGGAATCCTGTTCAGTGAATAGATCTAATCTAAGTGTGGTTACAAAATAGAATCCTTTATCTAACAGGGCCACATGGGCCGCTGTCAACGTTGTAGAGGAAGTATTAGTCACAGCCTGTCATGTCTGTTCTGTGAGTGAGTAGTTGGCCGATAATTCCTGGGTGCCCCATGATTTGGAGGTTGACGTTGGCCAGGAACAGGAAAACCTTGACCTCTGTATCTGCCTCTGAGACACAAAGAAGAACCTAAAAAATCCTGTGCAGGGGCAGGAGTAGCAGAGTCAACATTGTGAGAGTTATGCCATGCATCATCCTCACTGGAGCTACTTGAACTTTGATCAAAAGTGACCTTCTTGGATCTAATACGAGAGGACTTTGGATGAATCCACGTGTAAACCTTATCCTGTTGATAATCTTGTCTCTATTGAACTTAGTTTGATATTTTTTTCACTCACTAAATTCATGAAGCTTAACATTTAACTCTTCAATTTTAGTTGGAACTTCAGTAGGTAGTAAGGATGTAGAAACTAGTGAAAAGTTGGTCAATCTCCAGTTTCAACTGTAAAGACATTTTCTGAGCTTGTTCTACAGTCAGGATCATCAAATCCATGGAGCGCTTATTTAAAATCCTATACTAATTCTGAACAAACTCCTTGTCTTCTTGGTATAAACAAGGTTCTTTAAGGACCTGTAAACCCCTTGGAATCTTTTTCGCCCTTAAATATTCAATTAAAGTGGCTGCATGAAGCTCTGTATGAACTGTTCTGTAAACGTTCCAAGGTTGCCCAGGAACCCTGCACATTGCTACCAGAACTTTCAGAAAAAAGAGGAGGAGTTTCCAAGTACTTGGTAAGTTGATCTCCAGAAATACTGAGAACAAAATCATCCCCCGCTCCCTAAGTAGTCATAGCAAAAAATTCCCCAAGAAAATTTGTTATTCAAACCAACATATACTGAAATAATTTTAATTTATTTTAGTAATAAAACAACAAAACCCCTCAGGCAAAACAGGGGCGTAGCTACGGGTGGGCCTGGGTGGGCCCAGGCCCACCCAATCTCAGCTTAGGCCCACCCAGTTTTCCTTCTCCTCCAATCAGTGCAAGCCAGCCTTTAGCCCCGCAGCCGAAAGAGCAGCTCTTCTCCAGCATGCGGCACCGGTCGCGTCAGGAGAAAGCAGTACACACGCTGCTTTAGACCTGCCCCGAGAAGCCTTTCTTTCTCCTTCAACTTCCCTTCCTGTTCCCGTGTAGGCGGGAAGTTGTAGGAGAGAGAAGGGCTTCCAGGCAGGGACAGGTCTAAAGCAGTGTTTGTACTGCTTTCTCAATGAAGCTGCGGGGCGACTCGAGAGATTGGAAGACTAGGGGGAGGGGATGATACCAGGCAGCACGGGGCTGGAGGGAGAGAAAGAATGGCCACAAATTCTTGATGTCACCTGTGCTGGAGGAGCGGAGGCAGCTACAGTCTCTGCAGCAGAGCTGGGTTCCTGGGTCACAGACATGTCGGAGCCCGGCACAGAGGTGAGAGAGCACATTTGCATGACACTGTTAACTCTGCTCTCTGGCTGATCAGGGCAATGAACTCAACAGCTAATTGCAACTTGAAATGTTTTATTTCAATTCCATGTGGGCAGTGATTTACTTTCAATCAGCAGTGCAAGGGCTGCCTTCACATGTTTTCTTTTTCCTGTGCTGCAAAGAATGTAACCAGAACCAGAGCCTTTGTGATACCAGCAGTGAAAAAGCAGGTTGTCGATGTAGGGGAGGGATCAGGTCAGATGGACAGCCCTGGGGTTAACTCTCTGTCTCTCTCCGGCATAGGAGGGGAGATGGCAAGGAGAGTGGCTTAGTATTATTACGTTTAAATAGACTGAAGCATGTATGGTAAATCATTTCAGTTTTCAACTGATCTTTCCACGTAGGTGGGAGCACAAATTACATTAGGCTGTCTGGGTACCAGGAATCTGTGATAGAATATTAGCATGCTGGCATTATGGACCTGTATTTAGGTGCATCCACTTATACCATGACAGTGCACTTTAGCGCATAGTTTACAAAATTGTGTATGATATGTTGGACACTCCCATGCCCTGCCCAGGGCTGCTGGGGGGGGGGGGGGGGTGACAAAATTCCCCAGGCCCAGCCTCCAAGGGGGGCCCGGTGCTGAGATCTATGTCTCTTCTGCTCCTGTCAGGACCCGGGTGATGGCGTTAACGTGATAACCCGGTCCCGGCACACAGGAACAGGAAAGAGACAGACCACGGAAGGCTGTCAGACTGTGCGTTGTTTTAAGGCAATCGGCAATGTATTCCAACGTTGCGTGCAGATGTAGGAGAAGCTGGATGCATATAATGATTTGTATGTAAGTCCCTTACAGTTAGGGTAATGGAGGTTTAAAAAAGTATGTGAGGAACTTTTTGTGTTTCTTGCTGGTATGTCTATAAGGTCTGAAATATACGTCGGGGCCTCTCCATGGATGATTTTATGAGCCAGGGTGCAGATTTTGAATGTAATTCAGTCTGTTAGTGGGAACCAATGTAATTTGTTTCTAAGGGGACTGGCGCTTTCATATTTCGCTTTTCCAAATATGAGTCTGGCTGATGCTGGGGTGTGGGGGGGGGGGTGGGGGTAGGGTAGAGATGAGAAGGGCTGATGCCGAGCTACAGCGTTGGATGAAGGGGTAGAGAAGCAAAGTTTGAAGGATATCATTTCTGAAATTATACTGTAGGATCCTGTTGTGTGTTGATATGTTTGCCATTATAGTAGACTTACGCCTGGTCAAGTTTAAGATGTGCGACAGTGTAAACTATATTTTAAAATATTGGTTTTTCCATATGTTGATGCTGGGCATACTACTTAGAAATCCATCATCAAGTGCATTCTAATGCATTATTTTGTAGCAAGAAACACTACTCACACCTATATACACAGTGCCCACCCACATTAGCTCTGGGCCCACCCAAAATGTTAGGTCTGGCTACGCCACTGAGGCAAAATATCCAAAATATACAGGTGGGGAGGGGGGAAGGCTACTCCACAAAAATAACATCAAAAACATATAGTGATACCAACATGGCAACAATATTCAGTACTTCTCATTATTTTTCAATATTTTTTATTATTCATTTTCTAAACTTCTAAAGTTTATAAAGGACAGAGAGGTATCAGATAAGCAATTGGACAAGCTATCGGTCCTCTTAGTAAAGATCTTTCAAATAAGACAGTGGGCGAGACTGGTTAATAGACTTGAGGCCTCACTTGTTAATAAACTTGTGTGTAAATTAGGGAGGGAGCTCCTCTACCCATGCAGTGCACTTTTCCCTTTTTGATTTTCATTTATTCCTGTTATATTATGATGTTAGATTGTATTTCCCTTTTATTAAAGTATTTTATCTATTGGTTGGTGTTAGTTTCTTTTTTTTTCTTGCCTTATTTTCATTTCTTTAATGCTGTACTATCGCAAGAGTGTTTTTGTTTAGAAACTGTAAGTTTCATTATAAAAATAGAGCATACCAGATTTCAGGAAAGATCTTAATATGTCATTTTCTGATGTGCTTGCATATTTCACTAGATCTTCCAGAAGGATACTGTACAGCAAATACTACATTAACATCTTTTTTTTTTTTCAGGCATTAAAATGAATAAAGGAACTACCTTACCACAATCTCCTTTTTTGGCTACTGCAAACCCTCCAGAAGTTATTCTTTTGAAAGATATTGTTTGCTACTTGTCACTGCTTGAAAGAGGAAGGCCTGAAGACAAACTTGAATGTATGTACTGCTGTAATTTTTTTTTTTTTAATTATTTTGGCTATATCTAGGAAAGAAATTTGCTGTGGTTACTTTGGTGAATTTAATAATATAAAATACTAGCTCAAACCATATATTCTACTTTTGATTACTTACCTACCCACTCAAAGAACATTTAAATGTTGTACAATTGGAGAAAAAGTTATCCAGCTGTAGAATAAAAACTGTAAAACAAATGTTTGGCTGCTTTTGTGAAAGCACGCTTATCTGTTTTTAAAAATAGAAGGAATGTGCTCTCTACTGGAAGACTTGAGTCACTGCATCAGTGTTTGGTACCTTTTAAAGTGATAACCTGCTGTATGTAATCTGTGTCAGAGGTATTGGGAATATAGCTGCTTATATCCAAGTTTTACTTTCTGAACCCTGCCCATAGTACGTTTTTTAATTTTTTCTATGATAGAAGATGGTCATTGCATTATCATGGGTAAAATTAAAGTGATAGTGGCGAGAATATTCCTTGGAATATGGTATTCTTGACTTTTTTGTGTACTGTAATATTGCACCCAAAAATTATTTTGTGGATGCTTTAATATTTTTTCATTTTTTATATTAAAAAAGTTTCTTAGTAAACTTTATTTTGGGATGGAATGAAGTAGATTTTTTTTTAAGTTAGGCTTGTTCTAATCCAGTGATAGTGCCTAGAAATGTTTTTCGGGGAAAAAAGCTTTTGGTTGTTTTTGGATCATTTTAGGGGTCAATATTCAAAGGGGTTTAACTGAGCAGGAGAGGCTCTTGCCCAGTTAATGCCTTCTTAGCTTACTGGCCGGCTGCTGATACTCAGCAGCAGTTAACCAGGTAGTGCCGCTGAATATTGACTCTAATCAGTCATTCCCTTATCATCTAGGAGTTTGGGTGAAGCTACAATTTAGCCAGTTAGTGGTGATATTTGGTTTGATATCTGGCTAAATAAGTGGATAAAGTTAAGACAGCAAGAACACTGTCTGAAGATTGGCCAGTGTCCAGTTAACTTCCTGGTTGCTGCTCTAACTAGGATATTCAGTTCCAGAGGCAGCATGAGTCCTGGTATTGGAATTCTGGGGTTAATTCAGCTCACAGGTATGTGTGGCTTACAAGCTGCTTATCACTGCGGGCTGAATATTGTTCCCCAGGTTTTTTGGCCAATATTCACGTGTCTTTTTGGTTTATTTCAGAATTTGATCCATGTAAAATTTGGTTAAGGCAGGTAAAATATTTTATTTATTTATTTTACTGTCTCTTTATTAAGGTTTAACAGGTATAACATACAGCAGCTATTAACTCTAATTTCTGCTTATTGACAGAGATAATAAAACTGCCTTTCACAATGAAAGTTAACACCCGCTAATGAACCCTACCCACCCCTTAAAAATCCCCAATTCCCTCCCCATCCCTGATCCTGTGTGCTGTCTTTCCAACTGAAGAAACCTCGCCCACATTTCTTGATTTTGTGACCATTTATCAGTTTGCAACGCAGTCAATCTAAACCATTCACAAAGAGTACTCAACATGTGGATAAAGGTGAGCCGGTTGATGTAGTATACCTTGAATTTCAGAAAGCTTTTGACAAAGTTCCTCATGAGAGACTTCTGAGAAAATTAAAGAGTCATAGGATAGGAGGCAGTGTTCTGTTGTAGATTAGGAACTGGTTATTGGAAAGAAAACAGAGAGTAGGGTTAAATGGCCATTTCTTTCAGTGGAGGAGGGCAAATAGTGGAGTGCCACAGAGATCTGTACTGGGACCGGTGTTATTTGACATATTTATAAATGATCTGGAAAAAGGATCAACAAGTGAGGTGATTACATTTGCAGATGACACAAAACTATTCAAGGTTGTTAAAACACATGCAGACTGAAAAATTGCAGGAAGACCTTAGGAAATTGGAAGACTGGGCATCCAAATGGTAGATGAAATTTATTGTGGACAAATACAGTGATGCACATTGGGAAGAATAATCCGAATCATAGTTAACTTTTGCTAGGATCCACCTTGGGGGTCTGCACCCAAGAAAAGATCTATTTGTCGTCGTAGACATTACGCTGAAATCTGCCCAGTGTGCGGCAGCAGCCAAAAAAGCAAACAGGATGCTAGGAATTATTAGGAAAGGGATGGTAAACAAGATCGAGAATACTATAATGCCTCTGTATCGCTCCGTGGTGTGATCTCACCTTGAGTTTTATGTTCAGGTCTGGTTGCTGTATTTCAAAATGGATATAGTGGAATTAGAAAAGTTTCAAAGAAGAGCAACCAAAATGATAAAGGGGATGGAACGCCTCATATGAGGAAAGGCTAAAGAGGTTAGGGCTCTTCAGCTTGGGAAAGAGATGGCTGAGGGGAGATATGGTTGAGGTCTACAAAATTCTGAGTGGTGTAGAACGAGTAGAATTGAATCTTTTCAAGAAGAACAAAGACTAGGGGACACTCAATTAAGTTACATGGAAATACTTTTAAAACAAATAGGAGGAAATATTTTTCCCTCAACGACTAGTTAATCTCTGAAACTCTTTGCCGGAGGCTGTAGTAACAGCGGTTAGTGTATATGGCTTTAGAAAAGGTTTGGGCAAGTTCCTGGAGTAAAAGTCCTTAGTCGGCTATTGAGACAGAGATGAGGAAGCCACTGCTTGCCCTGGGATTGGTAGCACATAATGTTGCTACTAATTGGGTTTCTGCCAGGTACTTGTAACCTGAATTGGCCACTGTTGGAAACAGGATACTGGGCCAGATAGACCATTGTTCTTATGTTCTCTCTTTAAGCATACACAATGTTGGGTACTCCAGTGAATGTCAATGGTGTGCAATAGGTATTGAAGTTGCAGTAAGAGTTAAAAGCATTAATTTAGCCATGGCCCCTGTTATCCCTTCCACTTTCCCATTCAACAAGGCAATTTCCATAGTGTGTGGTACAGAAATATCATGCAACTGTTGTATATAGGTGAATACCTCCCCCCCGAAAGCTCCTGAACCTTGGGATAATCACACCAAATGTGTTCGTATGTATCCTGCTCTCCGCACCCTCTGTAGCACAAACAATCCCCTCTCCCCAAAATGGTCTGCATCCTAAAGGGAGAATAATGTCATTAGCACCTTAAGGATATTATCAGTAATTTGAGGTGCATAAAGTAATTTATGGATATGTAACAAGATATCCTTCAATTCCAAATAAGGTATCTCCGTACCCAAATCTCTCTCCCAAGCCTTCATGTAACTAGCCTTCCATTGTCCTGTATTGTTAAGAAGATTATACACTACAGATATAAAGCCCTTACTAATTTTCTGTTCTCTCTTTTCAAAAGCTGCTTTAGTACCCCCACCCCTTTCTACAGATCTTTCTACTTCAATGAAATGTTTGACCTGAAGGATGGAAATAGGTTATTGGCCGCCAATTGCTATCGCTCCTGCATAGTCCCAAAAGGCATAATTTTCTCATTCTTTAGAAATTGACCAAAACTTATAAGGTCCTGCCTTTCCCATCAATGAAACAAGTTATTACCTTGTCAAGGTTGAAATTTATCAGTGTTCCCCAAAAGTTGAAAATATGGCCAAGTCTTCCTCTGCAACACAGTAGGGTGAGTCTTGAGCCACACCCCCATAGTGACCTGTATAAATGTATTTTGAATGCCCAAGATGTCTTTGGGCATTCTAGCAGGCAAGTAAAATATTTTAAAGTGCATACATCAGTTTTACATGCATTGATTTGAGAATTTATGTGCATAAAGTTGATTTACATGCATTCTTTTTCCTAATGCTTACTCCAAATAGTGCCTGTTGTCAAGGATCTCTGTGTTATCTGTCCATATTTATGTATGGCATTGAAAAAAGGAGCTAGAGCCAGTGGAGGTTCTCAATCCATGCTGGCAGAGATAGCTAGATAGAATTGGCAGTGGAGGCAGAGAAGAGAGCTGGAGAGGTCCTTTATTACCATCACTAGAAGAAAAGGCTGGGTGTAAGTGGCAGCAGTAGCAGAGAAGAGAACTGTCCCAGTTTCTGCTGGTAAGAGAGAAGGCTGAGTGAAATTGGTGGTATTGACCATTGAGAAGATACCAGCAAGGATTTCTAATTCTGGGCAGATGTGGTGGTGGAAATGGGTGGCGAGGTTTCTCAGTGCCTGCAGCCAGAAGAGATGATTAGTTGGAGGTGGGGTGGACAGGAGCTGAAGCTGATAGTGACTGCAGAAAGAAGGGAGAGGAAGAGATTAAGCTGAAATAAAAGAGAAGTATGGGGTAAGAGAAACTAAGGGCAGGAGGGTGAGAGAAGACATTGAGGGGAAAGGGAAGAAATGTGAAACCTACTTCATTCACATAAACCTACTACACCTGGGCATGCAGTACGTGTGCAATCTCCCTATTTTACATACACATGCAGCAAAATCTGGTCTTTCAAGCCTTCTGACTACCTGTCCACTTACTGATGTACAGCAGCAAACACATACAGTACATGTACACAAAATGTGAACTACAAACTTGGAAACACACCTGTACCCTAACCTTTTCAGATGTGATTTGATAACCAGCCTTTCTATGATTACTGTCAAAGCAGTTTGCATATTATATACACTTATTATGTACCAGGGGCAGTGGAGGCTTAAGTGACTTGCCCAGAGTCACAAGAAGCTGCAGTGGGGTTAATGAAGATAGTATTCCATACAGAATTCAATAAAACCAACAGATAACAAAAGTTTCCCTTTTGAAATAATCTATCTAGATGTAATTTATATTTTATATTTCTTTTATAGTTATGTTTCGCCTATATGATACGGATGGAAATGGATACCTGGACAGCTCGGTAATTTTCTTTACAGTTTTGGCATGTCAGAATTACATGTAACCTATCTAATTTGCAAGTCACAAGCTAGATATTTATTTTAGCAGTTCACAGAGCTAAAGACAGTGAGCCATGCAAACTGTATTGTCAGCAAGATTCAGCAGACTTCTGCTGAATCTGGCCACCAGTGGAATGCCGCTAAAGTTTGGATTTCTAAAATGTGTTCTTTCTCTCTGCTTACACTGAATTTTGCTCATTTCTTTGCATCTTATTTAATAAGCTTCTGTCCTGTAGTGATGGAATGGGCGCAAACCTCAGTGAATCAGGCATCTTGTGTAAAGGTAGTTTTTGCTTGGTTTTAAAGTCTAAAGTCATAAAATGACAGCCATTTCATTCTTACTAACCGGGCTTATGAAGGGCAGTTCTATAACTGAGCGTGTGCAGTTGTGCATGACTTGTATGCATAAGTGCATGGAAAAGTGGCACTCCATCACGTAGGTGCACTACATGCTATTCTATAAGATAGCAGGTAAGTGCCATAGCTCATAACTGGAAGGGGGTGTACACATGGGCAGAGCATGGAAGGGGTGGGGTGTGTCTGCAACATAATGTGCGCAACTTATAGAAGCCTATTAATTATGCATTTTGCATGATGCACTTGAGAAGCCTATAAATTATGCATTTTGCATGATGCACTTGAGAAGCCTATAAATTTAGCATTTTGCATGATGCACTTGTGCCCCGATTTAAGCTGGCCATTGACCTAGCATAAATGGTTGTGCCATCTGCTGGTCTCTCAGCGATTAATATTCAAATGATTTGTCTCTGGATAAATTTTTGTATGAATTTGCCATAGCCTCTGGATAACTTTTGTCTAGGCTTTTCAGTGTCTGGACAAAAGCTATCCAGTTAAAGGGAGTCTTCTACCAAAGCTTAGCTTGAGTTATCTGCAGCAGCTGTAGATAACTCGAGCTAAGCTTTAGTAAAAGACCCCCAAAGTGATTGGGAGTTGGAGACGTACTTGGGTATAGGTTAAAACTTGAACTGAATAACACTAATATTTAGTACTATCCAGTTAAAGTTAACTGTTTAAAGGTGGAATTACCAAAAGTTCACCTCTAGCTGAATTGAGAGTGAGGCTGTCCACAGAGTGACTGTCTGCTGACACCAAAGTACTAAAGCACTTTGTACGTTCCAGCTGCTTAGCTTACCTGATTGCCTGTTTGTGGATACATTTTACATAGACACATATATATGCAGTTCATTTTTCAAATAGGCAATGCTATCTTCTTTCAAGGCTTTAAATATTATGGATAGACTCCTAGGGGTCAATATTTAACCAGTTAAAATGGAAGCAGATATTCAATGCCGGTACCGATATATCAGTCATTACTGAATATCCAGTTTCAGCACTGGCCCAAAAGTGCCATCTGGTTAGCAACCATTTTCAGATTTCTTATCACATAGTTGGAACAGCCTTTTTGCTTTCCTAACATTATCCAGTTACTTATCTGGTTTCTCTTGAATATAGCTGTTAACTGGATAACCTCCAGCTCCGTCAAAGCACCACATATATTCTGCTTTGACATGTTAGGTGTAAGTTGGAGAAAGAATAGGGTGATAATATTGCTGATTGTAGGCTGAATGTTGGGGTATGAGGTGATAGGTTATTTTGCTTTGGGGGCCTGATACAGATATAGATTTATTCATTTAAATTATTTCCCCCTCTTCCCAGCATCTTCACCATGTTTGTTAGAGCTTATAGCACAATTCAGATCAATCTTTACTAGGTTGTGATGTCATTAACTTTAATTTCTAACTACATGGTTTCTCCATTAACACACCCTCCCCCATTCCAGTCTAGCTACGAGGGTTGAAGAAAAGTTATGCCTCCATCTCCATAATTCAACAGATGGCAGCACTGGAACCCTACATGTGTTCACTTGTTCTTGAAATCTCTTCCTTCACCTCAGATAGCGAGAAGTGTCTATGTGAAGAGGCTATTTTGCTGTTGCTTGTTAAACGGAAGCATGCAGGGAGCACTCAATGAGGCATATTTTCAAAGCACTTTGGGAGGCTAAGTTCCATAGGTTTCTATGGAACTTTGGGAGGCTAAGTGCTTTGAAAATATGCCTCAATGTGATCTAAGCAATGTGCCATGATAGAATTTCTGACGTTTGAAAGAGTCCCTCCAAGTGAAATTCACTTCCACAGGTGGGTTGCTTATGGTGATGGCTGTGTTGATGTGAGTACTGTACGTTTGCTGGGACAAAAATTGTAAAGATCATGGACCGGGAAGGGCTGATCTGCGTGATCAAAATCTAAGTGAATGACCCATGACAGCAATGGATGAGTCTCATACAAGAGAAGTTGATGAACTTGTAAAGGACAATTGGAGGATCACTCAAAGGTAAATTGCTAACAAACTTGAGATTTCATAGGAATGTGTGGGTAAAATTATAGATATTCTTGGATATCGAAAGGTTTATGCAAGATGTGTTTCTCGTGTACTGCCTTCAGCAATGAAAGCTTTAGATTTGAAATCTATGAGCAATTGTTGTCCCTGTATGAGAATGAAAGTGAGGAATTTCTTCACAAGATCATGACAGCTGATGATACATAAGCTCATCATTATGAGCCAGAAACAAAGCACCAGTCCACTATCATCACAAAGGTTCATCTGCAAAGATAAAATATTGCCTTCTGCAGGAAAAGTCATGGTTATACTCTTTTGGGACATGGAAGATGGTGTTGTCATGGAGTTCCTTGAACTTGGTACAACCATGAACTCAGATTGTTATTTTGCAACCCTGAAAACTTTGAAAGAATGATTGAGAAGAGTTGAGAATCACAAGAATGAAATTTTGTTGCAGTATGACAATGCTAGACCTCAGAAATGTCGACAGCATAAACAGGAAGACACCCTTTACAGAAATCTAAAGGAACCAAAGCAGGAGTAGAGGATGACACAATGACAATCCACCAAGGAGAGAAAGTTCAAAGCAGCTTTATTAGAGCTCCAAAATGAAAGGACTCGACATGGGCTGTGTTTCAGCAGATGCAGCCACCTGCCTCAGGGGTCACTAAACACAACTGTATGCAAAAAGAAAATAAATCAACATCATGATCAAGTATAACAGATGCATTAGTATCTTTAAGACCATAAATAAATAAAAGTGGACTGCAACAGTATATATCATCACAATATAGCAACAGCATGAAGAAGCCCAGGCCAGATTTATTATCTATTAAAAAAGGAGGGAGGAAGACCAAACAACAGTCAGCATGGTTAAAAAGTGAGGTGAAGGAAGCTATTAGAGCTAAAAGAAAATCCTTCAGAAAATGGAAGAAGGAACCAACTGAAAATAATAAGAAACAGCATAAGGAATGTCAAGTCAAATACAAAGCGCTGATAAGGAAGGCAAAGAGGGACTTTGAAAAAAAGATTGTGTTGGAGGCAAAAACACATAGTAAATTTTTTTTAGGTATATTAAAAGCAGGAAGCCGGCAAAAGAATAAGTTGGATCGCTAGATGATTGAGGGGTAAAATGGGTGATCAGGGAAGACAAAGCCACAGCGGAGAGTTTAAATGAATTCTTTGCTTCGGTCTTCACCGAGGAAGATTTGGGAGAGATACCGGTGCCAGAAATGGTATTCAAAGCTGATGAGTCGGAGAAACTGAATGAAATTTCTATAAACCTAGAGGATGTAATGGGGCAATTTGACAAATTAAAGAGTAGCAAATCTCCTGGACCAGATGGTATTTGTCCCAGAGCACTGATAGAATTGAAAAATGAACTGGCAGAACTATTGTTAGTAATATGTAATTTATCTTTAAAATCAAACATGGTACCGGAAGATTGGAGGGTAGCCCTTGTAACACTGATATTTTAAAAAAGGTTTCATAGGGGATCCGGGAAATTATAGACCGGTGAGCCAGACTTTGGTGGCGGGCAAAATGGTAGAGACTATTATAAAGAAGAAAATTACAGAGCATATTCAAAAGCATGGATTAATGAGACAAAGTCAACATGGATTTAGTGAAGGGAAATGTTGCCTCACCAATCCATTACATTTCTTTGAAGGGGTGAACAAACATGTAGACAAAGGCGAGTCAGTTGATATTGTGTATTTGGATTTTCAAAAGGAGTTTGACAAAGTACCTCATAAAAGACTCCAGAAGAAATTGGAGAGTCATGGAATAGGAAGTATTATTATTATTAGCATTTGTATAGTGTAGTAGTGTTCTATTGTGGATTAAAAACTGGTTAAAGGATAGAAAACAGAGAGTAGGGTTAAATGGTCAGTATTCTCAATGGAGAAGGTTAGATATGGTGTTCCACAGGGGTCTGTGCTGGGACCGCTGCTTTTTAACATATCCTATATAATAATTCTCACCTCCAACGTTCTATGCTTGGGACCGTGGCTCCCTGGCTGCAAGTGGTCTGCGAGGCAGACACGCACGGACGTCACTGATGTCAACACAGCTGATTCCAAGGCAAGGGGAGGAGTAATACTCCTCCTACTGCCTCGGAATCAGCTGTTACCCCCCCCCCTCCGCGCTATGGCCCCCTCGAAACCCACCCCCTCACGCGAACCTGTCGATCCCCCCCCCCGGAACGCCGAAAACTGCCGCCGCCGCCGTTGTGCTACCTTCCCTTCCCGTAGGTTCTTCAATCATCTTCTTAGAAAGTTTAACTCCGTGCGTCTGACGTCAGACGCACTGAGTTAAACTTTCTAAGAAGATGATTGAAGAACCTACAGGAAGGGAATGTAGCACAACAACGGCGGCGGTGGCGGCAGTGTTCGCTGGCACGGGGGGGGGGAACGACAGGTTCGCGGAAGGGGGGGTTCAAGGGGGCCGTAGCACGGGGGGGGGGGGGGATTGCCTGCCTAAGGCCCGTTTCCTTGCCTACAGAAACGGGCCTTTTTTACTAGTTTATAAATGATCTAGAGATGGGAGTAACTAGTGAGGTAATTAAATTTGCTGATGACACAAAGCTATTCAAAGTTGTTAAATCGCGGGAGGATTGTGAAAAATTACAAGAGGACCTTTCAAGACTGGGAGACTGGGTGTCTAATTGGCAGATGACGTTTTATGTGAGCAAGTGCAAAGTGATGCATGTGGAAAAGAGGAATCCAGACTATAGCTACGTAATGGAAGGTTCCATGTTAGGAGTCATCGATCAAGGGATCTCGGTGTCGATATTGATGATACATTGAGATCTTCTGCTCAGTGTGCTGCGGCGGCTAAGAAAGCAAGTGGAATGTTAGGTATTATTAGGAAAGGAATGGAAAGCAAAAATGAGGATGTTATAATGCCTTTGTATCGCTCCATGGTGCGACCGCACCTCGAATATTGTGTTCAATTCTGGTCACCGCATCTCAAAAAAGATATAGTGGAATTAGAAAAGGTACAGAGAATGGCAACAAAAAATGATAAAGGGGATGGGACAACTTCCCTGTGAGGAAAGGCTGAAGCATCTGAGGCTCAGCTTAGAGAAAAAATGGCTGAACGGAGATATGATAGAGGTCTATAAAATAATGAGTGCAGTGGAATGGGTGGAAGTGAATCGTTTGTTTACTGTTTCCAAAAATACTAGGACTAGGGGGCATTAGATGAAGCTACAAAGTAGTAAATTTAATACGAATCTGAGAAAATATTTCTTCACTCAACGTGTAATTAAACTCTGGAATTTGTTGCCAGAGAATGTGGTAAAGGCGGTTAGCTTAGCGGGGTTTTAAAAGGGTCTGGACGGCTTCCTAAAGGAAAAGTCCATAGACCATTATTAAATTGACTTGGGGAAAATCTTCTGCTTATTTATGGGATAAGCAGCATAAAATGTATTGCGCTTTTTTGGGATCTTGTCAGGTATTTGTGACCTGGATTGGCCACTGTTGGAAACAGGATGCTGGGCTTGATGGACCTTTGGTCTGTCCCAGTGTGGCAATACTTATGTACTTATTTAAATGTTACAGTGACTTGCATGGAAATCAAATGCTCACATAAAGGTCATAAAAAGGTTATGAAAACAAGCTGTTTCACATCTCTGGGGCAAATAACTTCTTGGTACCAAAGTAAAAATAAACCAGATAACCTTACCAGTGCTGTGGTGTAAACAGAAAGACACCATGGACAATTCACAGGTCACCAATTATCCAGAAAGCTGGCAGTGCATATTCACCAGTTTTAAAAATGTCATAATACATGGGAGCAAAATGCATATGCAAATACTGGCTATGATCACCCTCTCGGATACTAGAATAACTGGCTTTCATAAACCGGTTATATATTTAACCAGTTATTAAAAAAGTGAATAAATAAACTCTATAGAAAACAGAGAGGTGTTAATACAGACCAAATTAGATTAAGTAAAGTAGCTACTTCTACTCTGGTTGCTGTGCCTTATACTCCGGCCAATGTCACCTCGCCTGATAGGGACAGGAAACGTAATTAGGAGTGCCTTTGTCAAGTCCAGTTACTTCCCCTCCACCTCCATCACGCTCTTTTTTAGAGAAGGTATGCGACAGGGAACCTGGACACGCCAGTTCAGAGGTCGCCTATCCTCATGACAACAACCCGTGCAGAATCACCACTTCAGGGGCAAAGGGAGGGGTGGGCTACCCCAGGTTTGCTCAGATCAGGTTTCCTCCAAATTACCATCAAGAACATCAACGAATGAACAGATGGGTTTAGATATTCCAATTTTTAATTTGTCTAACACTACTCTCTCAGAGACACAGATTCAGGTTCTAATCAAAGGTTTATCATTTGTTCCCACCACTGGACATAACACCTTTCAGACCAGTTGAAATTTTATATATTTAGATTCACTCGCAAATTACAAATCATTCAGGCTTTTTCCAGCAATACAGTCCTACATGCTGATATTTCCATCGTCAGAAATCCATCACAATGGATTCCTCCAGGGCCTATGGATCGTCTGATTCACAATTTCAACAACTGTGTCCAATGTGATGTCATCCTACTGGAAAAGAACAAGCAGTGCTTTTATTTCACGTCCCGACAAGAAGAAGCAGTACGCTCATTGGCCCATGATCATTCCATAGTCATAAAACCAGTTGATAAAGGAGGCGGGATCGTGGTGCAAGACGGGGAAGACTACGTTGCAGAAATCAAAAGACAGTTGGATGACAGACAGCATTATGTCCTTTGGATTCATATCCCACAGAATCCCTGAAAAAGATGTAAAAGAAGCAATTTTACTAACTTCATCTAGAGGATTTCTGACCTCCAAGGAAAAAAGACTTTTTGGTGGTTAAACATCCCATCATCCCGACCATTTACACATTGCCAAAGATCCACAAGTCAACCGACCACCCACATAGTAGACCTGTCATTTCTGCCAAAGGTTCTGTGCTTGAGCCATTGACAGTTTTCCTAGATGTTTTTTCTTCATCTATTGGTTCCTAAGGGATTCAGTTCACATGATCAATTTCCTAGATGATTTTGATGGCGATTTGTCCGACGTTGTTCTAGGAACCCTAGACATTTAACATTCCTCAGCTAGATGCACTCTGGATCATAGAAGCTGCTTTTCAAGACCGTGCTTCCAACCATAGTATTCCTAACTGGATTATTATCACACTTGTGACAATAGCATTTTTTTTGCTTTTTAAATCGGTTTTATCTACAACTTTGAGGAACAGCAATGGGACAGCCATGGTCCCAGATATTGTGAACCTATATGTGGCTCATTTTGAAGATAGTCATCTCCATGGACATCCTTATCAGAATAACGTCGATGATATCTTTTTATTGTGGCGGGTTGATAGCACGAGATTGGAGACATTACTTGTCATTCAACCCTCGTAGATACTGCAGCGCAACATTCCTTGGCCAAAAGTCACAGACTGTGACTACTGTTAGAACCAGTACAGAAGCACCCTAAAGCTACCCTTTAGGTTGATTTAATTTTGTAAACTCCTTGTGTATAAGTAGCCACATATTTGTCCAAATGGCTTGATATAAAATTTCCACTGGCGTAAAGGTACGCTCAATGACATGATGACATTTACTTTCCAGGTAGGCCCGCACAGTGGCGAAGTATGAATGGAATTTAAAAGTATGGAAGTAGATTATAAAATAGGCTCATTTATGCATGTGCTTAAATAATGTAGTTGCAGACATTTACATGTGCTCTCGAGCAGGCATGATTTCTGCCTGTTATGCTAGTATTTTATAAAGACACCTAGGGGTTCTTTTACTAAAGTGCTTAAAGCTGTTATCGCTTGAATTAAGGCAGCTGATTGCTACAGCAGAGACATGCTACAGTAGTGGCATGATGGTTTGTGTCTACTGATTTGCACTATAACAGCATATTTTGTTAGGGGACAGTAACTAGACAGGTCGTGGGCACAGAGTGGGCATAGACTGAATAATATGGTGAGTGCTGGGTAATTAATGTGCACTAACTTTTATTTGTTTAATTAGTGCGGCCTCGTTTAGCACCTTCACCGTGGGAGGCGCTAAGTGCAGCTGTGCTAATTGCAACCAAGTTTTACCTGTGCTAATGCAAATATCCAATGTGTTAATTGCAAAGGACATGTTGGGCACACCCCCATAATATAGCATGCAGCCTTTGCATCTAACATGCTCTGATATTTGCTTTTATGGTGCGTTAAGTGTAAAAGCCTACATATTTTAGTAAAAGATGTTCATAGATGCCTCTCTCTCGCTTTCATTCTATAGCAGGTCACCTAAAATTAGGTGCCAGTTTGTATATGTAAGTTATAGAATATTTGCATTTATATATGTGACTATTAGTTACGCGCTAACCAGTATTCTACAACTTTAATGCATAACTTACTTAGCACATAAATTCAAGGGGACATTTAGAGAGGGCAGGGCATAGGAGAGTCCAACAATTATGTGTGTAATTTATAGAATACTGTAAATTATGTGATAAAATGCCCCATTTAGACATGCACATTTATGTCTGCTGTTGGCATAGTATATGCCTAAACGTTGGTGCAAAATGCTGACTTACACTAGAATTCAGTACTGGAATCTGAGTGCCCAGATGCTGTTATAGAATTTGCACTCACCGTGCTGCATATTGGTGCCTAACTTTTGGCACACTTTATAGAATTGTCCCCCTAAGTGTCTATATAAAATATCCCTTAATAGATACATACTTGCCCTCTTAACCTAGATTTCTTCTTGTAAAAATTACCTTCCACATGTCATTGTTCAATGAGTGAAACTCCCTTCCCTAAAGGAAGTATTAAATATGGTTATGATGGTTAATAGATAATGCAATATTGGATGCATATCTAGAATTAGAAATGAAAAGCATTGAAATGATGTTTTAATTCCCATTTTAGTTTGCTTTGTTTCAGTTTTGTATGATTGTATTGAACAGATTTACTCAGTTGGTCAGTTATTATTTAAATGATTTGCTTAAATTTCATCTTAACATATTCATATTGCTGCATCCGTGTTCGTAAATCTGTTTTGAGTGGCATTTTAACCCTTTGACGACTAGTCTAGGAATACGTATTGAATAACAAATTCCTAGACCCCTGATGCAGGCCGGTAAGGCTGAAAGTCGTTCTCATTGTTTTGAAAGAATTTCTAATAAACTTTGTTCTGAACACCATCTGCGAGAGGTTTCGTTGCTCTACTTTTTTCTGATTGGTGTTTTCCCTCCAGTGGAGCAATTTGCCTTCTGTTTTTGACTGTCAAAAATGGGATTAATGCATGGGGAAGTCCTGTGTTAGAGTGCATTAAACCCGTTTCCTTGTGCATCTTAGTAAAAGGGCCCCTAGACTGCCACTGTTTTTTCTTTCTTTTCATCCAGTTTTTGCAGCTTCAGTTCTTGTTTATCTTGGCTATGTGCTCTTATCAATTCCTTGTTCCATTAGATGAGACTGCCTTTACATTTAAAATAGCCAAGCAGAATTAAATGCTACAAGGGAATGAAATTTTTTTGTGATCCTTATATTTAATAGTGATTTACACCGTTTAAAGCCCAACATATTTATGTGGTTTGCAAGCCATTGACAGACTAAAAGTCTTCACTCTAGATGTCATAGTTTTCACTTAAAATTATTATTTAATAATAGATAAATATTAGCAGACATTCTAATATCTAATGGGGGGTACTTTGACAAAACTTCTTATTATTTCTCTTATCAAAAAGGCAATTAAAAAGTTAAATATATAATGTAGAAGACTTCTGTTATTTGGGTGCCTGTGGGATTTTGCTTGGGGAAAGTAAAGCGTGTTTGTTACTGTCATGAAAAACCTAGCCACCCGCTTGGGGTTACCCCATGGCGACTTAGAGGGTCTGTCCCCAGCACAGCTCAGATCCACCTGTACCTGCCGCTTGTGCTTTACACTAGCATCTTCCTCCTACCAACTGGGTCACAACTGCCTCTGGGTGAGTCTCTCGTTCTCAAATTATCCCCAGTGATTTCAATGTTACTGGAGGGCACACTCCCAGTGGTCCCACAGTTCCTAGAAAGCACTCACAAACCCAGCACACAAACCACCAGGATTCTTTATCAGTTCAAAGAGGCAATAAACTGAAAGTTGCTTATTGTCTTAAAAATATTGAACAATGACCAAAATAAATTGCAATCAGCAAACAATAACAGGTAGCTACAATATGGATTAATTATAAAACTATCTAAACATTTGTTTAATTTCTGAAATGTACCTGGGAAGATCAGGACATAATAGTTGTTCACTGAGACTGGCTAAGACTGGAGCAAAAGCCAGTACTCTCCAAATGAAGATGAGCTCCTGGGCCAATCAGAACCCAGAACAAAGAATATTTCAAGAATATACTGCTTCTTGTTTGTGTTAAACTAAAGAAAGAACATTCATTTCTTTTCTGTAACAGCTTACAACAAAGAAACACCACCTGCTGGCCAAATAGGAGAAATATACTTCAAGACATAATTAATGCAGTAAAATATCCAATACATTTTACAGGCTTATAACACATTTTCTTCACACTACCCTATAGTGGCTAATTGCGGTATTGCTGGCTGTTTTACTCCCCCTCTTGCTTATGTAATCCCTCTATTGCAATATGAAGTTCTTCTGCTTGTACTTGTGTTTTATTGGGTGTGCACAACATATGCTTGGCAGGTTTCATATGCTTGTGCTGCCTTGTGCGTGATGCATAGGTGTAGTTTGGGAGTCTGTCTTTATTTCCTATACTGGAAATAAAGGTTTGCTCTGCTTTAGGAGAAACTCCCCTGGGTTGGTTACTGGGCTTGATCCCCATAGCAACTTCCTCCCCCCCCCCAACCTGCTCCCCGCCTCAGAGTCTTAAGTCTACATATTATGTGTCTGAATTTTAAGAGGTCATTGGGTACACTTCTTCGTTCACTTTCCTTTACCTTCACCACAAAATATTGTTTTCCTGCAGAATCTGTTCTGAGATTTATTATGTTGTTGCTTGATATCAAAATGGTTTACAAGCAAACTTTGAAGAAAACTTTAAATGTAACACGCAAACAAAGACAAAGTTAGCCAGAGAACAAGTAGATGTAGAAGTTTAAAATTTTTTGTAAAAAATGGGTTGACACAAGAGGGACAGATACGATAGACTGCAACCTTTGCCTAGTTTCAGTTACCTCACTTTGATAGCAAAGTCTAGAACCTATCCATCTCTCCTAACCCTTCTCTCACTTACTAGTCCTGTAGGAAGTTTCAAGTCAGGCCATTTTTCCCATTACAGCTGCAACTATTATTATATTTAGATGCTGTACATAACATTGAACAGTGTAAATTGAGTACATGATTAAAAAGTAGAAGCAAATATTACAACAATAATTCATTAAACTTGGAAATGTAAAAGGTGTAGCAATTAGGAAAAAAACAAAAATAAAATGAGATTATATTGATTAATTGTGTCATGCAATGTAAAATGGATGTGTGGAAAATTCTACTTAAATTGCAATTACCTTGAAGTTTAAGCATTAATATTTGGCATTTCTATTCTGAACCATACAAATGCTTTTAAAATCAGGCCTATGTCACTTAATCTACTCTATTTTTAATGAAGAGCTTTTTTTTTTTTGGGGGGGGGGGGGGGGGGTGAATTGTCTGAATGGGACAATGCTTAAAAAATTAGCACAGTTATACTTTATTATGATTATATGTTATTCCTGTGTTCTGCAAATTTGTTAAGCCACATAAAATGCCACATATCTGAAGAAATTTGATGCTTAAAAACAAAAATTTATGTTGCATAAAGATACTTCAGCTGGCTTTGAGGAAATCTAGTTTTGTTTTCAACATATTTACTCCTGTATATAACATTTTGCAAGAGAAGGCGCCCATCTTCCGACACAAATCGGGAGATGGGCGTCCTTCTCTCAGGGTTGCCCAAATCGGCATAATCGAAAGCCGATTTTGGGCGTCCTCAACTGCTTCCCATCACGGGGACGACCAAAGTTCACGGGGGCGTGTCGGCATTGTAGTTAAGGCAGGACTTGGGGCGTGATTAAGAGATGGGCGTCCTCGGCCAATAATGGAAAAAAGAAGGGCGTCCCTGACGAGCACTTGGCCGACTTTACTTGGTCTATTTTTTCTTGCGACCAAGCCGTGAAAAGGTGCCCGAAATGACCAGATGACCAATGGAGGGTATCGGGGATGACCTCCCCTTACTCCCCCAGTGGTCACCAACCCCCTCCCACCCTAAAAAAATACTTAAAACTTTTTTTTGCCAGCCTCTATGTCAGCCTCAAATGTCATACCCAGCTCCATGACAGCAGTATGCAGGTCCCTGGAGCAGTTTTAGTGGGTGCAGTGCACTTTAGGCAGGTGGACCCATACCCATCCCCCCTACCTGTTACACTTGTGGTGGTAAATGTGAGCCTTCTAAAACCCTCCCCAAACCCACTCTACCCATATGTAGGTGCCCCCCTTCACCCGTAAGGGCTATGGTAGTGGTGTACAGTTGTGGGGAGTGGGTTTTGAGGGGCTCAGCTCCCAAGGTAAGGGAGTTATGCACCTGGGAGCAATTTGTGAAGTCCACTGCAGTGCCCCCTAAGGTGCCCGGTTGGTGTCCTGGCATGTGAGGGGGACCAGTGCACTACGAATTCTGGCTCCTCCCACGACCAAAGGGCTTGGATTTGGTCATTTTTGAGATGGGCGTCCTTGGTTTCCATTATGGCTGAGGAGTGAGGTAGCCGTGTTAGTCCACTCTTAAGGTTATCAATAGAAATCAAACAAAATAAAACATGGAAAAGAAAATAAGATGATACCTTTTTTATTGGACATAACTTAATACATTTATTGATTAGCTTTCGAAGGTTGCCCTTCTTCGTCAGATCAGAAATAAGCAAATGTGCTAGCTGACAGTGTATATAAGAGAAAACATTCAAGCATTACTATGACAGTCTGACAGGGTGGGAGGTATCTGCTCTGACCCAGGGGACAGAGACAGACACCTTAAAAGCCTGACTGCATCCTTCAAACAGAAAGGTTACAACCCCAAAATAATCTCCAAGAATATTGTCTCCTCCCTCAAAACACCCAGGGAGAATCTGCTACAGTACAAGGAGAAAAAATCCACAGACAGAATCCCTCTTGTAGTGACATACAATCCAGAGCTGGAAAAACTGAGGAAAATCATAGATCTACAACCTATACTCCAGGAGGATGAATTACTGAAAGAGATATTCCTATCCCCACCAGTACTGGCCTTCCGACAGCCACCCAACTTAAAACACAAGCTAATCAGAAGTAAACTTCCATCACAGACTGAAAAGGAACAGAAGGGCACACTTCCCTGTAATTTATCCAGTTGCAAACTATGCCAAAATATTTCACAGGACCCCAAAGTCATCCACAAAGGAAAGACATTCAACATAAAGGAATCTTTCACTTGCTCATCTTCCAACGTGGTATATATCATTCAGTGTAAAAAATGTAACAAAGGATGCTATATTGGAGAAACAGGCCAGATGCTTAAGACAAGATTCAATTTACATAGACATCACATAAACAATACTGGTGCCAGTAGGGCTCCCACCCCTGTTGCATTTTACAGGACCAGGACACTGTACCAGTGACTTCACAGTGAGAATCCTGAAAGGTAACTTTAAAACCATACAAGAACGTAAGACCTTTGAAGTCAGAATGATAACACCCAACAGAAAGGACTTAACAAGGATCTGGGGTTCCTAGCCCATTATAAACCATAAAAGCTGTATTTCTCTGTTGATCACCCCACCCCTCACCTATCCACACCCATCCTGTTAGAATATTAATGATATGCTTTGATGTCCCCATGCATATCTCCTCCCACCCTGTCAGACTGTCATAGTAATGCTTGAATGTTTTCACTTATATACACTATCAGCTAGCACATTTGCTTATTTCTGATCTGACGAAGAAGGGCAACCTTCGAAAGCTAATCAAGAAATGTATTAAGTTATGTCCAATAAAAAAGGTATCATCTTATTTTCTTTTCCATGTTTTATTTTGTTTGATTTCTATTGATAACATTATGGCTGAAAATCAGGAACGACCATCTCTAAGGTCGACCTAAATGTTGAGATTTGGGCATCCCCAACCATATTATCGAAACAAAAGGTGGACGCCCATCTTGTTTCGATAATACGGGTTTCCCCGCCCCTTCGCGGGACAGTCTTGTGAGGACGCCCTCATGAAAACTTGGGCACCCCATTCGATTATGCCCCTCCATGTGTTTTGCATTTATATACAGTAGGTAAAGATGAAGAAAGATGAAGAGACTGAATCGTCTTTGTTTAACCAGATAGTTGAATCTGGAGCAAGTGGACAATTTTGTTAGCAAAGTATGCGTATATACCAGCGGTTCCCAAACTGTGTGCTGCAGCACCCTGGTGTGCCGCAGTGAGCTCTCAGGGGTACTGCGGCAAATCCTGACCTCCATCCCGCTGCCCACAATTCAGCATTGCTCCCTACTTTCCCATCCCGCAGGTCTGGAATCTGCTGTTTCCTCCTTCTTCTTCCTCCAGCACCGCTGCAGCTTGCAGTTTACAGCTTACATTTTTGGGCTGTCTGTGATTCACAGAGGCACTGTGGGGACTTCCCTCTGCCGCATCCGGCCCTTACAGCAGGAAGTTGCACCAGAGAGGGCCGGAGGTGGCAGAGGGAAGGACCCGAAGTGCCTGTGTGAATTGCAGACAGCCCAAAAATGTAACCTGAAAGCACTGCAGCAGCAGCTTCGGGGGAAGGAGAAGGAAGTGGTAGCGATCCTGGATCTGCGGGAAGGAAGGTAGCCAGCTAAATGCACAAGATTGAAAGTTTTCTGGGGAGATTAAAAATACTCTGACTGCTTTTAAACTCCAGTGTGAGCTAGAAATGTACACCCTTCTTTTCAGCTGCCAGGTTTGTAGCTTGAGTTTTAGATAAGCTCAGTATTGAAGCTCAGGTACTGGGAACCACACTTTTAGCTACCAGTGAAAAAGAGGTTTAAAAAAAATAACAAACGTGGACCGGTGTCTGCAACTGATACAGAATGCATCAGCTCATTAAGTCTGAGTGCAAGTAAATCTTTGCATTGGCTCCCAGTATTCTAAGTTGTGTTAAAAAATCTTGGTACTGGCCTTTGAGACCGAGGCTGGTCACCATGCTTCTTCAGCTGTTACCCCATGTACACCATCGTACTCTTTGCCACAAGCCTGCCTAGGCATTCTGGCATCTAGGAGACTGCACTTCATAAGCAGGAGACAGCTACCCCAGGGACTGTTTCAGCCCTCATGAGTTCCCTGCTACTTCAGACCAGCTCCTAATGAAGTCTTCAGAAAACTATTAAAAGCATCATGCTTGAAACTGCTTTCAGTCCTTAAAGCTGAAATATGGTTTACCTTTCAAGCATCACTCCCTGGCCCTTGGGGAAGGCAGAGTTGTGCTGGACATATGGGAGGAGGGGGGGGTCTGCAGGGAATGGAGAGGTGTGCTGGAATTATGGGACAAGAGGGGCAGCAGGGAATGGTGTGCTGGACTTTCTGGGAAGAGGGGGTGTGCGGGGAAGGGAGAGTTGTGCTGGACTTATGGGAGGAGATGGACTGCAGGGAATGGTGTGTTGGACTTTCTGGGATGAGGGGGGCTGCAGGGAATGGAGTGATGTGCTGAACTTTTAAGGAGGAGAGGTGTGCTGGAGTGAGAGGAGGGGGCTGCAGGGAAAGGGAGACCTATGTGGTGGGGGGGTGGAGACCTATGTGATTGAGGGGGGGGGGTGGGTTGTGGAGACCTATATGGCTGGGGGAGGGGAGTGCTGCAAAAAATTGCTCAGACACTAAGGGTGCCGTGAACCAAAAAAGTTTGGGAACCACTGATATATACTACAAATAGGATATTTGTCAAAATGATTCCGAGTTCAATCTGAGCTTGTGCAAAGATGCTAGGTACCCTAACCAAGCCTTCAGCTTTGCATTCCTTTAGTTCAGGACCCTGGGGCTGCTTCTTCCCCAAGATTTTGATAAATTCTTCATTCATGATCACCCCAAATACCCCTCCCAGAATGATCCTGTAAAATCACATTATTGGACAACACATTCTTTTAATTATTAACCTTTGTTTTATTTATATGTTTACATTAGAGCAATTTCACAAAGTCATTTACTTAGCTAAATGGGATCTTGGAAACTTACACACTCTTTGTGTTGGTTCTGTGAGTAGTTTTGTGGCTGTAACGATTTGTTATTTTGCACTGATTAGCATCTACTGTTCGTTGTACCCCTAGAGGTTGCCACCCTAGGCAGTCACCAAGTCTTCCTAATGGCTAAGCTGACAGTGAATTGAGTGGGGTTTTTTTTAATTTGGAGAGTTAGTTAATTGAAGTTGGTTACTGTTTTAAAATGTCCGTTTTGTATGCCTAATTTTTAGGAGCTGGAAAATATCATCAGTCAGATGATGCATGTTGCTGAATATCTAGAATGGGATGTCACAGAACTCAATCCAGTAAGTTTTCTACCATCCTTTTCCCTTTTTTCTTCAATACATTAGCATATTTTGTTCACTTTACTAAAGCTGAAGTTTCTGTATCTTCAAATGAAGGTAATGTGCATGATTTATTTATTTTATTTATACAAACTTATAGACCATGAATCTGGCATTAGCTGATTAATGCAGTGCACAAAAAAAAACATTCTAGTTCTAGCTGTTAATGACATATCAAAACTATTGAAAAGCTAAGGTCTCAATTCATCCAGTGTTCAGTGTTTAAAACATTTTTGACAAAAAGATTTTTGTTGGCTGTAAATAAAATATATGCTTACTGGAACAATTGGTCCCCAGCACAAGCAAAAATGGAGACTGATCTCGGTCTCAGTGGAATGCAGGATCTGGTGCAAGAGGTAATGATGGAAGTGCTGATGATCAGTAGTATTGATCATAATGCAAATTTGAGATAATCAGTGGAAGGAAAATAAAGTTAATATGGTAACATAAATAAATACCTTTAAAAGGAGACTCTAGGAGAACTAGTTAGAAGGAAATTAAAAAGGGGCAGTAACAAAGGTTAAAAGTTTGCATGAGGCTTGGAAGCTTAGATAAAATGTATTCTACTAATTAAGAAATATTTGAAAGAAGTTCTGTGCATGAAGCTATTAAAGCCAAATAGTGGAAAGCAGGATATAATAAGGAAAATAGGAAGGTACATGAGAACTAGCAGATTAGATGTAAAACACCAATAAAGCAGACCAAGACAGAATTTGAAAAGAGACTTGCTAATACTAATATTACAAATGTGTTCAAGTAAAACAAGAAACCTGTGATGGAGTTAGTTGCACCATTACATGACCGGGGGGGGGGGGGGGGGGGGGGGGTAAAAGGAGCACTCAGGTAGAATAAGGACATAGCAAAAAAAAAAATTAAGTGAATGGTATACGAGGGAAGATGTTCCCTAGTATCTCCCCAACATACCATGGTAGAACCACAAACTGTACAGGCGGCACCTTGGCATTTTCCTTTCATCCCACACACCACAAAGTGTCAACTCGTGACAGATCATCTAAGAAGAAGAGTAGATTGATTATGACTGCAGCATTGTACTACTTCCATATATTAAACACATTTTACAGTATCGTGCAATTATATACACAAATGCAGCTTACAGTATAGTGCAATTAAATACATAAATCCTTGTCGATATTCTGTCTAGATTATTTCAGGGCAGGGTGTCTGGCCTTTCGAGTCACAAGCTCCAGCTATTTCTGCCTTACCAAACACATTTCTTCCTTGTCTGGGCATAGACCATAGAAGTGCTGATGTACTACCATCACTTCCCTTATCGGGTTGCCGTAAAAGCACATTCCACTCCTTAACCGTTGACTCTTCTTCTTGATACCTTCAGCCACCCCCCCCCCCCCCCCCCCCCCCCCCCCCCCCCCCCCCCCCCCATTCTGTCAGTCTGGGATAGACACCGCCATCCTAATGTTTTTCTGGCACTGGCCTCCTCTGTAGAAGAGGGGGACTGCCCCGGGTTATTAACATCATCCATGTCACTGTTAGCATGTGACAAAACAACTTCTCTTTTGACCACTTTTAAAGCTTGATTTGGTCTAATCATATTGCTGTGTGCTCTATCAGGCTAGGACCTGCCGCCACAGACCAAGACAGCGACACCTTGCTTGTCGCAGTCTCCCCATCTCCTCTACTCATAGCTTGCAGCCATTCCTTAATTCAGGTACTCATAAAGTCCTGAGATAGAAAGCTGTAACCTACCGGTAGGTCAGCTTCACAATACTGTTCGTTTCAAAGGTAATAATATTTGACTTCCTCATGCAGCAGCAAGAAGCCATCCTAGACTTGAACACACTCCTGTGGCAGTTATATATCCCACCCTATATTTAAAACCCTTTCTAGGTGATGAGTGTAGTCATTTTGTTTAAACAATTGCAGGGATTCAGGTGGCAGTACTTTGAAGAATGTATTTCTATATATTTATACTGTACTCAGTCCAGAAAGGCTACTCATTATGCGGAATTTCAAAATTAAATAAACTTGGAAAGTTGGAGTTGCCAAATTTTGCTAATCTGTTGACACATATTTCGGAGTCATTTCATACAGGCTCCATAAGAATTCAATAAAGGAGAAATAATCAGTTATGATCTGCAGCCATTCCATTGCTGCAGTCCCTGCACTGGTTACCAGTAAGAGCAAGAGTGGTCTTTAAAATCTGCACCTTTGTATACCAGATTCTCTATGGCTTAGAACCAAGCTATATGGTACCTCTGTTAGACCTACCGTCACAGTCTTAAGCGAACAAACTGATGGGCAGATGATTGAAAGCCCTGTGCTGTTCCAAACAGCGCTCTAAAAATAGCGCTGGAACAGCGCGGGGCTTTACCCCCCTTATGATCAGAGATAATAGCATGCACATTTATGCAGGCTATTATCTCTGATCATAGGGTAAAGTGCGGGAGGATTGTGCCTGTGCATGCTCTCAGGCAAAATTCTCCCACACTTGTTTGACAGGTCTTGGCTGGCAAAAGCCCAGACTTGTGAAGCATAGTTGCTGGAGGTCCATGGGACCACCAGACCCCAAGTACCCCCACCCCGAGCCAAGCAAAGCGGGGGCCGGAGGTCTGGTGGACCTCTGGTCTCCCAGACCCCGCCCCCCGACAAGTGGGGGCTGGAGATCCTGTGGGTCTCCAGCCCTCCCTAACCCCCCCAACATCCCATCAGATGTCCCTGGTGGCCCAGTGGGCCACGAGTCAATCCCCCCCCCAACCTGGTGATCTAACGGCCCTTCCCCACCCCCCTTCCTTCTGTTGGAGGAGGGAGGTGGCCTCCATCCTCTTCCATCGGTGCCGCCTCGAAACTTGCGGTGCCCAGCCCTGCCCAATGCATCCTGGGATGTGCTGGGTGGGGCTTCAAGCCCTTATATGGCATCATATACAGAATCTCCTCCTATATGTCATTGTTGGCGATATTCTAAAATGTTTAATAAAGATTGGTTGATAAAACAAAGCTGCTTTGCATGCGTTGGATAAGATGTTATAAGATATATTTTACTTCTTATGTAGCTTAAAGTATGTCAGTCAGAATTAATTAAAGCTTGGGCATTTGGTTTCTTGAGGAAGCTGTTATTGGGGCACCACTTTCTCTGACCAGTACGAATAAACCTCTAACACTGGAGCATAGCTGGACCAGGAAATAACCCCAAATGGAGCACTTTGATTTCTTGGCCTCTGTCATTCCTGAATTCTTGTTTGTTTTAACATTGGAGTAGCCTAGTGGTTAGTGCAGTGGACTTTGATCCTGGGGAACTGAGTTTGATTCCCACTGCAGCTCCTTGTGACTCTGGGCAAGTCACTTAACCCTCCATTGCCCCTGGTGCAAAATAAATACCTGAATATATGTAAACCGCTTTGAATGTAGTTGCAAAAACCTCAGAAAGGCGGTATATCAAGTCCCATGTCCCTTTCCCCATTGTTAACCTATCTTTTGAATCACTGATTACCTGTAGTAATTTTATCATCTTGTAGCAATGATCTTCATGGTTTATTAAGCGGGAGCCAGTTTGGAAATATCTTGCTAGCACAACTGACAGAAACAGGTATCAATGGAACAGTGCTTGCTTGGTTCAGATCCTACCTGTCATAGGCAACAATCAATAATGTTTGGCAGCAACTCATCACCACCATGGACACTGACCTGCAGGGTACCACAAGGATCAATACTGTCACCTATTCTGTTCAATATCTACCTCAAACCACTAGCTGAGCTGACTTGGTCAATGGACAGGAGTGGAGGAGTGGCCTAGTGGTTAGAACATTGGTCTTGCAATACAGAGGTGGCCGGTTCAAATCCCACTGCTGCTCCTTGTGATCTTGGGCAAGTCACTTAACCCTCCATTGCCTCAGAAACAAACATAGATTGTGAGCCCTCCTGGGACAGAGAACTATCCAGTGTACTTGAATGTAACTCACCTTGAGCTACTGCTGAAAAAGGTGTGAGCAAAATCTAAATAAATAAATATGCGGATGATGTGCAGCTACTCATACCCATTGAACCTAACTTACCTACGGCCTTGAATAAACTGATTACCTGTCTAACATCAATTCAAGAATGGACTAAACACAACAAACTTTGCCTGAACCCAAGTAAAACCAAGCTTCTCTGGGTCCCTAACACAAGTGGATACATATCTGACATCAAAATCCCTTTTGGGAAGTATGAACTCCCCCTCAAATCACAAGTCAGAAACCTTGGAAGTTAGATTCAACACTTACTCTGATTCCCCAAGTCCAAGCAGCCTTCAAGAGCTGCTTCTACTATTTGCGACAGCTATACTGCCTCTCTCCTCACATTGAGAAGATAAATCTTATCCCAGTTGTACATGCAATGATAACATCAAGACCAGATTACTGAAATGCACTATACAATGGTCTGACTACAAAGGGCCTGCACCAGTTCCAGTTGATTCAGAATGCAGCAGCAAGACTCATAGAAGGTTGCAAGCGGTGTGACCATATCACACCATTTTTGCAAAAACTCCATTGGCTACCAGTACAATACAGGGCTAAATTTAAAACTCTATGTCTGATCTTCAAGGCCTTGAAAGGAAATGGCCTTGAGTACATGAAAAATTGGATGATCTTCACACACCGCCAAGGACACTAAGATCCTTCCAAGGACTTTCACTAACCCCACCCTCTCCAAAAGACATTACACGATGTGATACGCACAAGCGAGCCTTCTCCGGAGTAGCCCCCACACTCTGGAATGCACTGCCTGAAAGGCTGCACTTAACACAAGACTATCTCTACTTCAGGAAGCAGGTGAAAGCTTGGCTGTTCAACCAGGCCTTTACTGGAAGAAGTAACTAACTCATTAGTCTCACTCACACACACAAGGAGTACTCAGGCTGCATATACTTCAGCAGGACATGTTTATCCACTCCTACCCTTGCTGAGATAACATCTAACCATTTCTCTGATCTCATGTGCAACTTTCTTTAAATCAATCACCTTACTTTCTAACTCTTCCTACTTTCTTACCCTTCTGTATGTTACATCTTTGCTTTACCCTTCACTATCACTTATAACTACACACATGCACTCGTTTAGGCAGGCACTGGGCTGACATTGTCTTTTACCTTGGTTTGTAATCTAACTTACTGAAAATTATAGGGTTACACACATGTACTAGCACTGTACTGGCATTGTTATACATCTTGACCGATGATTGTATATAATCTAACACTGATTCTCATAGTACTGCTGAAATGTGAAAATTTGATGATATTTCGTAATTACCCTATTTTCTATCAACTGTGTATACACTGATGCTGCCTATACTACCATCAATTCAACCCTTGTATCCTATCAGCATACAATATAACTATCCATTCGCAGTCCCATTCTCCCAACCCTCTGTCTTCCACCCTACCCCTACCTAATCTACCCCCTTAACCCGCACACATCAAAACCAACCCCTTCTAACCACACCCCAACCGACACTACCCCTATCCAACTAAAAAAAAAAACTTCTCACCAAAATGATCTTCCTAAAAATAATCGTCATCATCCATTCACTCGCTATTATTCATGCAACTCTCAGCACCCCCCCCCCCCCAACAAATATCAACATGATTCCAATTCTTCAACATCACTCAAGAGCACCCAAATTAATCACATCACCACGAACCACCAACAACCACAGAAACCTACCAACAACCAGACATCCATCCTTAAATACAGAAACAGCCCCACCTAAATCTAAAACACCCAAAACGAGACAAATTATCAAAATCCGCCCTTCACTTCAGACTGCTGGATCACATCTGCCTGTCAGAGTGGGATACATCAACGCAAGATCAGCAGTCAATAAAACCGAAATCATCACAGACTGGATCACATCAGAGAATCTCGACCTACTCTTCATCACAGAAACATGGGTCCGAAACTCAAAAGATCCCATCATAATTGATCTGTGCCCCCTAGCTACAAAATATCACACTGGCCTAGAAAAGACAAAAGGTGGTGGAGGCATCGCACTCATCTACAGATCCAAATTCTCCGTAGAACCCATCTCAGATTCCATTTCACCACAACTCGAAATTGCTTCAATTAAACTTCATTGCCTCACACTATACGACCACTTAACCTGCATACTGTTTTACAGACCTCCCAGCAACTGGAACAACAACCAAACCATATTCATGGACTTTATATCAAATGCATGCATTAGCAATTCCAACATATTATTAATTGGAGACTTGAACCTCCATCTAGAAAATTCCAACTCCGCCCACACACGGGAATGTAAAGACTTCCTTCAACTATGCGACTTCAACCTCCCTCCAATGCAACCAACCCATATTAAAGGTCACTCACTCGACATCATCGCCCACAAACATGCCACAGACCAAAACTTCCTCTTATCAGACATCCATTGGTCTGCTTCTCCCTGGTCTGACCATCACAAAGTGACCCTGTCCATACAATGGCGTAAAAAAGACCAGACTAGAACACATGATCCCACGAAGATCAACACCAGAGCACGGATAGACAAGGAAACTTTCTGGCAACAAATCTACGACAACGACTGGTCAACAGATCCAAACTCAAACAACTTCCTCACAGAATGGGATAACAGGTGCAAACTTATTCTGGATGAAATCGCCCCAATACACTCCAAAACTCTATGTAGACGGAACCCATCACCTTGGTTTAACGACGTATTAAAAAATCTAAAAACGCAAACCAGGAAACTAGAAAAAGCTTGGAGCAAATAAAAAACAATCTCAATCTTAATGCATGGAAACAGACACAAAAGAACTACAAAAATGCCATCAAACAAGCCAAAAGATCCTATTACACAAAACAAATTACAACCACTGGAACAGACATAAAAAAACAGTATCAACTTATAAAAAATCTTCTCAACACTGATCCAGTCACAACGTCATCCTCAAACTGCCCATCTGCTGACCAGCTGGCCATATACTTTAATGACAAAATTATCAATCTGTGTAACACAATTCCCCAAGAAGATGCCAACATCGACAGTTTCCTTGACGAACTGGACCCCAACATGGACGAAATCCCGGCAGACCGTTCCTGGACAAATTTCATCCCCCTCACCACTCAGAAAATTCTCACAGTACTATCCAAACTCTCCAAGTCACACTGCCACCTGGACCCCTGCCCCAACTACCTAATGAAAAATGCGCCTGCAAGATTCATCACAGACCTTACCACCCACTTAAACTTCCTACTTCTGCATGGCTCCTTCCCCACCGAGCACGGTAACATACTGCTCACACCAATACCAAAAAACCACAAGAAACCAGCAAACGACATTACCAATTACTGCCCTGTGGCCTCCATCCCTCTACTGATCAAACTAATGGAAAACAGAGTAACCTCCCAACTCAACGAATTTATACAAAAATTCTCCATACTGCATGAGTTGCAATCGGGCTTTCGGCCTGCACACAGCACAGAAACAACACTACTTACCTTAATATCCAAGTTCAAACAAGAAATACCATTCGTAAACAACGTACTTCTTCTGCAGTTTGACTTATCTAGCGCATTTGACATGGTAAATCATGACATTCTTACAAGACTAGGGATTGGCGGAAACATCATTAAATGGATAAAAAGTTTCATCACCACAAGATCATACCAAGTCAAATCAACCACAACAATCTCATCTGCGTGGTCATCAAAATGCGGAGTTCCCCAAGGATTACCTCTATCCCCGATCCTCTTCAATCTTATGATGATCCCCCTGGCCAAGTCCCTATCCAAATATGGACTAAACCCATTCATTTACGCAGATGATGTTACCATATTCATCCCTTTCCAATCAAACCTAGCAGAAATCTCCGATAAAATAACCACTGACATGAACATCTTAGCTTCCTGGGCTAACGACTTTAAGATGAAAATGAATAAAGAGAAAACACAATGCCTAATCCTCTCATTCCAATACTCTACACTCCACTCAACTACCCTGATCACTCCTGATGTCACAATCCCCATATCTGAAAATCTAAAAATCCTAGGAGTAACATTAGACAACCACCTAACTCTGGAAACTCACGCAAAAAGACATGACAAAGATGTTCAACATGATGTGGGTGCTGAAACGAATGAAACCTTATCTCCCCCTATAAGGAACAGAAGGGGATATTGCAGGAACTGTGTAGCACCAGAAGAAAACAGAACATATGTTCCAGAGGCAGTGCCCGCACTTTCCGAAACTTGGTACAATCCACCGTCCTTACCCATGCTGACTACTGCAATAGCATTTTCATTAGCTGTAAGGCCCAAATCAAGAAAAAACTCCAGACCGCCCAAAACACAGCAGACAGACTCATTTTTGGTAAATCACGATTTGAAAAGCGCAACACCTCTCCGTGAAAAACTCCATTGGCTCTCTATCAACGAACGAATAAACTTCAAAGTCCTTGATGCGGGCACTGCCTCTGGAACATATGTTCTGTTTTCTTGTGGTGCTACACAGTTCCTGCAATATCCCCTTCTGTTCTTCATCCTCTGTCTTTTACTGTATGTGTGATTGCTTCTTAAATGATTGGTATCATGGATTGCTGCCTTGTCAATTTTTGTAGTTCTCTTTTCTGTGGTTTTAGAATTGTACACCACTGTAATTTGCGACTTAGTTGAGGGTGGTATAGCAAACCCAAATAAACTATAAACTATAACTATAAACTATGTGGCTTGTTAGTGAGTTTGAGCTGCCTGGTGCCAGAACTCCTTTACTGTTCACACAGACTTTTCTAATTTACAGTGTCAGATTCTGTCGAGCTAAAATCAAATTATCTGAACAGAAAGAAAATAATGTTTAAACCAGTTGAACAACTAAACACCCGGAAAAGACTGAATATATTAAAACACATGATAGAAAGATATATAACAAGTTCAACCAAGCAGAGCAGCTAAATATGATGAAAAGTTTTTTAAAAAATAAGGAAAATATACTGAATTTGAAATCTACACTCAGAAATCTGGGCTGTCACCCTGGGTGTCAACCTTCTGTGATGACTGACCCTCATTCATTAGCAATTCGGGATCCATGTCAGTTGAGTTTTGGAGGGCCCCATGTTTTTTTGGCCATGATGGCTAGGCTAAGCTAAGCAAGTGGGGTAGATTATTTATTTATTTACAGTTGCTTGATATACTGCCAGTCTCACACACAGTGCTTCTAGCCAGTTTACATAAAATCAGTAAACATGAAGAAGAGGAAAGAGAGAGAAAGGGGGGAAAATGGAGTAGGTGAAAAGAGCACTAAATAAGCTACTTTAAGACTATGGGAGTTTATAGGTGTTGTGGAACAGCACGAGGTTTTCAACCTAGTCCTAGGGGCACACCCAGCCAGTCGGGCTTTCAGGATATCCCCATTGAATTCAGTGGGGACATCCTGAAAACCCCAACTAGTTGGGTGTGCCCTGAGGTGTGGGTTGAAAACCTCTGTTGTAAGGCATGTTTTGAATACTGAATATGGAGATGTTAATCTGAGTTCAAGTGGTAAGATATTCCACATCTGTTGTCTAGTGTAACAGAAAGCACATTCATGGAATGATGCTAGATGACGATTGGAAGGTGGTGAAAGGCTTAAAAGAATCTATTGAGAGGAACACAATGGGATGGCACATAGAGTATAAGGAGATTAGAAATGTAATCTGGACCAGAGATGGACAGGCTTTTATAAACTAGTGTAAGTATTTTGAATTTGATGTGCTCTGATACTGGAAGCCAGTGCTCAGTCATAAGAAGGGGGCGGTACATGATCCAAGCACCATGTGTTGTGGAATTGCTTAACTGCTGTTGATTGAATCAGTTGTAGTCACTTTAAAGAAACAAGTGTATAATGAGTTACAGTAGACAATTTTGAATTGACTAGAGAGATTAGGAATGACTGTAGGAGATTCTGAGATAAATTTTACCAAGTGATTTCTGTGCAGTGCAAAGAATGAGGCCCAACGTATTGCATTAATTTGGTCTTTAAAGGAGAGTTTGTATTTCAAAGATTTCATAAATTTCAAGTCATGCCCCTCAGTAGTAGGCTGACGTGAAAGGAAACCCAGGGTAGTTGTGAGTGAAGGCTCATTTTGCTAGATCCCAGCTCTTGTTCTGTTTAAGCTGTTTTTCTAAAGCAGCATGAAGAAACTTTTGGGCCCAAAATAAGAAACTTTGAGTCTTTTTTTTTTTTTTTAAGCATTTTCCATCAGCATGAAGCACTTATTGTTTAGTTTATCCATCTGTTTGCTTATATGTATGCTTCAGGAGACCTTTTCTTGAATGGATTTGACTGAAATTTGGAAGGAAAGCCACTTGCTGAGATGCCAAATTTCTGTCACAGATACCCCACAAACAGGACTTCTGATGCTATGTCATAACAGTGGATTTGTCCCTGAATTGGAAGGAATGGATGGGAACCAGTATAAAGCTGACAGCAAAGCATATCTTCTATCTGATACTTTAGAATTACACTCTTGTCCAACGTGTTTCTTATTTTCTACCAGCAACTCTGTCATGCAAGTCAAAACAAGAGATGGAAAACAAGACTTTGTCTGTTTAGCACCTTCAAATCCCTTACAGGCATGCTCTTTCATACTAAGGCCCTCATTTACTGCATTCAGGTCCCCTCCATGAAGAAATTGTTTTGCCTTCAACTCAGCATAAATTTGGCAGACTTGTGCCCTAACATATTAGCACAGAGTGAGGCAGACAAGGGTTAGTGAACTTAAAATCTTGATCTCCATTTCATTAGATTTTTAATTTACGGATTGTGTTTTAAAGTTAAAGGATCTCCGGATTGTATATGTTATATTAACCAAGTTAACTGTTTTTTGTTTGTTCTTTAGATTCTTCGTGAGATGATGGAAGAAATTGACTATGACCAGGATGGAACAGTATCACTAGAGGAGTGGATTCAAGGGGGAATGACAACAATACCACTCCTTGTTCTCTTGGGATTAGAAAACGTAAGTGCAAGCACAGGTAGCAAATATATACTGCTGCCATTGGCCACTGATGATAAATTGTTAATACCAGTTTTCTGGGTTTAAAGGGGGAGTACCATCTGCACAGATTTTAGATATTGTACTGCCGTTGACCGCTGATAATAAATTGTCGATATCTGCTTTATAAACTTGAAAAGGGAATTCAATTTGTACCTATTGTGCTACTTAGAGATTTATATTCAAAAGGTTTGGGTAACTTTGGAAGTTAGCTGAACAAACCTTGCATATTAGATATCACCACTGAACAGCTAATTTTTCTCCTAGAAACTACAGTCCTCACAAAATTTAACTGGACCACAAAAAAGTTGCTGCAGTGTTCCCAAGGAATGCTGGAGCCGGATACCAAAAAAGAGAGCTGGCAATGTCCCAAAAACGTCCTCCCCAACACCATCCCCTTCAAAGTTTTAACAAAACAAGTGGTGGCTAATGGTGTACTAAATCTAAAAGAGATGAGAAGTCAGATATATCAGAATTCCCAGTTTGTTCTTGTTCACATACGGCTTTATTTGCTTCAGTCTCCAGAGGTGGAAGAAGACTTTCTTTGCATTTGAGGCAATTGGAGACTCCATGTTCAGTTTGATATCTAAGAAGACCAAAGTTTTAGACCTTAACTCATATTGACAAACATATTCTATTGAATACCAGATTTGCTTCATCCAGGAGCTCAGGGGACATACAAATAGTCAACCTTGTCCAATATCTATCTTATTTGAGTTTTAATGCTTTCTCTATGATATGGAGAATGACCACTGTAAAGCTTGAAAATAAAAACCCAACAGAATGGAAGTATTTACAGTGATCCTAGACAAAACATTAAAACTCAAATAAGATAAATGTGGAACAGGGTTGACCAGAGGATTGAGCCCTGCAGTATAATACAGTCCAGGTTGTCTGCTGGAAAGAACCCACAGACTTGTAAACTAATTTTCAGTGGAATCTTCCTTGAGAAATTTCCATTTGAAAATCTGGGCCAGTAAAGACTGCATATAGAAAATAACCTATGGACTTTGCACTGGCATTATACCAGTGCAAAGTATGTGCAAAAAAATGTGTACAATAATGTAAAATGAAAAACATGTATGTTTTTCCACCTTGCCTTCCCCTTGCCCCTTTACTGTCCATAAGGTGTATTTAGCCACCTTATGGAGCTCCGCATGGTGGTGGTGGTGGGGGGGTTGTTGGAGCAGTTTTCAAGCCAGGGAATTTACTTGAGTAACTGTTCAGTTACACGCATAAAATCTTTTCAACATTATTCCCCCCATGACTAATAAAATATGAGTGTTAATATTTATTTTAAGGTGAAAATAGATTACTTTCAAGCAGTAAAATCTTGATGATACATAATCCGCTCCAATTGTCAGACGAGTTTCTAGGTTTGAATATGTGGCACCTTTGTTAAAACATCTACATTGACTACCAATAACGTATTGAGTGCAGTACAGAATTTTGTCAGTAATTCCAAGTTATGTGTGAGAACTCACCATGATATTTTTTGCAAGTATTGATGATCCACTGACCAGGCAGATAGTTAAGATCTGAAACAACAATGAAATTATCTACAGAGAAAGTGATAGGAGCAAGATATGCAGAAAGTTGTGTGACAGATTTCTTGCTGGCTGGTCCATGATTGTGGAATGCATCACCAGAGACATTGAGTTTGTGTGGTTGTGTCAGACACTTTAAGAAGTTTTAAAAAACCAGCTTTTTTGTTCAGGCGTTTTACTGAGCAGTAATATTGGACACACAAGTATGAGATGGTATTATATATAGGTGGTATTTGTGTTGTTTTATTTGTTATATTTTATTTGTTATTTGTTTTGTTCTCCTTTTAGGTTGTAGGCAGAATAGACATTTTTAAAATAAATAAGTAAAAGCTTGCTATAGTGCCTTTTCTGACGAACAGGTCAAGGCAGTTCACAATAAAAACAAATTAAAATTCAAGTTAAAAAAAAGAGAAAATGAAAATCCATTAAAATAGTTCAGGGACATACAGAAAAAGAATGCAATCATGTACAGTGGGCTTCCAGGCCATCTGACTCATCAAAATGTCACCCAAGTCCAATGGTTAAAATCCAAGGTAAACAAATGGGTTTTTAGTAATATAGAGAGGCATTTTTGATATGTCTAAATCTGATTTTGGATGTTTTGTGGAAAACGTCCAAAAATCCAGTAGTGAGTATGGCCATTTTCAATCCAGAAAAATGTCCAACCAACCTTTTGTTTAAAAATGACTATTTGCTAGACGATTTTATACTCGGTGTATCTATCTTTTTGGCCCATTTTCGAAAAATGTCCAAGGAAAAGAACGCACAAAAACAAGCCATTGATATGTATGAGGGGCCAGCATTCTTGGTAGACTAGCCACACAGACATCCCAGCAGAGCAGTGGGGCACCCTAGGGGACACTGTAGTGGACTTCACATAAAAGATCGAAGGTGCACATCTCACCATTACCCCCTTATCTTGTATAGTGCGCTCTCCAAAACCTACCAAAAACCTACTGTATCCAACTGTACAACACTACAATAGCCTTATGTCTGCAGATGTCACCTATATGTGGGTACACTAGGCTTTTTTTTTTTTTTTTTTTAATGAGGACTTGCACTTTCAACCACAAGTGAACCCGTTAGAGTGGGATATAGGCCTGGGTCCACTTCTATAGAGTGCACTACAGGAACCACTAGGCTACTCCAGGCACCTGCTTGCCGTTTTAATAGGACTAGCCATAACATTTGCAGTTGTCATAAAGGCTGGTATGTAATGTTTCTTTCACATCTTTAGGGGTGGAAGGGGGTCAGTGTCTACTGGGGGAATAAAGGGGTTGGGGGGGAGGGTCATGCCTTAATCCCTTCAGTGGCCATGTGATCATTTAGGGCACCTTTTGTGTCTTAGTCGTGATTGAAACAGGTCTAGACCAAAACATCAAACGTTTAGCCCCAAACATATTTGTTTTGTTTCATTTTGGCAGAAAAACGTCTAAGTTTTGGGAACGCCCCCTTGGGATTTGAATGCACTGCATATGAACAGCATAGAAAACCGTCTTAAAATTAGTTTTGGAAATAGGGATTTGGGCATTTTTGGCAAAAAAGAAAAAAAGTCTATCTGCTATTTTGTGGGATGTTTTTCTGTTTTGAAAATGAGCCCCATAGTAAATATCATCATGACCTGCATGGTTCATCCAACCTATCCAACTAGGTGACCAGATTTGAATCTAGCACTCTGCACAGCTTCCACTTCTGTATGATTTAACACTGGTATAATTAATCTTTGTCTCCCCCAGCGAATTTTGGGGCACAGACCATAAAAGTTTGCCTGCCACCGGTCCTACTTCCCAACTCCTAGAGTTGCCATCTAAGCCCACTTGTGTCTAGATCCTGATCTATTTTTGCTATTTACATGACCCAGATCGCAGAAGTCTGCCCGACATTGGACATACTTCCGTACCTCTAAAGCTGCCGTCAAAGCTTACTCCAGTTATGAGGTCATTTATGTTTTTTGCTTTAATTAGATTCCATCCTTTTTCTATATAGTATTCCTCTGTGGTTATCCGACACATTCTTGAATTCCATCATTATTTTTGTCTTCACAGCCTTCCACAAGAGAGCATTCCAGGCATCCACCCCCTTTCTGTGAAAAAGTATTTCCTGACATTGCTACTTAGTCTCCCACCTTCAACCTCAAATCATGACTTCTAGTTCTACTGCTTCCCCATCTCTGGAAAAAAAGAGTTTTCATGTTAATACTTTATGTAAACATCTGTATCATATTTCGTCTATCCCTCCTTTCCTCTAGGTTATACATATTGAGGTCTTCATTCTCGTATGTCTTTTGGCACAAGCCCCATATAATTTTTGTTGTCTTCCTCTGAATTGCCTCAAGTCTTTTGATATCCTTAGCGAGATATGGCCTCGAAAACTGAACACAGTGTTCTAAATGGAGCCTCATCAACAGCTTGTACAAAGGCAGAAATACCTCCTTTTTTCTACTGGATATACCTCTCTATGCAGCCTAATCAAAAAAATCCTGTGTATCCACTGGTAAATCAATAACAAAATATAAACCAGGGAAGTAATGTAGTAAAATAAGTATCAAAAACCTTAAAATAGTCCCCAATCACAAAGACATATATACTGATAATATAATAATGTGAAAAGGAGGAACCCTCAGAAGTATAGTTCACCCTTATCACAGCCCATTTATAAATTAGCTGTTGCCAGGTAAAATGTAATAATCTCATAGGGCTTCCTCCTGTGCCAGCGTGGTAAGTGGAATATGAACAAATACTGGCCCTGTGCTTCAATACATAAAATGTTTTGCTATCACTAAGCAGATAATAAGTTCAAGAGCCTTAAAAAAATCTATGAAATTGATGCCATGTAGTTATCCAAATAGCAGCAGAGTCCACAATGAGGCTCATTTTCAAAGCACTTAGCCTCCCAAAGTTCCATAGAAACCTATGGAACTTAGCCTCCCAAAGTGCTTTGAAAATATGCCTCAATGTCTCTTTCATTATCAACTGCCCTGTAATTCCCAATGCTGTGGGTTTCATCTCTTATGACTGCCTCAGGACTTGGCAGCAAAGTTGATTTTTGATATATTCATCTGGTTGATACTCACCCAACAGTGTCTGAAATTCAAGGCTCGAAAAGATGGTTGACAGTGTCTGGGCTCCAGGCAAGTTAAGTAGCTTCTTACATTGTTCTGGCTACAGCCACCACCTTGTCACATTTGATGCCTTAAGATCTTCCAACACTATCACCCCAAGGTACCTCTCCTGGTCTGTGCTTATCAGCCTCTCATCACCTAGCAAATTGTGCATCAGTCTACACTATTTTTTGCATTAAATTTTAACTGCCAAACATTAGACCATTTTTCGTATCTTTTTAGATTACTTCTCATGTTTTCCACTCCCTCTGGGGTGTCCACTCTGTTGCAAATCTTTATGTTGTCTGCAAAAAAAGCAAACTTTCACATCTAACACTTTGGCAATGTCACTCTCAAATATGTTGAATAGAATCAGCCCTAATACTGATCCTTGGGTCAGTCAGGCACTCACTATTTGAATTCACTATCATCTTCTGATGTCTGTCAGTAAACCAGTTTCTAATCCAGTTCACCACTCCTAATTTCAGCCCATTCAGTTTGTTCACAAGCCTGCTACGAGGAACTGTTTCAAAGGCTTTGCTGAAGTCCCAATAGACCACATCTAGCACGTGCGTTCTATCCAGTTATCATGATTTTCCTTTGATAACTCCATGCTGTCTTGGATCTTGTAAGCCATTGAATTTTAGAAATTGTACTATCCTTTCCTTCAGCAGTGTGCCTCCATAATTTTTCCTACCACCAAAGTGAGACTTACCAGTGTAGTTTCCCATTTCTTCTCTGTCACTATTTTTTGTGGAGAGGGACCACATCTTCCCTTCTCCAATCCTGTGGAATGTCCCTTAACTTGAAGGATTTATTGTATAAATCTTTAACCCAGCAGAACCTCTTTGAGCTCCTTCAATATCCTTGGATGTATCTCATCTGGCCCCATGGCTTTGTCCACTTTCAGTTTTTTTCCAGTTCATGAATGTTTTCTTCACCATATGTCATTGTCAGCCAACAGATGTCCTTTTCCATGAACTGTGAACACAGAGCAGAAGTATTTGTTTAGTGTACCTGTGTTTTCCTCATTGCACTACACATATCAGATCTCAGCAGTTTTCAGCCTCAAAATTTCATGACTAATCTTCCTCCTTTCCCCAATATCTCTGAAAAAAAGTCTTGTCACCCCTCTTTATGTCTCCAGCCATTTTTCTTCTGCCTATGCTTTTGCAGCTGTATACTCTCTTCACTTCTTTGACCTTTATGCAGTATTCTTTTCTTCTTTCTATGTTCTTCTATACTTCATAAATGCCATCTATTTTGCCTTTATTCCCTTAGACACTTGTTTGGTGAACAAAGGTTTCCTTTTCCTCTTGCTTGTGTTTACTTTCCTTTCGTAAAGATCTGTTGCCATTTTGATTGCTTCTTTCAACTTGGGCTCCTCGCTTTCCACTTCTCATATACCCTCCCATCCTGCTAGCTCATTCCTCAGGTACACCCTCATTTTAGTAAAGTCAACGTGTTTGAAAGCCAGGATTTTGAGTTTTGTGTGTCTATACTCTTGAACCATACAGTGTAATAACCTGAACATTAGTCACATTTTCCCCATTTGTGAGCATGAGGTCTAGATATCTTCTTCACTGGTGGGTTCTGTTACCATTTGCCTGCATCCATCAGGTTAAAATCTCCCAGCAACAGCACCTTATCTTTTATTCCCAGACTTTGGATGTCTATAACTAGATCTTTGTCCAGATTTTCCGCTTGTTTTGGAGTTCTGTAGATGACACCTGTGTGAACGAACATTCCATCTTCTCTCTCCAAGACAATCCATATTGCTATCTTTTGCCCAATTGCCCTGAATTTCAGCTGCTTTTATGTTATTTTTAACTTACAGTGCTACTCCTCCACCTTTTTGGCCAGCTCTATCCTTCCTAAAGAGATTATAGCCTGGTATATAGTTGCATCCCATTCATGGGAGTCATTAAACCATGTCTCTGATATCAATAAGATCTAAATCTGCCACTAACATCAGAGCTTGCAGATCCTGCACTGTGTTGCTCAGAATGCCAGCATTTCTGCTCACTGCTTTCCAGCTGTTTTATGGACACACTCGCCTTTTGCATAGCTTTTTGTCTGGTCTTCCCTTCCATTAGATTGCTGAAAAATGATTTGCTAAGATGGTTTATTTTATTGTTTCTCATACTGTTGTCCAACTTTTGTTTTTGCTGCGGGTGACTTCTTGAACTCACCTGGTTTTAAACACTTGGAAATATATTGACTGAATTTCTCTCCAAGGATCCTCTTTCCTGCCAAAGAGAGATGTAGGCCATCATTATAGTATAGCCTTTTGTTTTTCCATGTATTGCCTCAAACTCCTTTATATCTAAAACCTTCTTGTTGACACAAGGTTATAAGCCACTTATTGAAGTTGTTTGTATTATATAATCTTTCCTCTCCCTTTCCATAGGCAGGAAGCATTTCAGAAACAGCTGCAATCTCTATCAAAGACTTTAGTCCCTCCCCATCTTCTGAAAGGCTCTCTGTACTTCGTGTTCTATTTTTTGCCAGATCATTTGTCTCTTTCTTCTCTGATTATACTCATGTTTTGGTTTGTATTCCTACTTGCTGAGATTCCTGGAAGGCATTTCCCTTTGCTGGTACCTTTAGTACTCCAGCCAGAATTCTGCATGACTGTGCAGCGCAGAATTTTCCAATCGCGCAGAAGTTTTACTGTGGTCCCCGTTCCTGCAGTGCAGTAAAGTACCGTGGGAACGGAGACCGTGATAAAGGCCAGCTGGCCGCCCCATCCCCTGTGCCTCAGTGGTTTCTCCCTGGGCCTAATTTAACACGCCCTGGTGGTCTAATGGCTTCTTTGGGGGCAGGAAAGAGCCTTACTCTTTCCTGCCAACCGCTGCCGCTCTTGCTGGTACCACCAGTTCTTCAAAATGTCGGCAATCTCGTTCGGTACTCTTGATGTGCACCTCTGCTGGACCAGTGAGTGTGAGAGTAGGGATCTGGAAAAAGTGATTGGTATCTGTGTACAGGAAGGAGGGGTCTCTAAGGTGAGGGAAGTGTAGGTGGAGAGGGGGCTGGAAAAAAGTAAATATGGATGGTATCTGTACAGGAAGGGGGGGGGATGTTAGATGGGTGAAGTGTGGGTGCGGGGGGGGGAGGGAGGTCTGGGAAAACTAAATATGGATGGTATCTGTACAGGGAGGAGGCTTTAAGGTGGATGAAGTGTGGGTGCAGGAAGCCGCTGGGAACAAAGGTGGATGGCTTTGGGTTCAAAAATAAACTTGCAGAGTTTGGAATTGTTTGGCGCAGAATTTGGAATTTTTTGGTGTGGAATTCTGGCAGGAGTACTATAGACTGTGATCCTAGACTAATGTCTCTGATAATAGAGTCATCTAGCAGCATGATTTTACTGATCTGAGCCGTTTTATGTGTTTTTGATGGTGCCTGCATACTGCTGTGATGGACCTGAGGCTGGCAAAAATATTTTTAAACATATTTTTGAGGGTGGGAGGAGGTTAGTGACCACTGAGGGAGTAAGGGGAGGTCATCCCCGATTCCTTCCGGTGGTCATCTGGTCATTTCTGGCACCTTTTTGTGCCTTGGTCGTGAGAAAAACATGACCAGATAAAGTCGTCCAAGTGCTCGTCAGGGGCATCCTTTTTTTCCATTATGGGTTGAGGACGTCCTAGTGTTAGGCACGCCCAAGTCCCGCCTTTTCTGCGCCTCCAATATGCCCCCTTGAACTTTGGCCATCCCTGCAACGGAAAGCAGTTGGGGACGTCCAAAATCGACTTTCGGTTATACCGATTTGGACGACCCTGTGAGAAGGACGTCCATCTTCCGATTTGTGTCGAAAGATGGGCGTCCTTCTCTTTCGAAAATGAGCCCAATAGTGTTCCTTAAATTGAGGTTACTGTGGAAACTGCAGGATTTGCTTTCTTTTGAAAATTTTAGTAGAGGTTTATAATGCATTACATTTCCTCATTTTGATTATTATAACACCCTTGTGTTTGGTTTATCAGCTTATGTTCTTCAGACTGTTCAAATTGCACAAAATTCAGTAGCACGATTAACTTGTGTATCTAAAACTGAACATATCATGCCAATTTTTAGCATCACTTCATTGGCTCCCAGTATCAATAAGGACTGAGTTTAAAGTTCTTACACTGATTTTTAAAGCCTTAAAAAAATGCAGTTCCATCAATATTGCCAACTATCCTCAGGATTTATGAACCTGTGCACTCATTGAGGTCTGCTGGTCAAAATCTGTTGGATATGCCAACGTTTCGATCTGTTAGTGCATTGGGTCTTCGCTCCTCTATTTTTCAGGTTGCAGGGTCTAAATTGTGGATTAGTTTACTGGAAGAATTAGGTAAGATGGATACCTTACTTTCTTTCAGAAAGCAGCTGAAAATATTTTTATCCATAAAGCATTTGGAGGCCCTTTTACAAAAGTGCAGTGGGCCTACCGCTGGCTTGCAGCGCGTCAATTTGGCTCTACCTCCGGGCTCCCATTGTGTGCCATTTCTGGCACTAGAAGATAGTATTGTATTTTTTAGTGCTGGGGGCATGCCCTGTGGTAATCAGACAGTGCCGCACGCTTCCCAGTTACTGCTGGGCTACTTACAGAGCTTTTACCGCCTCCTGAATAGGAGGTGGTGTGGACTCCTTCAGCACACTGATGCCTTTGCTTAGTGCATGGTCATTTCCTTCTCCTTCAAAGAAAAAAGCCTGTTACCCCTGGTGGTAAAAGATGGCCTTGGTGCGTGGCCAACCACTCGTTGATGCCACAGCAGATCCTCTTTTTCCGCCGCTTGGTAAAACGAGCCCTTGAAGAACTGTGCTGTGATGAGAGATAAAATAGTCAAATTGATTTCTGAAGGTTGATTGCTGACTATTCATGTATGTTTGTACTGAGGTATGTAGAAGATGATTTGCATTTAGTGATTTCCCATATTTGTGATTGTGGATTATGTATGTTTATTTTGTACTATGCTTAGAACGAAGGATTATGCGGAATATAAATGTTTTTTTTAATGAATAAATAAATGAACAAATGAGATGTGAGTGCTGCACTAATGTCTAGAGAAACAGCCACAGCTATCTTTCCATTGTCAAGGTTGCCATGTATTTCACTGAGCAGAGCAGTAATAGTGATTTCTATACTAAACCTCTTCCTGAAGCCAGATTATCTGAGATATAAGGCATATGATTTTTCTATGAAAGTCAAAAACTGTTGGATAAGAACAAAGTTGAGAATACAGGTCGATAGTTATTAACCACTGACGGATCTAGAGGCTGTTTTTTCTGAATTGGTTTGACCACAGCTGTCTTGAAGGAACCTGACTAGTGGCACTACTAAAAGATACTATAGAGAGAGTGAGAGGTAATAAGCCATGAATAGGGATTTTAAGCCAGGAGGAAGGCATAGGGTCCATGTGCTATTCTATAAAGTCCATGCATAAATTTAATAACTTGCATCTGAAAATGGGTGTGGCCAAAAGAAAGGCATGGGTGGATCAGGGACATTCCCAGAAGTTAGGTGCGATGTTAAGAATACTGTGTCATTTACTATGTTACTGTCATTTGTATTGTATGCCTAACTACCAGAAATTGTGTATCAGCATTTATGCCAAGTTTTGGCAGATGTAAATGCTGATGCCCAAAGTTCGGCGCAAAATCCACACTAAGTTTGCATACTATAAAGGATAACCTGAGTGGAGCGCTCTTTATAGAATACTAGTTTAGCATGGATTATTCTAGTCCTAACTTGGGACGCTATTTACTGAATCCCCCCCCCCCCCCCAATTGTGCTAAAAACAGCAGTTTTTCTCATGTTAGTAAGAATTAGTTATTGAGGAATAGCATGCCGGTTTTCAGCGTTATGAGATTTGTGATGTCCATATCTTTCAAATGAGCACAGTTATGACATCAGCCATCTCGGTCATTAAAATTTCAAGATGAAGGAAATTTGGATATTCCTTCATTGTGATATATACATTGATTAGAAATATGTGGGTGACTCTTCTCAATAGTAGGCCTGAGAATATGGAATACTCTTAAGCTTCATTGGACAAGAGACAGACATTCGAAATTTTAGGAAGACCTACTTTTTTACTCAAGCATTCAAAGGGCAAAGGATATAATATAACTTAAGTAATTGGTGCATATTGCTAATTGCACTGATTAAATTAGTATCGGACATTTGGGGATATGTTTAGTCTGTATTTTATGAAATATTTGATTATATCTTGATGATGATATTTCATAAGTTTTCTTGAATCTCCGTAGAACTGATAGTGATTAGTAGAAGTATTTTTAAATAAACATATAGATAAAGTGTCTTCATTATTTTGAGAAAACACTGATCTTTAAGAGTATAAAACTAACCATGTTACATCAGTACTATTTAGGACAGCCAATAGTTTGGAGGAATATAACAGGCTGGTTACTTGAGCAATTACGAGTTCCACATGGAAAACAGTGTAATGTTTTCTGGCACACTAAGCTAAAGAAAATCAATAACTCACAGAACAGGTCCCTGGCTGACTGAGACCATTTCTGCTTTCTGAGTAGAACTGTAGGAAAAAAATAGTCTTTATCTCTTACCTCAAGGTATTAAGAATGACTGGGTTAATTAGTTCAGTAATATTAGTCTTTCAATCTCTGTCTCAGCGTTAGTTATTTCGGGTTGTTGGCATATTCTTTGAATGGCTGGAGAACTGCCTGATCTGTCAACATAGGAAATAACCTGACCCTCATATAGAGAACAGCAGTATGGTTTTTATTATTCTTCAGTTCCTAGGTCTTTGTAAAGGACCTTGTAGGCTCACAGTCACTTTCTCTGAAATCATCTGCTGTGGTTTTATTAGCTGCCTTAACAAGGCTTCCAGTTCAAACTATCTGCACTGTCACAAGAAGGTTAGGTGTTTAAGAGCTGCAATGATGAGTGATTTATTTTTGTTGTCTTTGTTGTTTGAGGTAGGGACAGATGGAGTTTGGGAGGAAGAGCAAGAGAGTGGTTGAGAAGATGAGTGTTACTGAGAAGTGAGAGGTGTGATGACGGTGAGGAGTTTTGGCGTGAAGCAGAGGGTGGGAGAGAAGAAGAATTTAGCAGAGGACAGAGGAGAAACTGAAATTGAAGTGCTCTCTGGTGGCTTAAGACACTGGAGAAATAAGGATGACGAAAGAAGCAGGCATGCAACTTTTCTTATTAAATCTAACATATTTTAATATAATACAAATATATTAATTTTCATATAGCTCATATAGCACATCGGGTGTAATTTTATAAGGCGTTTTAGGTGGCAGATAGGCATGTAAATTACTACTACTACTACTACTACTACTATTTAGCATTTCTATAGCACTACAAGGCATACGCAGCGCTGCACAAACATAGAAGAAAGACAGTCCCTGCTCAAAGTGCTTACAATCTAATAGACAAAAAATAAAGTAAGCAAATCAAATCAATTATTGTGTACAGGAAGGAGGAGGGTAGGTGGAGGCAGGTGGTTACAAGTGGTTACGAGTCAGAATTAATGTTAAAGAGGTGGGCATTCAGTTTAGATTTAAAGGTGGTCAAGGAAGGGTCAAGACGTAGGGGCTCAGGAAGTTTATTCCAGGCGTAGGGTGCAGCGAGACAGAAGGCGCGAAGTCTGGAGTTGGCAGTAGTGGAGAAGGGAACAGATAAGAAGGATTTATCCATGGAGCGGAGTGCACGGGAAGGGGTGTAGGGAAGGACGAGTGTGGAGAGATACTGGGGAGCAGCAGAGTGAGTACATTTATAGGTTAGTAGAAGAAGTTTGAACAGGATGCGAAAACGGATAGGGAGCCAGTGAAGCGACTTGAGGAGAGGGGTAGTATGAGTAAAGCGACCCTGGCGGAAGACGAGACGGGCAGCAGAGTTTTGAACCAATTGGAGAGGGGAGAGGTGACTAAGTGGGAGGCCAGCAAGAAGCAGATTGCAGTAGTCTAAACGAGAGGTGACAAGGGTGTGGATGAGGGTTTTGTTGGATTATTTGTAGTAAATAATTAGCAGATTTTAGTACACACAGCTTCAGCTTTAGAAATGTTAATTTCTTTCTTCATCTCTCTCTCATTCACCCCTGAATAATTCACTGCTGAGTCACTTTAAAGTTGAAGTAACAAAACATCTGTTTACTCACAGTTTGTAGTTAGATTATAATCAGACAGGCTTATATATACATATTACTATACATTTGTATTATCAGCTCCTTCCATGTGCTTAGATGGTAATGGATGCTCACACCACCATAGATCCTCTCAGGTTAGGAGAGATCATGAGCTCCATGTGCTCCATGTGCTGTGTGTGCTGCATCTAACCCCCACAGGAAGTTGCATAGCTGTGTGACCTCTCTAAGTAATTCACATCAGAGGTCACAGAGTAATCACAGAGAAATAATAGGTGACAGGCAATGCATGTAAAAATACAATACATTCCAACAAACCCCTTCTCATGCATAACTGTCATGCAATTATTTATTCATACAAAGTCCAAGCTTTATACGCAGATTCACAAAATGTTCTCTGGGTAACGGTTTGGTCATGATGTCAGCTGTCATCTCACTGGTGTGACAATAGTGTAGACTGATGACCCCTTCTTTCGCCAACTCTCGCACGTTGTGGTATTTCGTTGCGATGTGCTTGGTGCGTGACTGAACCTTGTCATTCTGTGACAGTCGGATGCAGCTCTGATTATCTTCCATTATCTGGATTGGTCTCTTTTCAGCTATTCCAAAATCCAGCATAAGTTTTTCAATCCACATCAGTTCTCTGCACGCTTCCGATACGGCCACGTATTCAGCTTCTGTAGAAGACAAACTCACAATACTTTGTTTATGACTGGCCCATGAAATTTGTACATTTCCATACATAAACACATATCCACTTGTGGATTTATAATCAGAATGATCCCCTGCCCAATCTGAATCACAGTAACATATTAGTTTTGGATTACTATTGGCTGAAATCTTTAATTTACAATCAATGGTACCCTTTAAATACCTTACCATCCTTTTAACTGCAGTCCAATCTGATTTGGTAGGTGAGCTGACCCTTCTGCTCAAAATTCCTACTGCATTTGCTATATCAGCCCTGTATGTGGTAGCTAGATATAAAAGCTTACCTATGGCTGATCTATATTGGATGTTATCTGGTAAAGGTTCTCTTACTGTTTCATCCTTCAGAAAATCAGTGATCATGGGAGTGCTTACAACTTGGGCATCTTGCATACCTAAACTTTCAATAAGCTCATTTATTTTCTGCTTCTGGCTTAGAAGATAAGAACCATCATTTTGTTTCTCAATTTCTATACCAAGATAGTATGACACATTTCCAAGTTCTTTTATCTCAACATTGTGGTTTAAACACTTTACAATGTCCTTGTACTCTTGCTCACTTTTGCTTGCAATGAGCAGATCATCAACAAAAGCTAAAATGTATGCATATTGTCCATTTCTGCACCTAGTGTACAAGCATTTATCTGCTTCACCTTGCTTAAATCCTAAATTTGTCAATATTTCATGCAATTTTTCATTCCAACATTTTGCACTTTGCTTTAATCCATAAAGACCTTTGTTTAATTTACACACTAGCTGTCTTTGTTTTGTATTTATGAAACCTGTTGGCTGTTCCATGTACAAGTCTTCAGTTATTTCTCCATGAAGAAACGCTGTTTTCACATCAATGTGTTTGACTTGCATGCCTTTTGAGACTGCAATGCTCAGAAGTGTTCTGATTGTCGTGTGTTTCACTACAGGTGCAAACACTTCATCAAAATCTTCTCCATATTTTTGAAGATATCCCTTTGCCACTAATCTGGCTTTATACCTTTCCACTTTTCCTTGTGCATTCCTTTTTAACTTGAATACCCATTTGCATCCTATAGCTTTCTTGCCAGGAGGTAATTTTGTAAGAATCCAAGTATTATTTTTATCCAATGCATCAATTTCTTCTTGTGCAGCTTTATGCCATTCAGCAGCTTCTTCTGCTGGCATTTTCTCAATCTCATCCCATGTTAAGGGCTCTTGAGCTTCTGCTGACTTTGTTAGGTAAGACAGTCTTGGGGGTGGAACACCTTTGTTTTCCCTGGATGAGCGTCTGACAACAGGTTGGTCTGACCTTTCCGCATCCTCTAAATCTGAGAGTTCTTCTCCAATTGATTCCCCTTCTCCAACTGTACTGTCTTCTTCAATGATCCTTTCTGTGTCTGCTTCCTCTGCCTGTTCCTCGTTAGATACAGGCGAGTTGCTTTCAGACATCTGCCTTGGTATGGCATTTATATACACTGGCATGTCTATTATGGTTCTAGTTTCATATTCTGGATGATCAGGCTCATCTGGGATAATCCAGCCTTTATCAACCCTTTTGTTTTCATCAAAATATGTAACATGTCTTATGCCAACAATGCCAGTTTTCAGATTCAAAATTCTATATCCTTTGTGTCCTGGAGTATAGCCAACTAAAATGCCCCTTTCTGTTGTGGAATCCAGCTTATGCCTTCTTTGCTTTGGTACATGAGCATATGCTGTACTTCCAAATGTTCTTATGTGTGACAGGTTTGGCTTCCTACCATGCCATGTCTCATGTGGTGTGCGCTCAGCGCCTTTAGTTGGCATTCTGTTTTGTAGGTAGACTGCTGTGAGAATGGCTTCCCCCCATAGTCTTTTAGGGAGATTGCTATCTGACAGCATACACCTGGTCATTTCCACAAGTGACCTAAATTTTCTCTCCGCAACAGAATTTTGCTCTGGTGTATAAGCTACTGTTGTGATATGTTGAATGCCTTCTTGTTCTAGAAATGTGCGCATGCTTTGTGAAATGAACTCACCACCATTGTCAGTCTGAAGAACCTTTGGTTTTCTTTCAAATTTATTGCTCACCATGGCTACGTATTTCTTCAGCATGTCTGTGACTTGACTTTTCTCTTTCAGCAAATAGGCCACACAATATCTAGAGAAATCATCCAAGAATATTAGCACAAATCTGTTATTTCCCAATGATGGGATATTAAACGGTCCACATAAGTCACTGTGTATTAAGTCCAGCACTTTATTACTCCTGTTTCCTGTGTATGCAGGAAATGAGGGTCTTACACCTTTTTGAGTAACACAGTCTATGCATTTCTCCATTTTACCAGCATCTGCACTTATCTGAATGCCGGTGGCTAGTTGCTTACTGTAAAGATCCTGGATCACCTTAGAATCACGATGTCCCAGGCGGCGGTGCCAGATTTCCAGACTACATTTACCATCATTCTTCCTTACTTGCGCCATATGTGAGGCTTCACCTGAAATGTTCAGCTTATAAACATCATTATGCATAAAAGCTTCAGCATACACTTCATCATTTTTAGAGATTGTGCACTTACTGTTTTCAAAATGAATCGCAAATCCCTTCTTATCTAATGTAGATACACTAAGCATATTGCAAACTGCTTGGGGAATATACAAGACATCACTTACAGGAATTTCTTTAACTTCATTAGACACTTTGCATTTTAAGAATCCAATACCTTTGCTTGGATCTTAGCAGTCCCTGCGTTTGCAGTTTTAAGAATACCTTCCTCTGGACACATTTCCTGAAAGAAATTCTTACAATTGGTTAAATGGCATGTGCTCCCTGAATCCAAAATCCAAGTACTTTCATTTGAATTATTATTTACCATAGTCAAAGATTTTTCTGCCATTAGAAAGCCCTTGTGTTTATCTTTGTCCTTCATACATTTCCTGGTTTGAAAATTCTTTAGTTCCATTGGCTTAGGTGAGCTAGAGGGAGTGTTTTGTGTTTCCTTACACCATTTAGATACATGTCCCTCCTTTCCACATGAGTAGCAAATCAGCTTGCCCTTGGGTGGAGTTTTCCCATAGCTCCGCCTTCCTCTGTTCTTTGCCAAGAAATTTGTTTCATTTCTCTCTGACTTGCTTTGAGAACACATCTCCTCAGAATCATTTATTATGCATTCCTGCCTTAGTTTTGATGTTGCCTGTTCAAAGATTGCCCTTCAATGGCCTCATTTACAGACCTAAAAACATCAAACTTCTTTGATAGTGAGGTAAAAAGAAATGCTCTTTTCAATGCATCACACATGGGAATTCCAGAAAGTTCTAACTTTTGAAATGAAGACATAAGATGCATAATGTGATCATTACATTTACTTTTATCCCTTAATTTGGTTTCATTCAACTCTGCCAACCAAATTGGTTGCTGCTTTGCATATGTAGTTGCATACATAGTTCTCAGTTTATATAAAATGTCCTTTGGTGTATCTTTTCCCTCCACTAATATGGCTTGTTTCTCTGAGAGAGCTTCCAAAAGCATGCACTTCACATAATAGTTTGCATTGTCCCATTCAGCCATATTTTCAGCTGTTCTGTCTTGGTCTAAGCATATATTTAATCCTTTTGCTCGAAGGAGACATATGAATCTTAGTTCCCACTGCTGATAATTAAACTCAGTTAATCTAGGCACCTTGAGAGAATAGAAAAATGGTGAATTTCCTCCCTCAGCCATTTTCTTAGCCTTCTGTCTGCTGTGTGGGGGGAGAGAGAGACAGACTGAATCTTTCCTTTAAAACTTAAGAGAAAAATGTGGCCTTTTTTTCTGCCTGGTAATATTTCTCTTCTTTTTCAATTCCTGGCCCTGGGCCCATAACCCTTTTGTTGGATTATTTGTAGTAAATAATTAGCAGATTTTAGTACACACAGCTTCAGCTTTAGAAATGTTAATTTCTTTCTTCATCTCTCTCTCATTCACCCCTGAATAATTCACTGCTGAGTCACTTTAAAGTTGAAGTAACAAAACATCTGTTTACTCACAGTTTGTAGTTAGATTATAATCAGACAGGCTTATATATACATATTACTATACATTTGTATTATCAGCTCCTTCCATGTGCTTAGATGGTAATGGATGCTCACACCACCATAGATCCTCTCAGGTTAGGAGAGATCATGAGCTCCATGTGCTCCATGTGCTGTGTGCGCTGCATCTAACCCCCACAGGAAGTTGCATAGCTGTGTGACCTCTCTAAGTAATTCACATCAGAGGTCACAGAGTAATCACAGAGAAATAATAGGTGACAGGCAATGCATGTAAAAATACAATACATTCCAACAGGTTTTGGTAGAGTGCTCGGAAAGAAAGGGGCGGATTTTACGGATGTTGTAAAGAAAGAAACGACAGGTCTTGGCGGTCTGCTGGATGTGAGCAGAGAAGGAGAGAGGAGAGTCAAAGATGACCCCAAGGTTTCGAGCCGAGGAGACAGGGAGAATGAGAGAGCCATCAACAGAAATAGAAAACGGGGGGAGTGGGGAGGTGGGTTTGGGGAGAAAAATGAGAAGTTCGGTTTTGGTCATGTTTAATTTCAGGTGGCGTTGAGACATCCAGATAGCAATGTCAGACAAGCACGCTGAAACTTTGGTTTGGATGCAAGGTGAGATATCAGGGGTAGAAAGGTAGATTTGGGAGTCATCAGCATAGAGATGGTAGGAAAAGCCATGGGATGAGATTAATGAACCAAGGGAAGAAGTGTAGATAGAAAAGAGGAGGGGACCAAGAACAGAACCCTGAGGTACGCCGACAGGCAGAGGGATAGAAGTAGAAGAGGATCCACCAGAGTGAACACTAAAGGTGCGGAGGGAGAGGTAGGAAGAGAACCAGGAAAGGACAGAGCCCTGGAATCCAAGTGAGGACAGGATATCAAGGAGTATGCTGTGATCGACAGTGTCAAAAGCAGCGGAAAGATCAAGAAGAATGAGGATGGAATAGAGACCTCTGGATTTAGCCAGTAATAGGTCATTGGAGACTTTAGTAAGAGCAGTTTCGGTTGATTGGAGAGGGCGAAAACCAGATTGTAGTGGGTCAAGAATAGCATGTGAGGAGAGAAAATCAAGGCAGCAACGGTGAACAGCGCGCTCAAGTAATTTGGAGAGAAAAGGGAGGAGGGAGATGGGTCGGTAATTAGAGGGACAAGTAGGGTCGAGTGAAGGCTTCTTAAGGAGAGGTGTGACCACAGCATGTTTAAAGGCAGTAGGGACAGTTGCAGTGGAAAGTGAGAGGTTGAGAATGTGACAGATAAAAGGAATAAGAGCAGGTGAGATGGCATTAAGAAGGTGGGTGGGAATGGGATCAGAGGAACAGGTGGTACATTTTGAGGAAGAAAGGAGAAGTGTAGTTTCCTCTATAGTAACTTCAGGAAAGGAGGAAAAAGAATGAGGGGAAGGAGAGAGAGGGGAACGGACTAGTGGAGGGAGAGGTGGCGAGGTGGAGAATTCAAGGTTTATCTTTTGAACCTTGTCGTGAAAGAATTCAGCAAGGGTCTGAGGAGATAATGAAGGGGGAGTTGGGGGAGGGGGCACCTTGAGGAGAGAGTAAGTGATCTCTTACAAAATACGGACTAGCGGAAAAATATGTGCCAAGATTTGATGGTGCACACTTTGATATTAGACATGCTAACGAGTAGAGTTTGGGTAGAGCATAGGTAACATGCAGAAATTATAGATGCTATAAATTACACACATTCCAATATCCAGGGGCAGGCATTTATATCAGCCATAGGGCTGGTGTCTATGGTTGTGCTTAAATATAGTTTTTTTGACCAGTTTTGCTAGTATTCTATAAAGAAAAGTAGATGCCTACCATTCTTTATAAAATAGGCTTAAAATAGGTACCTGATCAGCTTCTTATCCTAGATGCCTGGTTATGGAATTACCCCCCACTATGCACATGTATGCCTATGACATATGCCTATGCACTGCCCGAAAAAGGCTTTGATTGCAGTTTCAAATTCCAAATGTTGAGGTGACTGTTGATAATACATTTTAAAATTGTGGCCACTTACAAATATATGGCTGTGACAAGAAATAGCTGTTGTTTCCCCACCCCCATGCTGATCCCTATTCTCTGTTCCACCCTGAATTAGTATGTTGTTATTTCTGTAACTGCTGTTAGCCACATAGAGCCTGCTATGTTGGGAATATGTGGGATATAAATGTTCTAAATAAATAAAATAAATAAATAAATAAAAATGATATGACACCTATCCATTTTTACCTGTTTTACTCTCCAAATACCCTTAATTTCCCATTTTAACATTTAGGGGTAATTTTGTAAAGGCTTTACTACATATAAATTCCTGTATACACATGTTAAAGGCCTCTTATAACATTGCTGAAGAGTTAGAAGGAAAAGTTTGCTTTTCTGCAAATGATACAAAGATTTGTAACGGAGGGAGTGGATGACAAGAGAAGTGATCTACAAAAATTAGAATGGTGTCATGTTTGGCAGTTAAAATTTAATGTGAAAAAATGCAGAGTGATGTACTTGGGGTTTAGAAATCCTAAAGAGCTATATGCAAAAGGGGAGAAGAAAATGGAAAGGGGATATTTAATACAAATGTTTACATATTTGAAAGGTATTAATGGGCAAACAAACTTTTTCCAAGGATGAGGAAACGAACCAGAGGATATGAAATAACGCTGAAAGGAGGAAAATTTAAAAGCAGCATTAGGAAATAATTTTTCACAGAAAGGATGATGGATGTGGAATGCAAGTACACCCTAGGCACATAAAAAGTGATGATATATAGATCCCAAGTCACTTAGAAATGCATAAAGCACCGAGGACATACAGCTTGGCTATTGAAGTTTGCAGAAAGGTTGGATGTCAGTGTTAAGGGTAAAGAAACTTGTATAATTCTGGCTTTCTCATAGTTGTTCTGCCTCTTATATGGGGATTCAGGGAAACCCATGATAGGAAGATTAGTTTTGAAGGGGGGAAGGCACAAAACAACAACAATGGAGATAGAGCAGTGAGCTGAGGACTAGGGAAGCCAGGGTTCAAATTCCACTGACACATCTTGTGACATTTATATCTTACATTACCCCAAGTCAGTGGTTCCAAACTTTTTCAGTTCATGGTACCCTTAGTGTCTGAGCAATTTTTCGTGGCACCCCCCCCCCCCCCCCAGCCACACAGGTCTCCACCCCTCCTACAACACAGGTCTCTACCCCCCCACCCAGCTACACATCATGTCCAATATTTCTCCCTTCTCTATTCACCCCCCAAACCATGCTCCCTTATAATCCGTATAACCCGTATTTTACCTTGTTCCTGGGGAAAGGAGGATGAAGCCCGGAGCTGAGCACAGGAGGGAGGCAACATAATGTCTCGCAGTCCCGGCCTCCCTCCCTGAGAGCTGAGTAGTGCGTAGCCAAAGTCCTGAGGCGGGAGCTGGCCTCCAAACTTCCAGGCTGCCGGCATTAGCAGCGATGTGTAAGCTCTGCCTTTAGCCTGCCCCGGAAGCCTTCTTTGTACAGCCACTTCCTGCTCCCGTGTAGGTAGGACGCTGTAAAAAGAAAGCTTCAGAGGTAGGCCGAAGGTAGTGCTTACATCGCTGTTGGCAGCCTGCAGCCAGCGGGCGGGCGGGGCAGTGGAGAGAGGAAGGTGAACGATACTGCACCAATCAGTGTTCTAGCACTTGGCGTGTGAACTCCCATCTGCCTCGCTGCACCCCTGTGAGTTTGCCAATACGCACTGGGGTGCCATGGCGCACAGTTTGGGAAACGCTGCCCCAAGTAATCTTGAGTTCAATATGGCTTACAATAAAGAAGTATTATATCAAGTATTTAAAATAATTCATAGTACAATACATTCAATACATAGAATACAGAATAATTATGAAGAACGTATGTATAGATTCAGAATAATTAACAAGTAAAAAGGATAAGGTACAGATAGCATGTAGGTTTTAACATCCAGCTAAATTCGACCTGAGATTTGTTGTGCATTGATAAAAACGTTTTGAAGAAAAACGATTTCAGAATTTTGAGAAATTTCAAGTAATTTTGTGACATCTAATTGTATTTGGCAGAGTTTCACCATTTGGTACACTGATAGGTAAAATTGGCAGAATGAATTGATTTATATTTTACTTTCTTGCAATTTGGGAAATGGAGGCTTAGGTAATCCTTAGCTCAATAAATGGCATTGTGTAGAGGGAGCTTAATAAGAAGTTGTATCTAATCTGAGTTTATACCATGTAATATTTGAAAGATAAAAGCAGAGAGTTTAAAAAATGATCCTAGCTTTTATGGGGAGCCAATGCAATTGGAGTAATAATGGTGAGGCCCTATCAAAATGCGGTACTTGAAAGATAAATATAGCTGCAGTATTCTGAGCAGTGTGTGGTCTTTGTAAAATACACTCCTTGCTACCAGCGTATATGGCATTGCAGTAGTCAAATTGGATTAAGACTAAGAACTTACAAGTAGCCTAAAGATGTCAGATGAAAAGAAGGATCTTATTCATTTCAGTTTCCAAAGGGACTTGAAAGATGTAGGGGTCCTTTTACAAAAGAGCGCTTGCGGTAGTGTAGGTGCGGGATTTGGGCACCCACCAATCCATATTTTAGCGCACCTGTAAAAAAGGCCTTTTTTTATTGCTGCTGAAAATGGACGTGCGGAAAAATGAAAATTGCCACGTGTCTATTTTGGGTCTGAGATCTTACCACCAGCCATTGACCTAGCAGTAAAGACTCGCGTAGTAACAGGGTGGTAGTGACCTATGTGCATGAAATGCAACTTGGCGCATGTCCGTTACGCGCGCTGAAAATAAAAAATATTTTTCAGATGCACATATCGGACGTGCACCAAAAATGAAATTACTGCAAGAGCCACGCAGTAGTCGGGCAGTAACTCCATTTTTGTGCATGTTGAGCGTGCGCAGACACTTACGCAGCTTAGTAAAAGGATCCCTTAGTAACTACTGAGGATATCTGGGTTTCTAATGTTAAATGTTGGCCTATAATTACACCTAATATTTTTAGAGTGGTTTCTAAGGGGTAAGAAGTATGATCTATAGCAGTTCCCAAACCTGGTCCTGGAGGCTCCCCAGCCAATCAGGTTTTGAGTATATTCACAATGAATATTCATGAGATAAATGTGCATGCAGTGGTGGCAGTGCATACAAATCTCTCTCCTGAATATTTATTGTGGGTATCCTGAAAATCTTACTGATTAGGGTGCCTCCAGGACCAGGTTTGGGAACCACTGATCTGTAGTGAATCTATTGTAAGAACTGTAGTCAAAAAGATTAGTTATTACCAAGAATTTTTTTTCTCTGTTTAATTTCAATTTAAATTCGGAAGCCCAGGATTCCATCAAGTCAAGACCCAGTTTGATCTTGTTAAGATTTTCATGAAAGCGATTTTTAAAAGGGATATAAATTATGACATCATCAGCATGAATGAAAGAGTGGAACCCTGCTGTCTCTAATTTGCAACCCAAAGGTGCCATCTTCAAATTAAATAGGATAGGATACAGAGGAGAACTCTGTTGTTTGCCGCAATTATGAGACGATGGTGGTGAAATGGAACCCAATATATTTGCTTGATGGGATCTGAACTTCAGAAAGCCCTGGAACCACATAAGGTCACATAATTGAAAGTGGTCTGGTAGTTGGTTTAATAGTAAATTGTGATTTATTACATCAAAAGCGCTGGACATGTTGAATTGCATCACTAAAATCTTGTACAATCTTACGGGCAATTCTATAATTGGCACCTTCAGTGAGACTCACCAATGCTGTGCACAGAGCACCAATTCTATAATGGCATTTGCGTGTTGATACCATTATAGAATACTAGCATTAACCCAAATTGGCATGCCAAAATGTAGGTGCAACCATTTACGCCAGCTGTATGGCATGTGTGCCTTGCAAAGCATGTAATGTACAGTATTCTATAAATTATTTATGTAAGTTGGAGACATACCCATGTTCCACTTATATATACATCCCTCTTGCTATGATGCACTAGAGCCCTTAGATGTGATCTAATAGAATGGTGCCTAATGCACTTGTGCATGTGTCTGTCAGTTTTTCACCTCTAGTGTATATGTTGCTCCTGTAAAATGGTACAAAGTGATAGAATTGCCCTGATTTGCTGTCTGGCTGAAATTTGTATTCTTTGGATGATACTGATTGCTAATACTTGTGTCAGGAGAGCCTCTCTGGTGGTCATGTGGTCTAGGATTGGTAACTCAAGATAGGAGAAGGAGGTGGTATCCAGAGGAGTGCTGCTGATTCTGGTAATGCTGCCAAGGGAAACTATTCTTTTCCCTGCATGGCCCTTCTTTCTCATACACTCATATTTCTCTTGCACCCTATCTACTTCTACTTCTAGTAACAGAACATTGGTAATACTCCCTTTGACTCATGGTGGCCACAAAATAACAATCCAGCTGGGTGAGGAGTCTGAGCAGTATTTGGAGCAGTGGCATAGCCCGACAGCCAATTTTGGGTGGGCCTGAGCCTAAAGTGGATGGGCACAACGTTTTCTCTTTGCCCCCTCTTCCCCCAGCACTTCCCAACTCAAATAAATGCTTTAGCTGATGAGGATCACCAACCTCTGTCAGCTAAAGACTTCCACCAAAGATGGCCAGAACTCCCTTTTACCAAACGTGACAGGCAGCAGCAACTCCTTGAGCCATCAATGCCAGTACCCCATGCATGCTTAGCTGTCGGTGGCACAAGGATGCTGTCCCCATCTGCCAAGCTCAGTAGAAAGGAGTTCTGGCCACCTTTAGAGGAGGTCCTCAGTGCAGGGTTTGGGGATCCCTACCAGCTACAGCAAGGGTCAGGACTGGTGTTAAACATGCTGGGAGCCCAAGGCAGAAAATAAAGAACCCCCCCCCCCCCCCCAAAATTCTTCTTCTCTCTGCCTCCCCTCTGATCTCCACATCTGCCATTACAGTTACACTGACAGACCCTCACCAAATACAGAACAAGGGATCACAAATTAGAAATAAAAGTATGTAGACAAAAATTGAACTGGGAACTTCTGCATGTACTGCAACATTGGAGAAATAACAACAAAAATGCATTTCCTTTTCTACTGAACACAATAAAAAGACATGTCTCAAAGCTAAAATATTACATTTAACATTAAAAATAAAATGCTTTTTCTACCTTTGTTGTCTATATTTTATTTTTCCATCATGTTGGTTCCACTTTCTCTTTGCTACTTTCCTGTCTGTCTTTTGCTTTTTTTTTCAAGTGACTGCTGTCCATTTGTCTTTCTCTCTTCCTCCTTCTACTACTACTATTTAGCATTTCTATAGCGCTACAAGGCGTACACAGCGCTGCACAAACATAGAAGAAAGACAGTCCCTGCTCAAAGAGCTTACAATCTAATAGACAAAAAATAAAGTAAGCAAATCAAATCAATTAATGTGTGTGGGAAGGAAGAGAGGAGGGTAGGTGGAGGCGAGTGGTTACAAGTGGTTACGAGTCAAAAGCAATGTTAAAGAGGTGGGCTTTCAGTCTAGATTTAAAGGTGGCCAAGGATGGGGCAAGACGTAGAGGCTCAGGAAGTTTATTCCAGGCGTAGGGTGCAGCGAGACAGAAAGCGCGGAGTCTGGAGTTGGCAGTAGTGGAGAAGGGAACAGATAAGAAGGATTTATCCATAGAGCGGAGTGCACAGGAAGGGGTGTAGGGAAGGACGAGTGTGGAGAGATACTGGGGAGCAGCAGAGTGAGTACATTTATAGGTTAGTAGAAGAAGTTTGAACAGGATGCAAAAACGGATAGGGAGCCAGTGAAGCGACTTGAGGAGAGGGGGTAGTATGAGTAAAGCGACCCTGGCGGAAGACGAGACGGGCAGCAGAGTTTTGAACCGACTGGAGAGGGGAGAGGTGACTAAGTGGGAGGCCAGCAAGAAGCAGATTGCAGTAGTCTAAACAAGAGGTGACAAGGGTGTGGATGAGGGTTTTGGTAGAGTGCTCGGAAAGAAAGGGGCGGATTTTACGGATGTTGTAAAGAAAGAAACGACAGGTCTTGGCAATCTGCTGGATATGAGCAGGGAAGGGGAGAGAAGAGTCAAAGATGACCCCAAGGTTTCGAGCTGAGGAGACAGGGAGAATGAGAGAGCCATCAACAGAAATAGAAAACGGGGGGAGCGGGGAGGTGGGTTTGGGGGGTGGGGGGAAATGAGAAGCTCGGTTTTGGTCATATTTAATTTCAGGTGGCGTTGAGACATCCAGACAGCAATGTCAGACAACCACGCTGAAACTTTGGTTTGGATGCAACCAACTTTCCTACATTTACGACCTCTTTATCTCTCATACTCTCCATCTGCTTGCTCTGAGACTTGGCTTTGCCCTGAAGACTTTACTTCAGCTGCAGCCCCTTGTCATGGAGGTTATCTTTTCTTCCATACTCCTCACCCGGTTGGCCATGGAGGTGGTGTCGGGCTACTACTCTCACCATCTTGTAGATTTCAACCTCTTCTTCCACCTCAGTCTCAATGCTTTTCTTCCTCCAAAGTCCACTCTATCCATCTATTCACTTTACCTCTCCGAGTAGCAGTCATTTATCAACCCCCTGAAAAGACCCTTTCTTCCTTTCTCACTGACTTTGACTCCTGTCTTTCCTTCTTTCTTGAGCCTTCATCTCCTTCCTTCATTCTTGGGAATTTTAGCATTCATGCTAATGATCCCTCTGACTCTTATGCTTCTCAGTTTCTCACGTTAACATCCTCTTTAAATCTTCAACTGTGCTTCACTACCCCTACTCACCAGAATGGCTACTGTCTTGATCTTGTTGTCTTCTCCAACTGCTCTCTCTTCAGTTTCTGTACCTCAGCTCTTCCCCTCTCTGACCATCATCTGATAACTTTCACACTTAAACATCATCCCCCATAGTCCTGTCCAATCTCCACCACTACATTTAGGAATCTTCAAGCTATTGACTTTTCCACTCGATCCTCCAGTGTTTCAAACCTCTTCTCAACTACTATGTTATCCAAGTCAGTCAATGAGGCTGTCTCTTCCTATAATACTATTTTCTCCTCTGCTCTGGATACTCTTGTGCCTCCCATTCACCGTTCTCATCCCATGGCTTTTCCTACCATCTCTATGCTGATGACTCCCACTAGCTCTTCCATTCCCCATCTCACTCCTTCCCAGCCTTCCATTCCCTTCCATCTTCAATCTACATACCATTACCATATTTCTACCCCATGTAATCACCGTCCTCTCATTCATTTTCTTGTCATCCCCACCTCCCTGGGCCTCTCCCACATGTTTTCCATCATTCCCAGTGTCTCACTCCCTCCACCCTTCCAGCCCAGCATCTCTTTCTTACCTCCCCACTCTCGTAGCCTGACATCTCCCTGTCCCTTCCACCCCACCCCCCACCAGCATCTTCCTCTCCCTTCTTTCTCCTTTTCTACCCCTTCCCCCGTGATCCAGCATGTCTTCCTCTCTCTCCCCTTCCACCCATTGTCCATCATCTCTCCCTTAATCCCTTCTTCCCCTGGATCCAACATCTCCCTTTTTCTTCCCACTCCTCTCTCTCATGCAGCATCTCTCCTTCCCTCTCATCCACCTCCATGTCCAACATGGTTCCTTCTCTCCCATTGTCCACCATTTCTCCATGTCTTGTGCCCCTGGTCTAACATTGCTGTGCAGAATCTCTCAATCCTTCCTTCCCCTCACCTCCACTGTCATGTTTGACATTTTCCCTTCCCTTTCCTCCACTGCCATGTCCAACACTTTTTTCCTCTCATCCTTTACCACTCCTGTGCAGCCTCTCTCTCCCTCTCCCCATCCTACCCCACCAATTCTCTCTTCCCACCCACCCACTTCTATCCAACAATTCTCCCTTCCCACCCACCCACCCTATCCAACAATTCTCCTTTCCCACCCACATCCAGCAACCACCCATATCCAACAATCTCCCTACCCATCCACCCACCCACCCTCCCACATCCAACAATTCTCCCTCTCTCTTCCCCCCTGCAGCATTGCTCCCTCCCTCCCCCTCATGTCGAACAGTTATTCTTCCACCCCACCTAGCATTATCACTGCCTCACTCCCTCACACCAACAGTTCTTCTGTGTCTTTCCCTCTCCCCCCTCCCTGTATGCTGTAGGTTTTGTTGGCTCCCTGCCTCACTTACCATCTTTGCCAGTCTGCGGTATTAATTCTACAGGAAAGCCGCATGGTACCTGGGCTGTCTGCATGCTGTGGCTGCTTCCTTCTGGCCGGCTCCACCTTCTCAGATATAACCACCTCTTTTAGAGGAAGTGAGGCCGGCATGGAGGAAGCAGCCACAGCGTGCAGACAGCCCTGATCCCGTGCAGATTTGCTGTAGAATTAATACCTTTGCCCGACAGAAGTGTTAAGGAAGGGAGGGAGGGAACAAAACTTGCATCATGCCAGCGGGTGGCTGGAGGGAGGAGGAGCAGGAGGTGCAATACTAATGAGCAGCAGGCAGGTTTGGGCTTTGGAGACATAGAGGGGCATTTTTGATTTAACGTCTAAGTCCGACTTTGGACGTCTTGCAAAAACCTCCAGAATCTGAATAGAAAAGAAGGTCATTTTCAAAGAAGAAAAAGTCTATCTTTTTTTTCGAAAATACTATTTTGAGCAAGGTTTTGTGAATTGAACATTTTGTTTTTTGGTCAATTTTTGAAAAAAAAAAAGTCCATGCATTTTTAGTAGACTGGTCCCCTTGACATCCCAGGAAAGCAATAGGGCACCCTAGGGGGCACTGTAGTGGACTTCATAAAACTTCCAGGTACACATCTCACCATTGCTCCCTTACCTTGTCTGCTGAGCCCCTCAAAACCCGCTACTCCCAACTGTACACAACTACCTTAGCCCTTACGGGTGAAGGGGACATATATATGTGGGTACAGTGGGTTTCTGCTGAGTTTTGGAGGGCTCACAGTTTCCTTCAGAAGTGTAAGAGGTAGGGGGAGGGTCATGAGCCTGGATCCACCTGTCTGCAGTGCACTGCATCCACCATTAGAGTACTCCAGGGACCTGCATGCTGTTCTAATGGACCGGAGCATAACATCTGAGGCTAGCAAGTAATAGTTTTAATCACATTTTTTGGGGGGTGGGAGGGGGGGTTAGTGACCAGTGAGAGAGTAAGGGGAGGTCATCCCTGATTCCCTCCAGTGGTCATTTAGGCACCCTTTTGTGCCTTATTCATTATAAATATATCCCAATCTTCCCAAACACTGTTAACTTAAATAATAAATTAATGGTGTCCCAGTGCTTCAACTCAACACAATTTTTTCATATATTTCATTATTTTCCAGAACGGGGGTCTTCAGATTAAAACTTTCCCGCCATTCGGAACAATTAGTTCCTTATATCGGCGTCACATACATCTTCATTAGTCCACCCGTGATGGAATTTTTCCTTTTATTTAGTGCTTTACTTATATTTGTATAGATATATATGCTTCCTAGCAGTTTTATATTCAAAATTTTTTTAAAACTTAGCTTTCTAATCGCCATTCAACAGCATTTTTCTCCCGAAGCCAACCTCTGCCGACATGGCCAGGTTTCGATATACTTCTTCAGGGAAGAGGTGTGCAATTCAAGGTATAACCCATTGTATTATCTCCATTGAAAGGAAAAGAAAAAAATGGCAGCCATTTTTTTCTTTTCCTTTCAATGGAGATAATACAATGGGTTATACCTTGAATTGCACACCTCTTCCCTGAAGAAGTATATCGAAACCTGGCCATGTCGGCAGAGGTTGGCTTCGGGAGAAAAATGCTGTTGAATGGCGATTAGAAAGCTAAGTTTTAAAAAAATTTTGAATATAAAACTGCTAGGAAGCATATATATCTATACAAATATAAGTAAAGCACTAAATAAAAGGAAAAATTCCATCACGGGTGGACTAATGAAGATGTATGTGACGCCGATATAAGGAACTAATTGTTCCGAATGGCGGGAAAGTTTTAATCTGAAGACCCCCGTTCTGGAAAATAATGAAATATATGAAAAAATTGTGTTGAGTTGAAGCACTGGGACACCATTAATTTATTATTTAAGTTAACAGTGTTTGGGAAGATTGGGATATTTTTGAATTAAGTCCCCACACTTGGAATAGCATAGGTCTACTTAATTGGATTATTCATTATAAAAGCAGGTCTAGCTCAAAACGTCTTAGTTTTCGTCCTGGACAGTTTTGTTTTGTTCCATTATGGCTGAAAAACGTTAAGGGCGGGATTTGGGCATTCCTAATTGTTAGGAACGCCCAAATCCTGCCCTTAACATACTCCTGACACACCCCCTTGTGATTTGAACGCACTTCTGATGGATTTCATAGAAAAACATCTAAAATTGGTTTTGAAAATACCAATTTGGACGTTTTTTTGTGAGAAAAATGTCCAAATGCAGATTTATGCCACTTTTTGGACGTTTTTCTCTTTTGAAGATGAGCTCCATAGTCTCCCCAAGTCTTTTATACTCGGTGCCTGTGGGGCGTACTTTTGTTGGATGGGCCTGAGCCCAAAGTGGGTGGACCCACCTGTGGCTATGCCCCTGATTTGCAGTTGAAGCTGCAAGTACTCAGTCAGACTCGGCATCTCCTCTTCCATTCCCTGTTCCAAAAAGGTGATTATAGAACTACAACCTATGAACATTATAGATGTATATCTGCTAGATAATTCTGCATTAGACCATTCCCATACATAGACTGAATGATGAAAATTTAAATGATTTGCTCATTTATAGTGGAGACGTAGCCAAATAGAGCAGTGAGCTCAGAACCAGGAAAGCCAGGTTGAAGTCCCTCTGCTGTTCCTTGTGATTTTGGGCAAGTCACTTAACACTCCATTGCCTCAGGCGCATAGCCAGACCTCAGTTTTGGAGAGTGTCTGAGACCAAAGGGGGGGCTCATTTTGCTTTGTCCCCCCTCCTCACCCACCACTGCAACCCCACATACCTGGGCTGGCGGGGTTTCCCCGAGCCCTGCCAGCAAAAACTTTCTTCCAGTGCTGTTTGCTGTCATGCTGCCTGCCCTGTTTACCCCCCATGGCACATATGTTTGATTTTAATGCAATTGAGCATGTGTGAAGCCTCACACATGCTAAATTTCACAAAAACCAAGCATGCGCATAGGGGGTGGGGAAGCAGGGCAGGCAATGTGGCAGCAACAGTGCTGGAAGAAGGCTTCTGCTGGCAGGGCTTTGGGACCCCTACTAGCCAAACCAGCATATCTCGGGGGAGGGGGGTGTCTGAATTCAATTTGCGGGGCCCAGCCCCCAAGCCCCCATCCCAGTGGCTACGCTACTGCATTGCCTCAGGTGCAAACTTAATTGTAAGCCCTCCAAGGGCAGGAGTGGAGTGGAGGAGTGACCTAGTGGTTAGAGTGGTGGACTTTGGTCCTGGGGAACTGGGTTCGATTCCCACTGCAGGCACAGGCAGCTCCTTGTGACTCTGGGCAAGTCACTTAACCCTCCATTGCCCCAGGTACAAATAAGTACCTGTATATACAGTGGGGGAAATAAGTATTTGATCCCTTGCTGATTTTGTAAGTGTGCCCACTGACAAAGACATGAGCAGCCCATAATTGAAGGGTAGGTTATTGGTAACAGTGAGAGATAGCACATCACAAATTAAATCCGGAAAAATCACATTGTGGAAAGTATATGAATTTATTTGCATTCTGCAGAGGGAAATAAGTATTTGATCCCCCACCAACCAGTAAGAGATCTGGCCCCTACAGACCAGGTAGATGCTCCAAATCAACTCGTTACCTGCATGACAGACAGCTGTCGGCAATGGTCACCTGTATGAAAGACACCTGTCCACAGACTCAGTGAATCAGTCAGACTCTAACCTCTACAAAATGGCCAAGAGCAAGGAGCTGTCTAAGGATGTCAGGGACAAGATCATACACCTGCACAAGGCTGGAATGGGCTACAAAACCATCAGTAAGACGCTGGGCGAGAAGGAGACAACTGTTGGTGCCATAGTAAGAAAATGGAAGAAGTACAAAATGACTGTCAATCGACAAAGATCTGGGGCTCCACGCAAAATCTCACCTCGTGGGGTATCCTTGATCATGAGGAAGGTTAGAAATCAGCCTACAACTACAAGGGGGGAACTTGTCAATGATCTCAAGGCAGCTGGGACCACTGTCACCACGAAAACCATTGGTAACACATTACGACATAACGGATTGCAATCCTGCAGTGCCCGCAAGGTCCCCCTGCTCCGGAAGGCACATGTGACGGCCCGTCTGAAGTTTGCCAGTGAACACCTGGATGATGCCGAGAGTGATTGGGAGAAGGTGCTGTGGTCAGATGAGACAAAAATTGAGCTCTTTGGCATGAACTCAACTCGCCGTGTTTGGAGGAAGAGAAATGCTGCCTATGACCCAAAGAACACCGTCCCCACTGTCAAGCATGGAGGTGGAAATGTTATGTTTTGGGGGTGTTTCTCTGCTAAGGGCACAGGACTACTTCACCGCATCAATGGGAGAATGGATGGGGCCATGTACCGTACAATTCTGAGTGACAACCTCCTTCCCTCCGCCAGGGCCTTAAAAATGGGTCGTGGCTGGGTCTTCCAGCACGACAATGACCCAAAACATACAGCCAAGGCAACAAAGGAGTGGCTCAGGAAGAAGCACATTAGGGTCATGGAGTGGCCTAGCCAGTCACCAGACCTTAATCCCATTGAAAACTTATGGAGGGAGCTGAAGCTGCGAGTTGCCAAGCGACAGCCCAGAACTCTTAATGATTTAGAGATGATCTGCAAAGAGGAGTGGACCAAAATTCCTCCTGACATGTGTGCAAACCTCATCATCAACTACAGAAGACGTCTGACCGCTGTGCTTGCCAACAAGGGTTTTGCCACCAAGTATTAGGTCTTGTTTGCCAGAGGGATCAAATACTTATTTCCCTCTGCAGAATGCAAATAAATTCATATACTTTCCACAATGTGATTTTCCGGATTTAATTTGTGATGTGCTATCTCTCACTGTTACCAATAACCTACCCTTCAATTATGGGCTGCTCATGTCTTTGTCAGTGGGCACACTTACAAAATCAGCAAGGGATCAAATACTTATTTCCCCCACTGTAATATGTAAGCCGCATTGAGCCTACTATGAGTGGGAAAGCGCGGGGAACAAATGTAATAATTTTTTTTTAAAGATACTTTATTTGAATGTAACTTGACTTGGGCTGTGAGCAAAATCCTAAACCCCTTCCCTTCATAGTACAGTGTTGATCTGTTAAATATTTGAAGCTTGCTTTTCAATTTATGGCCACTAGATGATGGTGTTGAACTGTGTAAGAGGATCTTTTTTTTTTTTTTATTATTATTTTCATGGATAAAAAGGGTTTTAGTTATTTTTCCTTAGACATTCTAGCATTTCTAAATGAGCAAGACATACTACAGTCTACAGATGAAAGGTATTTCCTGTTTTTATACTATACAGGAGGAAGCAATACTTTCTACATGTGGCTTAATACTGTACCTGAATGTAAGTTACATTATGTAACTTGCCTTGAGCTACAACTGAAAAAGAGGCATGAGCTAATTTCAAAATCCCATCCCATCCCTTCCTTTCTTTTCCTTTAATATGTTGAAAAGTGAAATAAAGTTTTTTATTGTACTTTTGACAGACATCTCTTCAAATAAGCCGCATTGAGCCTGCCATGAGTGGGAAAGCGCGGGGTACAAATGTAACAAAAAAAAAAAATAGGAAACACACACACTGAAACATATGATCAATCCTATGAGTTTTGTAAATAAAATATTCAAAAGTGGCTATTAGCACATTAAAGGTTTTAACCCTCTGTTGCTTCAAATACAAACTAAGGCTTTAAGCTCTCTAGGGAGAGGAAAAATGCCTGCTGTATCCGAATGTAGCTCAACTTGAACTACTGGCATGAGCTAAATTTAAATCCCTTTCTCTTTAACAATATGAGATCAGTAGAATATGATGCAAAATTGAGTAAGACATAAACAAAATAAGAACATGGGAATTACTTTACTGGATCAGACTAAAGGTCCATCATACCCAGTTTCCATTTTCCAAAAAGTATCAAAATTCCATTCTACTTACCTCCAAGGACAAACAGTGGCTTTCCCCTAGTTTGTGCTTTTTGAAAAAATTAAGCATTTCAGTTACATTTACCTGTTCCACTCCACTAGGATTTTATCATTTCTCCCCTTCAGCTGCCTTTTCTCCAAGCTGAACGGCCCTAACCTCCTTGACCTTTCCTCATAGGGGAGTTATTCTAATCCCTTTATCATTTTGGTTGCCTTTACTGTGCCTTTTCGAATTCTGCTATACCTTTTTAGAGGTGCAATGACCAGAATTTCAAAAAGTAGGTGATGTAACATAAACTAAAATCACTTGGTTGTAACACTCACTGAGGTTGTACAATATAATAGTAGAGTTTTTAGCCATGAAAATTCGAAAATAACAAATATTTCTCCATTGACTTGGAGCTTGGTTCATGCCAAAGGAATCCTTGCTCTGGGTTCCTATGGGATAATTCTATACAGGAACGTAGGGGCCTGTTTTCCTTTAGGGGGTCTTTTACAAAGGTGCACTAGCATTTTTAACGCACGCTAAACATTAGAGACACCCATATATTCCTATGGGTGTCTCTAGCGTTTAGTATGTTAATTTTTAGCACACACTAAAAACATTAGTTCGCTTTAGTAAAAGGACCCCAGAATTCTAGCATAACATGGAAAATACTTGCCTTATAGGCGCAAACACTTACACCAGCCATGGAGCTGGCATAAGTGTGTGTGTGCCAAAGTGGAAGTATGTGCTGTGCTTATAGTATTCTATCAGTTATATTCATAAGTGTGAGTTCTGTCCAGACTCCACCAATGTGTATGCCAACTGTAAAAAGCATGCATATGTACACAATAGCTCTTAGGTGGAATTTTGACATTTATGTGTGTAGAAAGCCCTTATATGGCCGATTTGTGGCCTCCATTTTGAACCCTATGCTGGCATGGGCAGGGGAGGCTAAGGATTGCTTCTGCCTCTCCTACACTAACATAGTAACATAGTAGATGACGGCAGAAAGAGACCTGCATGGTCCATCTAGTCTGCCCAACAAGATAAACTCATATGTGATACTTCTTGTGTATACCTTACCTTGATTTGTATCTGCCATTTTCAGGACACAGACCGTAGAAGTCTTGCCCAGAACTAGCCCCACCACCCAAACACCAGCCCCGCCTCCCAATCTCGGCTAAGCTTCTGAGGATCCATTCCTTCTGCACAGGATTCCTTTATGTTTATCCCACGCATGCTTGAATTCTGCTACCGTTTTCATCTCTACCACCTCCCGCGGGAGGGCATTCCAAGTATCTAAAACTCTCTCCGTGAAAAAATACTTCCTGACATTTTTCTTGAGTCTACCCCCCTTCACTCTCATATCATGTACTCTCGTTCTACTGCCCTCCCATCTCCGGAAAAGGTTCGTTTGTGGATTAATACCTTTCAAATATTTGAACGTCTGTATCACATCACCCCTGTTTCTCCTTTCCTCCAGGGTATACATGTTCAGGTCCGCAAGTCTCTCCTCATACATCTTGTAACGCAAATCCCATACAATTCTCGTAGCTTTTCTTTACACCGCTTCCATTTTTTTTACATCCTTAGCAAGGTACGGCCTCCAGAAGTGAACACAATACTCCAGGTGGGGCCTCACCAACGACTTATACAGGGGCATCAACACCTCTTTTCTTCTGCTGGTCACACCTCTGTACAGCCTAGCAACCTTCTGGCTACAGCCACTGCCTTGTCACACTGTTTCGTCGCCTTCAGATCCTCAGATACTATCACCCCAAGATCCCTCTCCCCATCCGTAACTATCAGACTCTCCCTGCCTAACACATACTTCTCCCGTGGATTTCTACTCCCTAAGTGCATCACTTTGCATTTCTTCGCATTGAATTTTAATTGCCAAACCTTAGACCATTCTTCTAGTTTCCGCAGATCCTTTTTCATGTTTTCCACTCCCTCCCCGGTGTCCACTCTGTTACAAATCTTAGTATCGTCTGCAAAAAGGCGAACTTTACCTTCAAACCCTTCATCAATGTCACTCACAAATATATTGAACAGAATCGGTCCCAGCACCGATCCCTGAGGCACTCTACTACTCACCTTCCCCTCCTCCGAGCGAATTCCATTCACCACCACCCTCTGGTTTCTGTCCGTCAACCAGTTCCTAATCCAGTTCACCACTTCAGGTCCTATCTTCAGCCTGTCCAGTTTATTCAAGAGCCTCCTGTGGGGAACCGTATCAAAATCTTTGCTGAAATCTAAGTAGATTACGTCCACAGCACGTCCTTGATTCAATTCTCCAGTCACCCAGTTCCCTGTCATTTCAATCGCTGTGATATCATTTCTCACATACAGAGCTACTCCTCCACCTTTACGCCCCTCTCTATCCTTCCTAAAAAGATTATAGCCTGGTATGTTTGCATCCCATTCATGGGAACCATTGAGCCATGTCTCTGTGACTGCAACTATGTCCAAGTCTGCCTCCAACATCAGGGCTTGAAGGTCATGAACTTTATTGCTTAGACTGCGAGCATTTGTGGTCATCGCTTTCCATCTACATTTCCTAGTGTGTGTTTCGGTTTTAGTGATTTGGGGGTGTCTTTTCTCTTTGGGTACCTTCATATTTTTTGGTTCCACCTTCCTTGCTTTTTCTTTTTCTTCTGCCTCAGTTTTATTTTCAGGAACATCACAGTGCTGTAGTGGAGCAAAAGAATTCTGTAGGGGCAACACTTGTGAAGGCGGATGCTTCTGTGTCACTTAACGAAGCCTGCCTGAGCCTACTGTGAACCATCTATTCTTAGGTGGTATTAGCCTTTGAGGCAGTGGTGAGAATTTGGTATGATTTTGTGCAGTCCTAGAAGTTGCTTTAAGTGCATTCAATTCCTGCTTTACTTTGCTGAGCTCTTGTTTTAAACTAGCGAGCTGAAGACAGATAGGACAACCTTTAAGTCTCCAGATGCTTGGCCTTGAAACTAAAGCACCACAATTATTACAGAGAATAAAAGTCATCCTGATTTGTTGAAATGGGTATGAACAGGTGTACTATGATGGGGTTGTAATTAGGGTGGGGTTAATTTATGATACGTAGTATATTTGGGAAAGCTATATAGGAAGTGTCAGTCTTGCGGTGGTTGGGTTGTGGGGCAGGGTGAGTGGGCTTAAGCTTAAGACCTATGGAATGTGTTTGCTGTAACCTATCTCTAGAACAGCATTGAAATGCCCAGAGCCACAACTGTAAGGTAGGGGTAATCAGAAATTAGTCTTATCTGAGAGCTCCCAAATCCGTCCAGCTTCTGTGCAGAGACAAAAACCACGTGGAGAGAAGCTCCACCTGTGCTATGCAATTGCCTTACAACAAAAAGAGATGGGGGAGGGGAGGGGCTCCACACACTATGGAAGCAGAAGAAAAAAAAACACAAGAGAAACTACTACCGATTTTAAAGCACTTGTTAAATCCAGTTCTCAGATTATCAACTATCAAATACAAATAGCCAATAAGCAGTTTTAAAATCTGTTACATAGAATACAGCTATCAATTAGAAATTAGAAATAGCCACTAAGCAGTTAGTTAGGAAACACAGATTATGTGATCACAAGTTTAGCTGAGCAGATAAAATAGGGGGTTCCTTACAGTAGGCCTGGGGGGAGAGAGGGGATGGAACCTTGTCAAGGAGTTAGGCTAGACTGTTAGACATAATCCCCCAAATTCTATAAATGGAGTACAAATTTGGGCATGTCAATTTAATTGAGTAACAAGCCAATTAGTGCCAATAATTGAGCACTAGCAATCAGTTATTGGTGCTAAATGGCAACAATTTGAATTTACGCATGCATCTTGCTAGATGCTATTCTATAAATTTTTCAGTGTGCAACTGAAAAGGGGTACATAAGTATTGACATACTGGGACAGACCAAAGGTCCATCAAGCCTAGCATCCTGTTTCCAACAGTGCCCAATCCAGGTCACAAATACCTGGCAAGATCCCAAAAAAGTACAAAACATTTTATACTGCTTATCCCAGAAATAGTGGCCATGGGAGCGACATAGGCAGGTTAGGGACACTCATTAAAGATGCATGCAGTATTATAGAATACTAGTAAAAAAAAGGCCTGTTTCTGTATGAAATGAAACGGGCACTAGCAAGGTTATCCCCCCTCCTCCCTCGCTCTCTCCCACTGTCCCGTCCAAGTCCCAAGGCCCCCTTTTCTCCCCTCCGATTTCCAGGCTGTCCTCCCTCCCCTCTCCCACCCCTCCCACTCCCCTGCAACTCACCACTTTGTCCATAAGTTTCCGTTGGTGGCGCTGCAGGTCCCCGGTCGCCAGAGGTTGCTAGTTCGTGGCTCCTCTCTGCCCCTTCCCTTGGCCTTCACTCAGCCGCCATGTTGCTGTGTGTGCGAGAGAGCCTGTGAGCTGCGGCTGCTGCAGCAGCGCACCAAGAACCAGGAGCTGAGTCACTGCCAGCACCGGACCGCCGTTGTCTCCCTTTCACAGCAGTTCAGAGATTTTAGCCGGCAGTCACGATGGAGGCAGTGAAAGTCTTCAACAGCGAGGTGCGTAGCGCAGCTTCCCGCTTTCTCCCCTCCCATTCCTCCGTAGAGCGATAATTTTCCGGGTTGCGCGCTTCCCGTGTCTCTCACTGGGATCGTAACCACCTCCTGACTTCAGGCAAGCAGGGTTCTAGTGCTGGCCAGTGACGTCAGCAGGTGGTTATGATCCCAATGAGACACATTTGAACGTTCAAGGAGCAAATTATTATATTAGATGAGAGATGTATGCCTAATTTAGGCATGATGATTTATACCAAGTTTCAGTTTGTGTAAATCCTTGTATGCAAAATTGGGCATGGATTCTGTGCTAAGCGCTATTCTATAAATGGTGCCCAACTTGGAGTGCTGTTTATAGAATAGAACTCAGTGCTCATTTTTGGGGGTTTCCAAATTTGGGCACCATTTACTCAATCTAGTCCAGAGTGTACAGTGGCCTTGGGGAGGTTCAGGAGTATCTCAAAGGGAGCCACTGCTTTTTTTCCAGAGACAACTTCTTTAATGTGTCACCCTACAGCAGCCCAATGGCCTGGAACAGGAAAACTAATGCCACCTTTGAGCTGACATTATTTTTCCAAGAATAATGCAGCTTGCATTGTTCACTACAGTCTATGTTATTGGTTTTACATAGTACATAAGAACATAAGTGTTGCTATACTGGGACAGACTGAAGGTTCATCCAGCCCAATATCCTGTTTCTAACAGTGGTCAATCCAGGTCACAAGTACCTGGCAATATCCCAAAGAGTAAAACAGATTTTATGCTGCTTATCCTAGAAATAAACAGTGAGTTTTCCCCAAGTCCATCTTAATAATGGCTTATGGACTTCTCTTTTAGGAAATTATCCAAACCTTTTTCTAAATCCTGCTGAGCTAACTGCTTTTACCACATTGTCTGGCAACAAATTCCAGAGTTTAATTACACGTTGAGTGGAAAAGTATTTTCTCTAATTTGTTTTAAATTTACTACTTAGTAGCTTCATTGTGTGCCCCTTTGCCTTAGTATTTTTGGAAAGAGTAAACAATCGATTAATGTCTACCCATTCCACTCAAGTTCAAGTTTCAACTTTTATTACGTAGAGGAGTGTGGTAGCCGTGTTAGTCCACTCTTAAGGTTATCAATAGAAATCAAACAAAATAAAACATGGATAAGATGATACCTTTTTTATTGGACATAACTTAATACATTATGTCCAATAAAAAAGGTATCATCTTATCCATGTTTTATTTTGTTTGATTTCTATTGATAACTTTTATTACAAATCCTGATATACCACTTAAAAAACACTGTCAAAGCAGTTTACAATAAATGATTTAAAATTCACAAAGGAAAGAAATTACAATAAAGACAGGAAAGGAGAAATACATTTAGAAACATGTAGGATTAACTAGGAATAGGGAGCAGAAGTAGAAAAGGACTATATTATGAGACCACAGTTGAACCAGCAGGCAACAGAACATGAGCCAAGTCGTAGGCCTTGCAAAAGAGGCAAGTCTTAAGTTGGGATTTGAACGAAGATGATGAAGGCTCCAGCTGAAGTTCTGAAGGAATAGTGTTCCAAACGGTAGGACCCATCACAGTGAAAATATAAGCGCATACGGAGGATAATCGAACAGTGCCATACTGGCCGCAACAGATATGGTTCCCTCTTCTGGAATTATCCTCCGAAGAGCCATAGACATTGGAGTGTTTTCTTACCCTCATCACACAGAACGAGGGGTAGCTGCTACATCCCAACCTCCAGTCTGTGGCTCTCACAGTTTGTTTGTTGAGAGCCCAGAATTCGCTTCATTGGGTCTTTTGGAGGGTGTCTACGGAGTCTTGATGGCTTCCAGGAAAGATTCCACTAAGAGGTGTTACTCTTTCAAATGGTGGAGGTTTGCCGTCTGGTGTGACAGGAAGGCCTTAGATCCTCTTACTTGCCTTATACAGACCCTGCTTGAATACCTTCTACACTTATCAGAGTCTAGTCTCAAGACCAACTCTGTAAGGGTTCACCTTAGTGCAATTAGTGCTTATCATCAATGTGTAGAAGGTAAGCCTATCTCTGGACAGCCTTTAGTTGTTTGCTTCACGAGAAGTTTGCTTTTGTCAAAGCCCTCTGTCAAACCTCCAGCAGTGTCATGGGATCTCAGTGTCGTTCTCACCCAACTGATGAAAGCTCCTTTTGAGCCACTGAATTCCTGCCATCTGAAGAACTTGGCCTGGAAGGTCATTTTCTTTTGATCCCAACAGGATAGGGGTTGCCGTCGGAAATGCAGCATTCCTTAGCGTATGCAGCAGATGCGAGGCCCAATTGACCAATGTTGTTTTGGGTGAGTCTGGATGCTAGGGATTCCCCACTTGTGAGAAGATAGAAGCCTGCTTGTCCTTGGAGAAAGCGAAGATACTTACCTGTAGCAGGTATTCTCCAAGGACAGCAGGCTTCATATTCTCACACTCCCTCCCTCTTCCCCTTGGAGTTGTCTCCTTGGTCATTTTTACTTTATTTTTTGCTTTAGTATTAGCCTGAGGAGATCACATTCGTGTGACGGGCAGGAAGGCACTTACGCATGCACAGTGGAGCATGGCTCACGCTCCATAAAGTTCTATTTTTAGCTTTGGCAAAGTGCTGGACCAGGCAATGTGGATCGGCATCACCCACTTGTGAGAATATGAAGCCTGCTGTCATTGGAGAACACCTGCTGCAGGTAAGTATCTTCGCTTTACCTTGTAAGTATGAGATGGTAAAGTGCGTCTGCACTGACCATACACTTATGCATAGTGAATATTATTTTCTGTTCAGTATATATGAAGATGCTGCAAATTCCCCACCAATTTACCCCACATCCTTTGCACTTATTGTACAATAATTTGGGCACTTTCCACTTGTTAAGTACAGAGCTTTATCACACTTTTGTAAAAGGGTCCCTGCTTTTAAGTGATGAAGGTATATTCTGTAGCATGTTATGTTATGTGCTTTTATATTACACTACAATCAATTTTGAATCAATGTTGTGTTTGTGGCTCTGCCCTGAAAGCAGGGTCAATATTGAGGATGCCTGTACATTTCTGTAGAAGAGGTATGTCTCCCAGTTCAGCCATCAGTTGAAAGTTGGATTGACACCTTTGGTAGTAAAATTGATACAGTTTGCATTGGATCTTTGGGATCCAAACAACAAACACTCTTCCAGATGAATCAAGTAAAAGGAAAAAGGAAGGGGAACACAAATGTAAGTGGCAATGCAAAAAAACTAGTAATAATTGAATAATCCACAAAAAGGACACTGAAAGACAAAGAGGCATCAGATGAATGTGTAATGGGCTGTCGGACCTCTTATAGCCCCAGCTATTTCAGATTCTAGCTGCTCTTAGATGCATCAATCACTTGCCTGAAGGTCTTCAGTGCCTATTATAAGATTTTTAAATGTTTAGAATTCAGCAGCTTGCCATGATGTGGCTTGTTAGCGCTGAAAATGTTGTGTTTGTGGCTCTGCCCTGATCCCCTGAAGCAGGTCAGGTTCGACTGAAACGCCTCCCTTCAATGTGTAGGGCGTTAGGAGCCTTTGAGATTTTTACAGCGCTGTCACCGTGGTTTGATATAAGTAGCCACTAGTACTTTATCATATTTTGATTTTGTTATCTGCTTTTATATTACACTACAATCAATTTTGAATCAAATACAAATTCTAAAAATTTAAAAAATCTTATAATAGGTGCTGAAGACCTTGAGACAATGATTGATGCATCTAAGAGGAGCTAGGATCTGAAATAGCCGGGGCTATAAGAGGTTCGATAGCCTATTACATATTCATCTGATGCCTCTTTGTCTTTCAGTGTCCTGTTTTGTGGGTTATTCAATTGTTACTAGTTTTTTGCATTGCCGCTTATACTTGTTTCCCCTTCCTTTTTCCTTATACTTAACTATAATGCCTTACAGCTGGACAAAGAAATTCATTCCCTCATTCAATATCAGGCAGATGGGATGGTGCTCTTACAAGAAAGAGGCTGGGGGTTTTGCTCCGGATGTTTTCTCATTTCCAAGAAATCAAGTGGAATGAGACCAGTTTTAGACCTCATAAGGCTCAACTGATTTTTAAAGAGAAATTCACAGTGGGGACCACAATACCACTGCTTTGCAAGGATGACTGTCTCTCGACTTAAAGGACCCTTACACTCATATTCCAGTTCATGAAAACCATTGGAGATTCCTTCATTTCACCTTCAAAACCACACATTATAAGTACATTTTGTTGGCTCCCAGTGCATTGACAAAATGTCTTGCTCTGGTTGTTATATACTGAACCTCCCCAAAGTCTTTAGTAAAAATACCCTATTAAATTACCAAAACAAAAGACTTAATACTGATAATCCGGACTGCTGGCACCACTCAATCAAAGCGCATATAACAAAATAGTTGTTTATTAAGCCTAAATTTGCTCATACTGTTCATCACAAACTATTATTTGAAAGAGCCCTCAGAACATACCACCACTTTTAAGGCAATATTATTTGTTTTTTGCCGGGTGGAATAGCACCTCTTCCATAGGGCTTTTTCTTATATGTGCATATACGTGCTATTACAACAGGCCAAACTGGCTAACAAAATACTCATAAAAAGTGCTCTGATTGTGGCACATTATCACAATAGGAGCCTTTATGTCTTTTCTTATCTGGACAACATCCTCCTTTCTGTGAGTTCTCCAGTCAAATCCACAGAAGCACTATTCCTAATAGCCTCTACGCTTCAAAAGATAGGATTCTTGATCAACATGAAAAAGTTGTCACTGTGTCCTCCCCAAGATCTCATCTTAGTGTTTTCATCAGAATATACTTAGCAAAAGCACTTTTTCCCTGAAGAGTGTCACTCAACTCCTATACCAATGACTAGCTCATCAGTGATTAGTCATAGTATGTACAAATCAATGAGTTTTAGGTCAAATCACCACCTAACCCACCCAAGTATTAAAATACACCTCTTACACCACCCTATCTAATACTTCCTTCTCTAATCCCTTATACATCTTCTGCTTACTACCGATTGTATCTAAGATCCTGTCATGACTATGTCATAACAACACTCTGTAAGCCACATTGAGCCTGCAAATAGGTGGGATAATGTGGAGTACAAATGCAATAAATAATAATAATAATGTCAGCAAATATCTATGTTCCGTCATTAGCAAGGCTACGTATGTGGCCTCTTCAGTGGCTTTCGAAACAGCAGTGGAATCAACTAATTCAACCTTTTTATTTATTTTCAACAACAGCAACAAAAATATACAAGTAATCTCCATAATACTGGCATACAAATAGAAATAATATGAAAAAATGTGAGAGAAACTTTCTTAAGTGACCCAACCTGCCTGGATCTCAGGCCTAAAATAACAGCCACATGCCGTGAAAAAATGAAAGAAAAATAAAGGGGGGAAAACGAACCCTCAAACAAGAAAGAAATCCCACACTACTCATGCAAATTAAGAGCAGGAAGGCCAAAAATAGCTGTAAAATAAGTTATCCTTACTGCCACGATGGAAGGCACTGTTTTGACATTAACTAGGCTATGTATGTGGCCTCTTCAGTGGCTTTTGAAACAGCAGTGTAATCAACTACTTGAACCTTTATCCTTAAGACTCACCTCACACTTTGGTGCTGCAGTGGTGGAGCAATACGTAAATTTTGATAGAAAGCTGTCCCTTCTAACCCCATCCACATCACATTGTTCTAACCACGAATGTATCCCTCTCCGCTTAGGGCTTTTGGCTAACCTATAAATGTACTCACTCTGCTGCTCCCCAGTATCTCTCCACACTCATCCTTCCCTACACCCCTTCCCGTTCACTCCGCTCCATGGATAAATCCTTCTTATCTGTTCCCTTCTCCACTATTGCCAACTCCAGATTTCGCACCTTCTGTCTCGCTGCACCCTACGCCTGGAATAAACTTCCTGAGCCCCTACGTCTTGCCCCATCCTTGGCCACCTTTAAATCTAGACTGAAAGCCCACCTCTTTAACATTGCGTTTGACTCGTAACCACTTGTAACCACTCGCCTCCACCTACCCTCCTCTCTTCCTTCCCGTTCACATTAATTGATTTGATTTGCTTACTTTATTTATTTTTTTGTCTATTAGATTGTAAGCTCTTTGAGCAGGGACTGTCTTTCTTCTATGTTTGTGCAGCGCTGCGTATGCCTTGTAGCGCTATAGAAATGCTAAATAGTAGTAGTAGTAGTAGACAATGAGAAGTTATTTCACATCAACCTCTTGGAACTGAGAGAAATTATCCCACTCAGCTTGGTCTACCCTATCAAAAGTCCTGTCTGGAAAGGGAGTGAATTACAGGCCTCCCAGCTGTGTGTTCCTGATTGTCAGCTTGTCGGTTGGCCGGTGGAGAGCCCGATTGCATTGGCGGTGCGGTGGTGGAAGCTAGAGTGCCTAGACCAGTTCTTGATCGGGAGCAATGCAGTTCTGGGAGCGGCTGGTGGCCGGCTGGTTCAGTTTTTCCTCTGACCTTTTCGGCGGGCCGTTGGTGTCTCTGCATTGTGGGCCTGCTTCCTGCGAGCTCCACCTGAGCCACTTGCCGCTTGGCTTAGTCACCGGACCAGGCTGGGGATGTCTTCTGCATTGCCAGTCCTGGCTGCTGCACATTGATAGCTGCTTTGTGTTGGAGAGTCTTTTCGATTATGGCTACACCTTGCTGGGGCCTTGCTTCTTTTTGTGTCGCCGGATCCAGCTGATGTCATCTGCCTCCGGTGCCCTCTTCCACTCTTCAGGCCACATACTACTGCTTCTTCTGCTGCACCTCACCTGCGCTTCCTGGGCCTTACTATAGTTCCCAATTTTGGATTGCCTTGCTGAGCGCTGTTCCAGCCACTCTGTTCCATCTCAGCTTCTGGTCTTCCACAGTCCATTTTAGACCCTCTTCCCTTTCCCTTCCTACCCTGTTCCTCTTACTCTTTCTAATGTAATTATAATTGATTCCTGTACATTGTAAGCCACTTTGAGTCTGCTTAATGTGGAAAAATGTGGGGTATAAATGTTCATAAATAAAATAAATAAATAAGAGTAATTTTTTTGTGCTCTTTAGACTTTTTTGTCCAGGGCTGTAGGGCGAAAGTGGTCTTGATTCACACTGACAACCAAGTAGCTGTGTTTTATAACAGCAATTAAGGGGGCTCCAGTGCTCTTTCCTTTTTTTGGGAGGCAGTCATGATCTGAAACCTAGCCATGTCCATAGGAGCCATGCTGCAAGCTTCACACCTTCTGGGAACTAGTTAGAATACAGAATCAGCCGACAATTGGATCCACACAAGTGCTTTCTTGACATCGCTGTAGTACAATGCCTTTTTCGCAGGTGGGGAGCTCCTATTGACCTTTTGCTTTAGGAAACAACTTCAGGTGCCATCTGTTCTGCTCCCAAAGATCAGCCAGAAACAGACTTTCACACAATGCTTTGTCCCTGTCCCTATCCTGGATAAAAGGTCTCCTATATGCCTTTCCACCATTCCCTCTTCTGTCATGAGTAGTCCAAAAGATTTTGCAGGACAAGGCACATATCATCCTGATAGCACCATTTTGGCCCTGTCAGCTCTGGTTTCCTTGGCTAGTGATTTTAGCTCTACAATGGTGATCACATCTAACTCTGCTGACTCATGAGGGCCATCTTCTCCATCCCAATTTTGAAGTTGAACAGTGTGGGATACAAATATAATAAATAAAATATAAATTCCTTGTTCACTTCCACCAAGAGTATTGGAGATTCTTGAAGCTTTCAGAAGATCCTCTATCAATATATCCTACTGAGCCATATAGTTCACTGTATGGTGCTTGCAACACTCTCATGAATTCTACTACTTGTCCAGTACCTGCTGTTCTATATTATCTTCTCTATCTGTTGAGCTATGGTTTACAAATAAATTCAGTATATTATTTATCAGCTATTTATACCTATTACCATCCTGTGGATGGAAGATTCATCTCTTTTTATCCTTTAATTTCCATATTCAAGAAGGAGCTTTTGTGTACTAGACCTCTTCTTCTACCCCTACTTCCTCCATAGGACCTCAGTATTATACTGGAGCAACAAATTAAAGCCCTGTTTGAACCTTTAGGCCAAGCATCCTTACAACATCTATTACTCTCATTGCTATCATCATAGCCAGATGAGTGAGTGAATTACATGTTCTTGTCCATTATTATCCTTGCATTCAATTTTTCTCCCCAGTCACATTGTTATGCAACCACACTCTGCTTTCTTACCCAGGGTGGTCTCAGACTTCCACCTTAGTCAGACTGTTGCCCTTCCTGTTTTCTTCAGAACCCACATTCCCAACAAGCAGAGGCCACTGTACATACGTTGGACTGCAAACGAGCTCTATTGTATTATTTCAAAGCTACTCTTGCTGGAAAGACACTTAGGTTTTTGATGGGGTTTTTTTGCCACTAAACACTCACTTGGTAGCAGACTGAATTGCTTTTTGTTAGGCCAGAGAGCCTTCCTCTGACTATTTCGGTGCATAGATTATGTTCCAAGTCTGCACCAGTGGCTTACATCAAAATATTTCACTTTTGGACATTTGCAAGGCAGTAGCACAGTCTTCTATCCATACGTTTACCAGGCACTGTTCTTTGGATGTATCTTCCTGCAAAGACAGTATTTTGCACAGTCCATATTGCAGGATCTCTTTTTCTTTTTCTCAACAGACTGCTATAAGAACAGTCCAGCAGGCCTCAGCTTTGGAGTCAATCAATCGTTTAGCTCCATTCCCCTTGCTTGTCCATGGAGAAAGCTGGTTGATCACCTGTAATGTGGGCTGTCACATGGAGAGCAGGGGAAAGTAGGCCTATAATTGAACTCGCCAGCCCCACTCTCAGGCCTTCAGCTGTGATATTCATTGGACTGGGGTGGCTCAAATCAGCAGTATGGGAGCCCCTGTACATGCTCAGGAGATCCCACACAGACGCTCCTGAGATCTTTTGGGAGAGCTTCACTGTTCAATACACGGTGACACAGGATCACATTACCCAGTCTGTAAGCTCCATTCCCTATTGTTCATGGAGTACCCACATTACAGGTAAGCAACCAGTTTATTTGTAACCTGCCTAGATTGCAGGATAGTACAGGATATAATTTTTTTAAATAAATATTCTACTTATTCTGTGCCATATTTAATTATTAGAGTTCCTTTTGAATGCTTTCGGAATTCACAAATGCGTGGGATAAACACAAAGGAATCTTGTATAGAAAGCATGGAACCAAACAATCTTAACGGTAATTAGATGGCAACACCAGTAATTGGGAATCAAATCCAGTGCTGGGCAGACTTCAACGGTGGCTGGACAGATTCAGCTTCAGTAACTGGAGAGCTAGGCCAGAGCCAGGCAGACTTCTACGGTCTGTGCTATGAAAATGGCAAGGACAACTCAAGTTCAAGTATACAAATATAGTATTATATCATACCTTATATTGAGTGTTTCTTGTTGGGCAGACTGGATGGACCATACATGTCTTTATCTGCTGTCTTCTACTATGATATCTTAATTCCTGGCATTTTAAAATGAATGAATGAAAATATTTCTCACACAATATCATTGATGTCCTTTATATTTTTGTTTTAACCTTTGAAAGCTCCATTTTATGTGAGAGATGAGAAGATTTAATTTTTCTAAGTGTTGTGTTCATATAATATTATGCAGGTTTCCATGTACTGCTAATATTTGGTGGTGTGCATGGGCAAAAATCAAATTTTCTATTTTGCAAGAGTATTTTGTGCTTATGGAATGGATTTGTGCATTAGTTACAGCTTGCTAGATGGTTTGGTGCTCTAATTAGCAGAACACCCACATAGGGACCTGTTTTGTTTTTTTGATAAGTAAAATGCCAACTAAGTCAGTCCATATGTTCTTGTCAAATAAGATGAGGCAGATTCATGTGCGATGGCTGTTCTATGAAAAAAGAAGTATCAAGTAAAATCAAAGTGAAAGTAATGTGACTCAAAAATGTATTTATGCATTATCATGTATTTTATGTTAATTTTAATAAAGAGAAAATAAGCGTGTTTATGAAAACAGATGAATCTGCATTCTCCCTTACTGCATACATTTTAATGACCAGCTAAATATGGCACATAATGAATTTGTGGTGTTTTTTTTTTTTTTTTTTTTTTTTTTTTTCTAATTTTAAACTGTTCACAAACCAGTGCTTTGTCTCTTTGAGTGATCGATGTAACACAAAATGTAAGGTCTAATTCCAGTGTTTTTTCTCTTTGAGTGACATATAACACAAAATTGAAGGTCTAACTTGTGCAAAATAAATAAAACACACAAACAAAACTTTTGCTGTACATTTGTAAAACACATTATATGCAATCCTTTTGATATATGCCAATATACACTATTGTTATTTTTGTATTACTTCTTGTCATGGGCTATGAATCTTTCTGTTTAAAATGCAGCATGTTTGGGGAAAGAAAATGGTTCATTCTTTGAGCTTCTGTTTCTGGCTTGAGATTTCATAGTAACTGGTGCAACTGTGACCCAGCTCAATCTGATTTACCCAGATATTCAATAAGCACCCAACATAACTGATTTTGAGTGGAAATCAGTTTATTAAGAAGGGCATTTTTGATATGACATCTAAATCCGATTTTGGATGTTTTGCAAAAAACATCCACAAATCCAGAAGCGAACATGGCCATTTTCAAGCCAGAAAAACATCCAACTTTTTGTTTCAAAAATGTCCATTTCCTAGACATTTTGTGCTCTGTGCATTTTTCTTTTGTGACCATATTAAAAAAAAACCCCCAAAAGACCAAGGGAAAAGCATACACAAGCAAGCCATGTTCCATGGCGTCCCACAGATCAATCCAGAGACTTGTGGGTTGTGTCCCTCTACCAGCAGGTGGAGATAGAGAGAACCTCTGAGGTTTGCTATATGTGGACCTGTGCAGCCAACAGAACCTCAGTATTCTCTCTATCTAGCAGGTGGAGGGACATCTCTGCGCAGCTCTGGTTTGATCTGGCTACTGGTGTCCTTTAGGCCTAGTTTAGCACAGAAATGGGTTGAGTGGCTGTTTGCAGCTTGTGGTGTACACCTGGTGGTGCCAGGTCCCTCCCGGTCACCCCCTACCTTTCCTCCGTCGCCGGGGGCTGTTGGCCTGATCGGGTGTTTCCTTTCTCTCCTGACTAAAAAAAAAAAAAAAAAAGGTAAGAGACTTTGTTTTTGTTTAATCATATGGAGGAACTAGACATTCTGCCGAGTCAGTTTTTGGGCAGGCGTTTGTGGATCATGTCATTGCCTTCTGAGGCGGCTAAGTGCTTCTCCCGGTGTGGGGTCCGGAGAGCAGCATCGGGGGACTGTGAGTCCTACCGCCATCAGGTCGCAGCAGGTGTTCAGCGTGACGGGGGTTCCCCTCAGGCATCCGGTGAGTTAGAAGGGCAGAGGATAGTTTTGGCGGTTTCCTCAGGGCAGTTAGTGCAGCGCGCATTGGCGGGCGCCATTTTTTCCTCTTCGGCGCGACCCGCTCTGCACGTGGCGGTTGATAGACAAGAGACACAGCGCGCTTCTGTGGCACAGGCTCCGATGGAGGGAAGCGATGTATAGGGAGCAGGGGAGTCCCTTGCAGTTCCTTTTTCCCTGGATTTTGTTTTATTAATGCACAATGCCTTTCTTTTGAAGAAGTCAGGAGCTTCTCTTCAGGCAGCCCCGTCTCTTCCTCAGCAAACCGGTTGTGGCAGCCTCTCAGTCTTTCCTGCCAAAACGCCCCCGGGTGACACAAATGGCCCGGATTTGTCTCCGGGCTCTCCCTCAGAATCTTTGGATTTGGCTGATGAGGTCACCCTACCCTCTGAGGAGGGGGATGATCCGACGGCTACCTGCCTTTTTTTTGCAGGGAAGAGCTTCCCTCCCCGATTGTTAGGGCTTTTGAGGTTTTGGCCATTTCCCCCCTGAATCGTCAGGGGGAACAGGTCCGGTGCCCTCTATTATGTCTGGCACCAAATGCCCACCTCATTCCTTTCATGTACATGAGGCCATGAAGATCCTTATTTCAGCGCAGTGGGGTACACCGGACAGTGGGCTTAAGTTTGCTTAGAGCTACGTTGCGTCTTTATGTGCTACCTGCTCCTGACTTAGACTTGCTGAAGGTCCCTACGGTGAATTCCTTAATCACAGCGGTCACTAAGAAAACCACTCTCCCTGTGCAGGGTGGCACTGCACTCGAGGACCCTCAGGATTGTAACTTGGAGACTTGCTTGAAGCTGTCCTTTGAAGTAGCGGCCCTTTCCCTGCAGGCCTCAGTTTGTGGCTCCTATGTTTGCATGGGCATGCTTATCGTGGATACAGAAAGCCTCCTCTCCGGAAGATCTCATAGCTGTTTTGCTGGTCTTGAAGTCCAGTTTAGCCTTCCTTGTGGATCTTCTTTATGATCTTTTGAGGGCTTCGGTGAAGGAGGTTTCCCTAGCAGTCACCGCGCGTCACTGGCTGTGGTTGTGGCATTGGGCTGCAGACGTGGCCTCTAAGTCACGTTTAGAAAGGCTTCCTTTTAGGGGAAAGCTTTTGTTTGGGACAGACTTAGAACAGATTGTGAAGGACCTCGGTGACTCTAAGGGCCAGCGCCTCCCGGAGGAGAGGTCCAAGTTTGTATGACCAGCCGGGACCTAGACCTAAGTTTAGGGATACACTGTGTTACCGTCCAGGTCGCGGGGCCTCTTTTCAGAGAGCAGGGTCTTCTCAGAGGCCTCAGCCCTTTTGAGGTGACAGGCGGGCCTTCCTTTCCGGTAACATAAACCAGCCCGCAGCCAGATCCGCCCAATGATGGGGCCCTGGTCCATATCCAGCCGATGATTGGGGGCAGACTGGCCCTATTCGTGGTGGAGTGGACCAGGGTAACATCCAATGAATGGGTCTTGGAGGTTATCAGAGATGGCTACAAGTTAGAATTGGCTCCTCCGATAGTAGACTCTTTTCTGGAATCTCCTTGCAAATGTCCCGCCAAGGTGTGGGCCATTCGACACACCCTCTGCAACTTACAACGGCTGAGTGCCGTCCAGCCTGTATCCCCAGCAGAAAGAAAGTGCGGTTGATACTCCATTTATTTTGTGGTGCCAAAAATGGCGGTTCTTGGAGACCTGTCTTAGATCTCAAGTGCGTCAACAGGTCCTTACGGGTTCAGCTTTTCCACATGGAAACCCTCCGCTTGGTATTGTAGCGGTACAACCAGGGGAGTTTTTGACCTCTTTCGATCTCAAAGAAGCCTATTTACACATTCCAATCTGGTCTCCCCACAGGCGCTTTCTTCGCTTTGCAGTGATCGGTCGTCATTTTCAATTCAAAGCGATGCCCTTCAGCCTAGACGAAGCGCCTTGGACCTTTTCCAAGATCCTGGTAGTAGTGGCGGCCTATCTCAGGAAGGAAGAGATTCAGGTCCATCCCTATCTAGATGACTGGCTTGTGCGTGCGTCTTCTTTCGAGGAGAGTTGGCGGGCAATCAACAAAGTGGTTGGGTTGCTTCAGTCATTTGGTTGGGTGATCAACTTCCCGAAGTGCAGCCTAACGCGTTCCCAAATGCTGGAATACTTGGGAGTGTGCTTCAATACCCGAACGGGGATAGTTTCTCTTCCTTCAGCTCGAGCACAGTATTTACAGGCTTAGTTACGGGCGTTGTTTCAAACTCCGAACCCGCAGACTTGGGACTATGTACAAGTTCTAGTTTCCATGGCCTCCACCTTGGACGTGGTAAAGTGAGCCAGAGCTCACATGCACCCCCTCCAGTGGCATCTTCTGAGGCATTGGTCTCCGCTCTCGGAGGATTACGAGGTTCGGGTGCAATGTTCAGCCTGTCTTCACACAATCATGCACTGGTGGTTCATTCAAAAGAATCTGGTGTCGGGCATTCCTCTGGCAACCCTGGACTGGAAGATAGTGACCACGGATATGTCACTGTCTGGCTGGGGGGCTCATTGCCTGCAACAGACGGCTCAGGGTGTTTGGACTTTGACGAAGACATCATTGTCCATCAACTGCTTGGAGTTACAGGCGATTTGTCTGGCCCTTTGGGAGTCTCTGTCTCTTCTCCGCGGTTGCCTATTTCGAGTTCTTTCGGACAATGCGACGGCGGTCACCTATGTAAATCGTCAGGGGGGCACCAGGAGTGCAGTCCTAGCACGCGAGGTGGCTCTGATCTGCCGTTGGGCAGAGCCTCATCTCTCTTTCTTGACAGCGGCTCATATAGCGGGGTCACAGAATGTGCAAGCGGACTTTCTCAGTCGCCACCAGTTGGAACCGGGGGTGTGGACGCTCTCCCCTCTGGCCTTCGATCAGATAACTGCCCGTTGGGAGAGGCCAGAGATGGACTTAATGGCCACCGCATTCAATGCGAAGGTTCCCCGTTTCTTCAGCAGGGGACGAGAGCTGGGCTCAGAAGGCATCGATGCCCTTCTTCAATCTTGGCCCAGGGGCCTGCTCTATGCCTTTCCCCCGTGGCCAATGGTGGGCAGATTACTGCCTCGCATTGCCAGTCATCCTGGTCGAATGATCCTAGTGGCCCCAGATTGAGCCAGACGACCCTGGTACGCAGATGTGATCAGGCTTCTGTTCGATCGTCCTTTTCTGCTCCTGGCGCAGTACAGTCTCCTGCTGCAGGGGCCAGTCACGATGGAGGATCCCTCCCCCTTTAATCTTACAGCTTGGCCCTTGAAAGGGCGAGGTTGAGAAGAAAAGGGTATCCGGACGCGGTTATCGCTACAATGCTGTAGGCTCGGAAAAGACCCACCTCGATAGCTTATGCTAGGTTGTGGCGTACCTTCGATTCGTGGTGTACGAGTTCGGGATCGTCAGCGGCTTCGGCTTCAGTATCGGTTATCCTTTCATTTCTTCAGGAGATTGTACAAAGATCACTCTCATTGAGTTCTCTGAAGGTGCAGGTGGCAGCTCTAGCATGTTTTAGAGGCCGGCTTCAGGGGGTGTCCATTGTTTCCCACCCGGATGTGGTTCGTTTCTTCAGGGGCGTAAATCGTTTTTTGCCCTCCTCACATGCCAGTTCTGTCATCCTGGAACCTTAATCTAGTTCTCAAAGTGCTTCAGCGTCCTCCTTTCGAACCCTTATCGAGGATTACGATTAAGGATCTAACCTTGAAGGCGATTTTCCTAGTAGCCATTACTTATGCTTGGAGAATTTCAGAGTTGCAGGCCCTTTCTTGCAGAGACCCCTTCCTGCCTTTTACAGAGGCGGGGGTATCAATTTTTGCCCAAGGTGGTTTCTCATTTCCACTTGGGGCAGGCCCTGCATTTGCTGGCCTTCCACCGGGAAGATTACCCTTAGCAATTCCGGGCTCTCCGCTGCCTCGACGTACGTGAGACGGGCTCTTCTCAGGTATTTGGCGGTGACAAATGAATTTCGTCTTTCTGACCATCACTTCGTCCTTTTTGGAGGCAGTAAGAAGGACACCATAACCCATTGGTTATGGGAGACCTTCTCTTCGTCATACGCGGCATTGGGCAAGTAAGCCCCTTTTCAAGTTTGCGCTCATTCTACGCGAGCTCAAGCTTCCTCCTATGCAGAGTCCCGTTTGGTTTCTCTGGAAGATATCTGCAGGGCAGCTACACGGGCTTAGGTCCATACATTCAGGTAACAATTAATTTTTCCTTGCCATTAGCACATGGCCATTAAAACAAAATTACTGCATCAAAACTTACCAGCACCAATTTTGGCTGTTAAGTGCAAGAACACCCATTCTCTGCCCCTTGACATGCCCTCACCAAGAAAAAATAAGTATATCTAGCGTGCTGATTTGGCAGTTAAATCAGGACACCTGAGCCTGTTCCACAGTATGACATTTTAAGCTGCAGTAAGCGCACTGTAACGCTTACTGCAGCTTAGTAAAAGGGCCCCTAAGGGCCCAATTTTATATATGGTGCCTAAAATTAACTCGCAATAGGCAATTACACCTAATACTGCACGTAAATCTATGCACGGCATTTAGAATTTGCTTAGGTATAGTTTATGTGGTTGAATATTGCCCAAATGCCATAGGCAAAATAATGATTGTTTACTATCTGTCTGTTCATTGTGATAATGATCTCAACAGCCTAGACAAATTTCTAATATCTTTAGAAATGGACTATATAGTGAATTAGTTTTCTACTTGATGATCATCCAAATACCCATCTTTACACTTGAGAACACAGAAATCCAAATCTTAATCCATCTTTTACACAGTTTTGACACAGTGCCAGCCATTGTACTGCATATCTTTTGAAGATTCATTAATGTTTTATGCCCAATTTAAGATCTGAGTTTGTTGAGTACATTTTTTTTTTTTAAATAGCAGCAATGACCTGTACATTGTTTCTGACGTTAAACATGGGTTAAACAAATTCAACTGGTGGTTCTATATTAAATGATTTTAAAGCGTAGGGCAGAAGTAAAAATATTTAGTTTACATCCTTTAATAGTTTGACATACAGTGGGGGTATTTTTATAACAGGATACCTATGTGAGAATATTAAAAAGGCACCTATTTTATAAAGGCATACCCCTCACATCCAGCAGAATGCAATCATTATGTCCTGACGCAGAGCAGTAGCTTGAAACCTGATAGCATTGGCAATTTTTTGAATGCTCTTAATTTATACAGCAGTGGATGGCAGATAAGTCTTTTTGAATTGCTGTGAAAAATGGACTTATGATTGGAATGAAATCATGGTCACATTTGCACACATTTTCATGGAAAATGTAATATAAAAACAGATAGATGATTAGATAATTGTAGTGGTGAAAAGCTTTTGGTGAACATGGAGGGGGATAATCGAACGGGAACGCCCATCTCCATGGCCGCCCATCTCCGAGGATGGGGGCGCGAAGGGGTGGGACAGACCATATTATCGAAAAAGGTGGGCGGCCATCTTTTCTTTCGATAATACGGTTGGTGCCGGCCAAATGCCTAGGATTTGGGCGGATTTGAGATGGTCGGCATCGGTTTTCAGCAATAATGGAAACCGAAGCCGGCCATCTCAAAAACAACCAAATCCAAGCCCTTTGGTCGTGGGAGGGGCCAGGATTCTTAGTGCACTGGTCCCCCTCACATGCCAGGACACCAACTGGGCACCCTAGGGGGCACTTTAAAAATAGAAAAAAAACATAAAAATACTTCCCAGGTGAATAGCTCCCTTACCTTGTGTGCTGAGCCCCTCAAATCCCACTCTCCACAACTCTACACCATTACCAAAAGCGCATGGTTCGGGAAATAGAACTAAAAAATGAACTTGCGGAGCTACTGTTAGAAATATGCAATCTGTCCCTAAAATCGAGTGTAGTACCGGAAGACTGGAGGGTAGCCAATGTTACTCCGATTTTTAAGAAGGGTTCCAGAGGAGATCCGGGAAATTATAGACCGGTGAGTCTGACGTCGGTGCCGGGCAAGATGGTGGAGGCTATTATTAAGAATAAAATTGCAGAGCATATACAAAAACATGGACTGATGAGACAAAGTCAGCACGGATTTAGTGAAGGGAAGTCTTGCCTCACCAATCTAATGCATTTTTTTGAGGGGGTAAGCAAACATGTGGACAATGGGGAGCCGGTTGATATTGTATATCTGGATTTTCAGAAGGCGTTTGACAAAGTGCCGCACGAAAGACTCCTGAAGAAATTGCTGAGTCATGGAATCGGAGGTAGGGTATTATTATGGATTAAGAACTGGTTGAAAGATAGGAAGCAGAGAGTAGGATTGCGTGGCCAGTATTCTCAGTGGAGGAGGGTAGTTAGTGGGGTCCCGCAGGGGTCTGTGCTGGGTCCGTTGCTTTTTAATGTATTTATAAATGACCTAGAGATGGGAATAACTAGTGAGGTAATTAAATTCGCCGATGACACAAAATTATTCAGGGTCGTCAAGTCGCAGGAGGAATGTGAACGATTACAGGAGGACCTTGCGAGACTGGGAGAATGGGCGTGCAAGTGGCAGATGAAGTTCAATGTTGACAAGTGCAAAGTGATGCATGTGGGTAAGAGGAACCCGAATTATAGCTACGTCGTGCAAGGTTCCGCGTTAGGAGTTACGGATCAAGAAAGGGATCTGGGTGTCGTCGTCGATGATACGCTGAAACCTTCTGCTCAGTGTGCTGCTGCGGCTAGGAAAGCGAATAGAATGTTGGGTGTTATTAGGAAGGGTATGGAGTCCAGGTGTGCGGATGTTATAATGCCGTTGTATCGCTCCATGGTGCGACCGCACCTGGAGTATTGTGTTCAGTACTGGTCTCCGTATCTCAAAAAAGATATAGTAGAATTGGAAAAGGTACAGCGAAGGGCGACGAAAATGATAGTGGGGATGGGACGACTTTCCTATGAAGAGAGGCTGAGAAGGCTAGGGCTTTTCAGCTTGGAGAAGAGACGGCTGAGGGGAGATATGATAGAAGTGTATAAAATAATGAGTGGAATGGATCGGGTGGATGTGAAGCGACTGTTCACGCTATCCAAAAATACTAGGACTAGAGGGCATGAGTTGAAGCTACAGTGTGGTAAATTTAAAACGAATCGGAGAAAATTTTTCTTCACCCAACGTGTAATTAGACTCTGGAATTCGTTGCCGGAGAACGTGGTACGGGCGGTTAGCTTGACGGAGTTTAAAAAGGGGTTAGATAGATTCCTAAAGGACAAGTCCATAGACCGCTATTAAATGGACTTGGAAAAATTCCGCATTTTTAGGTATAACTTGTCTGGAATGTTTTTACGTTTGGGGAGCGTGCCAGGTGCCCTTGACCTGGATTGGCCACTGTCGGTGACAGGATGCTGGGCTAGATGGACCTTTGGTCTTTCCCAGTATGGCACTACTTATGTACTTATGTACTTATGAAAAGGTATCTTGCAAAGATACCTCACAAACAGGGAAGATAGGGTTTCTGGATAGTGAGGTTACACAACAGACCGTGGTAGGCCAGGTGCCCTTAAATACAACTAAAGATCAGACAAAAGATGTCAAATCAATAGTGTCAGGTACTAAGCATCATGCAAATAAGAACAACAAACATACTCTGAAATGTCTATATGCAAATGCTAGGAGTCTAAGAAATAAGATGGGAGAGTTGGAATATATTGCACTAAATGAAAAATTGGATATAATAGGCATTACTGAGACCTGGTGGAAGGAGGATAACCAGTGGGACACTGTCATACCGGGGTACAAAGTATATCGTAATGACAGGGTGGACCGGACTGGTGGAGGGGTAGCATTGTATATTAACGAGAGCCTTGACTCAGATAGATTACAAATTCAGCAGGACACAAATCACACCTTTGAATCACTGTGGGTTGAAATTCCATGTATAAAAGGGAAAAAAATGGTGATAGGAGTGTACTACCGTCCGCCTCGCCAGGATGAGCAGGTAGACACAGAAATGATAAAAGAAATCAGAGACGCGAACAAAATGGGCAATGTGATAATAATGGGTGACTTCAATTATCCAAATATAGACTGGGTAAATGTAACATCGGGACACGCTACAGAGATACAATTCCTTGATGAAATCAAGGACAGCTTTATGGAGCAACTGGTGCAGGAGCCGACGAGAGAAGGAAAAATTCTAGACTTGGTCCTTAGTGGAGCGCATGATCTGGTGAGGGACGTTATGGTACTGGGGCCGCTTGATAACAGTGACCATAATATGATCAGTTTTGACATTGACCTTGAAGTAACTGTACACAGAAAGTCAAATACGTTAGCGTTTAACTTTAAAAAAGGAGACTATGATAAAATGAGAAGAACGGTAAAAAAAAAAACTTAGGGGGGCAACTGAGAGAGTAAAAACTGTACAACAGGCATGGACGCTGTTCAAAAATACCATCCTGGAGGCCCAGGCCATACATATTCCGCAAATTAGAAAAGAAAGACGGAAGTCCAAAAGACACACGGCCTGGTTGAAAAGTGAGGTGAAGGAAGCTATTAGGGCTAAAAGAAACGCCTTCAGAAAATGGAAGAAGGGAACCGTCTGAAAATAACAAGAAACAGCATAAGGAGTGTCAAAGCAAATGCAAGGCGCAGATTAAGAAGGCCAAGAGGGAGTATGAAAAAAAGATAGCATTAGAGGCAAAAAAACATAGTAAAAATTTTTTTCGGTATATTAAAAGCAGGAAGCCGGCAAAAGAATCGGTTGGGCCGCTGGATGACCGAGGGGTAAAGGGGGCGATCAAGGAAGACAAAGACGTAGCGGAGAGACTGAATGAATTCTTTGCTTCGGTCTTCACCGAGGAAGATTTGGGTGGGATACCGGTGTCGGAAATGGTATTTCAAGCGGACGAGTCGGAGAAACTTACTGACTTCACGGTAAACCTGGAGGACGTAATGGGGCAGTTCGGCAAACTGAAGAGTAGCAAATCTCCTGGACCGGATGGTATTCATCCTAGAGTACTGATAGAACTGAAAAAACGAGCTTGCGGAGCTACTGCTAGTGATATGCAACTTATCCTTAAAATCGAGCGTGGTACCGGAAGATTGGAGGGTGGCCAATGTAACGCCCATTTTTAAAAAAGGCTCCAGGGGAGATCCGGGAAATTATAGACCGGTGAGTCTGACGTTGGTGCCTGGGAAAATGGTAGAGGCTATTATTAAAAACAAAATTACAGAGCACATCCGAGGACATGGATTACTGAGACCAAGTCAGCATGGCTTTTGTGTGGGGAAATCTTGCCTGACCAATTTACTTCAATTCTTTGAAGGAGTGAACAAACATGTGGACAAAGGGAAGTCGGTTGATATTGTGTATCTGGATTTTCAAAAGGCGTTTGACAAGGTACCTCATGAAAGGCTACAGAGGAAATTGGAGGGTCATGGGATAGGAGGAAATGTCCTATTGTGGATTAAAAACTGGTTGAAGGATAGGAAACAGAGAGTGGGGTTCAATGGGCAGTATTCACAATGGAGAAGGGTAGTTAGTGGGGTTCCTCAGGGGTCCGTGCTAGGACCGCTGCTTTTTAATATATTTATAAATGATTTAGAGATGGGAGTAACTAGCGAGGTAATTAAATTTGCTGATGACACAAAGTTATTCAAAGTCGTTAAATCACGACAGGATTGTGAAAAATTACAAGAGGACCTTACGAGACTGGGAGACTGGGCGGCTAAATGGCAGATGATGTTTAATGTGAGCAAGTGCAAGGTGATGCATGTGGGAAAAAAGAACCCGAATTATAGCTACGTCATGCAAGGTTCCACGTTAGGAGTTACGGACCAAGAAAGGGATCTGGGTGTCGTCGTCGATAACACACTGAAACCTTCTGCTCAGTGTGCTGCTGCGGCTAAGAAAGCGAATAGAATGTTGGGTATTATTAGGAAAGGTATGGAAAACAGGTGTGAGGATGTTATAATGTCGTTGTATCGCTCCATGGTGCGACCGCACCTTGAGTATTGTGTTCAATTCTGGTCGCCGCATCTCAAGAAAGATATAGTAGAATTGGAAAAGGTGCAGCGAAGGGCGACTAAAATGATAGCGGGGATGGGACGACTTCCCTATGAAGAAAGACTAAGGAGGCTAGGGCTATACAGCTTGGAGAAGAGACGGCTGAGGGGAGACATGATAGAGGTATATAAAATAATGAGCGGAGTGGAACAGGTGGATGTGAAGCTTCTGTTCACGCTTTCCAAAAATACTAGGACTAGGGGGCATGCGATGAAACTACAGTGTAGTAAATTTAAAACAAATCGGAGAAACTTTTTCTTCACCCAACGTGTAATTAAACTCTGGAATTCGTTGCCGGAGAAAGTGGTGAAGACGGTTAGCTTAGCAGAGTTTAAAAAGGGGTTGGACGGTTTCTTAAAGGACAAGTCCATAAACCGCTACTAAACGGACTTGGAAAAATCCAAAATTCCAGGAATAACATGTATAGAATGTTTGTACATTTGGGAAGCTTGCCAGGTGCCCTTGGCTTGGATTGGCCGCTGTCGTGGACAGGATGCTGGGCTCGATGGACCCTTGGTCTTTTCCCAGTATGGCATTACTTATGTACTTATGATGCAGTGGGTTTTGGAGGGGGTTTGGAGGGCTCCCATTTACCAGCACAAGTGTAACAGGTAGGGGGAGATGTACCTGGGTCCACCTGCCTGAAGTGCACTGCACCCACTAAAAACTGCTCCAGGGACCTGCATACTTCTGTCATGGAGCTGGGTATGACATTTCAGGCTGGCATAGAGGCTGGCAAAAAATGTTTTTAAAGTTCATTTTTTTTGGTGGGAGGGGTTTAGTGACCAGTGGGGGAGTCAGGGGAGGTCATCCCCGATTCCCTCCGGTGGTCATCTGGGCAGTTTAGGCACTTTTTTGGGACTTGGACCTAAAAAAAAGTGTCCAAAAAAGCAGATCAAATTCTCGCTAGGGCCGCCCTTCTTTTTTCCATTATCAGCCGAGGGCGCCCATCTCGTAAGCACACCTCAGCAGGCCCCTGTCCCGCCTTCGCTACCCTTCCGACACGCCCCCGGGCATTTTGTTCGTCCCTGCGATGGACTGCAGTTGGGGGCGCCCAAAATTGGCTTTCGACTATACCGATTTGGGCGCCCGCGAGAGAAGGGCGGCTATCTCCCGATTTGGGTCGGAAGATGGACGTCTTTCTCTTTCAAAAATAAGCTGGTTAGTAAGTTTCACCATCTTTGGTATGATAATCCAACAATATAAATTATCTACTATTAAAAGAAAAAAGTCTGTTTTGATTAAAGAACTCTTTCTATGTCTAACGTTTAGCCTGTCTTTGCCAAGAGCAGGAGAAATCCTGTTAGTAGGAGCTAAGCTGGTACTAGAGGCGACATTAGGGTCGGTCCTTGAGACAGCCCGCATGGGTGAAACATGGTTATGTCGGACGTCGTGTCCCCCATCTGACATTACATCATTTATATTTAAGATCAGTATGTCTTAAAATATATATATGAAAAGTCAAAGGTTAAGGTTACAAGTTAGAAAAAAAAATCTCTTTGAGAACCGATGAGGTGGGTGCAATTAAATCTTGCAACAGTGTGAACTCGCTGGCAAGTTGCACCTCTGAGGTTTTGAAGTTTCATCTTAAGAATTTGGTTAGCGGTGGGAGTGCATTTCGTTGCTGCATTGTGAAATCCCAGTGCAAAATGTATGCGTGATAAACTGGATATTTAGATGTTGACACTTAAGTGCATGCTCCCACCACATGTAGCTGGTGCGTACACATCTATTTTAGAAAAGACTTTACGTCATCAGATCGTGTTCTAATATACTAGTGAAAATTAACATGCTTAACCTGAATGCCTCAATTCTTATTTGTAAGTTCTTCCTAAAATCTGCCTTCAAATTTATAGTACTCAACACCTGTGGTGCTCTATGGTGACATACATTCTTCACATAATTCACAATAGACAATCACTGTGACTGTACATTGAGTCAGACTGACCCAGATGCATTGAATGGCACAAAACAATCATGCCTTTGCAAAATAATTAATTACAAAGAGAAAAAAAATTATTTGAATTTGTAAATGTACACAAAACTACAGGCAGGCAAATAGAGTAGCCTAGCTGTAGAGTATACATCAGAGCTTTGCCTGAGAGCAGGGTACTCTCTCTGGCCCCCGCAACAACAAGAAAAAGGAAGAAGCAAAATTTTACTAAGGTACAATAGGAGTGTCAGCACACACCACAAAGGACAGAAAAGCATATGGCAACCACAGAAAACTATTGGAACAAATGATAAAGACCATTCTATAAGCTGGCACCTAAACTTAGGCCCCAATGGTGCACCTAATATATAGAGTAGTAGTGCATATGCACATGATTGGTTCCAATAATTGGCAGTTATGCATGTAACTGTTAGACACTATTCTATAAAGAGCAAGCTTAAATCCTGTAGTGTACAGCTGTCACAGGATATACAGCTGGACAGAGTATGGGTGTGACAAGCAAACGCACAACTTATAGAATACTATCAAAAATTAGTATGTTGCTCAACATAACTTGTTTTCCGACCATGAAACTTAGCAAGCTCCTACAATCCATGGAGTTTGAAGATAGCAAAGGGTACTTTCCTCACTTTTTTTAACACCATGGAAAATCAAAGCTATTCACTGTATCAGGAAGAGCATTTCTGATACAGTGAGAACAGAGATAAGATGTTTGATTTACAACAAGAACTGGCCTTCTACTGCAGACAGGATGTGCACGTTTTACAACAGGCTTGTGTCCTGGTGCAGAGAAGAAATTATAAAAGTGACCAGAGAATGCTGTAGAAGTAGAAGAAATACTGGGGGGGGGGGGGGGGGGGGGTGAGGTTGTAACCCTAAAGAATTCTATAGACTTGTTTCAGTACATCACACTCGCATCTTTGTGTATGGCTATGATCAGGTTCATGTGTTTAAAATTGAGAACCATATCTCTGCCGTACGCCAACAATTATCATTGGCAGACCGAGATATTCAACTGCCAGTATCCGGTGGTTGATATAGATCGAGGACAAGGAACATGTACATATCAGGCATGCTATAAAGGACGTTGAAATGCAGGTGGGTGACTACTTTCTCAACGGTATGCCCTCTTTAATGGCGAGTGCACAGCCTTTGAATTTAATGGGTACTTCTACCATGGCTGTTGTGCTTGTAAATTCTAAATAATTCCAATTAATATTAATAATTGCTTGTTAAGTGGCAATAATCAACTCTGATTGGCTTGTTAAGTAATTAAATTGAATGTGCAAATCCAGAATAAGACCAGGCACAATCCTCCGCACTTGTTTGACATGTCTGGGCTGTCAAAAGCCTGGACTTGTCAAACACAGGGGCTAGAGGTCCGTGGGACCCCCAGATTCCTCTGCAACTACAAGGCCTGGTGGCCTAGTGCCTCCCGAAACCCCACACCCTCACCCTAAGTCAGCGAGATGTGGGCTGGAGGTTTCGGGCCACTGGGCCACCAGGGCTTTTTTTTTGGGTGGGGGGGTGAAATTGTGTCGGGGGGGCTGGAGGTCCACTAGACCTCCCTCCAAGCCCCTGTGTCGCCGGCTTAGAGTGGAGGCTTGGGGCTCCTGCAGGGGAGAATGGAATGGGGGGCCTGCTAGCATGCGAATGAATGCTGGACAGGGCTCTCCATTCCTCCCCAATGTTCCACAAACCCTAATGTCAGCTCCGAGCTGATGTAGAATTTGCCATGTTCAGGGTGCCAGTGTTTGGCATGCTGCACGCTGATCATTGGGGAGGAATATGTTTAGCATTCATTTGCATGCTACTTGCGCTAAGAGACCTGTTTAGCATGCGTTTGCATGCTTCTTGTGGTAAGAGCCCATGAGTGCGTTGCTTCATGTACTCGGGGACTCTGATCATGGAGCAGTAGCAAATGTGGGTGCTAGTGTGGTGCTAATAGCCTTTAGCCTGCACCTGCTCATCGGTCCATAAGATAGGGGTTCCCAGATAACCAATGGATGCAAGAACCAGGAATCCAAAAACTTCTATAACATATATTTCTGAATTCTATATAACACGCCTAGCAATTCGTGCTCAAATCCAGGAATATTCTATAACAACGCGAATAACTTAATTGGCTTAACCAGCCAATCAGCATATTTAACAGCACTTAAGCAATAATGAGCACTAATTGACAATAGTTAGAATTTACATGCATAACTCGCTAAGCGGATTCAGAAGTACATAAGTAATGCCATACTGGGAAAAGACCAAAGGTCCATCGAGCTCAGCATCCTGTCCCTGACAGCGGCCAATCCAGGTCAAGCGCACCTGGCAAGCTACCCAAATGTACAGACATTTTATACAAGTTATTCCCGAAATTGTGGATTTTTCCCAAGTCCATTTAGTAGCAGTCTATGGACTTATCCTTTAGGAAACCGTCCAACCCCTTTTTAAACTCTGCCAAGCTAACCGCCTTCACTATGTTCTCTGGCAACGAAATCCAGAGTTTAATTATGCGTTGGGTGAAGAAACATTTTCTCCTATTTGTTTTAAATTTACTACACTGTAGTTTCATCGCATGCCCCCTAGTCCTAGTAGTTTTGGAAAGCGTGAACAGACGCTTCACATCCACCTGTTCCACTCCACTCATTATTTTATAGACCTCTATCATGTCTCCCCTCAGCCGTCTCTTCTCCAAGCTGAAAAGCCCTAGCCTCCTTAGCCTTTCCTCATAGGGAAGTCGTCCCATCCCCGCTATCATTTTTGTCACCCTTTGCTGCACCTTTTCCATTTCTACTATGTCTTTCTTGAGATGCAGCAACCAGAATTGAACACAATACTCAAGGTGCGATTGCACCATGGAGCGATACAATGGCATTATAACATCCTCACATCTGTTCTCCATACCTTTCCTAATAATACCCAACATTCTATTCGTTTTCCTAGCCGCAGCAGCACACTGAGCAGAAGGTTTCAGTGTATTATCAACGACGACACCCAGATCCCTTTCTTGGTTCGGGTTCTTTTTTCCCACATGCATCACCGTGCACTTGTTCACATTAAACGCCATCTGCCGTTTAGCTGCCCAGTCTCGTAAGGTCCTTTTGTAATTTTTCACAATCCTCTTGCGAGTTAATGACTTTGAATAACTTTGTGTCATCAGCTAATTTAATTACCTCGCTGGTTACTCCCATCTCTAAATCATTTATAAATATATTAAAAAGCAGCGGTCCTAGCACTGACACCTAAGGAACCCCACTAACTACCCTTCTCCATTGTGAATACTGCCCATTTAACCCCACTCTCTGTTTCCTATCCTTCAACCAGTTTTTAATCCACAATAGGACATTTCCTCCTATCCCATGACCCTCCAATTTCCTCTGTAGCCTTTAATGACGTACCTTATCAAATGCCTTTTGTAAATCCAGATACACAATATCAACCAGCTCCCCTTTGTCCACATGTTTGTTTACTCCTTCAAAGAATTGAAGTAAATTGGTCAGGCAAGATTTCCCCACACTAAAGCCATGCTGACTTGGTCTCAGTAATCCTTGTCATTGGTTGTGCTCTGTAATTTTGTTTTTAATAATAGCCTCTACCATTTTCCACGGCACCGACATCAGACTCACCAGTCTATAATTTCCCGGATCTCCCCTAAATTCTAAAGCATGCAGTTCAAAAGGGGCACGGCTATGGGCAGGGAAATAGGCATTCTAAAATTTACGTGCATTGTTATAGAATATGGCCCAGTGTGTATAAATCTATGCACAGGGATTTATGCCACATTTTGATTGTTGTAAATGGAGGTGTGTAGTTTTAAGCACTGGGATATCAACTAAGTATATTCTATATATATATTGTGCCTAAATCTAGGTATCACTTATAGACTACGCTTAGGCAGAAAAGTTTACCACATGGATTTTTTAGGTGCCATATAAAGAATATGTACCATAATAGTTTATTCTCCAATGTTAAACTACAGGATGCGTTGACATTTCTCGACCTGGGCTGTGTTTTGGCTACAGACCTTTCTCAGGGGTCCTTGCTAATAGACAAGTGAGAAACAAGGATTGCGAGATGCATTGACATTTCTTGACCCGGGCTGTGTTTCAGCTACAGGCCTTCCTCAGAGGTCCTTGCTATTAGACAAGTGAGATAAACAAGGATTGCACATGTGAAATAGAAAGAAATGCAATATACAATAAAAATGTGTGTGTATCCAGTTTATAATCGAAAGTGATCGCCGGCCATCTTCCGACACAAATTGGGAGATGGCCAGCGATTTTTTAAAAGCGGCGAAATCGGTATAATCGAGAGCGGCATTTTTCACTGCATCGCCGCTTTCCCGTCACTTCGCCGGCGAAAGTTCAAGGGGGCATGTCGGTAGATTAGCGAAGGCGGGACATGGGCGGGCATGGGCGTGGCTACCAGATGGTCGGCTTTCGCCGATAATGGGAAAAAAAAAGCGGGGTTAAGCAGTATTTCGCCGGCTTTACTTGTTCCTTTTATTTTCACGACCAAGCCTCAAAAAGGTTCCCCAACTGACCAGATGACCACTGGAGGGAATGGGGGATGATCTCCCCATACTCCCCCAGTGGTCACCAATCCCCTTCCAAACTAAAAAAATAAAACTAAAAACCTTTTTTGCCAGCCTGTATGCCAGCCTCAAATGCCATACCCATCTCCATGACAGCAGAATGTGTTGTATCCTCCGACAGCCTTTCCCTGGTTGCGATGTGGGTCTCGGGTGAGTGTGACACCTTTTCTGTTAGGTGCCCTGCAGAGTCACATTAGCAATGCATTGTGGTGGGTGTAGGGTACTGGGCTCTACTCCCATGGTGCTTTCCCCCCCCTGCTAACTGGGTCAGAGTGTGCCCTGTTTTGTTTCCTGTTGTAGTCCATGCGGTAGTGGCCATTTTTGTAAGCCAGTTTTAGTTCCCTTTCTTGTGTTACCCACGTTAGAGAACGTAGTTCTTACTTTGCATGGTGCTGAAAGAGGGCATTGTACACCATTGTGCCAGCTCTGACCTATTGCTAATCTTAGTACCAGGGGACTCTTTGCCAGTGGGGCACAACCTCTGATCTGCAGTTAACTGTGAGTAAACGTGCTTATTTCAAGAAAGGACTTTTTCAGAGAGATTAGTCTTCAGGTGTGATCTGGTGTGCCAAAGTTATATAGCAACAATACGTCCTAGAGGCTGTATGCAGGTCCCTGGAACAATTTTAGTGGGTGCAGTACATTTGTGGGTAGTGGGTTTGGGGGGCTCAGCTCCCAAAGTAAGGGAGCTATGCACATGGGAGCTTTTCTGAAGTCCAGCGCAGTGACCCCTAGGGTGGCTGGTTGGTGTCCTGGCATGTCAGGGAGGCCAGTGCACTAAAAATGCTGGCTCCTCCCACGGCCAAATGCCTTGAATTTGGCCAGGGTTTGAGATGGCCGACATAACTTTCCATTATCGCTGAAAAACAAACCCGGCCATCTCAAACCCGGCAAACTCCACGGCATTTGGCCGGGCTAAACCGTATTATCGAAAAAAAGAGATGGCCGGCCATCTTTTTCGATAATACGGTTCCGACCAGCTGTAGCGCCGCCGCCGCCAACATAGATCGCTGGCGACGTTCGATTATGCCCCTCTAAATGTATTAAAAGAAAAATACCAAATAAAATGTGTATCATGAAAAATGGTGAAAGTGAATAAAGAGTGGAAAAACAGTTGTGTTATTATGTGAATTGCCAAGGAAGAGAGATGATCCCCAAAAAGGCTCTTAAAATATGAGTCTAGAAAGAATTACAAAGCCATTTCTAAAGTTCTGGGACTCTACCACATTGACAGTTTGTACACAGTGAGAGCCATTCTCTCCAAATGGTGAAGACTTGGAATAGTAGTGAATCTTCCTAGGAATGGCCGATCTGCCAAAATTACTTCAAGGATGCAGCAACACCTCATCCGAGAAGTCACAAAACTTCCCAGAAGAGCAAACATTTAAAGAGGTTCATACCTCACTAGCTTCATCTAAAGTTAGTGCTCATGATTCCACAATAAGAAAGGGATTGAGCAAAAATGGAATTCATGGGAGAGTAGCAAGGTCGAAACTGCTACTATTCAAAAGTAACATCAATGCGCATCTCATTTGTAAAAGCACACCTGAACGATCCTCAAGCCTTTTGGGATAATTTTCTATGAACAAATGAGTCAAAACTGGAACTCTTTGGACAACACAGGCCCCATTATGTCTGGTATAAAGCAAATACATCATTCCACAGTAAGAACATCATACCAACAATGTAAATCTAAAAAACACTCATACCACAAATACCTTGTAAGTTCTATGCGGTTTACATATAAAAAAGCCAGGTATACCTGGGAAGATACATTAAGGACACCTATCAAAACATTAAAGTAAACTAATCCATCCTATTCCTTAATACAAAAACTTCTCTAGATTGAGGCTATTAAGATATCTAACAACAGAAAGAGGATCATTCCACAATTTAATACCTGCAAAAGAAAAAGAAGACTGAAAGATCTTCTTATATCTAATATACTGAGAAGAAGTTAAATGTAAAACTAGGGTGTTGCTTAGCCACATGACATTATCAGAATTAGGGAAAGCAGTCAAAGAAAGCATATATTACGGTGCCAAGCAATGCGGTATTTTAAAAATAATCATACAGACTTTAAAATAGACTCTGCTTAAACCGGCAGCCAGTGTACTTTGGCCAATAATGGGGTCACTGTATTGAACTTACCCACCAAATCAACCTCTATAATTACTATATTTTGTAATGTTTGCAACCTTTTAAAAAGTGTTTGAGTACAACCCCAAAAAGAATGTTACAGTAATCAAGTTGACAAAATCATAGCTTGAATAATCCGTCTAAACTGCACAGGAGCAAAACGGTGTCTGAATCTTCTCAGTCTTCTCAAACAAATGAAGACCTTTTAGTTACAAAGCCACATAGTTCTCAAAAGAGAGCTTAACATCCAAAATCATTCCTAGTATATCTCTGATTCAATTGGAAAACAAGAAAAAAGCAGTCTGTTGAGTCTCTTGTCTCTTTGGATTTGTTTGGCAGTGCCCTGTTGATCACACTACTCCCTTGCCTATTCAAATGAGATAATCACAGAAGCAGTAACCAGCTCGTCTGCATTTGGTTCGCTTTGGGAATCCCTCTGTATTTCCAAGTCGGAAATTTTTACTGATTTGGAAATACAGACGGACTCTTAACGGGGAGCTTTGTGCTTCTGGGTCTGAATCAGCAAAATTTGCCAACCTCTAATCAGCCAGTATCTCATCTCTGATACTAGTGCTCCCAAAGCTGTTTCTATGTTAAAACCTTATTAAAGTCTTGCGAGGCTGCCACTTGAAGTCTTGGAAGTCATTTTGAAGAAGTGGCAGCAGCGGGCAGATCAGCGGCAATAGGCAGGAAAGAGTGTGATTTTTTTCCTGCCCTGAATAGGCCACTAGAACCACCAGGGTGTGTTAAGATACGTTTGGGGAGGGCATCCTGAGGCCTGGGGCCTGCCCAGAAACCCAGACAAATGGGCAGGCTGGAAAAAAACACCCAGACCCCCCAACAATCCCCTGAAAAGGAGGACATGTCCAGGGAAACCCAGATGTATGGTATCCCTATGGTAGGTGGAGGGCGGGGGCTGTAAAAAAGGTGAAGTGTGGGTGAAGGGAGGGGGACTGAGAGGGGGGATGGAAAAAGATTGGTGAGGGGGACATACAGTATCCAGCACATGGAGAGGAGAGGGGGACATGCTGCTCGTGGATGGGAGGGAAAGGGAAGTGGGACATGCTGCTCAAGGATGTTTGCCTTTTTTTTGGAAATGTACATTTTTTTCTAATTTTGTATTTTGCAAAGTACGGAAGAAAATGCATTTTTGTTACTTTTACCAGTATTTTTACTGCGTATAGAATCTGACTTTCTTTTTTTAGGGGGGGGGGGTGGTGTCAAGAAGATGACTCTTTTCTAATTTTGTACCAGTATTTTACTGCTTATAGAATTTGACTTTCTTGGGGGGGGGGGGGGGGGGGTCATGATGATGACTGCATGGTGGGGGGTGGTACAGGGGCAGGGTGGCATTTTATTTTTTGCGGTAACCCTAGGCTTTTATCACATTCCCTGTCCTATCTCTGAATGACTGAAGGGGAAGTGCACATCATGGAGCAGAATGGCTGTTTCTTGCTGTATCTGCTCCAGGCTCCTCCTCCTCTCATTCCCTATGTGTTGCCAGAGAGGGAAAGGGCTAGAGCAGAAAGCAGAGGGCCATTCTTTGGGGCACTGTCCAACAAAGATGGGCAAAAGTTTCCATCTTATGTCTCATCATGTCTCTGGTTGTCATCAGCAAGGTACCCTTGTTGAGAAGCACCATTGTATAGCATATATAGACACATGTATACCATCTTTGGAGCAGGTGTAAGTGCATGTGTCAACATTTTGTATAGTATTGGGGGGTTGCTTGTTTAATAAAGAAATCTAGACATGTATGTTGCATTAAAAATAGATTAAAATATTGTAGATTCCTTTTTGGACTTCTTACATAGGTATCTTGTTATAAAATCAAGGTTTAAACAAGTAAAGAATATTAATTTCTTTCATAGCTGGAAAAGACCTATAGTAAGAAAAAAATCTTTTGTGTATGCATCCTCTAAGAAGTGATAAGAGTATTTATGTGCTCATTTAATTTTTTTGTATTCAAATTTTCCATTGATACTCTGAACTCTTTAAAGAGAATGGATTACCCCAACTAATCAGTCAATTGTACTTGATTTGATGTGTTCAAAATCCAAGGAGAACAGGGTCCAAACAGTATGAAGTAGGTTTAACCTTCTGTAACAGTTTTAGCTATGCTTGTTTCAGGTAATACTTAGAGTATATTACAGACAGATGTAACTGGTAAATATGTCTGAAAATAATCTTCCCACTTTACAGCAGATAAGTTTTATCTTATAAGAGGGGGGAAAAAAACCACAGTGAAAGACATGGCATCTAACCCCTGGCTTGGAATTTCTCTTATCTGATCTGGTCTTTGAAACAAAGATTTAGCAGTATAGAACAATTCTCTTGAATTGTTTTGACCATTTACAATTTGAGAGAAGAAACAAATGTTCTATGCCAGGTCAGTAACCTCCTTATATACCATCATAATTTCTAAATATAGCAGCTTATTAACTAACTCTCTACTTTTACACTACTGACTGGCATTCTAGTGTAGTACCTGACCTTTCCAAGGAGTGAATTTCTTCATTGAACCAGAGCTGGCTGGTGACTGTTCTCTGAATACTTTTTTTAATGGGGCCACAACATCTGTTATGCAGACTGTCATAACAATGTTCAAGTAGTATAGGGACTGGCGCTGTAGACAAATATGTCTGGTGGAACAGAATAGCCTTCCTAAATTTATCCAGGTCAGTTTTTCCTTTCCTATAATTTACTTCTTTATTTTTTTTCTTTAAGAAAACTTCCACAAGGCCTTATCAAAAATAAATAAAAGCAGAAAGTGACCTGACCAAGATGCCATGAAGACCATAGGTTTATTTCCTGATACTGCCTGAGCTCACTATCTGACAGAAAGATGTGTGCCCAGTGTTTTGAGTGGTTCTACAACTATCTGCAGCAGACCTAAAATAGGTAGGCTGATAGGTATAGTTAATTAGTATATACAATTTTTTTTTAAGTTTATGTAAATAAATAGAGGAATTCAAAGACTTAATCACCATAAGGTATAATAGAATAGAATAATTTTGCCCATTAGCAACAATTTGTGCACCACTCACTATAACTTCCAGCATATAGACACTTTAAAAGGGCTAGCTATGTTAGTCTGTTTTAACAAAAATGACAGAGGCAGGTAGAACTTTATAGACTAACCAATTTATTGAGGCATGAGCTTTTGGGGACCAGAATCTGCTTTGTCAGATGCATGAAATAAGTTCAGGAAGAGGATAAATATATATAAAGATTCAATGGAGGAGGAGGAAGTGAGATACAGAGGGCTAGATGCACTAAGCTTTCCGAGCCAGCAACGTGGGTTTTAAACTAGTTTTAGCCAGTTTAACGTGCAAGTAGTAAACAGGGACATGCACAAAAGGGCATTTTCCGATCACGGTAGCAGCTAATGAAAACAGAATGCAAATGATCCAAAGGCTATTATAATGAGCTGCATTGCCATTGCAAGGCAATTATAATGAGATGCACTACCGTTTTCCGATCCCCTTACCATGGAAAACCTAACGGGAGGTCTGCACCTCTCGTTGGGGCTGCTGTGAGGAATCGGAAGGGAAAAAAAAAAGTGCTCGTTAGGGACGTCCTTCTAAAGTGCCTAACATGGACGTTCTTCACTCAAAAAACCAAAAAAGGAAGACCCTGACGAGCACTTGGATGTTTGCAGCTTTAAGTGCTGCTGCTCTTCCCTTGTGTAACATTTCCATTGTTTACTGCTTTGCATGTTAAAGGCAGGCTTACATCAGGCAATTAGGAAGGACTCTCAACAACAAAAAAAGAACATCCTTGTTTTTCTTACCTGCCTAAACTGACCACAACCATAGTTCTCTCAGCAGTCCCCTCCAAGGTTGTTTTCAGCTTGCGCCCCCCCCCCCCCCCCCCCCCAGGATCGGGACTTGCGAGGACGTCCAAATCAAAACTTTTTGGACGTCCCTCCCTCCAGGTCTCTCTCAGCCAATCACAGCGCGTTTAGCTGTCACTGGTGTCAGCCTAATTGCCTGATGTAAGCCTGCCTTTAACATGCAAAGCAGTAAACAATGGAAATGTTACACAAGGGAAGAGCAGCAGCAGCACTTAAAGCTGCAAATGTCCAAGTGCTCGTCAGGGACCTCCTTTTTTGGTTTTGTGAGTGAAGGACGTCCCTGACTAGCACTTTTTTCCCTTCCGTCCAAGAAGGACGCACATCACAAAAGCTGCAGGAAGACGCCCAGCTCGTGTTAGGCACTTGACTGTCCCTGACGAGCACTTGGATGTTTTTTTTTTGTTGAGAGTCCTTCCTGGTTGCCTGATCTAAGCCTGCCTTTAACATGCAAAGCAGTAAACAATGGAAAATGTTACACAAGGGAAGAGCAGCAGCACTTAAATTAACTTTCTTCTGAGGTTTCAGGCTGCTGACAAAGTTTCCTGCTCATCAGGGACGTCCTTTTTTTTTTTTTTTGAGTGAAGGACGTCCATAAAGGACGTCCTTGGCATGCGCAGAGCAGCCAGCATAACGCTTGGCTGCTCTGCGCATGCTCGACTGGCCGACTGGCTTCCAAGGGAATAGAGAATGCAAGTGAGCTACAATGAGGAGCTCATTTGCATTCCGTTTCATTGATGCATGGCCGTTCCCTATGGATTCGCTATGTAATCGGTAAGGGAAGGGATCTTCCGAGGACCTTAGTGCATCTGGCCCAGAGTAAGGTATAGGGCAGGGTATGGCAAGGGAGGGATAATAGCAGCATTGTTGATTAATTGACAACTGGATGATCTCAGAATAATTAAGTCCATTCACACCTATAGTGAGCCATGAATCTATTGTCCCTATTCAGGCCTAGGGTGATAAATTCTAATTCAGCAGTTTCATACTGGGTTTTCCCTTTGAAGTTCTTATATAGATGTACAGTGGGGGAAATAAGTATTTGATCCCTTGCTGATTTTGTAAGTTTGCCCACTGACAAAGACATGAGCAGCCCATAATTGAAGGGTAGGTTATTGGTAACAGTGAGAGATAGCACATCACAAATTAAATCCGGAAAATCACATTGTGGAAAGTATATGAATTTATTTGCATTCTGCAGAGGGAAATAAGTATTTAATCCCTCTGGCAAACAAGACCTAATACTTGGTGGCAAAACCCTTGTTGGCAAGCACAGCGGTCAGACGTCTTCTGTAGTTGATGATGAGGTTTGCACACATGTCAGGAGGAATTTTGGTCCACTCCTCTTTGCAGATCATCTCTAAATCATTAAGAGTTCTGGGCTGTCGCTTGGCAACTCGCAGCTTCAGCTCCCTCCATAAGTTTTCAATGGGATTAAGGTCTGGTGACTGGCTAGGCCACTCCATGACCCTAATGTGCTTCTTCCTGAGCCACTCCTTTGTTGCCTTGGCTGTATGTTATGGGTCATTGTCGTGCTGGAAGACCCAGCCACGACCCATTTTTAAGGCCCTGGCGGAGGGAAGGAGGTTGTCACTCAGAATTGTACGGTACATGGCCCCATCCATTCTCCCATTGATGCGGTGAAGTAGTCCTGTGCCCTTAGCAGAGAAACACCCCCAAAACATAACATTTCCACCTCCATGCTTGACAGTGGGGACGGTGTTCTTTGGGTCATAGGCAGCATTTCTCTTCCTCCAAACACGGCGAGTTGAGTTCATGCCAAAGAGCTCAATTTTTGTCTCATCTGACCACAGCACCTTCTCCCAATCACTCTCGGCATCATCCAGGTGTTCACTGGCAAACTTCAGACGGGCCGTCACATGTGCCTTCCGGAGCAGGGGGACCTTGCGGGCACTGCAGGATTGCAATCCGTTATGTCGTAATGTGTTACCAATGGTTTTCGTGGTGACAGTGGTCCCAGCTGCCTTGAGATCATTGACAAGTTCCCCCCTTGTAGTTGTAGGCTGATTTCTAACCTTCCTCATGATCAAGGATACCCCACGAGGTGAGATTTTGCGTGGAGCCCCAGATCTTTGTCGATTGACAGTCATTTTGTACTTCTTCCATTTTCTTACTATGGCACCAACAGTTGTCTCCTTCTCGCCCAGCGTCTTACTGATGGTTTTGTAGCCCATTCCAGCCTTGTGCAGGTGTATGATCTTGTCCCTGACATCCTTAGACAGCTCCTTGCTCTTGGCCATTTTGTAGAGGTTAGAGTCTGACTGATTCACTGAGTCTGTGGACAGGTGTCTTTCATACAGGTGACCATTGCCGACAGCTGTCTGTCATGCAAGTAACGAGTTGATTTGGAGCATCTACCTGGTCTGTAGGGGCCAGATCTCTTACTGGTTGGTAGGGGATCAAATACTTATTTCCCTCTGCAGAATGCAAATAAATTCATATACTTTCCACAATGTGATTTTCCGGATTTAATTTGTGATGTGCTATCTCTCACTGTTACCAATAACCTACCCTTCAATTATGGGCTGCTCATGTCTTTGTCAGTGGGCAAACTTACAAAATCAGCAAGGGATCAAATACTTATTTCCCCCACTGTATGGCAATTTAAGATCAGATAGTGTCCTGGAAAGTTGAAATGTTATCCTATTAGTCTTTGAGTGTTGCCATTTCTTCTGTCAGATTTTTGTCCATTTATTCTTAGGGATATACCGTACCTGTTTGTCCTAAGTAGAGGCCAGCTGAATTTTGGTTTTGGTTTCAGATTTGGCACCACAACTGGCCTGAAAACCAGGTTTGAGTTTTGGCCAAAAATGCCAGTGTATGTTTGGCTGAAACTCCTCTCCCTCTCCTCTGCCCCCTCCCCCAGCAATCACTCTCAGCCCCTCTTCCTTCCTGACCACACATAGGTCCTCCCTGGGTCTACATGAAGATGCCTCTTCAGGGGCAGGAGCAAACCCCACTCGTTCCTGCTCGGTACCACTGCTCTGTAGAAATGGTTGCTGAGACTTCCCACTACAGATTTACGAGGCTGCTGCAGGAGGTCCCAGCAGCCATTTTGAGACTGGAACCAGCATGGGTAGGAAAGCTAGTTCCAATCTCAACATGGCTGCCGGGACCTCCCGTGGCAGTCTCAACAGCCATTTCTACTGGAACTGTCTGTGCGCAGGAGCGATTAGGGAGACTTCTGTGCCCACTATATACCAATGATGAGGTAGGCCTAGGAGGATGTTATTGTGAAGGGCTGCTGCTGGGATGGGAGCTTGGAAGGGGGGCTGCCACCAGGAGTGGCCTCAGGATGGGGACTTTCTTTGGTAGGCAGCAGGGCAGTGGGGGCTATTGACCATACTACTAACAATGTTGGCTCCTCCTACATCTCAATGTCTTGATTTTGTGCATTTTTTACATGGACATTTTTTTTTCTGTTGAAAATGAACCAAAAAGATAAACATACAGAACACAAAACATGTAGCAAGTGGCCATTAAAAAAAAAAGACATTTTGCCATTTAAAAAATGGCTATATTTGCTATTTGAATTCTGGATGTTTTGAGCAAAACATCCAAAGTTGATCTTAGACGTCATATCGAAAATGCCCCTTCAAGTATTTTATCATGATTTGACTTACTATTTAAGAAATGCTGTGAAGTGGTACCTACATAAGTACATAAGTATTGCCATGCTGGGAAAGACCAAAGGTGTCCCGTTCCCCGGTCCTACCTGTGCTCCAGGTGGAGGGAGCGCTGTTCCGCGACCCCCGCGACGCCCGGGGTGGCGAGAGGGGACCTCCGGGAAGACCGACGCGGTCGCGGGGACCGGCGACCCGCTTGAGTGAGCGCCGGCCTCGGAGAGCGGGGCGTTGCGCCAACGAAGATGGCGGCGCCAGCATCGACGCCTCCAAGGGCGGACCAGCGCACAGGCTCCGCCCATCTCACGCGGGATTGGTGCGCCGGTCCGGAGGCCCCGCCTGGAGAGCGGGCCGACCAATCCCGAGGCCCATTGCCTCCTGGGGTCGGGTTGGTTGGTTCCTCTCCCGGGGAGGGGGCGGGACGGCGCGATATTTAAACCTGGAGACAGGGGAACTCACTGCTTCCGGTTCGTTGGTTACTGAAGCCGTCACAGTGGTTCCCTGTGCTAACTTGCTAGCTGTCCTGCTAGCTCTCCTCCAGAGACTGTGACTTTTTGCTAGCCGTCCTGCTAGCCCCTCCTTCAGAGATTGTGCCTTCGGCTAGCCGTCCTGCTAGCCCTCCTCCAGAGACTGTGACTTTTGCTAGCTGTCCTGCTAGCCCTCCTGCGGAGATTGTGCTTTTGGCTAGCCGTCCTGCTAGCCCCTCCTTCAGAGATTGTGCCTTCGGCTAGCCGTCCTGCTAGCCCTCCTCCAGAGACTGTGACTTTTTGCTAGCCGTCCTGCTAGCCCCTCCTTCAGAGATTGTGCCTTCGGCTAGCCGTCCTGCTAGTCCTCCTCCAGAGACTGTGACTTTTGCTAGCTGTCCTGCTAGCCCTCCTGCGGAGATTGTGCTTTTGGCTAGCCGTCCTGCTAGCCCCTCCTTCAGAGATTGTGCCTTCGGCTAGCCGTCCTGCTAGCCCTCCTCCAGAGACTGTGACTTTTTGCTAGCCGTCCTGCTAGCCCCTCCTTCAGAGACTGTACTTTTGGCGAGCCGTCCTGCTAGCCTCTCCTTCAGAGATTGTGTCTTTGGCTAGCCGTCCTGCTAGCCCTTTTCCAAAGACTGTGCTACTTGCTGGCCGCCCTTGCCAGCTATTCTCCAGAGACAGTGTCTTTCCCTCTCGGAGTGCTAGCCGCCCTTGCTAGTCCTCCCTTAAAAAGACTGCGTTACTGACTACCAGCCAGGTCAGCCGTCACCCCGCGGTTCCAGCAGTCCTGCTGGCCGCCTGCAGCTGAGGGCTTAACCCTCGGTGAACGGCGGTCGCCGCGGGTGAAGATTCGGGGTGCTCGGCTGTCCTCTGGGGCCTTGCGGGGCCTTAGGGAACCTAAGGGCTCACCAATAGAAACAGGACAGGAACCGGAAGCCATGAGCTCGCCGACGCAGCCTGATCTACGGGACCTGGCCAAGGTACTTCAGCAGCAGCAGGAGCAGCTGAACGCCCTGTCCGGGGCTCTCCAGAACGTATGCTCTCAACTTTCAACGCTTCAGGTACAGAACCAGGCCGCTGCGGTCCAGGGGGCCGCAGCAGCTCCCCGTTTGGGAGGGTTCCGCACGGGACCTCGGTTCCCTGAACCTGCACGATATGATGGGGCCCCCGGAGGTTGTCGGGGGTTCCTCAACCAGTGCAACCTGGCCTTCCGGATGCAACCAGAGGCATTTGCTTCGGACCAAAGTAAAGTGGGCTACATTATGGGCCTCTGTGAAGGGAAAGCCCAGGCCTGGGTGGCCCCACTAAACGAACAACAGGACCCCATCTTGGATGACTACAGTGAATTTCAGCGCCGGTTCCGGATGGTGTTCGACCTTCCTGGCAGACCATCTTCCGTGGCGTCGGAACTGCTGCGGATCCATCAGGGTGAAGGGACGGTGGCCGATTATGCCATTCGCTTTCGGACCTTAGCCACGGAGCTGCGTTGGAATCCTTGATGGCCATTTTTATGGAAGGGTTACAAGAATGGATCAAGGACGAATTGGCAGGACGAGAGGTCCCAGGACAATTGGATGCCCTGATTTCGCTCTGTATACGAGTAGATACCCGGTTCCAGGAGCGAGCTAGAGCCCGGGCGGAGCGGCAAAAGTGGGCGCGGGGAACGTCCCGGATGGGCAAAGGGTCGTCCCCTCGCCGTGGGAACCGGGACTCCAAGGAGAATGGGGAGGAGCCGATGGTAATGGGCCGTCAACGGCTGGCTCCCTCCGACAGGAAGAAACGCTTGTCGAACGGATTATGCCTCTATTGTGGTGAGGCTGGACATTTCATCCGGACCTGTCCCGCCCGGGCGGGAAACGCCTCCCCCAAGGCACCTTGAGGGGAGGGGTCTTGGGGCACTCCGCTCCCCTACCGGACTCCCTGATAACATTGCCGGTAATGTTACGATGGCACGAGACCACGATCCAGACCCGGGCCCTGGTGGACTCTGGGTCAGGGGGTAACTTCATCGGGCACGAGCTGCTGCAACAAATGGGCTGGCCGACGCTCCCGCGGAGGCCGGCGCTGCAAATAACCTCCATCCAGGGAACTACTCTACCGCAGCCGGTCACGGAGATCACCCCTTTTTTGGGATTGCAGGTGGGGGAGGATCACCGGGAGGAAGTTCAATTCCTGGTACTATCCCGGACCATTCACCCAGTGGTCCTAGGATTGCCGTGGCTACGGAGTCACAGTCCTGTTATTGACTGGACCGGGGGAAGTATCCAGGCTTGGGGTAGTTCCTGTCAGGAGAACTGTTGTACGGGCCGGACCGGCAGATGCCCTGCATTAAATATTGTGCCCGGTGGGGGACGGGTAGAGCTGGGCTCCCTGCCTATGGATTATAGAGACTTTGCAGATGTGTTTAGTCCAAGGGAAGCGGAGGTGCTACCGCCTCATCGGTCCTTCGACTGTGCCATTAATCTGATGGCAGATACCATGCCACCTCGGGGCCGACTGTATACCCTATCCCGGGGAGAGTCCAAGGTAATGCAGGAATACATCCGGGAGAACCTGCGGAGAGGGTTCATCCGGCCCTCTACGTCCCCTGCCGGGGCGGGATTCTTTTTTGTCACCAAGAAGGATGGATCCTTGAGGCCCTGTATTGACTATCGAGGGTTAAATGCCATCAAAGTAAAGGATCGCTTTCCTCTACCGCTCATTCCCGAACTCTTTGACAGGCTGCAAGGAGCCCAGATGTTTACGAAGTTGGACTTGCGGGGGGCCTACAATTTAGTTCGAATCCGGCAAGGGGACGAATGGAAGACGGCCTTCAACACCCACGAGGGACATTTCGAGTACCGGGTGATGCCGTTCGGCCTATGTAATGCCCCTGCGGTGTTTCAGCGACTTATCAACTATGTGCTTGAGGATTTGCTGAACTCCACGGTGATTGTATACCTGGACGACATCCTGGTTTTTTCCAAAGACCCCGCGGAGCATACGGGCCACGTCCGCGCAGTGCTGCAACGGTTACGACAAGCCCGTCTATTCGCTAAACTCAGTAAGTGCGCCTTTCATCAGCGGTCGCTACCCTTTTTAGGACACATTCTGTTACCCGGGGGGCTACAGATGGAGCCGGACAAACTCCGTGCAATTCGGGAGTGGCCCCAACCGCTGGGATTGAAAGCACTACGTTTCCTGGGATTCGCGAACTATTATCGCCAGTTTATCCCTCAGTATTCTCAACCGACAGCTCCGCTGACGGCGCTCACCAAAAAGAACGCGAAAGTCCGGGATTGGCCGCTAGAGGCGCAAGCGGCCTTTCGTCAGGTAAAGGAGGCGTTCAATTCAGCGTCCATCCTGTTGGCTCCAGATCCCGAGAAACCTTTTATTGTGGAAGTGGACGCGTCCGCCTTAGGGGCCGGGGCAGTCATCTCTCAAGTCAACCCCGAAGGCCAGCGTCAACCTTGCTCCTTCTTCTCGCGTAAATTCTCCACGGCAGAACGTAATTATACGGTAGGGGATAGAGAACTCTTGGCATTGAAACTAGCCCTGCAGGAATGGAGGCATCTGCTGGAGGGAGCGGAACACCGATTTACGGTGATCACTGATCACAAGAATCTCCTGTATCTTCAAGAGGCTCAGCGGTTAAATCCCCGACAGGCCCGATGGTCATTATTTTTTGCCAGTTTTCACTTTCAGTTAGTGTTTCGGGCGGCTACTCAGAATACCCTGGCGGACTCTCTCTCCCGAGCATTTGAGGTTCCTGAGGAGACCAAGGAGGTCCACCCTATGTTAAATCCGGCATGTCTCAGTGCGGCTACGGGGGAGGTCGCGCCGACAAAGGAGTTAGTGCCGGCCGCCGACCGAAAAAAAATAATGCAATGGGGACATTCATCTAGATGGGCCGGGCACTTCGGGTATCAAAAGACCCTCCGGTTCATTGCTAGACAGTATCAATGGCCTCATATGAGGCGGGATATTCTCCAATTCGTTACTACGTGCCCTGTGTGTGCACGGACTAAGCCACTAGCTGGGCCTCCAGTGGGGGACCTGCAACCACTGTCCGTACCGACCGCCCCCTGGACGGAGTTATCCATGGATTTTATCACCGACCTCCCCAGCTCCCGGGGTCACACCGTGATTTGGGTGGTGGTGGACCGTTTCTCCAAAATGGCTCATTTTGTTCCATTACCAAGCCTTCCATCAGCGGCATCTTTAGCACAGTACTTCATTCAACACATTTTTCGGTTACATGGGCTGCCCATTCAGATCGTCAGTGACCGAGGACCCCAATTCACCTCACGCTTCTGGAGAGCCTTGTGCACGGCTTTGGGGGTAGAGACTCACTTTTCATCCGCCTACCACCCCCAAACCAACGGCATGGTCGAAAGGATTAACCAAACATTGAAAGGATTCTTGCGGGCATTTGTCAACAAACGTCAAGATAACTGGGCCTCTCTGCTTCCATGGGCCGAGTTTGCATATAACCAGAGTTACCACTCATCCTCAGGACACTCTCCGTTCTTCTTGGTATACGGACGACATCCTCGGCTTCCAGCCCCGTTCCCTTCTACAGCTCTAACCCCCGTGGGGAACCAAACTCTAGCAGATCTGCAGAAGGTCTGGGAGATGGCCCGGGAACAACTACAAAAAACAGCTGCCAAATATAAAGTCTTTGCAGATCGCCGCCGGCGACCCGCCCCAGTGTTCCAGCCGGGGCAGAAGGTATGGTTAAGCACAAGGTACCTGAGACTCCGAGTGCCCTCCCGGAGGTTGGGACCTCGGTACATTGGACCTTTTGTTATCCAAGCCCGAATTGGAACAGTAACGTACCGGTTGCGGTTACCGAGGACCCTACGGGTACACAACGCCTTCCACATTTCCTTATTGAAGAAATTTCGTGGGTCCCGATGGCACCCTCACCAACACGAGGATGAAGCTCTCGAGGTTACTCCTGATCCGGAGTATGAAGTGGAGGAGGTCCTAGATTCTAAGAAGCGGCGGGGAAGGCTGTATTATTTGTTATCCTGGAAGCATTTTGGTCCCGAAGACAACTCCTGGGAGCCCGCGGCGAACGTCCATGCGCCAGACCTGATCAGAGCTTTCCACGCCAGGTTTCCGTCTAAACCCGGCCCCGGGGGAAAGGGGGCATCCGGGGAGGATACTGTCCCGTTCCCCGGTCCTACCTGTGCTCCAGGTGGAGGGAGCGCTGTTCCGCGACCCCCGCGATGCCCGGGGTGGCGAGGGGAAACCTCCGGGAAGACCGACGCGGTCGCGGGGACCGGCGACCCGCTTGAGCGAGCGCCGGCCTCGGAGAGCGGGGCGTTGCGCCAACGAAGATGGCGGCGCCAGCATCGACGCCTCCAAGGGCGGACCAGTGCACAGGCTCCGCCCATCTCACGCGGGATTGGTGCGCCGGTCCGGAGGCCCCGCCTGGAGAGCGGGCCGACCAATCCCGAGGCCCATTGCCTCCTGGGGTCGGGTTGGTTGGTTCCTCTCCCGGGGAGGGGGCGGGACGGCGCGATATTTAAACCTGGAGACAGGGGAACTCACTGCTTCCGGTTCGTTGGTTACTGAAGCCGTCACAGTGGTTCCCTGTGCTAACTTGCTAGCTGTCCTGCTAGCTCTCCTCCAGAGACTGTGACTTTTTGCTAGCCGTCCTGCTAGCCCCTCCTTCAGAGATTGTGCCTTCGGCTAGCCGTCCTGCTAGTCCTCCTCCAGAGACTGTGACTTTTGCTAGCTGTCCTGCTAGCCCTCCTGCGGAGATTGTGCTTTTGACTAGCCGTCCTGCTAGCCCCTCCTTCAGAGATTGTGCCTTCGGCTAGCCGTCCTGCTAGCCCTCCTCCAGAGACTGTGACTTTTTGCTAGCCGTCCTGCTAGCCCCTCCTTCAGAGATTGTGCCTTCGGCTAGCCGTCCTGCTAGTCCTCCTCCAGAGACTGTGACTTTTGCTAGCTGTCCTGCTAGCCCTCCTGCGGAGATTGTGCTTTTGGCTAGCCGTCCTGCTAGCCCCTCCTTCAGAGATTGGGCCTTCGGCTAGCCGTCCTGCTAGCCCTCCTTCAGAGACTGTGACTTTTGCTAGCCATCCTGCTAGCCCTCCTACAGAGACTGTACTTTTGGCGAGCCGTCCTGCTAGCCTCTCCTTCAGAGATTGTGTCTTTAGCTAGCCGTCCTGCTAGCCCTTTTCCAAAGACTGTGCTACTTGCTGGCCGCCCTTGCCAGCTATTCTCCAGAGACAGTGTCTTTCCCTCTTGGAGTGCTAGCCGCCCTTGCTAGTCCTCCCTTAAAAAGACTGCGTTACTGACTACCAGCCAGGTCAGCCGTCACCCCGCGGTTCCAGCAGTCCTGCTGGCCGCCTGCAGCTGAGGGCTCAACCCTCGGTGAACGGCGGTCGCCGCGGGTGAAGATTCGGGGTGCTCGGCTGTCCTCTGGGGCCTTGCGGGGCCTTAGGGAATCTAAGGGCTCACCAATAGAAACAGGACAAAAGGTCCATCAAGCCCAGCATCCTGTTTCCAACAGTGGCCAATCCAGATCATAAATACCTGGCAAGATCCGAAAAAAGTACAAAACATTTTATACTGCTTATCCCAGAAATAGTGGATTTTCCCCAAGTCCATTTAATAACGGCGCTATGGACTTTTCCTTTAGGAAGCCGTCCAAACCTTTTTTAAACTCCACTAAGCTAACCGCCTTTACCACATTCTCTGGTAACGAATTCCAGAGTTTAATTACACGTTGAGTGAAGAAATATTTTCTCCGATTCGTTTTAAATGTACTACATTCTAGCTTCATCGCATGCCCCCTAGTCCTAGTATTTTTGGAAAGCATGAACAGACGCTTCACATCTGCTCGTTCAACTCCGCTCATTATTTTATAGACCTCTATCATATCTCCCCTCAGCCGCCTTTTCTCCAAGCTGAAGAGCCGTAGCCGCTTTAGCCTTTCCTCATAGGGAAGTTGTCCCATCCCCTGTATCATTTTCGTTGCCCTTCTCTGAACCTTTTCTAATTCCAATATATCTTTTTTGAGATACGGCGACCAGAATTGAACACAATATTCGAGGTGCGGTCGCTCCATGGAGCAATACAAAGGCATTATAACATCCTCATTTTTGTTTTTCATTCCTTTCCTAATAATACCTAACATTCTATTTGCTTTCTTAGCTGTACCAGCACACTGAGCAGAAGGTTTCAACGTACCATCAACGACAACACCTAGATCCTTTTCTTGGTCCGTGACTCCTAAAGTGGAACCTTGCATGACGTAGCTATAATTTGGGTTCCTCTCTCCCGCATGCATCACTTTGCACTTGCTCACATTAAACGTCATCAGCCATTTAGATGCCCAGTCTCCCAGTCTCGTAAGGTCCTGTTGTAATTTTTCACAATCCTCCCACAATTTAACGACTTTGAATAACTTTGTGTAATCAGCAAATTTAATTACCTCACTAGTTACTCCCATCTCTAGGCCATTTATAAATATGTTAAAAAGCAGCGGTCCAAGCACAGACCCCTGGGGAACCCCATTAACTACCCTTCTCCATTGAGAATAATGACCATTTAACCCTACTGTATGTTTTCTATCTTTTAACCAGTTTTTAATCCACAATAGAACACTACCTCCTATCCCATGACTCTCCAGTTTCCTCTGGAGTCTTTCATGAAGTACTTTGTCAAACGCATTCTGAAAATCCAGATACACAATATCAACCGGCTCCCCTTTATCCACATGTTTGTTCACCCCTTCAAAGAAATGTAGTAGATTGGTGAGGCCCCTTCACTAAATCCATGTTGACTTTGTCTCATTAATCCATGCTTTTGAATATGCTCTGTAATTTTGTTCTTAATAATAGTCTCTACCATTTTGCCCGGCACTGCCGTCAGGCTCACCGGTCTATAATTTCCCGGATCTCCTCTGGAACCTTTTTTTAAAAATCGGCGTTACATTGGCCACCCTCCAGTCTTCCGGTACCACACTTGATTTTAAGGATAAATTACATATTTCTAAGAATAGCTCTGCAAGCTCATTTTTACTACTACTATTTAACATTTCTAAAGTGCTACTAGGGTTACGCAGCGCTGTACAATTTAACATAGAAGGACAGTCCCTGCTCAAAGAGCTTACAATCTAAAGGACAAATGTACAGGCACTCTGGGATGAATACCATCCGGTCTAGGAGATTTGCTACTCTTCAGTTTGTAGAACTGCCCCATTACATCCTCTAGGTTTACAGAGAATTCATTAAGTTTCTCCGACTCGTCAGCTTCGAATACCATTTCTGGCACTGGTATCACTCCCAAATCTTCCTCGGTGAAGACCGAAGTAAAGAATTCATTTAATCTCTCCACTACGGCTTTGTCTTCCATGATTGCACCTTTTACTCCTCAGTCATCTAGCGGTCCAACCGATTCTTTTGCCGGCTTCCTGCTTTTAATATACCTAAAAACATTTTTACTATGTGTTTTTGCCTCCAACGCAATCTTTTTTTCGAAGTCCCTCTTAGCCCTCCTTATCTGTACTTTGCATTTGACTTGACATTCTTTATGCTGTTTCGGCTCCTCCTTCCATTTTCTGAAGGATATTCTTTTAGCTCTAATAGCTTCCTTCACCTCACTTTTTAACCACGCCGGCTGTCGTTTGGTCTTCCGTCCTCCTTTTTTAATACGCGGAATATATTTGGCCTGGGCTTCCAGGATGGTGTTTTTGAACAGCATTCACGCCTGATGTAAATTTTTGACCCTCGCAGTCGCTCCTCTAAGTTTTCTTTTCACCGTTCATCTCATTTTATCATAGTCTCCTTTTTTAAAGTTAAACGCTAAAAAAGGAGACTGCTCAGGTTGGATAAACTTTAGGGGTGTGCAAACCAATAATTTTCATTTTGTTTAGTTTCCTATGTTGTTTATAGGATTTGGTTTTTTTGTTATTATTTTTGGTTTCAGGACAGTTGGAAGTGTGCGCACTCTTTCTGACACAGGGAACAACCTGAATTTTAAAGCTCTTTTTTCTGTCATTTCAGGTTAAAGCAGGTATGAAATGACATGGGAAATGTTTCAAATGAATGCACACCCTTAATAAAGTTAAGAGCATGAATTCAGGGCAGTTTTATTAAAGGCTTTTTCTGCACATAAAACATAATCGTACCTGGTGGTAATTCTAAAAGGCATTTCCACAGGTACGATTATGTTTTATGTGCAGAAAAAGCCTTTAATAAAACTGCCCTGAATTCATGCTCTTAACTTTATTAAGGGTGTGCATTCATTTGAAACATTTCCCATGTCATTTCATACCTGCTTTAACCTGAAATGACAGAAAAAAGAGCTTTAAAATTCAGGTTGTTCCCTGTGTCAGAAAGAGTGCGCACACTTCCAACTGTCCTGAAACCAAAAATAATATTTTAGTATTTCAGACTGTCACTGAAATACTTTGATGTTTCACTTATATATGCTGTTACTTATGAAAAATTGCTTATTTCTGATCTGACGAAGAAGGGCTACCTTCGAAAGCTAATCAAAAAATGTATTAAGTTAGTCCAATAAAAAAGGTATCATTTTCTTTTCTATGTTTTATTTTATTCTATTTCTGTTGACTGGCTTTAAAAGTGGACTAACACGGCTACCACATCTCTCTACTTAATTTTAAAGAATGTCTAAGCTCTGTTGGATATGATGAAGATGTAGAGTTTTAATCAAACTTGTGGCATAGAGAAGCTAGATTCTATGAGAGAGAAACCTGCAGTGATTTTTCTTTTTAACCTCCAGAATAAAACCAAGTTAAGGCTGCGGCCTCACTATTTAATTAGCAGGACTGAGGGCCAGATGCTCTAAACTTACTGAGCCAGCAACGTGGTTTTTAAACCAGTTCTAGCCAGTCTAGCGAGCAAGTAGTAAGACATGCACAAAAGGGTTCTTCGAGCCATTTTCCTGTCACGGTAGCAGCTATTGAAAACGGAATTCAAATGATCTAAAAATTATTATAATGAGCTAATTAGTATTATAATGTGCATGCAAGGCAGACGCTCAGCCGTTTTCCAACCCCATGCACCGTGGAAAACGTAACGGGAGGTCTGCACCTCTCGTTGATGCCAGGCTGGGGCTACTGTGAGTGGGACCCATGCAAAAATCAAGGGAGACCAGTGGGAAGAGGAGGACGCCCATCACAAAAATCGGAAGAAAAAAAAGTCCAAGTGCTCGCCAGGGACGTCCTTTCAAGTGCCTAACACTTGGACGTCCTTCACTCAAAAAAAAAAAAAAGGACGTCCCTGACGAGCACTTGGACAGGTTTTTTTCCTTCAGATTTTGTGATGGGTGTCCTTCTCTTGGACCTGTTTTTCTTACGACTAAGGTGCCTGAAATGACCACCGCCAGAGAGAATCGGGGATTGGGATGTGCGAGGACGTCCAAATCAAAACTATTTGGACGTCCCTTTTCGATTATGCCCCTCCAGTTCTCTCGCAGCCAATCACAGCGCGTTTAGCTGTCACTGGTGTCAGCTAAACGCGTTGTGATTGGCTGAGAGAGACCTGGAGGGGCATAATCGAAAGGAACGTCCAAATAGTTTTGATTTGGACACCTTGCACATCCCGATCCCCGATTCTCTCTTTCTAGGGTCCCGCTCTCTCCCTCTGCTGCACAATGCCCGGCAATTTATTGGTTGTAGACGGCTATTATACACACAGCTTGTCTACGTGTATGAAGCCATGTTTGGCATGCACAGAGCAGCCAGCATAATGCTTGGCTGCTCTGCGCATGCTCAGCTGGCCGACTGGCTTCCCCTCCTTAGGATGGAAATTGCCTGCAAATGAGCTAACAGTGAGCAGCTCATTTACATGCGATTTCCTTCATGCATGCCTGTTTTTTTCCGATTTGCTAAGGGATCGGTAAAGGAAGGGCTCTTTCCGTGGAGTTAGTGCATCTGGCTGTGAGACATGTAGGTTTGTAACATAGGGCTTCAGGTGGAAGTGGCAAAATTTTCACTTCCACATGTAAGTGCAGACTCTTCTACATTGAAACTGTTGGGTTCATGCTGTTCATTTTATCAACATGTATATATGTAGAATTTTGGGTCAGTTACAGTGCCCAAACTGGCCCCATATCCTTTTTCTGCCTAGTTTGTTGTTTCTGCTGAAGGGCTATGGGAATGTATTTGGTTTCAGCTGAAAGAGATTTGTCCTGTTTGTCTCCCTCCATTCTCCAGTCCGAACAGGAGTTGCTTCCTTTGGCCTATTTTACAATCCCTGGCAGTCTAGGGGTGTAGTCAGAGCAGGAGTGATTTCCAGTTGCTTCTGCCCATACTGACTGCTTTCAAAATGGCTGCCTTGACCTCTAATGGCAATCTCAATTTTTGTTTGTCTGTGTAATGTGATTGCAAGTTGCAGTTATGATCTTGCATAATAGTTTATATGGTAAATAGAGTACTCCAAATAAATGTTTTTGATACAAAAGTTTAGCAAAAATTTGGCTATAAATTTGGTACGGTAAGCTCCTTAGGAATTTGCCACTCTGTAATGATATGACATCAGCTGTCGTTCCAAATGTGGTGCAAAATCAGCCATTGTAAAAACACTGTGACTTTTAGTTTCAGTTTTCATTAGCTGAGGTCCATATGTGCGGATGCTAATTTGCTTAGAAGTACAATATGGTCTTTCAATATTTAAATTACTATATATATTCTGACCTGGATATTATCTGCCAGATTCTATATTGCGCCTTAATTTCCATGTGGAAATAGAAGCATATTCTATAACAATGTGTGTAACTTAATTGTTTAACTAGTTAATCACCTCTGTTAACAAGCAATTATCAGCACTAATCGAAATCAATGAAGATTTATGTGCAGAACTCGCTAATCATATTTTGTAACATGGTGTGCATAAATTCCAAGTCACCTAGTTGAAAAGGGGGCATGGCCAGGGGCAGGGCATGGGTGTTTCTAAAATCTATGCACATTATTATAGAATACACCTGCTCTGTGCCCAATTTAGGTGTCAGGATTTACGCCAAGTAAAACATGGTGTAATTGGCTACAACTATATTTCGTCACGTGGAGAGGGGCTCGGCGTATTCTATATAATGCGTGGAAATTTAAACTTATTTTATAAAATTTAGGCGTACTTTAGATTTTTTTCCATGCAAATTTTTCACATTCACACAACCAAATTTTATTTTTCGTTTTCAATTGAAACCAGGTGATACGTTTCAGCCGAAAGATTTAAACAGTTTCGGTAGCAGTTTTGGTTTCAGCCAAAGCTGAAAAAAGCAGTTTTGGTCAGCCTCTACTGGTAAATTCACATGCACTTTGCAGGTATTTTATTAAAGTGTCTGGGTCAGCAGAAATTTTTCTAAAATACCACTGGAACTGCCAATGTTAACCTGTAAAATGCCACTGGAACTAGCCACGTCCTAACCTGGACGTCTCAGTTCTAATCTCTATGTTCTCTGTAAAATAGGTCTCATAGAGGGTAATTCCATAACAGTGTGGCCATAGGTGCCCAGAGGGTGCTTATGTGATACCTCTTCTATGAAGGAAACTAGGTGCCTACTTTGAATACTGCCTCAACTGGGTAGGTATGTACCTATGCACTTAGGTCATTTCTGATTACCATAGATTTGACACCAGTGCTCACACCTAAATGACAGAGATACGTGTGTTACTTATAGATATGAGTTATGCATGTAAATATGAGTCTTACTCCCTATCTGCCCAGACTCCACCTATGTGTATGCCTACATGTAAAATATGTGTTATATAAAATGTGCATATTTACAGAGTAGTGCTTAGGTGCAGTTTTGACATTTAGGTGTTCATATGCTAGTATTCTTCACATTTACATGCTAGCTGGCATGTAAGTATGAGTGCCTAATTTACAGAATCATTCCCCTTGGGACACCTGGTAGGAGCCTATTCTATAAAGGAGCATGTGTGCCTATTTTTATTTATAGAATATTAGCATAACTATGAGTATATGTGCCTCTGTGTTAGGCATGAGCACTTAAACCTGCTGTAGAGCTGGTGTAAGTGTGCCAAAGATACGCATGTAAGTTATTCATGAAAAAGTAAGTCCTGCCCGCTATGTAAGATACCTGTGTATTTACAGAATAGTACTTAGGCAGAATTTTTGTATATATGTGCATTTGTGTATGCATAAACATGTGTAACCCAATATTCCAACAAAATGCATGCATAATCAGTGTCTAACTGTGAGTGTATATTTTATAGAATTGGACTGTTAATGACCTTGAACATAGGTATACTCCTTGAAAACAATAATCTGATCAACCTGGAGCCAGTGCATTGTTTGAATCTGAGGAACAACATGTTCCCTTCTCTTTCATACTGATTTTTGTTGTTGTTATTTTATGCAAGTAAAATATTACATAGTAAGTAAGTACTTATGAGGCAATGAATAAAGCAAGAATCAGAAAATATAGGAAGAGAAAACAAATCTAAAAGGAAAATCAAGTATCATCAGTTCATTCAATATTATTCCTCAAAATATGAAAAACAATACTCAGTGCACGTTCAAACTAGGTCTCATCGAATTGTTTCTTTTTCTTCTGTGTTGTATGTGAGACAACAGGAAACATATGAGCAGTTAGGAAAGGAAATATCAGAAAATGTAAATATCTCAGTAACCATTCCCTGTCATTGTCTAAAGCTAGCTTTACAATCAGTCACCAGTGCTACAACTTCCATCTCAATTAGTCTAATTCAAACTGTCCATGGGGACTGCATCTGGTTTCTTTTTCCTTTTGGATAAACAATATATTTTGGAAATGGGAGGAATGGAGGATTTATAGCATCCAAAGTGTTTCTTTGGTAAACACAACAGGCTACTGTACTTTATTCTGTCTCCTGAACTGATCAAATTCAGCAAAGACTTCACTCTCCATTGTGCCTTCAGCTCCCAGGCATCTCATAATCCATCCATTACTACGTTAAACTCTGTGCCAGAACTCAATACTCCTATGCTGCTCCATTCTCCATCAATGTTGATCATCAGCCCTCTGGACACTCCAGCTGCATTGCTATTCTTAATGAAGCTGGGTAGATCATCAGTTGGCATGTATTACTTTTCTAGCAATAGGCAACACATCTATGGGGAACAAACCCAGGTCTCCCTCTGTTGCCCCAATCCTTGTGAGATACTATTGGAGGTCACTGTTACCTGTACCTACACTGTAAAAGCATCCATGTGGGCCACAACAGATAAACTGGGAGACTGTAGTCTATGTACATGTTGTGCCTCCTTGTGGTCATTTCTGGGTCTGGTGCGAATCTAGCAAGAGTCTCCCTCTGTCACTCCCTTAATGCTTGGTACTGGGTGTCTCCACCTGAGGGAGAATGGTGATAGTTGTTGGTACTTCACTCCTTTCCTGCCCCTCCCCATTATAAAACTAAACAAGTGTAGCTGTGAATAAGGCTGGATGGCTTATAGGTTTATAGTAAGTACCTATAGAGGGGCATAATCTAACAGAAACGCCTATCTCCATGGGCGTTTATCTCTGAGAACGGGTCCGTGAAGGGGCGGACCCAAGCGTATTTTCGAAAAAAATTAGACGTCCATGTTTTATTCGCCAAGTTGTGAGCTGGGCGTTTTTGCTTTTCAGCGATAATGGACAATGAAATTGCCCAGCTCAAAAACGAATAAATCCAAGGCATTTGTTCGTGGGAGGGGCCAGGAGTCGTAGTGCACTGGTCCCCCTAACATGCCAGGACACCAACCAGGCACCCTAGGGGGCACTTTTACAAAAACAGAACAAAGGTCAAAGAGCTCCCAGGTGCATAGCACCCTTCCCTTGTGTGTAGAGCCCCCCAAATCCCCCTCAAAACCCACTGCCCACAAGTCTACACCATTACTATAGCCCTAAGGAGTGAAGGGGGGCACCTACATGTGGGTACAGTGGGTTCGGGGGGGGTTGGACGACTAAGCATTAAGCAGCACAATTGTAACAGGTAGGGGGGGGATGGGCCTGGGTCCACCTGCCTGAAGTCCACTGCACCCCCTAACAACTGCTCCAGGGACCTACATACTGCTGCCAGGGAGGTGGGTATGACATTTGAGGGTCAAAATAAAAGTTGTGAAACATCATTTTTTGAGGTGGGAGGGGGTTTATGACCACTGGGGGAGTCAGGGGAGGTCATCCCCGATTCCCTCCAGTGGTCATCTGGTCATTTAGGGCACTTTTTGGGGCCTTATTCGTGAAAAAACAGGGTCCAGGAAAAGTGCCCTAAATTCTAGCTAAAACGCATACTTTTGTCCCATTATCTGTGAAATGCGCCCATCTCTGTTCGGCAGATAACCACGCCCCAGTTCCGCCTTCGCCACACCTCTGACACGCCCCCATAAACTTTGTCCGCATCCGCGACGGAGTGCAGTTGAAAACGCCCAAAAATCGGCTTTCGATTATACCGCTTTATTCGTTTTTGTGAGATAAACGTCCATCTCCCGATTTAGGTCGGAACTTGGGGCGTTTTTCTCGTTCGATTATAAGCTGGATAGTATACTTAACAGTTGAGATGTTAAACTCCCTGAAGAATACTCAGAGATACGAATGTGTATTTTATGCAGTGCATTGCTATAAAGTATCAGAAAACCATTCAAATGATTTTGAGGTACCAACCCAAAACAATATATAACTGTCTCTGGGAAAAAGTGAGTAAAGGAGCAGATCCAAAATGTTGAGAATGGCCAATTTTTCATGTCATGGGTTCATAAGCAGTCTGAAAAAGTTACTTTTTTGAACTTCTGTAACTTTAAAAATTTTTTTTTTACATAAAGAATGGGGTTTGGACTGCTGTATTATAAATTGTTTGCTATAACAGAATTCATTAAAACTTCATTTTTGTTTCTGTTGACTTTAGTCGCCTTTTCCCAGAGATAGTCCCATATTTACAGTTTCCCTTCTCAGCCAAAAGACCAAGAGCCAAGTAGAGACTAGTAAGACAAACGTGCAAAGTTTTAACTGCCAGTTTTTCTTTGTATTCAGATTCACTCTAAAGTCAGGTTCTGAGCAAAATCCTACGTGGGGTGGAATGTTTAGCTTAATTTGATATACTGTAAGTTGGGATAACTATCACAAAAGTTTATAATAACAACTCAAAAGCAGGAAAAGAAATAAAAATTTTATATCAGTAAAAGAAGGATTATATAGATTATCTCTGGCTAATCAGTAACCGGAAGTTAAGTTGCCATTCTATGTCAGGTGACTTTAAGGAGAAACAAAGAAGCAAAAAAGTCATTTTGTGTCAAAGACATCTTTAAACAAATATGTCTTTAAATTGCTCTTGGGTCAGGCTATTCCATAACATAGGGACTACACTGAAAGAGAATGACAAATTGTATCATGGTGTATGTGTCTAAATGAAGGCACTACAAAGATAAGAACATAAGCCTTTCCATACTGGGACAGGCTGAAGGTCTATCAAGCCCAGTATCCTGTTTCCAGCAGTGGCTAATCCAGGCTACAAGTACCTGGCAAGATCCCAAAACAAAACAACACATTTTATGCTGCTTATCCTAGAAATAAGCAGTGGATGTTCTCCATTCCATCCTAATAATGGCTCGTGGACGTTTCTTTTATGGAACCATCTAAACCTTTTTTTTAAACCCTGTTAAGCTAACTGCTTTTACCACATTCTCTGGCAATGAATTCCAGCATTTATTTACACATTGAATGAAGAAATATTTTCTCTGATTTGTTTTAAATTTACTACTTTGTAGCTTCATTGCATGCCCCCTAGTCCTAGTATTTTTGTAAAGAGTAAACAAATAATTCACGTCTACCCACTCCACTCCACTCATTATTTTATACTGTATATGTCTATCATATCTCCCCTTAGCCGAGTTTTCTCCAAGCTGAAGAGCCCTAGCTGCTTTAGCCTTTACTCATAGGGAAATTGTCCCATTCCCATGATCATTTTCGTCGCCCTTCTCTGTACCTTTTCTAATTCCACTATATCTATTTTGAGATGTGCTGACCAGAATTGCACACAGTATTCGAGGTGCGGTCACACCATGGAGCGATACAAAGGCATTATAACATCCTCATTTTTGTTGGCTCCTGTACAAGCTGCTCTATAAAGCAGTCCTTGATTTCATCAAGGAATTTTACCTCCCTAGCATGCCTTGATGTTACATTTACTCAGTCAGCATTGTGGTAATTGAAATCACCCAGTATTATTGTGTTCCCCAATTTGTTAGCCTCCCTAATTTCTGATATTTCTACATCTCTCTGTTCATCCTGGCCAGGTGAGCGGTAGTACACTCCTATCACTATCTTCTTCCCCTTTGCACATGGAAATGTCAATTCATAGGGATTCCAAGATGTGTTTTGCTTCCTGCAGAATTTTTAGTCTATTTGATTCAAGGCCCTCCTTAACCTACGATGCTACCCCTCCACCAATTCGATCCACCCTATCACTACGATATAATTTGTACCCACTGGTTATCCTCCTTCCACCACCAGGTCTCAGAGATGCCTGTTATATCTAATTTTTCATTTAGTGCAATATATTCTAACTCTCCCATCTTATTTTTTAGGCTTCTGTCGTTTGCATATAAACATTTCAAACTGTTGGTTGTTCCTTTTACATCTTGTGCAGCAGTTGACAGTGTTAATTTGTAATCTTGAAAATCTGTCTGCTTTTTATTTAAAGACACCTGGTCTACTATGGTCTCTATTGCAACCGTACTATCGGGATAACCTGCCTTTCCTGTTTTGGTAATATCTTTGAAAGATACCTTGTTCTATACCATGTGATGTTGAACAACTGTCTGCCTTCCCCAGTTTCTAGTTTAAAAGCTGCTCTATCTCCTTTTAAAAATGCCAATGCCAGCAGCCTGGTCCCACCTGGATAAGGTGGAGCCATCATTCTGGAATAGGCTCCCCCTTCCCCAGAATGTTGCCCAGTTCCTTACAAGTCTAAACCCCTCATCCATGCATTGAGACCCTGGAACTCTGCCTGTATCTCGGACCCTGCGTGTGGAATGGGGAACTCTGAAAATTCTACCCTAGAGGTTCTGAATTTGAGCTTTCTACCTAAGAGCCTAAATTTGGCTTCCAGAACATATCTCCCATATTTTTGTATGTTATTGGTATCCACATGTATGAAGATAGCCAGCTCCTCCCCAGCACTATCTAAAATCCTACTCTAGGTGACGCTTGACGTCCGCCACCTTCGCACCAGGCAGGCAAGTGATCAGGCGATCCTCATGTCCACCAGCCACCCAGCTATCTACATGCCTAATAATCGAATCACCAACTGCAACAGCAGTCCTAACCCTTCCTTGCTGTGCAGAAGCTCCTGGATACACATTCTCAGTGCAAGAGGATATTGCATTCCCTGGTGGGCTGGTCCTGTCTACAGGCTTACTTCCAGCTTCACCAGGGGATGCTGTTCTTTTAGGAGACCTCCCTCCTCCATGGCAGCACAGGGGCTGCCAGACTGGACGTGGGACTTGTCTACAATGTCCCTGTAGGCCTCCTCTATGTACCAAAAGGTTTTGTTGTGTCAGACTAAGTGTTCTTACTGAAGAATAGGTAATTAGCAAGAGAGAGAGAGGGTGGCAGTCTTTAGTGAAGGACTTTGAAAACCAATGTTAAAATCTTGGTTTTACAGTGTTCACTTTTCATTAGTGGGGTTATAGGATCACATTTGACTGATATATTTTGGATTATTGAAACCCACATGATATCAATTTGACAAAACCCATTAAGTAGAGAGTTACAATAATCAATGTTGCTAATAACCAGTGAGAGAATTATCAGGCCATGTTGAACTTGTTAATGGGCCTACCGCAGCAGGTGTTAAAGCACAGAAACTGTTAGGTGGACTCACAAATATAAAAAGGAGATAATGTACTGCTGTTTTTATACCATATGTAAATGTATCCATATGTTACTAATATCTGTAGGAATTTTATGAGTATACTCAGGAGTTGCAGTTCACTCTATGTATTCTTCAAGCCTGCCTCAACATTTTGAAACATGCATTAAATATATTGCTTAGGTAACTGTTTTATAAAAATACAGTATCTTCAAAACTTTACTGTGTTGACATTTACCTACTATAGGTTTAATATGTCAAATAACTTTACAGGTGCGTGAGCCTCAATTATATTTGTGTTTTAGCTTACTGTATAAATAACTTCTATTCTGAGTGAAATAACAGATGTCTTGGGACATGTACAAGGAAATGTATGTTTCAAACACTCATACATAGCTTTTGTACAAAGTTCATGCAGCAGTGTCATTTTTTTTTTCATTTTGGTTTAGTTTTATGGTTTTGTGCTTAATACATGTTAATACATGCAATCTTCTTCATTTAACTTTTTTTTTTAATTTCCCTTCTCCACAGAATGTGAAGGATGATGGACAGCATGTGTGGCGGCTGAAGCACTTTAACAAACCTGCCTACTGTAATCTTTGTTTGAACATGTTGATAGGAGTGGGCAAGCAGGGACTCTGCTGTTCTTGTGAGTGTTAGTTTCATCTGATTGTGTTAAATTGTCACATTTCAATAACCTAGACAGGCAGGAATGTGTATCAGATATGGCTTTATTGTGTTGTTGAATTACATCACATAAAAGACACTTTCTTCAAGATTCTATATAGCATGCCTAGAAATCCAGGTGTATCCTATAACAACATGCATAACATAATTGGCTTAACAAGCTAATCAGCATTAATAACAGTACTTAAGCAATAAAGAGCACTAATTTGCAGTAATTAGAATTTATGCACACAACTCACTAAGCATATTCTATAATGAACTCTGCCTAAATTCTCATGCATGCAGTTCAAAACGGGTGTGGCTATAGGCAGAGAAATGGGCATTTTATAGGCATTCCAAAATTTATGCACATAGTTATACATATACAGTGCGCATAAATCTATGCACAGGGATTTACACCATGTTTTCATTGGTGTAAATGGACATACACAGTTTTAGGTGCTGGAATATCAACTAAGTGTATTCTATATCTAGGCGTCGTTTATAGAATACTAGCCGTTGAGCCCGTTAAAATGGGCTATTGAGTTGCCGCTGCCCCCCTCCCCCCGAGGTCACCGCTGGCCTCTCCCCCCTGAGTTCGCCGCTGCCGGTACCCCCCCCCCTCCCGAGTTGCCGCCGCCGGCCCGTCTCTTCGCTATTCAACTTACATCTCCGGAGCAGGCAGATCAGCTGAGCTGCCATCGGCCTTCCTTCTCTGCCTGTGTCCTGCCCTCGATTTAATCTAAGGAAGGGTTCAACAGCTGTAGCTTGACATACACAATTTGTAGATTGTAGTAACAGCATAACAATAGTAAAATGACCAAATGTCAGTGTAATGCAACAATTAGAACCATGTGGTAAACTTGTGGATAGTGATATTGTCTGTAATGTGTATGCCAAAACAGCACGTTTGAACATCTATACAACAGAAACATGATACAGTGTCATCATGATACAAATGTTATACCATAATAGGCAGCATGGTAGAACATTCATATGACATAAATATGATGCTATAAGGTCAGCACAATACAATGAAATATTTGAATAGGCAGCAGATGGTACAAATGCAGTTGAGGTCTATAGACAAACTAGATGGGTAAGACAAGATGCTGTGATGAATAAAAGGGTAAATTATATGTGTAGTTGAATATGATGTATGGAACTGGTTTCACTTAAAGGGTCGCAGCAAGCTAGTTCAGACTTGGTATGAGTAATTGGATAATCAGTGCCCACAACCGTTAAAGGTTTGGGAGAAGAACCAGTCTTTCACATGCTTCCTAAAGTAAAGATAGTCTTTAGTTAGGCATATTCTTTTGGGAGTGAGTTCCAAATTGTGAAGGCTATTTTGAGAAGACTTACTGGTAGATACGAGAATCAAAGTTTAAAATGTAATTATTTATTTGAAAAATATAATATACCGCCATTCGTGTAAAAATTACACATCAAGGCAGTTTACATTAAAATTTTAAATTGGCCAAAAATCAAAACAAACCAACACAACACAAGATGCAAAAGGAAGGAAAGCAAAATAGCAAAACAAAACCAAAGGACAATAAAATAATAAAAGCAAAGAAACACTAGGGAAGAACACAAAAGGTCCCACCTCTTGACAATGCATGCCTCCCCATGACCATGGAAAACATTAGCTGTCAAAATATTGCCTAAACAACCATGCTTTCATCAATTTTTTTAAAATCTCAGAGTTGATCTCTCCAACCACAAGTCAAGTGACAGAGAATTCCAGAGAAAGGGTGCCACTAAACTAAATTCAGTATTGCTAGATGAGAGATGCCAACATCTTAAACAGGAGGGAAGGACCAAAAAATTCACCTAAGAAGATCACAACTGCTTGGCAGGAACATAAGAAGCTAACAGTGAAAAAAGATAATATGGCCTACCTGAGATCAGTAGCCAGTAAATCAATAATGAGGAAAGGCTAAAGCGGCTAGGGCTATTCAGCTTGGAGAAAAGGCGGCTGAGGGGAGATATGATAGAGGTCTATAAAATAATGAGTGGAGTTGAATGGGTAGATGTGAAGCATCTGTTTACACTTTCCAAAAATACTAGGACTAGGGGGCATGTGATGAAGGTACAATGTAGTAAATTTAAAGCGAATCGGAGAAAATATTCTTTACTCAACATGTAATTAAACTCTGGAATTCGTTGCCAGAGAATGTGGTAAGGTGGTGGCTTAACGGAGTTTAAAAAAGGTTTGGATGGCTTTCTAAAGAAAAAGTCCATAGACCATTATTAAATGGACTTGGGGAGAATCCACTATTTCTGGGATTAGCAGTATAGAACGTTTTGTACTTTTTTTGGGGATCTTGCCAGATATTTGTGACCTTGGCCACTGTTGGAAACAGGATGCTGGGCTTGATGCAGTGGCGTAGCCAAGGGTGGGCTTGGGTGGGCCCAGGCCCACCCACTTTGAGCTCAGGCCCACCAGTAGCAGCACACCTATGATGTGGCTGGCAGAGATTCCCAAGCTGAAAACTCAACAACAACTGTCCCTCCTGCATACTACTACTACTACTACTACTACTAAACATTTCTATAGCGCTACTAGACTTACGCAGCGCTGTACAAATTAACATGAAAAGACAGTCCCTGCTCAACAGAGCTTACAATCTAAATTGGACAGACGAACAGACAGCTAGGGGTGGGGAAATTGCAGTGGTAGGGGTGATAAGTAAGGGTGTTGAGTAAGAGAGTCATGGTTAGGAGTCGAAAGTAGTAGCAAAGAGGTGGGCTTTAAACCTAGACTTGAAGACAGCCAGAGACTGAGCCTGACGTACTGGCTCAGGGAGTCTATTCCAGGCATAGGGAGCAGCGAGATAGAAGGAATGGAGCCGGGAGTTAGCAGTGGGGGAGAAGGGGGATGACAGGAGACATTTACCCAGCGAACAGAGTTCACGGGGAGGAGTGTAGGGAGAGATGAGAGCGGAAAGGTACTGAGGAGTGGATGCATACCTTATAAATAGCAGATCTTCGCCTGCAGGAAGCAGCGACTGATACATACTGCTCACACTAGCCCCAAAGCCTTCCCCTCTGACTTATTCCCGCCTATGCAGAAACAGGAAGCTGCATCAGTGGGAAGGATACGGGGCCAACATGAGTACTGTGTATTAGTTGCTGCTTACTGCCGGTGAAAATCTGCTATTTAAAAGGTGTGCAGGAGAGGGGGGATATTTGAGAGACCATATGGCATGCAGGCGAGAGAAGGAGAGACCAAATGACCAGTGGGATGGGGTTGGGTTCTTCTGCCCACCCATCTTGGGCCCAGGCCCATCCAAATTGGGTGTGTGGCTACGCCCCTGGCTTGATGGACCTTTGGTCTTTCCCAGTATGGCAATACTTATGTACTTATGTAATAATAGAATCTTATGTTTAATATGAGCCATAGCTGGCAGCCAATGCTGTTCTCTTAGCAACCCTCTCACATGACCTCTTATTGAAGCATTATATAAAAACCTTATAGCTGTATTTTCCACCTGTTGCAAATAATCCAACTGCACTTGTGGTTATCCCCCCCAAAACGTTACAGTAATCTATCCATGTTATAACCGATGCATGCAAAAGGATATTTTTTGCTCTCATGTTCAAAAAACATCTCAAGGATCTAATCTTCCTCAAAATGGAAAAAGAGATCCTAACTATCTTCGAAATATAAGGCACAAAGAAAAGTTTAGAATTCCAGATCACTCCAAAAGAAGAGAGAACAACTTTAACAGCTATTGGTTGACCCTGAATCTGGTGTTGGGACCGGAAATCCTGTGAGGTAGAAATCCAGAGAGCATCACAGTTCAGGGTTCAGTTTATTTTAATTATCTGTTTAAGGTCAGACCATCAAAGTGGTGTACAATTTAAAATATAACATGGATACAACCTTGAAACAGAGTAAGCACTTGGACAATAAAACACAACTAAACAGTACACTGGAGTAAATAAAACTGCTAGTTCCAGTAGGGCCTCGGGTGGGTAGGCCATATGCTCCAAAGGTGGTCAAATTAGCTGTTAAATGTCTCCTGGAAAAAAAACAAGCCTTTAGTAGACCTTTAAACTTTGAGAGGGTTTCCTCTGTTTATATGGTAGTAGGTAAAGCATTCCATAAAAAAAAGAGCCCAAAACATTAAATATTAAATTACAAAAAACACTCAAGGGCACTTCACGAAGTTCAGGAACCACTAATTGGTGCTGTTGACTGGACCACAGGGACCTAGTTGGGACATAGGGAAGCAACTGGGAGAAAAGTAGGGTGATGATGCAGCCTGCAGCACCTTAAAAATCGAAAGCAAAATTTTGTATTTGATTTGTTGATCGACTGGCAACCAGTGTTCTAATTTTAAAAAAGGTGTTACCCAATCAAATTTCCATTCTCCATAATTTCACAGTGGTATTCCGAAGCAAATGTACCTAATTTAAACATAATCCGACCCTCAACTGTGAGCCAATGAGTCATTACATAAAATGGAGTAATATGCAAGTAAACTTTTAGTGAGAAGACCAAACGGATATATATATATATATATATATATATATATATATATATATATATATATATATAGCATAAAAGTAGGTTCTGTGTTTTCTGAGTACCTGCTTTTATGTGCATATACTACTGGCCAGCGTTATAAGCTCCTACTTGAGTGTGTAAAATGCTGTTCTGTACATGATTTGGTTGCTTATAAAAATATCCTGTAGTATATAGACATTCGCTAACATCTGTTTTAATGCTTAACATGAGCCTTAATATTATCTGTCATTAGTACATATGTCAGCTTGGTTTGCTTTCAGGGACTAAAATAAGCTACTTATCTTAAATGATAAACAATGACTTTATGAATGTTGTCATATTTTCCTTGGATATAATTTTCCAAGATTTACTTGACAGACATTTTCCGATTGATTTTGTCAGATTGCCAAGTTATTAGAGTACCATTTTTACTGTAAAACGTAGAATATACTGACTCCTCTATTAAACCTCTCTGAATACATTAAAAATATTAACTAACTTGTAATCCGGATCAATTGAGGGAAGCTCCAGAGGATTTAGATTCTGAGGATGTCACTTTTTCACTGGAATTTGTGCTGCTGATGCACAAAGCATTTTTGTTAAAAGAATGGGAGACCCTCAAGTCTCCACCGCCCTCCCCTCCTCACAGGGGTCTCGGACCCTTCCGGCAGCACATTTGCCTAAGCGTCAGCGCTTGGAGTGTCTGCGTGACTCGGATGAGGCCTCCATGGCGACAGACGTGGGGGATGACAGTCCTCAGGGGATTTCCTTAGAGTGGTCACAGACCCTCTGGAAGATGGGGGAATTGCTGCCAGTTGAAGGGGATGACTCCACGGCGGCGAGGCTGTTTCATAAAGAGGAGCTCCCAGCGCAAATTATCTGGGCTCTGAAAGTTTTAAATAACTCCTCCCCGGATTTGTTGTAGGATCGTCAGTCACACCGTCTATTATATCTGGCATGAAGAAACCCCCGAAGACCTTTCATATTCATGAAGCCATGAATGTCCTCATTTCGGCACAATGGGATTCGCACTTTGGCAAGTCTGTAACAGCTTCCATCAGAAGAGCTGGCAGCCTTACATTTTCCCATGGTGGACTCTCTGATAATGGTGGTCACGAAGAAGATCATCCTATCTGTGGAAGGGGGCACAGCGCTTAATGACCCTCAGGACAGGAAATTAGAATATTCCCCTAAGATGTCCTTTGAGGTGGTGGAGTTGTGCCTCCATGCTTCGGTGTGTGGATCTTATGCTGCCCATGCTTGCTTCTCATGGGTCCAGAAGGCACCTTCGGCTGATGAGCTGGTGACCTCATTGCCGGCTCTGGAATCTGGTCTGGCCTTTTTGGAAGACCTCCTTTATGATCTCCGAGCTTCACCCAAAGAAGTTTCTTTGGCAGTGATGGCTTGCCGCTGGGTCTGGTTACGCCATTGGGCAGCTGATGTAGCTTCCAAGTCACACCGAATATTAACTGTTGAAATGCTATTGAACTGGTCAGTGGCCATTTCTGGCTGGTTAATTGTGCTGAATGTTGGCCGTATTGTATCTATGGGCTCCATTAAGCAACTGTCTGAGCATTTGAGCTAAGCAGAGAAAGGCTTTAGAGAGTATGCAAATGTTTCCAACTAGCAATTTTTACTGTTGAAAACTGTTAAGAAATAGAAATTACATAGAACTATTGAAGTCGAAGCAAGATCTGGAAGACCAAGACCAAATATAGAACAGCTATAACTTCAGATCTGAAAACAAGACCCGCAGACTACTGCAAAAGACCTCCTGATAAGTTTTAGCAGAGAATATAATAGCTATCTTTAGGTCTATAGTTACAGCATTGTATGTTTGACGTGTAGGAGAATTAGCAGAAGAAGACGTTTCTATGATTTCATTTTATGTAAAATAAAATGTTGGTAAACCTGGAAACGTTTGTACTGATGAGATGAAAATCTGTTTGGTCACAGCCCTAGAAGATACATTTGAAACATAAAGGGTGAAGTAATTGAAGAACATCTTGGCCACAGTTAAGCATAAGAATAAATCTGTTACACTTTGGGGTTGTGTGACATTCAGTGGCACAGGAAATACTGTGCAGGTAGAAGGTAGAATTGATTCAACTCGATGACAACATATCCTAGAAGCTGATAACACCCAGTGAAGAAATTGAAGCTGAAAGAGTCTGAGTATTTCTGTAAGAAAAACATCTGAAAATGATCACAGAATCAACCATGAAGTATTTATAACAAAAAAAAGATGAAGGTTTTAGAACGGCCTTTGCAGTCCCTAAAGTTCTGTAGGGAAGACTGCAGACATGCAGTGCATGAAAAGAGACTTAAGAATATTTCTGAGCTAGAATGGCTGTGCAAGAAGAGTGGGGGAAAATTTTGAAAAGCAAGAATAGAAAGACTCGTAGTTGGCTACAGGAGACATTATAAATTATTTCTGTTAGTGAAGGTGTCACAAAGTTCTGACTGAAAAGTATGCAATTTTGCATCTACTATATTCAGTGTTTTCTTATTTTTAATCTGTAATAAACTGCTAAGAACTAATTATGCAGCAAAAGCTACAGAATCATTTTTTAAATTTTTACCATTTTAAACTTCTGTTCATTCAGAGATTCATTGAAAACTACAATTTGAACAGGTGCACTTAATCTTTTGTATGCAATTGTAAATAGTAGTTTAGGGCAGTGACCTAGCATTAGGCGGTCACAAGCACAAACGGGCAGTGGCCCAGCACGGCAGGTGGAGGGGGAAGGGTGATTGGAAGTATAGAAGAGCTGGCAAGCACAGGCAAGTTAGGAAAGGGATAAGTAAGGGGGAGTCACTAAAGAATAGAGGACCTATAGGGAGACAGGTAACAAGACAGGAAGTCTGGGAGGTGGGAAAAGAAGTGACCTCTGGGAGCAAGAAGAGCGGCATCTGCAGGGTGCATTCACCATTTTAGCCTGCTGCTCCCACAGCTCTCCCACCCCACCTGCCCCATATCAAGGAGGTAGGGTCTTGTCGCAGCATTCCACAGGCGGTGGGTCCTAGCCTGAAAGAGTACACAGCACTATGTTTCAGACCAAAGCAAGGTCAAAGGTCTTGTGGTTGTTGTCCCATACTAGTAGTGGCATGGATGATGTCTAAGAACAAGGGCAGTTCCCCACTTGTACGGAGGGAGGCCAAAGCCAGATTAGCAAGTGATCAACGGAGCCTATCTCAGACTTGGACAGAATGGGGAGGCTGAAGGCTTCAAGAAAGAGGGTCAACAGGTATGAGAGAGAAGATGCCTTTACGGCACTTCCTTGAGCCAAAGCTGTGATGTTAGCACCTGGGCATGTCGGCGGTATATGCCCCAGGCAGAGCAAAAAGCTACAGCGTGATTATGGCAGAAAGAGAGAACTGTGTGACTCAAAAAGGCTAACCCACTTGTCTCAAATGCTCTAGATAGAAATCGAGTCATATATTTGATTATTACTGTAAAATGTATACATGATTGGAAATTGCTTGCTTTTTTTTTTTTTTTTTGTTACATTTGTACCCCGCGCTTTCCCACTCATGGCAGGCTCAATGCGGCTTACATGGGGCAATGGAGGGTTAAGTGACTTGCCCAAAGTCACAAGGAGCTGCCTATGCTTGAAGTAGGAATCAACTCACTTCCTCAGTTCCCCAGGACCAAAGTCCACCACCCTAACCACTAGGCCACTCCTCCACTATTGTGAATAATTCATAGATATAAATTGTAGAATGCTGCGTCCACAATAAATTCCACTCTTTATCGGATTAACTGGTCAAGTGTGAATATATACTGTGTATGGTTTGGACTGAATGGAGAGTGCTGAAGTGCCACCTGCACAATTTGAGTATATTTGAGGTTTATATTTTATTCTTACTGATTATTTTTATTAAACTGCATTTTCACTGTTTTACTATTATGTAGTGTTTGTAAAAGATGATGATGCTGTAATATTCCAAGATTATGAGCCTAATTATAAAAGGCTCAAATTGGGAGAAAAAGAAAACACAATAAATAGGGGCTTTGTGTTCTAAAGCACACTAAAAAAAATACTTTCATCGATTTTCTTCTAGTATAGAATGATTCTGCTCCCTTTTTATAGTACACATATTTTAACTTATTCATTTACAAATTTTACAGACTATCAATATTATTCAAACCAGAACATTTATTTATTGGATTTTTTTTGAGTTCTCACAATATTATCTTTTTATATTATTTTTCTGGAAGGCAAATGTTTTAAAGCAGATGGCGAGTTTTGGAATAGGAAGCTTCTGGTGGTATGGTGGTGAGTTAGGGCTGAATTTGTATTGACTACACGGAATCCCTGACAACAGCTATCTGGAAATGGCCTAATCAACCATTTAAGGTTCGGATAAATCAATAGACAGAATAATATAAACTAATATGTCTCTTATTTTCAGGTCTGCCATCTGCTGTCGTGCCTATAGCTTGCAAAATATATATTTTTTTTATTAGCAGAAGACACCAAACCATTTGGCAGTCATCAATTTATCTTTAATATTTTCGTCATTTGGGAATTATCATGCAAAATTTTAGTTAGGACTGATTTAATTAGGCATTTCCTGCAAGGCCATGATAGAGTATTCTTGTTTTTTTCATATGCATAATGTTTCATAATGTTTCCTGTACTAATTGACCTTTTGTATTCCATGGAAAAACAGTCTACTTTGAGACTTCTTTGATGCAGTTGACTGATGAAGCTGCAGTACATGTGAAATATGGCCCTGGTAATATTATTTGTTAATTGAAGTCAGGGCCATTTTTAACTTAATATTGACATTTGTTCTTCTTTACAGTCTGCAAATATACCGTCCATGAACGCTGTGTATCTAGAGCACCTCCCTCTTGCATTAAAACATATGTGAAGTCCAAAAAGAACACAAATGTAAGTCTTTCTGAAGCTTTTACTTTAAGATATGATAAGTCAAAACTGCTAATTAATGCCTGCACTTTTGTTTTTCCTTCATAGGTAATGCATCATTTCTGGGTAGAAGGAAATTGTCCAACAAAATGTGATAAGTGCCACAAAACTATTAAATGTTATCAAGGCCTAACTGGACTTCATTGTGTTTGGTGTCAAATCACAGTAAGTATATTTAGATTATTTAGAAGTAAATCACCGGTAACTAAAAAGTAAGCACTTTTTCTAAAACCCAAGAAAGAGGATTCTCACTGGGAGTGTTCTTTGCAGACACTGAATGGTTCAGTATAGTTTGATTTTAATGAGTGAATCTAGATGTGTACTTTTGTATTCTGAGAGCCCTGGCCTAGTGGTTATTATTATTTATTGCATTTGTATCCCACATTTTCCCACCTATTTGCAGGCTCAAAGTGGCTTACATAGTTTTGTTAGTACAGTTAGTCCTGGATGTCAGGTACAATGATTGTTGTGCAGAGATTAATTAAGGAAAGAAGTAAAGAGTAGCAGGAAGGTATTTATAAGGTATAGTCGATAGTGGGTTTTCAGCGGTGGATTAGTAAAGTTCTGCGGTTTCATTGTATGCTTTGTGAAGAAATATGTCTTGAGGGATTTGCGAAAGATAGTTGTTTCGTTGATTGTTTTCAGGTTTCTAGGTAATGCGTTCCATAACTTCGTGCTCATGTACGAGAAGGTGGTATCGTGCATCGACTTGTATTTTAGTCCTTTGCAGCTGGGGAAGTGGAGGTCGAGAAATTTGCGGGATGATTTTGTGGGCGTTTTCTGGGAGGTAGGTCCACAAGGTTTAACATGTATGCTGGGGCGTCTGCGTGGATGATTTTGTGTACCAGTGTGCAGATCTTAAATGCAATACGTTCCTTAAGTGGGAACCAGTGGAGTTTCTCTCTTAAGGGTTTTTGCGCTTTCATATTTAGTCTTTCCAAATATGAGTCTGGCCGCTGTATTCTGGGCAGTTTGGAGTTTCTTGATTTTGTCCTCTTTACAGCCTGCGTACAGTGCATTACAGTAATCAAGATGACTTATTAGCATTGACTGTACCAGGGTACGGAATACGTATCTCGGGAAGAAAGGTTTTACTCTTTTGCGTTTCCACATGGAGTAGAACAACTTTCTCGTCGTGTGGTTCACATGGGTATCTAGAGTGAGGTTTCGATCAATGGTGACTCCTGGAATCTTCAAGTTTTGAGAGAAAGTGAGAGAACAGTATGGTGTGGTTATGGTGGGGAAGTTTTTTGTGTTATGTTGTGAGGTGAGAACAAGACATTGTGTTTTTTCTGCGTTTAGTTTCAGCTGGAATGCATCTGCCCAGGAGTGCATTATTCGGAGGCTTTGGTTGATTTCGTTGGTGATTTCATTTAGATCATGTCTGAACGGGATGGAGATCATGACGCCATCTGCATATATGTAGGGGTTGAGGTTTTGGTTTGCTAGAAGTTTAGCCAAAGGTATCATCATCAGGGTGAATAAAGTTGGTGAGAGGGGGGGATCCTTGGGGTACTCCACATTCAGGTATCCATGGGGGTGATCTGTCCGTGTTCGTTGTTACTTGGTATGATCTTGTGGTCAGGAATCCTTTGAACCATTTGAGAACTGAGCCTCCTATTCCGAAGTATTCTAGTATATGTAATAGTATTTCATGGTCAACCATGTCAAAGGCACTGGACATGTCGAATTGTAAGAGGAGTACGTTGTTGCCCGTTGCAATTGCTTGTTTAAATGAGTTCATTGCAGACACTAGAACAGTTTCAGTGCTGTGATTTGATCGAAATCCTGATTGAGATTCATGAAGAATTGAGTATTTATTTAAGTATTCAGTAAGTTGTTTTGTTACTATGCCTTCCATAAGTTTGGTTATGAGTGGAATTGATGCTACTGGTCGATAGTTGGTTAGGTCCATTGTGCTTTTTTTAGCATCTTTCAGTAGCGGAGTAAGTAGGATGTTTCCTCTGTCCGTGGGAAAGAGTCCATTTTGAAGTCTGTGATTTATGTGATTCGTGATGTCTATTTTGAATTGTTTGGGTGCTGATCTTATTAAACTGCTAGGGCAGATGTCTAATTTACATTGCGATTTGGCGTATTTTCCAAGCCAATGTGAGATTTCATTTGATGAAAGTGTGTCGAAGTCGGTCCATGATCGATCTGCTGGGTATTCCCCGGGTTTTGGGTCTAGACATTCAAGGATATTCGTGTAATTTGCTTTGTTGGTGGGTATCATGAGTCGGAGCTTTATAATTTTTTCCTTGAAGTAGTTTGCAAGGTTAGTTGCTGATGGGGTGTCTGTGTTGTTAGAGGTGACCGTAGTAGTATTTAGGAGGTGGTTCACGAGTGTGAATAGTTTGTGGTGTCCTTATAGTTTGGCCCTATTTGGTTTTGTAGTATGCCCTTTGGTTTGTCTGATAGTGTATTTGTATTTCCTTTGTAGTTGTTTCCAGTCTTTGAGTGCGTTTTCGTCTTTTTTCTTGATCCATGCTCTTTCCAATCTTCTGGCCTGTGTTTTTAGTTCTTTCAGTTCTTCGTTAAACCATGGACTTGAGTTCTTTCTGTGTGATATTCTGGTTTGAAGTGGTGCTATATTGTCTAATATTGCTCTGCATCTGTTATCCCATTCTTGGAGGAATTGGGGTGAGTCTGTGGGTATTGTCCATTCGTCGGTATATAGTTGTTGCCAAAATATTAGTGGGTCTATTTTGCCTCTCGTAGTGTAGGTTTGTTGTTTTTGATTTTGTTGTATCTTTTTTGTTCTCCAGTGAAGGGAAATGTTTGCACTGTAGTGGTTGGACCATGGCTTGGCTGTCCATTTTGTGTCAATTAGTGTGAGGTTTGATTCTGATGAGAATTTGTGGGAGATGATGTCTAGTGTATGTCCTTTTCTGTGTGTGGGATGTGTGTTTGGCCAGTGAAGCTCCCATAGTTGGAGGAAGTCTTTGCATTCGTGTACATTGCTTGAATTAGTGTCTTCAAGGTGGAGGTTGATGTCTCCTGCTATAAGAGGGTTCTGGGCAGAAACACAAGTATTCAGTATGAAATCCATGAGGTGCGATTGTGAATCTTGCCAATTGCCCAGGGGTCTGTAAAATAGGATTAGGTTCAAGTGGTTACGTAAGTTGGTGTGATTGATTCTGACTGAGGATATTTCAAGTTGGGGAAGAATAGATTCTGCTATTGTTGTGACTGTGAATTGGGATTTATAGATTATTGCTATTCCTCCTCCTCTTTTTCTTTCTCTTGTCCAGTGAGTAATTTTGTATCCTGGAGGACAGAGATCTAGAATTATTGGATCTTTGGGATCATGTATCCAGGTTTCGCTAATAAGTAGGTGGTGTTGATTTTTATCAGCTGTCTGTCTTCTTGATGAGCGACTTTGGTGTTTCTTTTCATTTCTTTCTGTTGATGGTGTCTGTGGCTGATAGGTTTTTCGTGCCCTTGTTTAATTTTTTGGTTAGGCATGTTATGTGTATGTTGTGTGGATGGTTTGAGTGTCGTAGAATTGGTGTTGCCTATTTCAGTGTTTGTGGGTGTGTGAAGTGTTAGGAAAAGATAGTAAGTAATTAGGTATATTAATTTGTTGGTGTGCTTATCAGTATTAGTTGTTTAGGGAGGTTTGGGAAGATTAGAGTTCAAGATGTAGTATGAGACGCTTATTAAACAATTAGAAGGTGTTTAGCAGGTTATGCGTTGTGTTACAGTGATATGGGATGCCTAATAGACAGTTTAGATCAATACAGATCTTGCTTCACTAAAATGGAAAGCCTAGTAAACAAATACAGACTTAGATGCTGGTTTTTTTTTTTTTTATTCTTTATTTATCATTTTAAAGTTAATACAAAGAAACATTCTTTGAACAGATACATCCATTTTAGATACATGAAAATTAAGGAAATATTTCTACAGAAAAAGGCTTTTCCAAATTGGATTTATAGTCCTCTAGAAGAATGGATTCAAGATGGTTATAACCAAAGGAAGTTGGTATAATAAGAAATAATATATAGCAAAAATCAAACAGTGGTTCCCTTAATACATTGCGGGACTCTTATTGGATTTAGGTCTAGTCACTCTTCTTATCAAGGAATGATCTCAATTGTTCGGGTTCGAAAAATTATATATTTCTTCTCCTTAAATATCAAAATACATTTTCAAGGAAAACGTAATTGGAAAACAGCCCCTAAGCTAACAGATTCCTGTTTCATATCCAGGAATTTCTTCCGCCTCTGTTGGGTCCAACGGGCAATATCTGGAAACACTGAGACTTTGCTTCCTTTAAATACCGGGTGAACATTTTAAAAATAAAGTCTCAACAAAGATTCTTTATCTTGTAAAAAGACAAACGTTACAATTAAGGTTGCCTTAGTCTCAGTGTTGTCTATAGACTGTTCAAGAAGATTTGTTAAATCCAAGGATTCATGTAAATTAGCCTGTTTAGGAATATCTTGTTGCGAAGGAGCTTTTGTTTCCAAGTAGTAGATTTTTTGTAGTGGGGGCAGTGATTGTTCAGGATGATTGTTTAGAAATTTGGCAAACATATCCTTGGGGGCTACAAACTTGGATTTTGGAAAGTTTAATAGCCTTAAATTCAGGTTCCTTGTTTGATTCTCCATGTTTTCTATTTTCCTATGGATTAATATTCGATCACCTGAAATTTGAGCTTGTTGTTGAAATACTTTTCCAATTTGTACTTCCAAGTCTGTTTGCCTTGTCTTTAATCCCTCAGTCTGATTTTTCAAAAAGTTTATCTGTGAGGCATTATTCAAGGAGACAGTAACAAACGAGGTACAGACCTTGTGAAGAGATTCTAACGCCATCCAAATCGACTCCAGAGATACTTCTTGGGGTTTCACCAGAGGTTGGATCGCTAAAGCGCGGGAAATAGCTTCCTGCTCAGCTGTTATCGGCGATTCCACACTGGTTTCCCCAATTGCCGTTCCTGGTAATCTCTGGATTCCCGGCGCCAGCCCCTGGTTCACATCGGGCGTCGCTGCTACCTCCGGAGCGCGCCACTCCTTCGAAACCACCTCACAATCGGGTTTCGGTACTGCAGTTCCGGGTGCACGCGTCGGGGTCAAGGGTCCCAGCGGAGTGAGCGATAATTCGCTCTCCTGAGCGGGGCTCTTCCTTTCCCCGCTAGCGGAAACGTCCGCATTTGGAGTAGAAACCAGAAATGTAGCCATAGACTGCTGTCCCGGTAAGGGAGGAATTGGCTTCGGGAGGGGTAGTCCCCTTGGCTTTCCTTTCCTTTTCGGCATTAATTCAACGAAGGTAGGCTTAAGGCAAAAAAAATTTTCGGGAGCGTCTATGTCACACGTCCTGCTTGGACGCCATCTTGAATCCAGGTGGAGCCCATCTTTTCGGAATAGGCTCCCTTAGATGCTGTTTTATGATATTTAGCCGACATTTAAATTATCAGTTTATATGCAAAATTATATTGTGCAGCTCTTCTTATGTAGTTAAACAGTTTAGTCCACTGTACTAGGTCTATATTAGCAAAATATGCAGATTTAAACGTTGGTTGGGGTATTTGTTGTCCAGTTGTGGTTTAAAAGGAAGACAGCTAATACCTCATTGCAGTGCACATAAAACGAAACAAATAACACAAAACAAGTAGGTAGAGTCGTGAGTAGCCTAGTGGCAACTGCTTTCATCAGGTCTCCAGGTCTGTGTGACCGCTATCTCCAGTGTAACCAAGGCAACACAAAACAAAACAGGCAGAGCACAGTGAACAGGCAGAATTACAGGCAGTTTAACGGCAGCAGCTCTTATCTGGTCTCCGGGTCCGATTTCGCCTCAGGCTCCAACGTGCAGGCTGGTTGCATTTGTTTGGGTCCCCAGCGTCCTCCGGACTCCAATGTCCCCACCAGCTATCTCAACCCCGGACCACGGGGAGTAGTTTTCGTGGCGGTCTCCCGAGAATGCCGTCAATCACCGGTACCAGTGAGGTTGCGCAAGTTCAGCGCAGCTGGACCTGATCCGGTCGGGGTTGTGCCCCGGCCTTGAGGCGGCCTACTGCCACGATCAACCTCGGGTTGCTCACCCGCTCCAAGACCACGCGGCTTTCCGCCACGATCAGTCTCGAATCTTTCGCCCGCCCTGGAACCTGTCGGTGGTTTCTTGGAGGCACATTTTCAAAGCACTTAGCCTTCCAAAGTTCCATAGAAACCTATGGAACTTTGGAAGGCTAAATGCTTTGAAAATATGCCTCTTGATCCAACAGCACCTCGCCAGTCAGCTCCGACTCCGAGTCATCCACGAGGCAGTCAACGGTTGCGATCAGTTTCAGGCCTTTCGCCCATGTTAGAGTTTAGCGAGGTCTTTTTGGATCGCTGGTATTCCACCAGACGGCTCAGATTCAGCTCCGACTTCGCTCCGTTCAAGTCCGGTTACAGCATGAACCTTTGAATCTTGTTAACGTATGATGTTTGAAGATCAATTAAAGGTATAATTCAAATCAACAGATGTATAATGTCAATTTGAATACATATTTTGTTTTAAAAAATGGAAGACATAGATGCATATTTTCAAAGCACTTTGGGAGGCTAAGTTCCATAGGTTTCTATGGAACTTTGGGAGGCTAAGTGCTTTGAAAATGAGCCTGATAGACTTTGGACATATGCAGATGATTTATAAGGCAAACATTTCTAATGTTATTAGACTCAAGTTAGATGAAATCACAATATGATGCTTATCAAGAGGCCCATTTACTAACCTGCATTTGAGGTTTGCACTTGATACATGTTAACAGCCAAAGTTAGATTACTTTAAGTGCAAAATCTCCAATTAGGGCTGTCAGCACAGAGCATTAGTTACACAGGGCATTAACAGCATAGTTGGAGGCATAATTAATTCTTCTGTGTAGCATCTAATATGTAGAGACAACACTCACACTAGCAGCATTCTAATCATACTTTGTGGATACAGATTTTATTTATGTTGATGTGATTAAAAAAAAAACTATATCTGTTATGATATTATTGTATTTAAAAAATATATAAGATAATAAATAAAGGTGCACCCTCTCCCCTTTCACATCCCTATAATATGAATTTCCATGTTAGGTATTTAATGTGATAGCTAATACATGTTAAGATTAATGCAGCACACTAAGGTGGCAATTCTATAGGCTGGTGGCTCCCTGTAGGCACCCTGATTCCTTGTGAGAAGTGCCTATTCTGTAACAACATCTGGGCACCTAGATTTCATTATCAAATACTAGCTTAACTAGTCATCGGCACGCTTTACATTAGGTGCCATGGAGCTGGCATAACTAAGTATGCCTAAATGCTGCAAGAGCACATGTAACTTTTATGATTCTATAGGTTGCATACATAACTGAGAGAAACATCCATATTCTGTCCATGCTCTGCCTCTATGTATACTCACATGCCCTTATAGATTAGCACTTAGGGCACTTATGCATATAAAGGCTACTTTTTAGAGCATATGTGCACACAAAAAGACGCTGAATCTCAGATGCCTAGTTCACTTGATTTCTTTTTTGAATGCCTTGTTCAAAGTTAATATATTTGAAAAACTTGCTTTAAACACCTTATATGATTGATTGATTGATGACAAACAAGTTTGGGTTCAGTGTGGCTTACATCAAACTTTTAAAGCAAACTACAATAAGAGAACTAAAATGAGCATACAAAACAATAATAAGTAAAAATATCCAAGCAGTAAGATGAATCATTTTGAAATAACAAATTAACTAAAAGAATAGTAGAAATGCCTTTAATTAATGCTTATTATGTTATCAAACATTTTTATAGCACCAATATAATTGTTTTCTTTCACACTTTTCTGCTTTTACACATGTTCAAATTTAAATGAAGACCCAAAATTGAATATTTGGTGGAACTGAAGCTTGGCAAGAGTTTACTTACATTCCTGCTTGTCAGCTCTCATGAGTACTATAGATTACCGTACTGTAACCCTCATGGATTTATTATACACAAATTACTACTGGCTCTGGAAAACAGAAGAGAAATCAAATGGCATAAGAATATATAGCTTAACTGTTCTTGTTACTCCTTTGGCTGTTTAGGGGAAATGTGTGAGTGTTATGGCATTTTATTCCCCATCTTTTTTTCTTTTTCTTTTTTGATTGTGTGGAAACTTCTGCTGTTCTGCTGATTTAACCTACAATGATTATAGTATGGACATTGGCTATATAAAGTCCTATGATGTTACCAGGGCAGAGCAAAAGGCATGTGATAAGATGGTAAATGTCATGAAGTTAAAAACATGGCGCTAGATCAACTTTTAACATTGTAACTTCAAAGAGCAAACGTACACATCTAAATTGGTTTATAGTAATGTTGTATATATGGGTCTTTCCAATAATTCTCTACAGTGATTACAAACTTTATAACATTCTGCAGTGCGTTTGTTAGGAAGTGCATCTCAGCGTTATTACCCTTCTTTTCATTTATTTTCATTGGTTGCCAATAAAGTTTCATATTCTTTTTAAAATTCTTGGCTGGCACATAGAGTTTATTATGCTCTGGTCTGTAGTTATTCAGCATCATTAGTGTTGCCTTATGTGCCCAATAGGCTTCTGAAGTCTCTGGTAGATTTTAGGATAGTAATACCCAACTCCTTCAAAGCTCTTTTGATTGAGACCCAGGAATCAGCTTTTTCTTTTGGCTGTCCCCTTCTCTTTGGAATCAACTTTCAACTACAGTTCATGCTGAGGGTAGCTTACAGAGGCTTAAAACATTTATTTATTATTATTGCATTTGTACCCCGCGCTTTCCCACATGTTGCAGGCTCAATGCGGCTTACATAGTAAATACAATTACAAAGTCATGAAAAGAATATTACTAGTTGTAGTAAACGAGTAGTTGAAGGGTTTGATATAAATGCAAACTAAGATGGAATAACAAACAGAAAGGCGGTAGGCGATTATTGAAGACATATTTTAAGACTGATTTTAGAGTGATGATACTGACTTCTGTTTAGTGCTATTTTAGTGGGATTTTTTTTCTTTTTGTTTTTAAGATTTTTGAGCTTTGCTCTTGGCATGAATAGTTGTCTTCTTTTCTGTATATTATTGGAGTTCTTATCCTTTTTATTTTTGTTTTATTTGACATTATACACAGCTATGGTCCTGACAGGTTAAATGGTATATCATATTTTAATAAACTAAATTAAACTATACATAAAGCACACATACAACTACCCTCATTTCTAAACAGTTGTACATGGCATTGGGATAAAATGAAGATGTGAATTACATGAAAAACTCAAGTAAAAAAAAAATCCCTTTTATGAACACTGTCTAAACAGTACAACAAAGGGCAGCCTTAATTATGGCTATACTAATAGCGCAGATGGATTCACAACTCATTCTGTTACACAAGCAAATCAAACATGCCTTACAATTTAAGATCAGAGTATCATTCATACACACATACAACTGTACACACTTTAGAATGATACATGACAGACAGCCTGAGAGGGAGAAAATGTAAACATAGAAAACAACAGTAGATAAGGACTGTATTGCTCCTCTAGTCTACCCAGTTTAATTTCTGGTGCATAGCCTTGAACCTCAGTTTGTTTCTGGATTGTCTTCATTTTTTTTGCATCAGTGAATCTTTTGTGCATATCCCATGTATTCTTGAACTTAGTTTCCCTTTGTTTCCACCACCAAACCTGTTACACGGGGTGGGCAAGCAGGATAATCGCCCTGGACATCACACTACACCATTGAGTCAGTCTGTGAGCATGAGAGTCCAAAAAGAGAAAAGGGCGCTCAAAAGCACCCCTTGCCAAGGGCACCATTCTGTTCAGTGACTTACCTGGTCTACTACCTCCACTGGAAGCCTATTCCATGCACTTCACCCTTTTTGTGAAGAAATACTGTCTGACTTTTCTTGAGACTACCTACATGTACTGTGATCTCTTGTTCCAGGGCATTCTTTACTCTGATTTATTTTTTTTATTTATTGTGCATTCTTATATATTTGAGATATCTGAATGTCTCTACCATATTCCCATGACTTTGGGAATAGACATTATACCATTTGTGTAGCTCTCTTCTGGATTACCTCCAGTATTTGCAGCACAGTGTTCTTATGATAACTCCTTCAGTCATGGGAGCAATATGCCGTAGTATTGATCAGGATTTCTCAATCCAATCATTGGGACATAAGAACATAAGAATAGCTACACTGGGTCAGATCAATGGTCCATGGACCCAGTATCCTGCTTCCAACAGTGGCCAATCCAGGTCACAAGTAACTGGCAGAAACAAAAATAGTAGCAACATTCCCTGCTGTCAATCCCAGGGCAAGCAGTGGCGTCCCCCATGCCGATCTGAATAACAGACTATGGATGTTTCCTCCAGGAACTTGTCCAAACATTTTTTTAAACCCAGATATGCTAACCGCTGTTACTACATCCTATGGTAATGAGTTCCAGAGCTTAATTATCCGTTCACTGAAAAAAATATTTCCTCTTACTTGTTTTATGAAAGTATTTCCATGTAATTTCGTAGAGAGGTCTTTATACTTTTTGAAAGAGTAAAAATTGATTCACTTTTACCCATTCTGCACCACTTAGGATTTTGTAGATCTGAATTATATCTTTCTTCAGCCATTTCTTTTCCATGCTGAAGAGCTTTAACCTCTTTAGTCTTTCCCAGTGCTTTTTTTGTAGAAAAAAAGGTGCCGGTACTCATTGTGGGCGGGGTCACCACACATGGCACCGCCCCTATTATAGCCACACCCACATTAGCCACACCCCTTTTACCAGCCATGGCGCATATAAACAGACATCATTGAAAATATTATACTAGTATAGGAGAAAAAATAATGTGATTTTTTTTCATTATAAATAATTTCTGTAAGCTCTTACAGCTCCGGTATACCCAGTGCAAAATAAGACAAATTCCAAACACTAAAATGAAAATAAAATGATTTTTTCTACCTTTGTTGTCTGGTGACTTTGTTTTTCTATCCATATTGGTCCCAGTCTCTGATTCTGCTGCTCTCTATCTGTTCTCTTAACTCCGTTTCCAGGGCTTTCTTTCCATTTATTTCTTTACTTTCCTCCTTTCTTCTTCTTTTGTTGCCCTGCATCCATAAGTAAAAGCTGGGTCCTCCTCCATGGAATTGACTGGAGGAGGTATAACATGGATCCAGCTTTTGCCTATTTTCTCCATCCATGTGCAGTTTTTCTCCTCTTCCCTTTCCCTCATCTCCATCCATGTGCATCTTCTTTTTTCTTTCCTCCCCTCCATTCATGTCCAGTATTTCTCATCTCTCTTCCCTCCTCTATATCCATATAAAGCAATAATTCTCTCTCCCCTCTCCTCCATCCAAGTCAGCATTTCTCCTCTCTCCTAGCCAACTCCTCCATCCATGTCCAGCAATTCTCCTCTATCTCCTGCTCTCCTCTCCATCCATTTCTAGCATTTCTCCTCTCTCTCCTCTCATCCATGTCCAGCAATTCTCTCTTCCCTGTCCAGCGATTCTCCTCTCTCCCCTCCATGTCCAGCAATTCTCTCTTCCCTGTCCTCCCCTCCCCGTCCAGCAATTCTCCTCTCTCCCCTCCATGTCCAGCAATTCTATCTTGCCTGCCCTCCCCTCCATGATCAGCAATTATCTCATCCCTGCCCTCCCATCAATGTCCAGCAATTCTCTCTCCCCTGCCCTTCCCTCCCATCCCATGTCCAGCAATTCTCTCTCCCCTGCCCTTCCCTCCCATGTCCAGCAATTCTCTCTCCCCTGCCCTTCACATGTCCAGCAATTCTCTCTCCCTTGCCCTTCCCTCCCAGCCCATCCAATGTCCAGCAATTCTCTCTCCCCTGCCCTTCCCATGTCCAGCAATTCTCTCTCCCCTGCCCTTCCCTCCCATTGATTTCCAGCAATTCTCTCTCCCCTGCCCTTCCCATGTCCAGCAATTCTCTCTCCCTTGCCCTTCCCTCCCATCCCATTGATTTCCAGCAATTCTCTCTCCCTGCCCTTCCCTCCCATCCCATTGATTTCCAGCAATTCTCTCTCCCCTGCCCTTCCCTCCCATCCCATGTCCAATTCTCTCTCCCCTGCCCTTCCCATGTCCAGCAATTCTCTCTCCCCTGCCCTTCCCTCCCATCCCATGTCCAGCAATTCTCTCTCCCCTGCCCTTCCCTCCCATCCCATGTCCAGCAATTCTCTCTCCCCTGCCCTTCCCTCCCATGTCCAGCAATTCTCTCTCCCCTGCCCTTCACATGTCCAGCAATTCTCTCTCCCTTGCCCTTCCCTCCCAGCCCATCCAATGTCCAGCAATTCTCTCTCCCTGCCCTTCCCATGTCCAGCAATTCTCTCTCCCCTGCCCTTCCCTCCCATTGATTTCCAGCAATTCTCTCTCCCCTGCCCTTCCCATGTCCAGCAATTCTCTCTCCCTTGCCCTTCCCTCCCATCCCATTGATTTCCAGCAATTCTCTCTCCCCTGCCCTTCCCTCCCATCCCATTGATTTCCAGCAATTCTCTCTCCCCTGCCCTTCCCTCCCATCCCATGTCCAATTCTCTCTCCCCTGCCCTTCCCATGTCCAGCAATTCTCTCTCCCCTGCCCTTCCCTCCCATCCCATGTCCAGCAATTCTCTCTCCCCTGCCCTTCCCTCCCATCCCATTGATTTCCAGCAATTCTCTCTCCCCTGCCCTTCCCTCCCATCCCATGTCCAGCAATTCTCTCTCCCCTGCTCTTCCCTCCCATCCCATGTCCAGCAATTCTCTCTCCCCTGCCCTTCCCTCCCATCCCATTGATTTCCAGCAATTCTCTCTCCCCTGCTCTTCCCTCCCATCCCATGTCCAGCAATTCTCTCTACCCTGCCCTTCCCATGTCCAGCAATTCTCTCTCCCTTGCCCTTCCCTCCCATCCCATCCTATGTCCAACAATTCTCTCTCCCCTGCTCTTCCCTCCCATCCCATTGATTTCCAGCAGTTCTCTCTCCCCTGCCCTTCCCTCCCATTATTTCCAGCGATTCTCCGCCTCTCCCCTGCCCTCCCATCGACGTGCAGCGATTTTTCTGTCCCTCCCCTGCCCTCACCTCTCTCATATCCAGCGATTCTTCGTCCCCCAGGGTCCTCCTTCACTGCCTGCCAGCCAGCGTCGGACTCAGAAGCGAACGGTGCAGGCAGCGATTGGCTGGCAGCGTCGTAGCTTCCCTTTGCATGTCCCGCCTACAACTTCCTGTTTACGCATAGGCGGGACTTGCAGAGGGAAGCTACGACGCTGCCAGCCAATCGCTGCCTGCACCGTTCGCTTCTGAGTCCGACGCTGGCTGGCAGGCAATGAAGGAGGACCCTGGGGGACGAAGAATCGCTGGATATGAGAGAGGTGAGGGCAGGGGAGGGACGGAAAAATCGCTGCACGTCGATGGGAGGGCAGGAGAGAGGCGGAGAATCGCTGGAAGTAATGGGAGGGGAGGGGAGGGGAGGAGGAGAAAAAGGTGCCGGTACGCCGTACCGTTGCGTACCGGCACAAAAAAAGCACTGGTCTTTCCTTATATGAAAAGTGTTCCATCCCCTTTATCATTTTGGTTGCATTTCTTTGAGCCTTTTCCAATTCCGCCATATCTTTTTTGAGATATGGTGAGCAGAATTGAATGCAATACTCAAGGTAAGGTCGCACCATGGAGCGATACAGAGACATTATAGTATTCTTGGTCTTATTTTCCATCCATTTCTTAATGATTCCTAGCATCCTGTTTGATTTTTTTGTCCGCTGCCGCACACTGGGCAGAAGATTTCAGCATATTGTCTACAATGACACCTAGACCTTTTTCTTGGGTGCTTACTCCTAAGGTGGACCCTAGCATCAGGCAACTATGATTTGGATTATTCTTCCCAATGTGCATCACTTTGCATTTGTCTACATTAAATTGTATCTGCCATTTGGATGCCCAGTCTTCAAGTTTCCTATAGTCTTCCTGCAATATTTCACAGTCTGCATGTGTTTTGACAACTTGAATAGATTTGTGTCATCTGCAAATTGAATCACTACAGTTGTCATTCTGATTTCCAGATTATTTATAAATATGTTAAATAGGATCGGTCCCAGTGCAGATCCCTGCGGCACGCCACTAGTCACTCCTCATTTGAGAAAAATGGCCATTTAACCCTACCCTCTGTGTTCTGTCCAATAACCAGTTCCTAATCCATAGAAGGACATTGTCTCCTATCCCATGAGTCTTTAATTTTTTCAGGAGTTTCTCATGAGGAACTTTGGCAAAAGCTTTCTAGAAATCTAGATACACTTCATCAACCAGTTCACTTTTATCTTCATGTTTATTCACGCCTTCAAAGAAATGAAGCAAATTGGTGAAGACTTGCCTTGGTTGAACCCATTATGTTTGTCTGTGTGTTTCGTAATTATATTCTTTATAATAATTTCCCCTATTTTGCCTGGCACTGAAGTCAGGCTTACCGTGTATTTTCCTGGATCACCCCTGAAACCCTTTTTATGCATATTGCCTCCATTGTGCCAATCCTATCACATGTATATTCATTGTTTATAATCTTGAAATCCAGACTGGCATGAATGGGTCCTGAGGACTGGGTTGGAACCTCTGGTACAAATGATCTCTTCTAAACTGGAGAGAGAGTCGGGGTCTCTGCCTTTATATTACATCAGTTGATGATAGGTGGTCTCTCTCTCTCTCTCTCTCTCTCTCTCTCTCTCTTTCTCTTTACAGATACAGTGATTTCCTCCCTCCTGGTTCCTCTGTTATTTCATATATATCATGCTGAATGGTGTCTGATCTTTAAATAAAATGTAGTATTAGAAGACAAAGATAACTGCATAGAAATCCCGTAAGGTGTGAATATATAAACAACAAATGGACTCCATTTTGTACTTGGTTGATATCCTGTGGACAGTCATGAACATTGAGTGCCTTTTAATGGGGGAGTATGATGTTTTAGACCTTCAGAATTTAGAAATGGTTGGTTTGAGGAGGGGTGGGGATAAGGTGGTAGAGGGCAAGGAAGTTTCAAGTTTCTCTTTGTTTTCATAAGCATTATGATTATTCTATTTTATTTATTTATTATTTATGTATTAGGATTTATTTACTGCCTTTTTGAAAAAAATCATTCAAGGTGGTGTACAGTAAGAATAAATCAAACATAAGCAATAGACAATTACAGCAGTAAAAATATTCAAATAACAATATAAGGTAGGAGAGTAAGAGGAGTTAGACAATAAGGTGACTAATTTAAAGAACATCTGCTGCCGTTCAACAGCACATCAGTTTTCTTATATTTGATGAGCAAGAAGGGAAAAAAAAGCTGGAAAACATTCTTTGCCAAATTTTGATGCTTCCTATAATGCAATTTCCTATATATCAGCTTTGCATGAAACACTATTAAACATTTGTATTAATTGACAGGCATGGCTATATGGTTCATTTTATAGTGATGTACATCTTAACAGCAGAAGTTTGGGATGCAATAGAGTTCATGCACTCAATTTGAAGCAAGAAAGAAGAAGATTGTAAGACATAAAGTTGGAGTATGCCTGCTGTTCTTAAGCTTCAGAGTTCTTTGTTATATACTATTGAGTTAGACAAAAAAATTAAATAAATAAAAGTTGAGCTTTTGAGGTCATTTGCTGGTTACGGGCATTTAACAGAACTCTGTTAGAATCCTTCTACAACGTAACTTAAAAAACTAATCTGTTCAGAATAACTAAGAGGTGATGCCTGTCATTACAATGTGCAAACATAGTGTACTAGTTTCTAAAATAGGGAATGATTTGTGAGGTGCTCAGTGAAGGGAATCTTATGGGTAGACAAACAACTATCCTGTGAAAATGTAGGACACTCTCACTTGAATTTGTAGTGTGTGGCTCCAGCAATTCTACTTTGCAAGCCACCCTGATAAATACCCCGTTTTCAGGACATGTAAGAGTGGTATTTGATCATTTTTGCTATGGAATGACTGAGAATATAGTAAAGAGGTTTAATAACTGTGAAAGGGCCACCTAAATTGATTAAAGTGCACAAATTTTGCATGCCCTAATAGAGGTTATCTTCATCATAGTGAACCCATCTGTTTTCTCCTTAGATACATTTGAGGGACTAGGGGAAGTGAAAGGAGCTTGTCCAGAGACTGTTTCACCTCAGTGGGAATGTAGTGTCAGGTTTTCAGGTCTGGAAGTAATTAAATTCTTTTATAATTCTTAGAAGTATTTTTGTATACTTGGAAGTCAGAATAGCACCACCAAAATAATTTTTGAAGCCAGAAAAATAACTTTGGGAAAATATTTACCTTTAGGGTTGATGTTGTCAATGTGGGCTACCATTAAGATGGGTTGGAGTGGAGTAGTAACCTAATGGTTAATGCAGCGTGCTTTGGTCTGGTGACCGGGGTTTGATTCCCACTGCAGATCCTTGTGGCCTTGGGCAAGTCACTTAGGGGCCCTTTTACTAAGCCGCGTAAGCGTCTACACGTGCCAGAATGGAGTTACAGCAGATTACCACGTGGCTCTTGCGATAGTTTCATTTTTGGCACGCGTCCGATACGCATGTCCGAAAAATAATATTTTTGGACGTACGCCAAATGGCACTTGATGCGGCATAGGTCATTACTGCCCAGTTACCGCATGAGTCTTTACTGCCAGGTCAATGGCTGGCAGTAAGGTCTCAGAGTCAAAATTGACGCGCGGCAATTTTGATTTTGCTGTTCGTCCAGTTTCAGCAAAAATTTTAAAAGGTCTTTTTTACAGGCACACTGAAAAATGGATCGGTGTGCCCAAAGCCCGTGCCTACACTACCGCAAGCCATTTTTCAGTGTGCCTTTGTAAAATGACCCCTTAACCCTCTTTTGCCCCAGATACAAAAACGTTTGTGAGTCCACTAGGGACAGAGAAAGTACCTGCATGTATAATGTGTACAGTGATGCATATATGTAGTAGCAATATAGAAATTATTAGTAGTAGTAGTATTTTCACTGTTAACCCCATTTATTAAAAACTAGCTCTCATTGCATAAAATAGGACCTGAGCTAAAATAGCACAAGTTAGTGGTAAAGTAACATGTCTTAATGGTAGCCCATGTCCATAATTTCCCCGTCTACCCTCTTAAGTGTGTATCATATGAAAGTTAGAGAAACAAAATCCACACATGGAGGTGAATTGATGTCCTCCTTAGTTCCTGATACTTGTGACAGGCTTATTTTCGAAAGAGAAGGGCGCCCATCTTTCGACACAAATCAGGAGATGGGTGTCCTTCTCCCAGGGTCGCCCAAATCGGCATAATTGAAAGCCGATTTTGGGCGTCCTCAACTGCTTTTCGTCACGGGGACGACCAAAGTTCACGGGGGGGGGGGGGGGGTGTCGGAAGCATAACCAAAGGCGGGACTGGGGCATGCTTAACACATGGGCGTCCTCGGCCGATAATGGAAAAAAGAAGGGCGTCTCTGACGAGCACTTGGCCGACTTTACTTGGTCCATTTTTTCTTGCGACCAAGCCTCAAAAAGGTGCTCAAACTGACCAGATGACCACCGGAGGGAATTGGGGTTGACCTCCCCTTACTCCCCCAGTGGTCACTAAGCCCCTCCCACCCTAAAAAAAACTTTAAAAATATTTTTTTGCCAGCTTCTATGCCATCCTCAAATGTCATACCCAGCTCCCTGACAGCAGTATGCAGGTCCCTGGAGCAGTTTTAGTGGGTGCAGTGCACTTCAGACAGGCGACCCAGGCCCATACCCCCCTGACCTGTTACGTTTGTGGAGGAAACAGCGAGCCCTCCAAAACCCACCAGAAACCCACTGTACCCACATGTAGGTGCCCCCCTTCACCCCTTAGGGCTATGGTAGTGTTGTACAATTACGGAGAGTGGGTTTTGAGGGTCTCAGCACCCAAGGTAGGGGAGCTATGCACCTGGGAGCAATTTGTGAAGTCCACTGCAGTGCCCCCTAGGGTGCCCGGTTGGTGTCCTGCCATGTCAGGGGGACCAGTGCACTACGAATTCTGGCTCCTCCCATAACCAAATGGCTTGGATTTGGTCGTTTCTGAGATGGGCATCCTCGGTTTCCATTATCGCTGAAAACCGGGGACGACCAACTCTAAGGTCGACCTAAATGTTGAGATTTGGGCGTCCCCGACCGTATTATGAAAACGAAAGATGGACGCCCATCTTGTTTCGATAATACGTGTTTCCCCACCCCTTTGCAGGGACATCCTGCGAGGACGTCCTCAGCAAAACGTGGGCGCCCCGTTCGATTATGCCCCTCTTAGGGGCCCTTTTATAAAGTTGTGCTAAAAGGTGACCTGCTCTATTACTAGTATGTGGGTTTCCATACGCTGAGGCCACCTTTTAACAAGTGAGTAAAATGACCGATTTTTGTATATCTAATATAATAAAACGCACCCTCAACGTTCTGAGGACAACGTTCTGTGAAGCCGTGAAGCCCTGAAGCCTTGAAGCCTTGAAGCCTTGAAGCCATCTGACGTCACTCCCAGGCTGAAGGGTTCGTGGATTCGTGGTGTGAAGCCTTCAAGCCAGCCAGCCGTCTTTGCCCCGCCCTCGCCTCAAACCAAACAAATCCGGAAGCGAAGCGTCAGGGAAGGAGGCGGCGCTCCCGACGTCTAGCCTTCCCTTCGCTGTGTTCCGCCTAAGGGAAAGCTAGACGTCGGGAGCGCCGCCTCCTTCCCTGACGCTTCGCTGCACGAACCGCCACGGAGGTAAAGTTAAAACGAAGAAGAAAAAAAAAAAGGATGCATGGATGCGAACAGGGGGGGGGGGCATGGATGCGAAGGGGGGGGGCATGGATGCGAAGGGGGGGGGGAGAAGAGGGCGGGCCAGGCTGGGACATGGGAGAGAGAGGAGCATGGATGCGAGGGGGGGGGGGTCATGGAAGGGAGAGAGGGGACTTGCTGGAAAAGGATGAATGGAGGCGGCAGGGGACAGAGGAGCATGGATGGGCATGGATTGGGAGGGCAGGGCTCAGGGAGAGAGGGGAATTACTGGAAATGGATGAATGGAGGGGGCAGGGGACAGAGGAGCATGGATGGGCATGGATTGGGAGGGCAGGACTAAGGGAGAGAGGGAATTTGCTGGAAAGGGATGAATAGAGGGGACAGATGGGCATGGATGGATATGGATTGCAGGGCAGGCCTCAGGTAGAGAGGGCAATTGCTGGATAGGGAAAAATGGAGGGGCCAGGTGACAGATGAGCATGGATTGGAAGGGCAGGACTCAGGGAGAGGGGAATTGCTGGATAGGGATGAATGGAAGGGACAGATGGGCATGGATGGATATGGATTGCAGGGCAGGCCTCAGGCAGAGAGGGGAAATGCTGGATAGGGAAAAATGGAGGGGCCAGGTGACAGAGGAGCATGGATGGGCATGGATTGGAAGAGCAGGACTCAGGGAGAGGGGAATTGCTGGATAGGGATGAATGGAGGGGACAGATGGGCATGGATGGATATGGATTGCAGGGCAGGCCTCAGGCAGAGAGGGGAAATGCTGGATAGGAATGAATGGAGGGGAAAGGTGACAGAGAAACATGGATGGCCATGGATTGGGAGGGCAGGGCTCAGGGAGAGAGGGGAATTGCTGTAAAAGGATGAATGGAGGGGGCAGGGGACAGATGGCCATGGATTGGGAGGGCACAGCTCACACTCTCTCTCTCATATACAATGTCTTTCTGACTCTCACTCTCACACACTCTGTCTCACACTTATCACATTCACTCTCTATGTGCCACACAGTCACTCACACACTCGCTTGGTCTCATACACACACTCTCTCTCACACTGTGTCTCACATACACACTTGCACACACTCTCATTCTCACACACACACTCTCTCACAAACACACTCACACCCAGACTCACTCTCTCTCTCACACACTCACACTTTCACTCTGACTCTCAAACAGTCACTCTCACATACACTCTCCCAAACATACACACTCCAAGGAAAACCTTGCTAGCGCCCGTTTCATTTGTGTCAGAAACGGGCCTTTTTTACTAGTTGGCAATAATGGTCATGCACTAATTTTTCCGTTAGCACATGAGGCCTTAACTATACCTATTTTCTAGGTTGTGAGGGCTCACAAGCTAATGGGTTAGTGCATGACAATGTCCATGTGCTAATTCATTAGCACTGAGCGTGCCCGCACTTCGCCCCCAATCATGCCCCCAGTGCTAAAAAAAATTACCTAATGTGTGGGAATCACGTGCACATGCCAAAATTACAGCATACCCCACGGTAAGTGTTTTTTTAACTTGCGGTGAGTACTAACGTGCTTACCACAGCTTTGTAAAAGTGCCCCTTAGTAATATGTGATTTCTAAAGTCTAAGAGTACTCAAAATTTTGAAGCTATTTTATGCATTATATATTTTATTATGGTTAATCTAAATGTATGTACTTCTAGGAATGCCTAGCTTTATAAATGTATAACACAGTGAACTATTCAAAGTATATGTATCATAAAAGAAATGTAATGCATTTAAAACAAAAAAGGAAATTGGAGAAGGATTGGAGAAGAACTGAAAGGCTAGCCAGGATGTGCCAGCAGCTGCTTAGTGCTTGTGTGTGTTGCCTTGGTACTGAGAATACAGTATACAGAAATTGAAAATTTAGATATTTACTATAAGAACATAATTCTCTATTTGATTTCTTCAAATATATCAAATACTCTGTTCCTTTGTGATCATCTATGGCTGGTATAGCTGCAAGCACACAAATGTTAGGCATGCCAATACCAGGTTACACTAGTATTCTCTAATTGAATCTTGGCGCTCAGATGCCACGATAGAATAGGATTGGTGCACCTAAAAGGAGGCCCCCCACTTATAGAATTGCCCCCTTTGTCTTAACAACAACAACAGCAGCAGCAGCAGCAAAAACTGTTCTTTTTTTAAATTAAATTCTGAACAATTTTTTTTGCTTTGGTTCATTCATGAAACTGTTCAGGGCATCACTGAATCAAACCTACATGAACAATATTATATAGAGGTAATATTCAAAGATTTTATCCAGCTAACTTGACCCATCCTGATAATTTTAGTTTGTCTTTCCCTACCTCTCCCCTCCTCCCACCCATTCATTGCCTAAATTTTGTCTGGGCAAATTGTTGCTTCATAAAATTTATATGAACACAAAAGCAAAGTTGTCCCAAGGACACTATAAAACTGTAGTTGATTAGCACTGACAAGTTAAACTTACCTGGATCACTCAGGTCTGGCAAATAGCTGTCCTTAACTGGATGCCTTTATCAAATTAACTTTATTGATATACAGTAACATACATCTCTGGTGTGTTTGAATATTCAGGTAAAGATATATGGTTATGTTACCTGCCTGGTAGGTTTTGATTATATATAAATTTCCTGCACAGACATTACATTCTAACCTGTGATAGCTGTTGACATGTGTAAAATTCAAAAGCATCATTTTGCACAAAATAGTGTATTTTCTGACTTATTTGGAAACAAGGTTTTGATGTATCCTTAGGGCTTTTAGTCAGAATGCTATTGCTATCATAACAGTTTTAGTTGCTCATCGCCTTAAGCTTTCACTTCTTGCTTCTTTGATCTATTTTGAGTCTCTGGGATTCTCTGCTGATAATAATAACCATTATTCTTGAGTCAACAGTTATTCATTTCAGTTCACACCATAGGTCTTCTATGATCCCTGGTTGTTGTGACTTTGTTTCTAAAAAGAAATAAGGAACTTTATTTTTCCTGCAGACTGCTACCAATCTATAGTTTGTAAGGAAAATAAATAAATTGTGTCATTCTTTAATTTACATATATAAGGTCATTTCTCATATATTTAGTGGTACTGTCATGTATTTTACCTTTGAAAACCTGTTCTTTTAACCTTTAATAAATCAGGCTTTTATTTTTTGGTGCTAAGTACAATTTTGCAGCATAAATGCAAATGCATAGCATGGATAGCAGGAGGATGCAAAGCTTTAAATTCAGAAGTACTGTATGGTAGATTTATTGCAAACCATTTAAAATGTATAACTCTAAAACTAAATGTGTGTGACAGATGAAATGCACAAAGTACATGATATATGGCATGCTGATAATATTTATATAGCCTGTACTGGCATGAAGAAATTACCTGCTGAAAAAAGTTGTTATACAGTTGTAATACACTACAGTACAATCTGTTGAGTCAGGCTTCAGTATCCTTTTAAACTATACAGTATATCAAGGCTTCCAATCAGGTGCAATATTTTACCTCTTCAGCTAAATCTTTTACCTTTTAAAACTGTTACTAGCCTAAAATATTTATTTATATTATATTTGATATACAGCCAATTGCCAAAAGGCAGGTAGGCGGTTAACAGTTAAAAGCTCAGAGGAGGAAAGAGGAAAATGAGATTGGGGCTAAGAGAGGGGAAGGGAAGAACAGCAGGACACAGAATTAATAGAAGCAGAGAAAGGAAGAAGGTAAGCCTCATTTCTTTGAAGGTGTAAATAAACATGTGGATAAAGGTGAGCCGGTTGTTGTAGTGTATCTGGATTTTCAGAAAGATTTTGACAAACTTCTTCATGAGAGACTCCTGAGAAAATTAAAAAGTCATGAAATAGAACATGTCCTTCTGTGGATTAGGAATTGGTTATTGGAGCGAAAACAAAGGGTAGGGTTACATGGCCATTTTTCTTAAAGGAGGACGGTGAGTAGTGGAATGCCGCAGGGATCTGTACTGGGACCGATGCTGTTTAACATATTTATAAATGATCTAGAAAAGGGAATGAGTGAGGTGATTAAATTTGCAGATGACACAGGATGTGCTCTCAATTATTTCAGTTACTCATGGCCTTAACTGTCACTGCTTGCTTCTTCAGTCCATTCTGGATCTATTGGAATCTCTGCTGGTGAACAAATAAATTAACACACAAAGTCAAGTTGTTTAGAAAGAGAGAAAAACTGTGACCATATCATGGTTTCTTCCACATACATTCTGGCAGCCAGCATTGGGAGAAAGAGCCACTCCACTGCCCACCAGGAACCTCAAATGATTCAGCCCCTCCAGCAGCAGAGAACTTTTGATGCCCCAAATCTTGAAACCTGACTCCCCCCTAAGGGAACAGATGCCCCTGAGGAGAGGCCTGTTTAAAAAAACAACTGAAGACACAATCATTTCCCAGAGCCACAACATCACAATATTCCCATGCCTCGGACTTGTCCTGTGCCAGACTCTTCTGAAAGTGCTCATCATAGTTGAGCCACACTCAACCACCGAAAGTCCAATAAGCCCATAAAATATTTGTGTACCACAACAACCCAGGGTACAACACCAGTTTTACTGCACCAAGGACATTGGCATAAATATTAAACCCTAACAACCCTTCTTCTTCTTTACCTCCTCTTTCCCATCATCCCCTTTCTTATGCTCCTGCCCATCCTGGCCCCGCTCTAGTAAAGCAAAGAGGTCCACATTTTGACCCAAAAATGTTTTGACACCATTTCTGAGACAACCCAGAGTCTAAAGGAGAAATCTCTGACAAGATATGTCCTCTGCGCAAGAACTGCTTAGCCCCATAGAAGGCCTAGCCTCAACCTGCACTGAGCTAACCCTTGGAACAACACTAAGGCTATCAGAAGGAAGAGGAAGACGAAGACTTAGATGAATCCCAGGAATCAGAAGACTCCCAACCTTCATAGGATTCCCTGATGGAAGGCACCTTTGCAGCTTCTCTCGATCAAGGCGCTTAATTGTGGTAAACATGTTAGTGGTAAACATGTCTCAACAGTAGCCCATATTGATAACTCCCCACTCCCCTAAATCTTTTACGAGTATTCTGCATATAGATGATACTGAACATTCAGGATCAATTTTATATACAGTTGTAGTTATAAGACAGATTATAAGGTTTTTTTTTGTTTTTTGTTTTTCATGAGAAACTGTTTGAATAATAGAAATTCCTATTGTATTTTTAATAAGGATCTAGTTGTATTACAACATTTAACTCGTAAGTTCCACTATACGATGTCTTTCCCTCCCAACTGAGATATACAAGATCCACACTTGTATCGTATGAATATGTAAAATATGCATACTTGCTCCTGATCTTTCCTTGCCATTTTCAGGGCTTAGACTATAAATAGTCTGCCCTGCACTGTCCCTACTTCCCAACTACTGGAGTTGCCATTGAAACCTCCTCCAGCCCATCCTGATCTGTCTTGCCATATATGGAAAACAGACCATAAAAGTATGTCTGGCATTGGCTTCACTTCAGGAGAGAGAATCCAGGGAGTAGGGTGTATAGGCTCTTCCAAAAGACCAAGGGAGACACCAGTTCAAAATGGTGATCTTTAGCACCACTCCTGAGCATCATATACGAACTTATATCTGTTCATGTGTTAAGTTTTGTTTTGGTACTATTATCTATCTATTTAAGGATCCTTTGTGTCTCTCTCATGCATATTTTAATTTTGCCACTGTTTTTGTCTCTACCACTTCCACTGGGAGGGCATTCTAGGCATCCACCACCCTCTCCATGTAAATGTATTTCCTGACGTTACTCTTAAGTCTCTCACCCTGCAACCTCAAATTGTGTCCTCTAGTTTTATTGCTTCTCCTTCTCTGGAATTTTTTTTTTTTTGTAGAGTAATACCATTCAAGTGTTTAAACATCTGTTTCATATCTCCTCTATTCCATCTTCCCTCTAGGGTATACATATTCATGTCTTCAAGTCTCGCCTCATACCTCTTTTGGCACAATTCTGATATCATCACCTTCCTCTGGACTGCTTCAAGTCTTCTTATGTCCTTAACAAGATACTGCCTCCGGAATTGAACACAGTATTCCAAATGGGGCCTCACCAATGAAGGGCATAAACATCTCTGTTTTTCTGCTGGTGATTCCTTTGTCTACACAGCCAAGCATCCTTTTGGATATTGCCACCACTTTGACACATTCTTTTGCATCCTCAGACACTGTCACTCCAAAGTCCCTCTCTCAAGCTCTGTATTTTCTGCTCATTTTTGTACACTGTTTTATACAATACAGTAATACATGGCCAAATTTCAGTGACGATATCCTGTTTCCTGATGGTTTCATCTTAACTGTTGTTGTAATCTGCTTGGGAAAGCCTGTGTTATAAAGATGGAATATATTTTTATTTATTTATTTAACACATTTATATCCCACATTTTCCCACTTAGATGCAGGCTCAATGTGGCTTACACAATACCGGAGAGGCAGGCTCCGGTTCGATAAAATACAAATACACAATATAATAATCAACTTGAAAGAAACATAAGTATAGAGCAACAAAGAAATAATGAGGGGGTGGTGATAGAAGTCCAATACGGTCCATAGTTTTTCTGTGTCGCAGGAAGTAGAAAGTTAATTTGGGTCAGGGGGATAGGCCTTCTTAAACAAGTTGGTTTTCAGTAATTTCCTGAAGTTGAGATGGTTATGAATAGATCTCAAGGTTTTGGGCAGAGCGTTCCACAGTTGTGTACTTATGTAGGAAAAGCTGGATGCATAAGTGATTTGTATCTAAGACCATTGCAGTCTGGATAATGCAAATTTAAGTAAGTACGGGATAGGCTGGTACTGTTTCTGGGTGGTAGATTTATGAGGTTTAACATATATCCAGGAACTTCACCGTAAATAATCCTGTGGACCAGAGTGCAAACCTTGAAGTCAATATGTTCCTTGGTGGTAAGCCAGTGCAGTTTTTCATGAAGGGGTTTGGCACTTTCAAATTTTGATTTTCTGAATATCAGTCTAGCTGCTGTATTCTGTGCGGTCTGAAGTTTCTTAGTTAGTTGTTCTTTACAACCTGCATAAATTCCGTTGCGGTAATCTAAATGGTTTAATACCATTGATTGTATTAAGCTGAGAAATACATCATGTGGAAAGAAAGGTTTTATACGTTTAAGTTTCCACATTGAGTGGAACTATTTCTTTGTAGTGGAATTTACTTGGTTTTCAAGTGTCAGATTATGGTCAATTATGACGCCAAGTAGTTTTAGGCTATCCGAGATAGGTTAGGGAGTGGTTTGGGATGTTCATGGTTGTAGGATTATACTTATTATGTTGAAATGAAAGTCTTTTCAGTATTTAATTTCAGTTGGAATGAGTTTGCCCAAGCGTCCATTGTGTTTAGACCGATCTTGATTGTATTGGTCATTTCTGTCAGATCGTGTCTGAATGCTATATAAATTGTAACATCATCAGCATATATAAACGGGTTAAGGTCTAAATTGGATAAGGATTTAGCCAGTGGAGTCATCATTATGTTGAAGAGTGTTGGCGATAATGGTGAACCCTGAGGGACTCCACAAACTGTTTCCACGAGGATATGTTTGAATTCGATTTTACTTGGTATGATCTAGAGGATAAGAAACCTTTAATCCATCTGAGTATTTTTCCGCCGATCCCAAAGTAGTTAAGGAGATTTAGTAAAATGTCATGGTTGACCATATCAAATACGCTAGACATGTCAAATTGGAGAAGTATACTTTTTCCTGCAACTATTTCCTGCTTAAATTTGGCTAGAAGAGTAACTAAAACAGTTTCAGAACTATAGAGGGAACGGAATCCAGATTGCGAGTCATGTAGTATAGAAAATTAAACTCTCCTTTCATTGGAGCACATGAAATTATATCTTCACTTCATCTCATTTGTTGAAGTTTACATTTTAAATACACAAACAGATTATTCTGTTTTGAGCATAGTTCAGGGACAAGTGGTTTTATAAGTCTAAATATTAAAAATAAATATTTTGTGCCAAATTTTGAACTGGTATTATTGTATAAGTGGGCTAGCTTAACAACCATCAGAGGCAGACACAGTCATATAGTTAACATTATAATTGTATTCGTATTTGGGTAATTACTGAATAAATGCTGATATCAAATGCATATTTATCTCATGCTATTCATTGTGCATACTCAGAAAACTCACTGGTGTTAGGATACTTGAGAGTCTTGTTGAGAACTATTGGGGTATCTGATCTCTTCTGTGCTAACCCGACGGTAATTGCTGCAGTAATAAATAGGGCCAGCGGTAGTTCCGGATTGCCACGTGGTAAGCCTACAGTGGCCTTAACACTTCTTAATAAAAGGACCTCTAAAGTTGACACATGAATTAACTTTCGAATGGTTTATTGAATGAAGTAAATGTATTTATTGAGAATTTATTTGCGAACCAACAAGGATGTGGCAGAGGATAATTTGTTTTGTGTCCACCAATATGGCGGCTCCGCAGAGGGGTCGACTTTTTGACATCATGCTGTCTCCTGTCTTAATCCAAGCTCCTTGGTAATAATGTGCGCTAATAGCGTTAGTACACATTGACTCATGCTAGTAACTCTGGCTGTTAAGCAGCCTGTTATTATCTATCTATCTATCTATCTATCTATCTATCTATCTATCTATCTATCTATCTATCTATCTATCTATCTATCTATCTATCTACAGTGGGGGAAATAAGTATTTGATCCCTTGCTGATTTTGTAAGTTTGCCCACTGACAAAGACATGAGCAGCCCATAATTGAAGGGTAGGTTATTGGTAACAGTGAGAGATAGCACATCACAAATTAAATCCGGAAAATCACATTGTGGAAAGTATATGAGTTTATTTGCATTCTGCAGAGGGAAATAAGTATTTGATCCCCCACCAACCAGTAAGAGATCTGGCCCCTACAGACCAGGTAGATGCTCCAAATCAACTCGTTACCTGCATGACAGACAGCTGTCGGCAATGGTCACCTGTATGAAAGACACCTGTCCACAGACTCAGTGAATCAGTCAGACGCTAACCTCTACAAAATGGCCAAGAGCAAGGAGCTGTCTAAGGATGTCAGGGACAAGATCATACACCTGCACAAGGCTGGAATGGGCTACAAAACCATCAGTAAGACGCTGGGCGAGAAGGAGACAACTGTTGGTGCCATAGTAAGAAAATGGAAGAAGTACAAAATGACTGTCAATCGACAAAGATCTGGGGCTCCACGCAAAATCTCACCTCGTGGGGTATCCTTGATCATGAGGAAGGTTAGAAATCAGCCTACAACTACAAGGGGGGAACTTGTCAATGATCTCAAGGCAGCTGGGACCACTGTCACCACGAAAACCATTGGTAACACATTACGACATAACGGATTGCAATCCTGCAGTGCCCGCAAGGTCCCCCTGCTCCGGAAGGCACATGTGACGGCCCGTCTGAAGTTTGCCAGTGAACACCTGGATGATGCCGAGAGTGATTGGGAGAAGGTGCTGTGGTCAGATGAGACAAAAATTGAGCTCTTTGGCATGAACTCAACTCGCCGTGTTTGGAGGAAGAGAAATGCTGCCTATGACCCAAAGAACACCGTCCCCACTGTCAAGCATGGAGGTGGAAATGTATGTTTTGGGGGTGTTTCTCTGCTAAGGGCACAGGACTACTTCACCGCATCAATGGGAGAATGGATGGGGCCATGTACCGTACAATTCTGAGTGACAACCTCCTTCCCTCCGCCAGGGCCTTAAAAATGGGTCGTGGCTGGGTCTTCCAGCACGACAATGACCCAAAACATACAGCCAAGGCAACAAAGGAGTGGCTCAGGAAGAAGCACATTAGGGTCATGGAGTGGCCTAGCCAGTCACCAGACCTTAATCCCATTGAAAACTTATGGTGGGAGCTGAAGCTGCGAGTTGCCAAGCGACAGCCCAGAACTCTTAATGATTTAGAGATGATCTGCAAAGAGGAGTGGACCAAAATTCCTCCTGACATGTGTGCAAACCTCATCATCAACTACAGAAGACGTCTGACCGCTGTGCTTGCCAACAAGGGTTTTGCCACCAAGTATTAGGTCTTGTTTGCCAGAGGGATCAAATACTTATTTCCCTCTGCAGAATGCAAATAAATTCATATACTTTCCACAATGTGATTTTCCGGATTTAATTTGTGATGTGCTATCTCTCACTGTTACCAATAACCTACCCTTCAATTATGGGCTGCTCATGTCTTTGTCAGTGGGCAAACTTACAAAATCAGCAAGGGATCAAATACTTATTTCCCCCACTGTATCTATCTATCTATCTATCTATCTTAATATGTATCTGTTGAATAAATCAACCCAATAATAAAATCCCTCACTCATACTAAGTAAGGAAAAAAGTTGTACAACACAATAATTGAAACATTTAAAGGACAATTCTATAACTAGGCATATAATATTGTAGAATAATAGCATACATGCGTGTCAGAGGTACTAATAATTGACAGTTATGTGTGTAATTGCCAGGTGCTATTCTATGGCATATTCATCAAAGTCTATTTGCATGTACCTGCGAGGGGGGCATGCATGGATGGAGCATAAGTGGGTCATGTGCAGCATGTAGAATATTATCAGTTGCATGCACTGCATGCTACACATAGGTGTACAAATTTACACCTGCTATCGACGTATCCTAAGTGAGCCTGCCTATATTTATGTGCGCCAATGCAGCTTTTTTGTCGTATTTCTTTAATAGCTTAGGCGCTCCCTGAAACCATTACAGAATCGGTGCTAAGTGCATGCCTTTGTCTTGGCACCAGTTTGTAGAACTGCCCTGATAATGTAATAGTTTTACTTTGTTTGCCAACCCCACAGGTCAAAATTATGTCATTGCAATTTGAGCAGTTTCATTATACACCCCATATTGGATTCTTTTATCAGTTTAGCTAAGAAAAAAAGCCCCCCAAAACTTTCCCCTTGATATTTAAACTCTGTGATCAACAGTCAGCTTTGACATCAAATGCTGCTCACAGAATTTATACCTGGATATAAGGTGGCTACCATAAAGTTCCCAAATTCTGCTGATTTTCAGCACCGGTATCCAGAACACTATCCTTGTGACAGCTGTTTTTATCCAATTGGTTATCCAGGTGTGGCACTGAATATCATGGGTACTGGACAAATTTTGGCTCATCCCTGACTGTACCAACATTATCTGGATTGTGGTGGGGTGGTTAGTAAAGATTTTCAGTACAATTATGTGGATAATGCCACTGAAAATCGCTGGTTGGTCAATCACTCCTACCTGGATAAGTGCTGAATATCAATCACATCGTTTGTATTGTCTAGATCAGTGTATTCCTAATCAGTGTAATTTCCAGGATACCTGGAATGAATGTGAAGGACCCAGTGCATGTATGCAAATCTATCTCATTCAAATTAATTGTGACAATCCTGAAAACACTACTTAGGCATTCCTCCTGAACAGGGTTGGAAAACACTGTTAAAGAGATTGAAATGTATAGTCTTAAGTTATAAAGGGTGGTCAGGCTCTGGGCAAATGTAACAGTATGGAATAGAATAATTTTCACAGTATCTGCAACATAATTCCACATTAGATATCTTGACTGAAAGAAGGTGTGGCCCCTGTTCTGTATGATACAGAATTCATCTGCTTTAATACTTGAGTCATCCTTAATAGCATTAAATATAATATATTCCCCTTAAGGAAGATGTTTTGTTTTGATCTGCCAGAGTTGCATCATTGATATTCTATAGCAGACCTTCATGAATGCTGTTGAAGTTCCATTTTGCAAGTGGTTGAAGCTTATCCCATTTGCAAGCACACCCTTTTATTCTGTCTGGACCATTTCCTTACATAATTTACTTGAATATCCCTCCTCTAAATGATAATCATTATCACTGTAGTCCACTTGCTCAAGGGGAATGAAGGCTATCAGTTCTGCTCCATAGATCACTTGTACATTTGACATTCATCCTGTACTGTGGTTGTTTTTAAACAGGGAATTCCCATGAGATACCCATAATATCCTGTCATTATAGTAGTGGTTTACTTGTAGAGTGTGCAAATGCAGTAACATTTTTTTTTCAGGTTACATGATTGGTTGGCTTTCTAATTAGTCATTTGCAGTACATTTATATCCAGAGTTATGGTGTAAAGTCGCAGAGGTGGTATCATTAAGAGTTCTGTGATGAGGCAATTATCTGTAGTCTGTTACATCCTGCTTGGATATCTGTCCAGAGGGATGTAATAGATTTGGGTGTGTGCGGGGAGGGGGCGGGGGGTTAGGAATTGATGGTTGAGCAGTAGCTGAAAGGGTGTGATAGAAGTCCAGTGATTTTTAAATTGCACATTTTAAGAATAAAGGTTTTATTTCTCAAACTGTAATATATTTAATGAACCAAGCATTTTGGTGAATTAAGATACATTTTTGTTAAGTGAAACCCTGTAACACTTGATCATAAGCATTAATCAAGCCTTTGGTTGCAATATTGTGGCACGTTGGGTCAGTGCATGTTCACAGTACTCCCAGAAGATGATTCTTTAGAAACGCTGTCTAGTGCGTTTCTTTGATTTAATGTTTGCTGTTTTCCTCTGTTTTCTATAGCTTCACAATAAATGTGCTTCACATCTAAAACCTGAATGTGACTGTGGACCCTTGAAGGATCACATTTTACCACCCACATCAATCTGTCCAGTGGTATTGGTAAGTTACTAATGCTTACAATTCACTTACATGCTAGTAATGTATAAGTAAAAACTTCATTTTCAACATCCATGCAGTCTACAAAGCAAAATAAATAAAATAATAGCAGTGCAGTACTTATGAAAATAAGCATAGTTTATCCAAAAAGGTGTTGTATTTTGCTGTCTGTGATCATGGAATTGCATGCTATCATTGAGGCTGGCACAAGTTTATCACTTACTCATATAGAGGCATATTTTCAAAGCACTTTGGGAGGCTAAGTTCCATAGGTTTCTATGGAACTTTGGGAGGCTAAGTGCTTTGAAAATGAGCCCGATAATATTTACCAGAAATTGAATAGACAGGTCTCTCTTACATTTTAACATCTTCTAAAGATCCAGCTTCCCAGAAAGATGAAGGCAGTCTTACAGCCAGTTCTTGAATGCATATTACATATCTAAATGCAGAAATCTAAGGTTAGCCTGGAAGATATGACAATGGCACCCACACAAACTTCCATCTCAACTTTCAACAACCTTGCAAAAAAATAAACACAACCAAAATTTTAGTGGTAAAATTATAGCCACAGATTTATTAAACAAATAACCAAAATAACACATTAAACTGTTCTGCTAATACAAACTCAAAATCATTATTTCCTAGTGTGGCATTTCACAACAATTAATGCTAGCCAGTTGGTCCTGAACTAGCCCAATAAAATATCAGCCATGAATCATGTAATTGTCTCTCATACCCTCAAGAGCTTGCAATAACGCAAAGCCCTCCTTTTGCTCATGGTGGTTCTGCATACAAGGTGTTAAGCAAATCAGGATCCCCCTTCTGTGCTCTTCAACCCCACCCCAATCCCTGCATCGGAGTATCTATAACCCAGATTTCCATGATACGGCCAACATCCCGACCCCACCAACTCAGCCCTGTTTCCCACCCCACACCCCCCACCCCTTTGAACTTGGCAGACATGGAGCACAGCAACCATGGGAAGGAAGGAGGGCAGAAATTCCTAACCCACTACCAACACCCTATCCTCCTCACCGCCCTTCCCAGAACAATTTCCCACCCATATTTTCAACTATCCAACTCCTACATAAACCCCACCCCTCCCTTCCCCTCCCCTCCCCAACCCAACCAGTCCCACTACGGCACCCTCAACTCTCCCTAGTAACATAGTCCTTCTCCAGTTCCACCCAATGACAGATGGGTGGCTCAACCATATTATATGCCTGCAGCCTTAATTGCTGCAGTTATCATTATAGTCATTATTATGGTGTATTATATTCTGCAGGATTGTTGTATACAATGACTTTTACTATCCAGACAAATAGAAGCTCAGTTGAGTGAATATAACACTACAGATATGCTTGATGTATAAATATTCAGAACTTGCCATTTTCTAAAATATCTTAGAAATGTGTACATTTTAATGACTTCTATAAATTATTCATTTTATCTGAGGACATTAAAGATCATAATTATGTACATTCAGATAGTTTTCTGAGCAACTGTTCTATAATTTAACAATAATTATTAATTGAATTTGATAACTGAAATGTTCAGTAACCAAATGTTTGGAAAATATTTTTCTGGATTTCAAGTCTGACACTAATTATATTAGGAAGCCTATTCCTGTTCATAGAGTATTCTATAATGTGATCAACTCTAAAAGATCTGTTTGCTGTTTAATTTAGTTTTGATATTTATTTGTAAATTCATTAGGAGTGAAGTCTACCCAAATTATATTTCACACAATAAATGTTAGCTATAAAGAACATATGTAATAATGTGATTGTCAATAATTAAGCATTTACTTTTTCTTTATCAGGGAAATGTAGTAGCTATGACTTACCTAGTGTGCAGGGGATGAAGCCATATTAATGTATAATTTAGTTTTATGAAATAAGTAAAAATGATCATGGCTTTATTCATCTGTGCTTAATTTTTCTGTATTTAGAGCTGAGAGACCTAACTTGCAGACAAAGTAATTATGTTACTGGTACACCTAACATGTTTTTGTGGTATTGCAAACAGCAGCATGGTGGTTTTTTTTTTTTTTGAACACTCAAAACTGTTCGTAGCGCCAGTATAAAATACATATGTCATGCCATCTTACCTGCAGGGCACCTCCCGGCACCACGCCTTCCTCCTCCTCCTCGCCTCGCTTTGGCATACGCTTTGAGACACTCCCGTACAGATATGCCCCCGGTCCTCTACACATAACGCTGGACATCAGAAGACGCATGGCTCCCTTCTTCTGCCGGCTCCGCGGCTCTGTCAGCTCCACAGCAACAGGTTCTGGACGTTCCTGCCTTCTATGAGTTGCCTCTCCCTGCTGGGAATTTCTTCATCTTTGCTCGCTGCCTGACCTAACCTGGGCTGGTATCCTGACTACATCTTGCTCGCTGCCTGACCTGACCCTGCCTGGTATCCTGACTGCGCCTTGCTTGCTGCCTTTCCTGAACCTACTTGGTATCCTGTCTATGCCTTGCCAGCTGTCCCTCCTGAGGATCCCAAGTCCTGTTGGCCGTCCGAACCTGAGGGCTTAACACTCAGGGAACGATGGTTTGTCAAGGTGAAGACCCCAGGGGCTATCACTGGCACCCTCTTCGTCCTTTGGGGCGATGGCACAAGAGCTCACACTTCAGCTAGGGCAACAGGATGTGCCATGTTCTTGAGCTCGGCCAACAAGCCCACGCTTACAGATCTTGCTGAGGCGCTGCAGCAGAATCAGCTGCAACATTTTTCCAGAGTTCTGCAGTATTTTTGTGCTTAATTGGCAGCCTTGCGCACTTCTCCCCTACAGAGTCCAAGTCCTCCAGGGCCGGCAGTGCTGCCAGTGGCAGCATCCAATATTCGATTTCTTGATCTTCCATGGTTTGATGAGAATCCCCGAGCCTGTCGAGGTTTTTGAATCAATGCCAGATGCATTTTGAACTACAGCCTGGTAATTTTCCTTCTGACTGAATTAAAATCACTTATATAATATCACTCCTGTCTGGACAAGCCTTGGCCTGGGCCTTACCCCTTTGGTGACATCAGGACCCAGTCCTCTCTGACTTACAAGCCTTTCTAAAGCACTTCCGTCTGGTCTTTGATGAGCTTGGTTGATCCTGTTCTGCAACCTATGACCTTCTCCACCTCCAGCAAGGCCCACTCTCTGTTGGGGCCTATGCCATTTGTTTCCAAACCCTGGCCTCAGAGCTCTGCTGGAATCAAGAAGCCTTAGTGGTCGTTTTTTGGCAGGGTCTTGTGGGGAGGATTAAGGACAAACTCGCCAGATGAGAACTTCCTACCACCCTGGATGAGCTTATCACAACATGTATCAGGGTCAACATACACTTCCAAGAATGGGCCCAGGAAAAGGGATCCTTGCACCGATGTCTACAGCTGGCACCCTAATTTCAGTGACCGTTGCCACCCACTGGGGGCCACATTCCCACTAGCAAAGCTATTGAGGAGCTTATGGTGATGAGTCGCTATCTTCTCTCCGAAGATGAAAGGAATCGCTGGTGGAGAAACCTGTGCCTATATTTCAGAAAGTCAGGGCACTTTGTTACCAAGTGTCCACACAAGCAGGGAAACAAACAGGCCTAGGGCCCCCCGGGGAAGTGACTCTAGTCCTCCTTCTTTCTTCCCCAACTTTCTTATGTGTCTTCCCAGTTCTTCTGCAGTGAGATGCCTGCCAGATCATCATTGCAGCTGTCATCAATTTAGGAGCTGCTGGGAATTTCATTGATAGGAACTTAGTCCAACACTGTTGGATTTTGGTTTTTCCCTTAACCTCTGTCTTATGCATCTCCTCTATTCATGGTGACCCATTACCCAGACTGATAACCTCTGCTCCCCTCTCCCTGTAGGTGGGAGCTCTGCACCATGAGAGTATCCAGTTTTACTTTCTGTAAATCCATTCATCCATTAGTTCTGGGGTTTCCCAGGCCACAATCTCACTCACCATGCATTGAGTGGAACAGCAATGAGTTCACAAGTTGGGGACCCTCGTGTTTCCACTCCTGCTTAACTCCAGTCCATCCTGTGATGGTAGCACTTCCTTTTGACTGGCTTCTACCCTCCAGTCTTCCTGTAATCTATCAGTTTTTGGCAGATGTCTTCGACGAGAAGCAGGCAGAGAGACTCTTCCACCCCACCGGACCTTTGATTGTATCATCGACCTACTACCCGGGAAAATGCTACCATGACCAAATATATAAAAGAAAATCTTCAAAACCTGCAAAAGGGTTTATTCAGCTGTCTTCTTCCCCAACTAGAGCCGGGTTCTCTTTCGTCAGTAAAAAGGATGGAGACCTGTGGCCATGTATGGCTTATCGTAGACTGAATGCTATCACTGTGAAGAATTGGAACCCACTACCACTCATTCCCGAGCTCTTTGATCATCTCCAGGGTGCTACGGTATTCACCAAACTACACCTGTGAGGAACCTATAATCTAATCCGTATTAGAGAGGGGGGACAAGTGGCCTTCAACACAGTGATGGACATTACGAATATTTGGTCATGCCCTTTGGACTCGTCAATGTTCCTGCCGTTTTCCAGCATTTTTTGAACAGAAACTTCAGAGACTTTCTCTACACCTGTGTCATCATCTACCTAGATGACATCCTATTATTTTCCTCCTCTCATTCAGAACATCCAAAGCATGTCCGGACAGTCCTCCAATGACTTAGAAATAAAGCCTTGTATGTCAAACATGAGAAATGTGCTTTCCATATGGCCAACAATATTCAAATCATTTGGAATCAAGTATCACCTTCACCAGGCTGATGTATCCTATAAGCGATGCTCCGATTGTCTTCGAAGACCAGCCCCTATTTTCTACCCTGGTGAGAGGGTCTGGCTGAGTGCCAAGCATCTTTGCCTACGACTTCCTTCTCAATGATTCACCCCTCGGTTCATTGGACTTTTGCTATCCAGGAACACAATGGAGCAGTTACTTATCATTTCCGATTACATTCCACTATGAAGATTCACAACGACTTTCATGTTTCGCTACTTAAACTGGTTATCACCTCCAGATGACATCCAAAGCTATTCTATAAGTTAGTGCCTAAGTGCCATAACTGCAAGGAGTGTGTACATATGAACAGGACATGAGTATGCTTCCCAGTTAGATGCATAGTTTATAGAATACTATAAACTAGGCACGTTGTTTGCCTCACCTAGGTGCCCCAACTTATTCTTGCCATTTTTATGGCATAAGAAGGCCTACACATGGGGATGACAATGCCAACCGACACTAGTATTCTATAATGGAATCTCATTTCTAAGATGCCTTTATAGAATTGGTGCTAAGTGTGTGGTATTGGGACACCTAGACACCAGTTTATAGAATTTCCCGTATGGTGTCTAATTTTGCATAGGATATGTAGGTTGGTGAAAGGGATATCCAATTTGAGACATTTAAAATTTGCAATGCATGTTAGAAGAGGCTCACTGAGAGTCCATTTTACTAAGCTGAAAATGCCCCCAGCCCTAAAAAATAAAAATTATTATTTAACAAGTGGGAAGACACATACATACCAAAACTACCATGGTGTACCCCAATTTTAACTTGCAGTAAGCATGTATTACCGCTTACCGCAGCTTTGTAAAAGGGCTCCTGAATGTGGAACCTTTTGTAAAATATGTATACTTGGTGGCATGTACAGCAGAAACAGTCATTTAAAAAAAAACACTTAAAAAAGAGCAGCATTGTAAGATGATAATTAATTGTTGTGCTACTCAACAAAAAAAACAAAAAGGCACACAACTGCTTACAAAACAGTAGATGAAAAACAACAAAGCAGTGGAATCAAATGTATTTATTGGAACAATACCCGACGTGGCCACGTTTCGCCCTCAGGCTGCGTCAGGGGTATAAACTATCAAAAGTGTATGTAAATATATCATACACACTAGTAGTTCCAAAATCTAGTTCCATTTATCTGCTACTTCCAACTGAACTGATTCCACTGCTTTGTTGTTTTTCATTCATTGTTGTGCTACTTACTTTCCCTCCTTCTGTGTTACCAATTTTGGTAGTTTGTTTCTTGTTTTTAGTTTTGTGTGTTTTTGTTTTTCAGTGATTATTATTGTTAAAACTGCTTTGACATATTTTTAGATTTTTAGGCAGTATACCAAATTTTATGAAATAAAGTGCACCAAATTTGTAGTTATAGTGGCTTAATGAGGAAATATACAGCATGTAGTTGTACAATATCCAATTGGGGGGGGGGGGGTGACCAGCATTTTATTTTCTAATGCTGGTCCTATGTTAAACAGGTAATTTATTTGCAGTATCTGGACACAGTTAACATGGGAGCGCATAGGCTCCTATTTAGGATGTGCTTAATGTTCCCGTGTTAACTGTACTAGCTGGCTAATGCTTCCATACCCACTCTCTGCCCATGCCATGCCCCCTAATAGGAAAATTCAGAATTGTGCAGTTTAACTCATGGAAACAGGCAAACTACTGCAAAACCTCTTAGTGCAGTTGTGTGGTAACTTGTTTCTGTGGGATAACTATGTGTTACGTGCTTAATGCACTTTAGTAAAAGGGCCACTCAGTGAGTTAACAGGCTATCAGTAAATAAAAAGGGAACATTGTATTAACATTGATGAAAATAGAGTTAAATAGAACCAATTCAGAAACTGGATAGGAAATCACTTTATTAGGTTAATAACAGTTTCAAAATACAGGATTACGGGTATCATATTTTCAGGCCTTGAAATCAGGGGTGTAGCCAGACCTCCAATTTTGGTGGTGCCCAGGGATGGACTAAGGGGGAGCAACACATTTTTCCTTCCTCTATCTCCCTTCTCGTGCGTGCGCACGCTAAACATACATTTGCTGATGGGAATGCCGAGACCCCGCCAGCGAAATAACTACAGGTGACTGAACTGCAACGCTCCTTCTCGCGCTACTTCCTTAATGCAGAAGTCAGCAACATGCCTTCAGCCACTGACACGGGGGCTTCTTGTGCGTGCTCTGAGCAAGCCACCAGCATTTGTGATAAAGAAGCAGTGTGAGGAGGAGGGGAATGGTGGCAATGTATTTATTTGACTGGCGGGGCTACGGCAACCCCGCCAACAAAAGTAAAAGGGTGCTGCAATTCTGGAGGGAGCCTGAGCCCAAAGTGGGAGGGTTCAGGCTTCCAAGCCTCCCCACCCCCCATTGGCTATACCACTGCTTGGAATATTTATATACAGTTGGTAGTGATATGCCTGTTTGCCTTCACATGTACTTCCATCTAAAACTGACTGTTTCATTCATGCAGGATGATCATGTTTTGATTGATATGTAAGCTTGCTCTGTTTTTCATGTGTGCAATGTTATGCATTTTCAGCTTTTTCCTAGATGATCTAAAGACATCTAGATTACCCCCTGTGTAACTTGTTTAAACCTTAGTTTTGAATGTTTACTTATCTTCTTTTGGATTTCATCTGTTTTTATAAGCTGTTCAGTATCTGTTTATGATTACTAGAGGGAGCCAACGTGCTTAAAGAAGCATGTGAGAGTGAAGGAAGAGAATTTCCTGATCGAAGAGAGGAGGACAAAATATAGCATAGGTGAATACATTTTGACTTTGTGACATACTCAAAACTCCCATATGAAAAGCAGAAAAATTGTGGGGTTCATTCATCCCCTCTCAGTACTGGCAAAAATGTATGCATACATCTGAATGAATAAAAATCACTGCCCTGGTTGTTTTTATTTTATTTATTTTATTTGTTACATTTGTATCCCACATTTTCCCACCTATTTGCAGGCTCAATGTGGCTTACATAGTACCGGAGAGGCATTCGCCAACTCCGGTATGAACAAATACAAAGTGATGTTGTGGTAGGATAAGGTTCATGTAGAACAGACACATTAGGGAATCATAGAACGGAAGAGTTATGTTATGTCCATTAGGTGTTTGTATGGAAGAGTGGTTTAACAACAACTACATAAACATATACTGATTTTTTTCTTAAGTTCAACAACCCATGCTTAAGACCTGTTTATAAGAGGATGTAGGTCTGCACCCACTCTCTGGTACGGACTATATTATCAGCTTCATTGAAAAAATGCACAAGGTTTGTTTCTTCATGGATATACAAACAGGCTTATTTTCGAAAGTGAAGGGCGCCCATCTTTCGACACAAATTGTAAGATGAGCGTCCTGACATGGTCACCCAAATCGCCATATTTGAAAGCTGATTTTGGGCGTCCTCAACTGCTTTCCGTTGCGGGGACGACCAAAGTACATGGGGGTATGTCGGAAGCGTAGCGAAGGCAGGACTGGGGCGTGCCTAACACATGGGCGTCCTCGGCCGATAATGGAAAAAAGAAGGGCATCCCTGACGAACACTTGGAAAACTTTTCTTGGTCCTTTTTGATTTTATGACCAAGCCACAAAAATGTGCCCTAAATGACCAGATGACCACCGGAGGGAATTGGGGATGACCTCCCCTTACTCCCTCAGTGGTCACTAACCCCCTCCCACCCTAAAAAAAATTGTTAAATATTTTCCAGCTTCTATGCCAGCATCAAATATCATACCCAGCTCCATGACAGCAGTATGCAGGTCCCTGGAGCAGTTTTAGTGGGTACTGCAGTGCACTTCATATAGTCGGACCCAGGCCCATCCCCCCCTACCTGTTACACTGGTGGTGGTAAATGTGAGCCCTCCAAAACCCACCATAAACCCACTGTACCCACATGTAGGTACCCCCCTTCATCCCTAAGGGCTATGGTAGTGGTGTACAGTTGTGGGGAGTGGGTTTGGGGGGGGGGTTGGGGGGCTCAGCACACAAGGTAAGGGAGCTATGCACCTGGGAGCTTTTTCTGAAGTCCACTGCAGTGCCCCCTAGAGTGCCCGGTTGGTATCCTGGCATGTCAGGGGGACCAGTACACTACGAATTCTGGCTCCTCCCACGATTTGGTCGTTTCTGAGATGGGCATCTTCAGTTTCCATTATCGCCAAAAATCGGGGATGACCATCTCTAAGGTTGACCTAAATGTTGAGATTTGGGCGTCCCCGACCGTATTATGGAAATGAAAGATGGACGCCCATCTTGTTTCGATATTACGGGTTTCCCCGTCCCTTCGCGGGGACATCCTGCGAGGATGTCCTCAGGAAAACGTGGGTGCCCCGTTTGATTATGCTCCTCCACGTCATTCTAATGACATTAGGAGCATCTGAATTGTCACAAGAAGCATACAAAGCTTGCTTACTTCATAACCTCAGCACATTAATAAAGAACATAATAGCCATACTTTGTCATAGTCTATGTAGCCCAGTATGCTGTTTCAAACAGTGGCCAATCCAGGTCACAAGTACCTGGCAGAAACCCAAATAGTAGGAACATTCCATGCTATCAATCCCAGGGCAAGCTGTGGCTTCCCCATGTCTATCTCAATAACAAGACTATTGACTTTTCCTCCAGAACTTGTCAAAACCTTTTTTTAAAACCAGATATTAACCACTGTTACCATATCCTCCAGTAATGAGTTCTAACTATTTGTTAAGAGTGAAAAAATATTTCCTTCTATTTGTTTTAAAAGTATTTCCATGTATCTTCATTGAGCGTCCCTTAGTCTTTGTACTTTTTGAAAGAGTAAAAAATTGATTCACTACTACTCGTTCTACACAAATCAGGATTTTATAGACATCAATCATATCTTCCCTCAGCCACCTTTTTTCCAGACTGAAGAGCCTTAACCTCTTTAGCCTTTTCTCATATGAGAGGAGTTCCATCCCCTTTATCATTTTGATCACTCTTCTTTGAATCTTTTCTAATTATGCTATATCTTTTTGAGATATGGTGACCAGATACTCAAGGTGAGGTTGCATCATGGAGTGATACACTCATTCCTCAGCAGCATGATAGCATTTTGAGGTGTGACTATGGTAGGATGACCATTTTTTGTGTGTGTGGGGGTGGGGGGAGGAGGGGGTGGAAGCACTATTTCTTTACATTACTTTCAAATCATGCTATGACATCCACTAAGAGTAGGACTTCAGGCAACAATACCATGAAACAGTATCCACCCCAGAAAGGGGGATACAGAAGTGAGGCATGTCATCTCATTCATCTCAGAGGTGGTTAGTAGGAAGTTACAGCCACACTCATGGGAGGGTAGCTGCAACCTCAGGCCTTGATCCGGGACAGAGGTGTGACTTACTAGTTGCCTATTAGCCACATGGAAACTGAACATGAAATTTGCATTATTAAATAAATACATTTACAAAGGATTACAGATGGCCTGTTTATAATACTTACATCGAGCCCTGAGGCGCCGTCGCACGCTCCAAATGAGGTCGGGGTGGTCCCGCCGTATGCAGCAGAACCTTCGCCTTAGGGACTCGAGGTCCCGACGTATGCCTAAACTTCTGTAAGATACAAGTTTGTACACCAGGAGTCAGGGGATGGCCCTTCTTACCTTCATAACATAAAATCATTTAGCAGCTAAATTGTAGAGACGCACAACAGTACTGATGGTGGGGGGGGGGGGGGTACATGACATTATGACATTGGTACGGGTGAAGTCATTGAGGTGCACATGAGGACAGAGAGTACCATTTGTGTGCAGTATTGTTGGGAAGTGAGAATGTTTTTCCTTTCTAGTAAATTGATTCTTTTAATGAATGTTCGTGTGCACATAGTGATTACCATTGAATTAGTGCTTACATTACTGAGGGAGCTCTTACATGTGTAGCTACAGGAGGGGGACCTGATAGGCCAGGAGGGGGGGGGAAACAAACAGTTACCTTTCCCATTAGTCTCTTATATGAATCCAGGCTCGTATGAAGACAGTCCTGGGGGCATAGGCGCCCCAAATAAGAGGCTTGGGGAGGCTAAGCCTCCCCAGCCCGCCACTGCCCCCGCCGCCTGCCGTACCTTTAAATATTATATTTTTGTGGAGTCGTGGGCAGCGCCGGCATTGAAGGCATCAGCAGGCTCATCGCGGTTCCAGCAGCCTTCCCTCGCAAGTCGGATGATGGCTCCGCCCTCTACTGACATATTTCCTGTTTCTACGAGGGCGGAGCCATCATCCGACTTGCGAGGGAAGGCTGCTGGAACCGCGATGAGCCTGCTGATGCCTTCAATGCCGGCGCTGCCCGCGACTCCAGCAAAAATATAATATTTAAAGGTACGGCGGGGGGGGGGGCAGGAAGGAAACGAGGGCAGACAGGAGAGGAGAGGAGGGTTGCTGCACATGGTGGATGAAGGGGAGAGGAGAGGGCAGGGGAGAGGAGGGTTGCTGGACATGGGGAGAGGAGGGTTGCTGGACATGGGTGGATGGAGGGGAGGGGAGAGGAGGGTTGCTGCACATGGTGGATGAAGAGGAGAGGGCAGGGGAGAGGAGAGTTGCTGGACATGGGTGGATGGAGGGGAGGGTGGAGTGAGGAAGGAGATGAGATGACGGAAAAGGAAGAGAGTAGAAAAACTGCACATGGATGAAGAAAATAGGCAAAAGCTGGATCCACTGGACAGTCAAGTTCGCGGAGGACCCAGCTTTTACTTACGGATGTAGGACAAGAAATGAAGAAGAAAGGCGGAAAGTAAACAAATAAATGGAAAGGAAGCCCTGGAAACGGAGTTAAGAGGACAGATAGCAGCAGAATCGGATACTGGGCCAGCACAATCAGAAAAACAAAGTCACCAGACAACAAAGGTAGAAAAGATCATTTTATTTTCATTATAGTGTTTGGAATATGTCCACTTTGAGAATTAGGTGTTCAACATTAAAAGTTTATTTACTTATTTATGACATTTTATCCCACATTAAACATGAATTAGGATGTTTTGTGGCTTTACATGAGAATTGTGATATTATGATCCCTTGTTTCAATATTGTTGATGGTCTGCATTTTCCGTATGGGTGGTATATTGGTGTATTAGGTTCTGCCCAGTGTAATATTTATGGTACAGTAAGGTTCAGAGTGTGTTTTTGCACAAAGTTGTGCATAGTGTTTTGCAGTTGAGCAATTGTGGTTAGTATATGCTTTGAGCAACCACTTTATTCTTTGACATATGGTACATAACTAATATCTAAATTTAATAAAAGGTATTAATTGTGACATTTATTTTTTTCTGTGTGTGATCAGACAATTATGGATTTAAGCTCCACCCCTGGCCCCACCCCTAACCCCGCCCCCTTTAGCCTCCCCAAACAGTTGGGCCACCGACCACCTATGCCTGGGGGGAAGGTGGTGATGGTGCATAAATAAAGTGTGACGGTGCCGCAGACACAGGTGCACCAGAAGCAGGCTCTCAGCGGTGCTGAAATTTGGTTCTCTTCGGAGTGCCATCTCAGTGAATAACCATTGGAAAATGTGCATTGCCATATATGGACGTCCATGCGTGATGGGCGTCCTTACATGCACAAGTCCATATGTGGACGGGTCAGCATGTGGATGTCCTGGCATATATATAATGACGTTCATGGACTGTCGTCACGCTTGCAGTGCCTTATTTGGATGACTACTGTCAGCATGTTCACACGTGCGGAGCCTTCCTTATATGTGTGTGAACCTTTTAATATATACACAATAAAATATGTATGTTCCTTATATTTCCCATAGCTGCATGTTCCGCAAGTACAGTGCATGTAGTTGCGTACATCCAGGTACAGGAAATATAAGGAACATTCATAAGTGCAAAGTGCACTAAGAAGGACGTGTTTCTTACAGAACTGCCGAAGGACGTCCCTCTTACAGGCCCGCCATTCTTTGGCGGGCCTAGTAAGATGGACGTCCTTCAGCAGTTCTGTGAGAAACATGTACTTCTTACTGTACTTTACACTTATGAATGTTCCTTATATTTCCCCTTACCTGGATATCTGCAACTACATACATTGTAGTTGTAGAACAACCAGGTACATCAAAGAAGTCCAAAGTATAGTAATAAGGACGTCTTTCTCGTAGAACCGGCGAAGGACGTTAATATGACAAATTCAGGTACAGTGTTTTAGGGACCTCTTTTCGCGGTTCTAGAAGATGGGCGTCCTTTTTACTATACTTTGGGCGTCCCTGATTTGGGCATTTTGCATTGCGATAATGGAATGTCTAAGAACATCCATACTATTTTTTCAATTATACTTACCTGGTTTTGGCCGACTTCGCGAGGGCGTCTAATTCATACTTGGACGACTTTTCGAAAATGCTCCTCTAATGTGTCAAACAGCGGTTAACCTACACCCACATAGCTGGAAACCCTCCCCCCCCCCCACCTGACCACTCTCTTGAGAGTATGGGTCATGGTCTCTGATGAATATTTATTTGAATTGTGTAGTGTGTCTTCTCATCCCCCTTCCCTTCCTATACCACTTAGGAACACCACACAGTTTCCAGTTGTGGAAAAGAGAGTGCAGCACAACAGACACCACAGCTTCCTAGTTTAAAACTTACCTGAGCTCTCAAGCTATGTTGAGGTTTCCTGGGACCCAATACCATAGATCCCCTCCTGGGTCTAGAGCCCATGAACTGTCCACTCTAGGGGGGTTAGGTTGGCAGTTTAGTCCTCTGGTGGGTTGGCACCAGCCTTGTGCCTGACGTCACGTTTGAGCTGCTGCCACTTCCACTTGCAGTCTTCAATGTCACGGTTGCAGTGGAAGACTGCATTGAGGCAGTCCCTCACTGCCTCCCATTCTCTCCCCTTAGTAGAAGCAGCCAGCCTCTGGCCCTTGGGGGCAAAAAGATTTTTGTGGTGTCTGGCTATTTCCTGCACCAGAAGTTCAGTCTCAGCTTCTGTGAAATTGCCCTTGTTGGGAGGTGCCATTCTGAAGGTTGTGTCAAAACATTTGAAAATACAGAGAAGAATATGTATATACTACCCCAAGGACATCCAAGGGAGGCTCCACTAGACGTTTCACAAATGAACGTCTTAGTTTTGATTATGGGTAAAAAATTTAAATGTCTACAGCTATGCTGATGATCTAGTCATTTTAATTTCCATTATGGGTGTGCTTTCTAAATGTCTCTGGCAGGGCTGATGATTTGGACGTTTTTCTTTAGAATATGGGTGACATTTCTAAACGTCTTAAGTTGAGCTAGTGATCCGGATACTGCTAAGATTATGACCCAAACTTGGGCACTCTTTCTTTTGATTATGCTCCACCTGTGTACACATTTGGGGATCCTTGCACTATATTGAGGAATAATTGGTTTTGGGGCAGTCTACCCTTGCTTTGAAAATCTTTCAGACTGGATGTTGGCTTATCATATACTCTGCATTTTCAAAACCTCACTCTGACTCTCCTAGGAAGCTTTCAGCCAGATGGGCTCTGCATTTTTTCACATCTGTTGCAGGTAAGCACAAACCTCTCTGTCACCCCTTCCCCTTATGCTAGGCAGCTGATCTGACAAATATTCTGCACTATGTGGGTACTAACCAAACACTTCTTGCTTCTTGCAGGATAGGATAGAGCACTGCAGCTGGTCAGCAGGATTGCAAGGGGCAGCAGTGGACTCTGATACAGTGGACTATGATAGTGATAATTGTTTCTACCCTATGTAGAGGTGTCTTGTTCTGAATTGGACACACTCAGTTGTGGCTTCCTGTGGGGAGTGGGGCACTCTCTTCTCTCATGGTCAAGAGCTCCCCATTCTGTGCCTTTTCTCAGGATTCAGATCTCACCTCTTTTTTCACTAGGTTCACAGGTATCCACATCTGGTGGCTGTGCTTCCACATTGCACCACATGTATCTCCCCAGTAGACTCCATCCCTATTTATGTGGTGAACCCTAATCCTCTTTTCTTAAGTGCCCACCCATTCTCAGGGTTCGGGGTTAGACATTATATTGAAAATGCCCCTCTATGTAATTATTTTACGGCGTGTTGGTTACAAATGGCGTATTTCCATTTTAATATGTTGAACACTTGATTACACCTCTGCCCTCAGGAGGAGAGACTTTGGTCCTTGGAGGGGAGTAGGTGCCACGTGGTGGATGCTTGCCCTCCACATTGTGGATCGAGGGGTCTCCTATCGGGGGGGGGGGGTTGCTGCTGGAGGGATGTCATTGAAGGGTCTCCTGATGGTGGGGGCAGATCTGCTGTCAGAGAGGGGGTATTATTCAAGGGGTGGGGTGGGTTGGACATCAGGAGGAGTCCATACATTGCTGTTTACATCTGTCCCTTACAGCAGGAACTTATACATGCCTCAGGGCAAGTTTCAAGGATACTAGTAAAACTCATATCAAAGGCATGTGTGCTTGATATTTTTCCAGCACCTTATTGAAGGCAATCTCTGTTGATGCATTGACTTGGCTTACCAGGTTTATTCCTTTCACCTTATGTGAAGGATTGTATGTAGACGATTTAACTGATATTGTTCTTACATAAGTATTGCCACACTGGGAGAGACCAAAGGTCCATCAAGCCCAGCATCCTGTTTCCAACAGTGGCCAATCCAGGTCACATATACCTGGCAAGATCCCGAAAAAGTTCAATACTTTTTATGCTGCCTATCCCAGAAATAAGCAGTGGATTTTCCCCAAGTCAATTAATAATGGTCTATGGACTTTTCCTTTAGGAAGACACCCAGACTTTTTTAAAACCCTGCTAAGCTAACCGCCTTTACCACATTCTCTGGCAATAAATTCCAGTTTAATTACACTTTGAGTGAAGAAAAAATTTCTCCGATTTGTACTAAATTTACTACTTCTCAAAAAGGGATCCAGTCTCCAAGACCGAGGACCTCATTCTTCCACCTCCTGGGAGGATCTCTGTTGCTGAAAGAGAGCAGAACCCCCAAGAACGTGGCTGTGACTAATGGAATGAGCACTCTGCACATCTCTAAGCTCAGTCCCTGAGGGTAATGGCAGCATCCAAACGTAGGGGCTGGTCAGGAGCAGGCAAGAAGAATGCAAGATTGTGGTGGTTCTTGTTGAAAATGCGATGCCAGTAAGATCGGAAGGGCTGAGTCTCCCTCAGCACTGCCTATACCTAACACTTATTGGAAATTTTAGACCAATAGTTAGTATTTCCTAGCAAGCTAAACTCACTGAGTTTGTGATGAATGATCAGTTAACACATTTTCTTTTCTCAATTAATGGTCTGTATCTCACCCAGCATGGCTTTTGGCCTATGCCCAGCACAGAGACACTGCTGATAACATTGACTTCTAAAGTTAGAAGCTGCCTGAATAAAGTCAAACAAACAATTTTGCTTTAGTTTGATATCTCAGCAGCTTTTGGTGCTGTAGATCACTTGGTTCTGTTGCTTAGGCTTAGCGAATTTGGGATTGCTGGTACTATATTGAAATGGTTTGGTGAATTTTTTGAAAAGCGTACATAAAGGGTGATGTAAAATGGGGATATTTTCCCTCTTTGGCAGCCCGACTGTGGGGTTCCCCCAGGATTCCTCACTTTCCCCGTTTGTTTAATATATATTTAAGCTCTCTTGGTGAGATGCTGATTAAACTAGGAATTAATGTTTTGTCTTATGCTGATGACATATTTTTATTATGTCCGTAACAGAATTCTTACGACAGTACTTTTTAAGCCTAAGACAAAACATTTCTCTGATAGATTCCTGGACGCAAGAGAAGTTTTTGAAGCTAAATAAATCTAAGACTAAAATAACATAGTAACATAATAGATGACGGCAGAAAAAGACCTGCACGGTCCATCCAGTCTGCCCAAGAAATGTGCCACTTTTTTTGTGTATACCTTACCTTGATTTGTACCTGTCTTTTTCGGGGCACAGACCGTACAAGTCTGCCCAGCACTATCCCCGCCTCCCACCATTGGCTCTGGCACAGACCGTATAAGTCTGCCCAGCACTATCCCCGCCTCTCAACCACTAGCCCCGCCTCTCACTACCGGCTCTGTTATCCAGTCTCGGCTAAGCTCCTGAGGATCCATTTCTTCTGAACAGGATTCCTTTATGTTTATCCCACGCATTTTTGAATTCCGTTACCGTTTTCATCTCCACCACCTCCCGCGGGAGGGCATTCCAAGCATCCACCACTCTCTCCGTGAAAAAAAAATCTTGTGGTTTCGGGATCATGAGCCCATTCCAGTGAAAGAATTAAAATTGATGCCTGCTGTAATTTTGAAAATTGAAAAAGAGTTAAGAGTTCTAGTTGTGTTCTCTTAGATTCAAGATGGACTTTTAAGTCACAAGTAAATAATTTGATGAAGTGTTTTTTTAATTACATCAACTTACGGCGATTGGATCTTCACTTAGTAAAAGTAGTTTGTGGGTTGTTTAATCTATATTTCTCCCACAATTGGATTATTGCAATTTGCTTTATAGTAGTTTATCTTCCAAATTGCACAGAAAGCTCCAAGTATTGCAAAATACATCTGCTAGGCTGACTTTTCTTTGGGTAAGTTTGAACGGGCCTCTCCATTGCTGGTCACCTTGCATTGGCTACCGATAAATAAGAGAGTGGAGTTTATAATTGCCTGTTTGATTTATAAAGCCTTTTTCGGACTAAATTCTGAAGGATTGACAGAGCTCTTATTTTTACCAAACATTTGGTTGACATCAAGGAAATCTCAGAAGCTAAAGCTTAACTATCCAGTGGTGAAGGGCGTTAAATATAAAACACATTTTGATTTCTAGTTCTCTTATTATTGCGTGTTTCATAAAGCATTGAAAACATATTTGTTTTCTGAGATATGATTTTATTTGAGCAATGTAACTTTTTGTTACATTTTTATTTTATTTTTTTTACTTGATTGAAGAGGTCTTCTTGATGTTATCCGCTTAGAATTATGTTTGAAATAAGTGGAATACAAGCCTGTATTTGGGATAGTAGTATAATATAGTTTAAATGCCAACATCTATCTTTTTCAATACAGATATAGATTCCCTATTCCCGCCCAGGACACTCCCTCTACCCATGATACACATTGACATATTGACATAGGAAGCATCTCCATGTGTGAATAGCCCCTGTTCTGAAATGACATTTAAACTTTTGAACCTTTCTAGACATTTAAATGCTGCTATTTACACGTGGAGATGCTTTTAAAACAAGGACTTTATTTTTAAGAGAAAAGAGTATTCACAAGAGTAGCTCTACAGCTCTTTTCTGTTCTTGTTTGTAAATGCTGCTTGAATTAGCATAGTCTTGGTAAAATTACAACCAAATTGAGGAACTGAAGTGTATACTGCATTATTTTATTCTCTTATTACTCAGACCCATTTCAAAAATGTTGCTTTCTAAATGGGTCTTGTTTGTTCTTATAAACTACTTTAATATTCCCACTAGCATGTTATTTAGGTTTAAAAATAATTGTTTTAGTGAGGAACATTTAACTCTCGCAGCAGTAATGGAAAAATTTGTGTTCATCATTCACCTTTTACAGTTAATAGAATGCTGAAGAGAAAGATTTTTTTAGTTGCTCTACGGTTATAAACGTGATTGAAAGAAGTTCATGGTTCAGCATGCAGTACAGTTTCTGATTTTTTCAGTGTTATTGAAATCAATGTTTATTCCTTTTGAAATACAATTTTAAAAAGTTTCATTAACTTTATATACTTTGCATTTTTTTAACTGGTCATCCCTTCATCTTCCGTTCTTTTACCTCTTCCAGATTCCAGATGTTAATTGAAATATGCAGAAGAGCCAGGTTCTTTTAATGTTAGTTTATCTGAGCTGAAATAGTCTAATGCAGGAAGAAATGAAAGTATAAGCCAGCATAGAGGCTAATTTTATAACAAAGCACCTAAACTGTTAAGGCACATAGACACATGTGTTTATGTGCCTTAACAGTTTAGGTGCTTTGTTATAAAATTAGCCTCTATGCTAATTGTGCTTTTTATTTATTTAATTTAATTTATTTATTTATTCATTGGGGTTTATTAACCACCTTGATGAAAAGATTCACCCAAGGTAGGTACAGCTTGACATAAAACTTAGAATTTTGCTAACAGTATAACAATAGTAAAAGGCTAAATATATGCATATATACAATCAATAAGGTAAACTTGAAGATGGCAAATCCTACTAATAGGACAAATATGATGAAATATCAGAAATATAGATAATGAATAGCATTATAAAACAACCATATAACAGAAATATAATAAATGTAAGCAAAATATGAATAATCTATATAATAATTTGTACCTCAAGGTTCTCTGGCTGGCTGGCTGGGTTCGTAACATGGTGACATCAGCTCGCCTCCAGCGTTCCCTCTCATTGTCCCGCCCTCATGTAGAGACGAAATGATGTCAGAGGAGGGCGGGACACTGAGAGGGAACACTGGAGGCGACGCAAGCCCAGCCTGCCTGCCGCTGCTCTGACCTGAGGTAAGATGGATGGCTTACAGGCAGGGCGGCAGGAAGGACAGAGTCACTGGCCATGGCGGGGAGTGGAGGGGAGAATTGCTGCATATGGATGGGATGGCAGGGCACAGAACAATTGCTGCACATGGATGGGATTGGAGGGCAGGGCAGAATTGAATCGCTGGATTTTGATGGGATGGGAGGCGAGGGGACAATCGCGGGACATGGATGGGAGGGGAGGGCAGGGGGCAGAGGAGAATCGCAGGACGGGGAGGGGAGGCAAGAATCACAGGACACGGATGGGAGGGCAAGGCACAGGGCAATCGCTGGACATAGAGGGGAGGATAGAATCGCGGGACATGGAGGGGAGGGCAGGGCAGAGGAGAACCAATGGACATGGATGGGATGGGAAGATTGGAGAGAATCGCAGGACACGGATGGGAGGGTAGAGGAGAATCGCTGGACATGGAGGGGATGGAAGGCGAAGGGAGAATCACGGGACACGGATGGGAGGGCAGAGCAGAGGAGAATTGCTGGACATGGAGGGAAGGGCAAAATCATGGGACACAGAGCGGAGGGCAGGGCAGAGGAGAATCGCTGGACATGGAGGGGAGGCCAGAATCACGGGACACGTAGGGGAGGGCAGGGCAGAGGAGAATTGCTGGACATGGAGGGGTTGAACAGGGCAGAGGAGAATCGCTGGACATGGAGGGGGACGGCAGGGCAGAGGAGAATCGCTGGAAGTGGAGGGGAGGCCAGAATCGCGGGACACGGAGGGTACGGCAGGGATGAGGAGAATTGCTGCACATGGAGGGGGGTCAGAATTGCGGGACATGGAGGGGATGGGAGGGGAGGGAAGAATCTCTGGACATGGAGGGGAGGGCAGGGGAGAGAGGAGAAATTGCTTAGATGAGAGCCTTCCTAGGGTCCGTTTCATTTTTGACGAAACGGGCTTTGTTGCACTAGTACCATAATAAGCAACATGGCAGAACATTAATATTACATAGATGTGATACAAGTCAGCACAAATGAAACACCTCCATGGGCACACGTTAGAACATATATATGATGCTGATTGAGCTCCTGGAGCACTGGTCTTGCAAGCACCTTATGAATTTACCCCTATTGAAAATAACTTGGGGGCCCTTTTATTATAGCTTGACATGCGCCAATGCAATTAGCATGTTCTAAATACTAAGAAACCCATTTTGGGTTGAATTCTATATATTCCACAGAACAAAATTGGTGCTGAAAAAAAGCGCTATTCTATAAGCCATGCTTAAAGTTAGACGCAGATTATAGAATAGTGTTTATACCCGGGACTAATGCTTAAGTTTAGGCATGGCCATTTACACCAACTGAAACATGGTGCAAATGTATGCACCTAAGTTAGGCACATATCCCTGTTGCAACAATGACCTTTCCATTTCCGCACCCCATTTTTATACTTGTGTGTAAAATTTAGATGCGGATTCTGTGCCTACATTTACATGCATTAGTGCCAATAATTGTTTATTATTAAAAACAATTGTTGGCACTAATTAGTTCAGTAAAATTTGCACGTGCAATTTTTGGTGACTTTTATAAAATTAGGGGTTTATACCTATGGGCTTTTTAGCAATTGCACTAATTCCTTGTCATCTATACCAGACCAGTCCAGACTAATGGGTTGTGTCCATCTACCAGCAGAAGGAGACAGAGAAAATAGTTCCAAGTAAACCGCCTCAAAAGGGTATCATGCAGCCTGGAATGTTCAGTATTTTCTCTGTCTCCTAGCGGATGGTGGACGGATCGTGCAGCTGCTCTGGATTGCTTTCTGGTAGCTCCTGTCCCAGATTCTTCTGGTGACAGTGGAGCCAGGGGTGTGCTGGTAGCCGTGTTGGGGCTAGTTTTAGATGATACTCAGTGGTCCTGAGTTGCTCATCTGCTAGCTAGAGTGATATCCAGTGACCCTGGTTCCCTCCTCTCCCCTCCCTCCCCTGGCTGTCTTTATAGCAGGGTGATGGTTAATTATGGCATGGAGTAACTTGTCTCCCCTGTAGGGGTTATTCTCTTCTGTGGTGATAGGTATATCTGAATTTCTGCCTCTGAGGTAAGCCTTTATTTATTACTGTCACTAGTGAAGAAGGTTGTTTAAAAAAAAAAACAACAAGAAGAAGAAACTTTGTTTTTCCTTCTTTATCTTGCCTGTTATCCTATTTATTTTTAGTTTCTTCTTCTCAGGGCCTCCTTTGTTTTTGGCGGGCGTTGTCCTTATGTTCGGCTTCGCTTCTCTGCTCTCTCAGGTTTTGTCGGGCCATTTTGTTCCCTCGTGGTGTTTTTCTCTTTCCCACATTTGGTAATGTGTTCTAGGGGGAAGCTTGCGAAATTTCTTTGAATTTTGCTGGCCGGTGTCTGATTCTGATCTTGGACCCTTCGGAGCTGGTACCAGTTGCTTTGATTTTTTTTTTTTTTTTGTGGGGGATGGCTCGTGTCTGGATCACGAAACTCAGTTGTTTTTCTCCTCTTCACAGTCCTAGACAGCGGCTGGTTCAGAGGGCGACTCCATTGCTGGAACTTGTACATTTGCAGTTTGGAGGTCTTAGTCTGCTGTTTCCAAAGTGGAGGAAGTCTCTCGCTGGCTCCGTTTGGCTGCACACTCAGTCTTTTAGTCCAGGGCTATTTTTTTTCTTTCCTGTCAGCCTTACACAGCTGTTGGTCAGTTCTTTTTCAGACCATCCGGTCTCTGCTGCTTCAGGCATCTTGCTTGAGACGCCCCTGCTACTTGATTCTTGTTTTGGCAGCAGTTTTTCCTCCCTTCCTTATGGAGGTTCTGGTTCTCTCGTCCCCGTGGATCCCTCTTGTCTGCTTTGGTTTGTCTGCAGGGTACTTTCCTTCTGGCGGTGGTCCAAGTTTGCCCTTGGTGTGCTACTGCTAGCTCATATCCCTCTTCTCAGTACCCTCGGGAGCGCCATTCTTGCCAGTCTTTTGCTTGGAGACTCTTTCTTTTTGTTGCCTGTTGTTCTCTTGGTTCTGTTCTTTCATCCCTAAGTCCAGAGCGAGTTGGTTTAGGAGTACTCTGTTTTTACCTTGGTATGCTGCTGCCCTTTTCTTCATGGTTCTCCTGGAGAGACTAGCGCTCCAGTTAGTTGGTTCTCTCGACTCTGGAGTCTCTTCTTGTTCTGTGGAGTTTGATTCTCTCACTAGGCGCGGGTCTGGGTGGTTCCTGGGCCTTGCTTCCTTTCTTCTATGAAGTGTGGTGCACTGTTTGGGGTTGCGTGCTCCTAGTGCTTGTTAGGTCGCTTCCTCTGACCATCTTGGACTCAAGGCAGACCGACAGGTTTGGGAGTTAGTCTTTGTTCTGCCAGGGTTCAGAGAAGTGGATCCTGGTCTAGGAGAGACAGTTCTTCTTGTTGCTTGGATATAACTGTTGCCTTCCTTCCAAGGGAGGTCCTTTGGCATGAGTATCTTTGCTGTTTCTTTTGCTACTCTCAGGACAGGGGTACATATTTTTTCTTTTGCTCAGGACGTTTGTTTTACGTCCTACAGCTTCAGTTCCTTTTCTAGTGTCTAACTTTGTTCCATTTTGGTAGCCTGGTGGTTTGGATATTCGAATCCTTTTCTGCTGATCAGTTTTTGCTGTGTATATAGCTTTGTTGATTTTTCAACCTTCTGCATTCTTCTTTTCTCCCCCCCCCCCCCCTTTGGAAACTGTTTTGCTACACCCTATTAGTCTGGGCTGGTCTTGTAGAGATGACAAGGAAGGAAAAAATATGTTCTTACCTGATACTTATCTTTCCTTTAATCATACCAGACCAGTCCAGATGCCCTCCCTGGCTAAAGTCTGTCAGAGTGTTGTTTCCTTTAGGTATCCCTGGCTGTTCCATGACGCTTCAATACGGTGGGATGGCCTACAGCACTGCCTACTTCATCTTCTCTATTCAATCTCCTGCTACTTGTTGTTGTGCCAGCTCTGTATGACTCCTGTTACTTGGAATCACGGAGTTCATTCCCGTATTCAGGGGTAGATCTCTATGTGCTTGGGCAAGCTCGGTATGGACCATTCCCTCCCGCTTTTGCTGTGATGGGAGGTTGCAGTTGCCTTCAGCCAAGCAGGAATAATAAGGTTCTGCATATTGGCTCCAGAGAGTTTGCCTGTTTGGTTTTAACTGTGTTTTCTTCTAGACTTCAGAGCACCATTGCTTGGCTATTTGAAATACTGAACATTCCAGGCTGCACGATACCCTTAAGGGGGGGGTTACTTGGAACTATTTTCTCTGTCTCCTTCCGCTGGTAGATGGACACAACCCATTAGTCTGGACTGGTCTGATATGGTTAAAGGAAAGAAAATTATCAGGTAAGAACATACGTTTTCCTTCCATTAGCACGTACTAAGGTTTAGTAAACGAGCCTCTTCAGACTTATTTTTGAAAAATTCTCACAGTCATTAATTGGGAGACAAAATGGCTTCTCACTTAAAGAATCTAAAGTAGAATAGATTGCATGGATTAGATTTTTGTACTTGGTCCTTACTACACCATGTCAGGTTCCATTTGGAGCTGCCACACTGTTTTCCGTCAGATTGCAGCAGAATGTGCTAACTTCCAAAATCTAGTCAAGCAGTGAATTTGTATCTCTATACTCTTCTTGTTTATTGATCTTTAGGTCTGTACATTCTGGTGGACTAAAGTCACTACTGCATTTCTACACCAGCCTGAAAAACTCAATATATAGTTAGATGGAAGGCATATCAGTTCTCTGGTAACTTTTAGCCCATAGAGATTTCTGATTGGGTTTTCTTAAAAGTTGCAGTTCTTTGAACTTGACTCACTTTGACCTCTAGATAATTTTGTGCTTAGACTGTCAATATGTTGTGAATATGTAGCTTTCTAGATTGATTTATTTATTTGAATTTTGCTTACACCTTTTTCAGTAGTAGCTCAAGGTGAGTTACATTCAGGTACACTAGGTAGTTCCTTGTCCCAGGAGGGCTCACAATCTAAGGGGTATGTTTACTAAGGTGCGTTAGCATTTTTAACACGCCTTTAAAGGTATACATTTCTATGAGCATGTTAGCGTTTAACGCATGGCGTAAGTTTGTATTTGAGATATATAAATCATGATGTAAACATGAGTATTCTCATTTTTTATTTACTATTGAAGGACTTATTTCTAACTCCAATGCAAGTAATTTGGACATAGCGGGTTTCAAAATGAGACCTTAAAATTGTTTAATTGCTAAACATTTGAAATTTCTTTTGCAATTTGGCTTCAGTTTATGTAAGTACTATAGTGAAAATACATTCATTGTAATTATTAATTTGATAAAAATCTGGGAAGTGGCATTAATATGTGGCTCTTATTCTTGTGGTAGGAACTGTAACCTGTAGATGGACAATAATATGCCCTATTACGTTGTCTAATGCATTGTTAAGATAGTTACATTAAAGTATATTATTTGGAAAATAGGTTTTCAGGCTTGGTTTTAAAAAGCTTTTTCCTTTTGTAGGAGAGACAATCAACTATGAAAAAAGAAAAGAGTTGTTCCCAGCAAGTGAATAACCCTGGAGAAAGAACGAAAATGCAGAGAGCAAACTCTGTCACTGTGGATGGACAAGGCCTTCAGGTCTGAGAATTTTATTTGCTACAATCCTTCATTCATGGAACTAGAGACATATGGAAAAAAAAATTTAATTTTAATCTCAATAACTTTTCTTTCAAATAAAGACATAACTATTTATCTAAATATAATCCTCTGTTTAAAATAACATTAAATCTCACTGTTTACAGTTCTGCTTCTTTCAGGGCTGAAGTAAGACACAGGCAAATTAGGCACATAGTGGAGGGCTGTCAGATGTGCTCAGAACTCAGGAGATTAAGGTTGACAACTGTCTGGCTTTTTTCAGGATTTTTACATTAATGAATGGATTCCAAAAAGATGTCTAAAGTAGGCATTTTTCGGAGTTTAGACCTCTATCTACTGTTCTTTAATCCATCCCTTCCTAACGAAAGAGCCTTCCAGTGTCAATAGCAGCTCCAGCAAGCCAATCACCTTCTTGATAATGTTCCCAGTTCCACCAGCTAATCCCATGCAGGAAGGCTCCAAGACAGGAGAAACTGTGGGTAGCATCAGTGTATAGGAAGACAGTGGGGATGAAAGTGCTGGAAGGCAGCTGTAGTCACAGGAAGGGAGGGGGTAAACCAGGGGAAAATCCTGTGCTGTGCAAATGAGGTGGGGGAATTGAGCTCTTCAAGGGGCACTGTCCTGACTTTGGAGCGAGAATGAGTGAGTGTTCTAGAAAGGGGGTGCTGAGAAGGGACAGGAATGGAGGAATGGGAAGAAGATCTGAAAGGGCATGCACAAGTTGAGGGAAAGAAGTACCAGCAAATGTAAGAATTTTACATTATGTTGATCAGGCTAATTTGGGGGGGAAGCACTCAACACCTGAGCAGCAGACAGCAGCACAACACCCTGCAAGTCTGTGTCTGTGTGTTTCTATGTCTTTCTCTGGAAAATGTGGGCTTAAATAAAGATCATTACAGTGTAGAGGTACCTGTGTGCATACTAAATGGACAGACGTTTTCAGTCTGGGGAATTTACCCAGATAACTATTTAATTACTTGGACAGATTCCTTTGAAAACTGCTGTAAGTCTGCATCCACTGTATCTTTTCAGAGGCTCAAATTAAAGCTAAATATAATTTTTCTGTTCTTTCATCCATTTGTGAAGCTTTTCTGACACTTAAATATTTGTGGATGTATACCTCAGACACATGGCTTGTAAACCTCACTCTTTGGAGCAGTCCACCTGTGGCATCAGTGGTTTGCACCAGAGAGGTGATGGAGGCTGAAAATTACTTGCCTAGCTTCCTTGGTTCTCAACCCACTTCTCTTACTGCTAAGCCACCAACTCAAAACCATGTGCTTGCACAGTCCCAAAACTAGGCCCTTGCTACTTCATGATAGGTAAAGTGTTTGGGGAGGGCCTTGAGTGAAGATACCAGAGCAGGGCAAGAGAACAGTGTTTTTGTGACTTTGGGCTAGTCAATTTGCCTTCCATGGCTACAAACTTATATCCTTGTTTACTAAATTGTGTTAATAAGCATTCACACCTATTAATGTATGTTAATACTGAGTTGATGCACAATTCTCATTATTCTTAGCAGGATTTATTTAATAACTATGTACTTTAACTTGCGGTAACGTGTGTTAATAAGCATTAATACAACTTAGTAAATAGAGCACTATTTTTATAGTTCACAGTAATGTGCTTTAAAATATTAAAATAGGTTAGTAAATAAGGCTCTTAGATTCTAATCCCTCTAGGCACAAGATAATACCTACAGTACCTGAATATAACTTGCCTGAAGCTACCAATGAAAAGACCTAAACCAAATGTAATTATAAAATAATTTAAGTTCATCAGTTGACTTGCTTCTCTGAACCCTAGTTGCTCCTGCCTTCTGGCATCAGGATCTAAGATGGCACCAGCAGTCCTTAGTGGTAGTCTTGTAGTACTACTGCCGGGGGGGGGGCATCTTTCCATAAAAGGACATACAATTTGTAGGGATTACCGGTGCCATTTTGGATCCTGGTGCAGAAGTTCTCAAACCTAACCTTAGTAGCACTAATCAGATGTTCAGGATAACTCCAGTGGATATGCATGACCGAAATATTTATATACTATTTCCACTGAGTTCAAATATTTCGTCTACGTATTCATCGTACATATCCTGAAAACCTGACTGGCTTGTGCTCCCCAAAGACAGGTTTGAGAATCACTGGGGATAGAGTAATGAGCTGGGATCAAATCCTCCTGCTCCCTTCGGCGTGCCTTTTAACCTTGGGAAGTAATTTATTTCCCAATAATTCTGATTCCCACTTGTGCAGTCTCATGTTAGAAAGATCATAGACATCAAGTTGAGATATCCACATCAGGATACCTCAAGCTTCATCAGTATTTCAGAACAGAATCTGCTGATGTAGAGCCAGCCACATACGTGTTCTTTTCAGTTTAGAAATGTAAACATGTATTTTCTGTGCATTGTCACAGAGAGCTAGTATCCCTTGCCAGTTTGGCTTTTTGAGGGGATAAAAAAAACTGGGTGATTAAGGAGACAACTTTCCCTAATCCCTCCAGTGCATTGCTGCTCAATCGAATCAGTTTTCCAAAATATAATCATGCTTAGTATCATATAAAAAAAATCTTGATATTGATCTGTCAGAGTATCAACTTTTATTTCCCTTGTCATACGGGGAATAAACATTGTATCTTCTAGTCACGCCCTATTTCTGCCTAGACCACACCCCCTTACCATTTAAACTATTTTGAGTAGTAGGAGTGGAGGAGTAGCCTAATGGTTAGTACAGTGGCCTGAGAACCTGGGGACTCAGGTTTGATAGCTGACTACTTCGAGAACAAAATCCATCAAATCAGATCTGACCTATCTAAAGGCAACCCAACAGTTGAAAATGTAAAATACTATGATTCAAGAGTGTGTTACGACTCAAACCCAAGTCAGGGAACTGAAATATAGGAAACTTTTCAACTGCTGTCAGTTGAAGACGCAAAATCACTGCTACTGAAATGTTCACACTTGCACTGCTTCATAGCCCAGAGTTTCTGTTCCAAGCCACTCCACCTGAGGTTGTTCAATGGCTAAGAGACCGCCTCCATGAGTTGCTAGACTCATGCTCTCTTCCTTTAAATATGGGTAAAATCATTAATACACCGCTACTGAAGGGCTTGGGCTTAGATACATCTACAGCAAATTACCGACCAGTGGCGAGCATACCATTCTTTACCAAAATACTGAAATCCTATGTTAGCAAACAATTCTTCAAATATATGGAAACATTTTCTACCTTACACCAATCCCAATTCGGATTCAGATCTGCCCATAGCACCGAAACCATGCTCTTAGTCCTAACAACATATGTCAAACAATAAGGGGAATCAGGTCTTACTACTTCAGTTCGACATATCTGAAGCATTCGATGCGGTGGATCATGTAATGCTATTCGAATGACTGAATCAGATAGGAATAACTGGGTCAGTCTTCAAGTGGTTCAATGAATTCCTCTCAGACTGAAGCAACTCTGTAAAACAGAACACACACCTTTCCAACCAATGGATTACGAAATGTGGTGTCCCCCAAGGCCTTCCCGCTCTCTCCTGTCTTGTTTAAGTTCTTCATGTCTTCCCTCGGCTCAATGCACATGGGACTTGGAGAGCTACTACAATCATATGCTGATGACATCATGGTCCTTCTATCCCTGACATCTTCACACCAAGATCCAATCCGAGAGGTAGCAACTGGGATGAACAACATTCAGTCCTGGGCCTTGGCAAACAAACTGAAAGCGCGAAGGACCAAGATCCTTCAACGTGTAATTAAACTCTGGGATACGTTGTCAGAGAATGTGTTAAAAGCAGTCAGCTTAGCAGGATTTAAAAAAGGTTTGGATAGCTTCCTAAAAGAAAAGTCCATAAGCCATTATTAAAATGGACTTTGGGAAAATCCACTGCTTATTTCTAGGATACTGTTATTATATATGCGACTCAAGTCTACTTCAGATAAGAAATAACTTCAAAATAAACAGTAATAGACCAATCTCATTCAAATATACAACTAGTGTGTTAAGGGAAAAATCTCATACTGGCACAGGGATATAATGCAATTTACACCTACAATGTGGGTGAAGTCCTTTTCGTGACTGTTATAATCACAGACAAAACTCCCTTCATTCCAAATGTGTTGCTTCTTTAAGCATGTGCTCATATTATGTCAGTGTTTAAATATTTTTTTTACAATTTTTCACTGTTTTTGATACATAATTGTACTGAAAATGGCAGGCATGTAGCAGTACTTATCTTGATGATCCGTCAGCTCACTGGACCCCAGCTATCACATGTTGTATCAGTAACCAGATTGAAGAGTCTTGGCAGTTTCTCACATCTACTAGACCTCTTCCTCATTTGTGAGGCACTGTTGGAAACAGGATACTGGGCTAGATGGACCATTGGTCTGACCCAGTATGGCTACTCTTATGTTCTTATGAAATCAAGGAGTCGAGGCCCCAATGTCAATAATACTATCCAACAACAGAACCTTCCCAGTCGAATCAGAAGCCAGAGTGCTTGGGGTCCTTCTAGACACTTCCCTTCATTCTCATCCCATATCAACCAACTATGGAGGAAAACAATGTTTAAAATGAGACTGTGCCTAATCAGATCATTCTTTGATCAAAAGGCCTTTGCACTACTACTACTACTACTACTACAAATCATTTCTACAGCGCTACCAGTCCAAATGCTGATCCTACTGCATCTGAACTACTGTAATGTATTATTTTTTGGCATTAAGATCCAATATATTAAAAACAGACAAACTACAAATCATACAGAACACAGCAGCAAGATTAATTTTCAAATTAATCAGATACACTAGCGTCATAGCATATCTCACTAAATGGCATTGGTTACCCATAGCTGAAAGAATTACGTTCAAAGCCTTCTGTCTGGTCTTTCAGACTCTGCAAGGCACTACTTCTGAACTGCTGATCAATATCACATCTGTTTGCATCATTCAGTCCAGTAGCATAGCCAGAGTTTAATTTTTAGATGGGCCTGGAGGTGGACTGGGTGGGCACAGGCCTTGCATTTCCTCTCCACCTGCTACCACCCCCCCCTCCCGCCTGCCCGCCGCCGCATTTCCTCTCCACCCACTACCCCCCCCCCCCCCCCCCGCAACAGCCCCCTGCACATGGTCAGTTCTGGTTATTTTTACTGACCTGAAGCGCTGTTCTCCCTCCAGCACCGGCGATTCCCATAGCCAGACTTCTGCCAGCGTGCATCGTCGAACCCTCTTCTCAGGCGCATCCCGCCTACTCTGCAACTTCCTGTTTTCCGCAAAAGTGGGACGTAGGAAGTTGCAGAGTAGGCGGGATGTGCCTGAGAAGAGGCCCCGATGACGCGCGCTGGCAGAAGGCTGGCTATGCGAATTGCCGGTGCTGGAGGGAGAACAGCGCTTCAGGGAAGTAAAAGTGAGCAGACCACGCGGACGGGGAGAGCGGGCAGAAGAGGCTGGGCAGGTCTGGAGCAAAAGTGGCTGGGCCTGGCTTGACGAGCATTTCGCCGGCTTTACTTGGTCCCTTTTTTTCACTACCAAGCTTCAAAAAGGGGCCCCAACTGACCAAATGACCACGGGAGGGAATCGGGGATGTCCTCCCCTTACTCCCCCAGTGGTCACCAACCCCCTCCCACCCAAAAAAAACCCTTTTTTTCCAGCCTGTATGCCAGCCTGAAATGTCATACCCAGCTCCCTGACAGCAGTATGCAAGTCCCTGGAGCAGTTTTTAGTGGGTGCAGTGCACTTCAGACAGGTGGACCCAGGCCCATCCCCCCCTACCTGTTCCACTTGTGGTGGTAAATGGGAGCCCTCCAAAATCCACTGTACCCACATGTAGGTGCCCCCCTTCACCCCGTAGGGCTATGGTAATGGTGTAGAGTTGTGGGGAGTGGGTTTTGGGGGGCTAAACAACCAAGGGAAGGGAGCTATGCACCTGGGATCAATTATTTTTTAATTTATAGAAGTGTCCCCTAGGGTGCCCGGTTGGTGTCCTGGTATGTCATGGGGGCCAGTGCACTACAAATGCTGGCTCCTCCCATTACCAAATGCCTTGGATTTTGCCGGGTTTGAGATCGCCAGCATTTTTTTCCATTATGATCGAAAAACGAGGCTGGCCATCTCAACCCCAGCGAACTCTGACATTTGGCCGGGCCCAACCGTATTAGTGAAGAAAAAGATGGCCGGCCATCTTTTTCGAAAATACAGTTGGCTCCGCCCGCTTGCGGTGCTGGCGCCGGAGATGGCCGGCCAGCTATTTGACCGGCGCCTTTCGATTATGCCCCTCCAGGGCACACATTAGGAGCACTATTTTATAATGGAATGAGTGTCTAGATTCTGTTATAGAATAGGGTAACCCGGTATTGGCACCTAACATTTAAACACCTTCATCTACACCAGCCATAGAAGTGAAATAAGTGTGAGTGCCTAAGTATAATATGGATGTGAGTAGCTTACAGTATTCTGTAAGTTGCTTGTATAAGTCAGAGAGACACCTGTGTCCCACCCATGCTACTCCCCTGTGTACACTTCCCATGTAAATACCTGTTATATAAGTTAGTGGGTATTTCCTAAATAGTACTTAGGCCAATTATTAACATTTTTGCATGCATGTGAGCATAAATGCAGGCACCCAGTTTATAGAATTGCCCTTCACATATGTATGTTAAGAGGCAAATACTATGCATTCCCTTAATGCAATTTAATAACTACCCCTCTTAGTGCAATATTCTCTTAGTGCAGCATTCTAAATTAGGCAGTGCTGTTGTATCTCATTGATATGTTTGTATTTTATTTTTTGATTTGGAAAATGTCTTTATTGTTCCAAGAGCAAAAACATCTAACACAACATCAAAATCATGTAACAGGCATACATGGTGGGCATGCAGAAAAGAGCTGTTAAAAACGTTATGATTGCAAATATGCACAGATAGTAGCTGCATGAAATGGATTATCTGTGAGTAGAGCTGCCTGGGTGCATAGTATGAGTGGTGGTGCAGCTGGAGTTAGTTGTGTATTTCAATTTTTCCCGAGAGAAATATTCCTTAACTTGGTACAATCCATGGTACTAAGCCATTTGGACTACTGCAATGGAATCTATGCGGGATGCAAAGAACAAATCATAAAGAAACTCCAGACAGCACAAAATACAGCAGCCAGGCTTATATATGGAAAATCGAGACTCAAAAGCGCCAAACCACTACGAGAAAAACTACACTGGCTCCCAATCAAAGAATGTATTGCGTTCAAAATCTGCACCCTGGTTCACAAAATCATCTACGGAGAAGCCCCGGGATACATGACTGACCTCATAGACCTACCAACAAGAAACATATTTAGATCAACAAGAACATATCTAAATCTCCATCACCCAAGCTGCAAAGGACTCAAATACAAATCAACCTATGCGTCCAGCTTCTCCTACATAAGCACACAACTATGGAATGCATTACCAAGCGCCTTGAAAACAACATATGACTGCCTAAACTTCCGGAAACTACTAAAAACTAACTTGTTCAAAAAGGCATACCCTAACAATCCAACTTAAATGCCTTAACCCGGCGGCATGTCGAAACCAAAGCTAGAACTGGACATAATTTAATTCTTACTCCTTACGATTCCCAATGTGCCTATCACACATTGACTTTTACTCTATCACAACCTCACTCTGTATTTGATCAAGCTGGTACTGGCGATCGCCTCTACGGTACTATGTAAGCCACATTGAGCCTGCAAATAGGTGGGAAAATGTGGGATACAAATGTAACAAATAAATAAAATATATGGGTGCTTGTGTAGAGTATACCCACATGTTTACAATTGTGTTTGTGCATTTGCATGCCATTGAACTGGTTTAGGAATCTTGTTTTATAAAGGCACAGAGACACCTAGGTTTCTTTTTATAAAATACTTCAAAACCAACAAAACCCTGCAGTTTGATCACCGCATTCAATGATTGTCAACCACTACTAGTGCATATATCACCACCGGCCCCTGATGCAGCATTCAGTGACATTTGGTGCTGAGTTGGTTTTCATTGGCATGAGTGTTGACCAATATTGGCAAATGAGTTAATATCAATCAAGATAAGTACTGCAACTGCTCAATACTACTGTGTTATGTTTTTAATTGCTAGAAGGACTTTGGGAATAAACTGTTAATAGATTTCTTACATAGTACCTTTTTTTTTTACATATAAACATTTTGGTCTAGATTCTATATATGGCAACATTTATAGAATTGCGACAGGAGCCACGACTAACTTTTAGGCATGAGGATTTACACCAACTGAAATCGGGTGTAAATTGTGTAAATCCCCGCTCCTAAATTAGGTGTGGATCAGGCGTATTCTGTAACAGTGTGTGCAAATTCTGGGAGTGCCTATGCCTTCCCATGCCCCTTCCATGGCCATGCCCCCTTTTCAGATCCACATGCTAGAATTTACGCCTAGCAAGATGTGCGTGCACAATTTAAAGCGCCATTTTTAGAATCAAGGGGTTTATAAAATGGAAGTATTTTACCTGCAATGAAAAAAAAACTATTGGTCTTATCAGTTGGGACTGCTGATTGATTCAGAGAAGCTCCTCAATTTTTAGACTGAGCTGGTGAGAACTTGTTATATCATGATGGCACCTATCCACCCATATATTTGGTATGCAGGTTTGTATTTGTGTGAAGTGTCTCCAACCAGAGTGTTACAATGGTGTTTATCAGTGCTTTTGTAAAATAGGCAAAAAACATGCACCTTTTAGGTCTTCTCACATAGGTGTCTTGTTATAAAATTGCCCCAGTTATTTAGTTGTTACCCAGAAGTATGTTAAAAATAATATATCTCTCCTTAAAAAGAGTAACCAAAGCAAGTTAAGTTTGGTGATTATAAAAGATGGTGCTGTTAAATTTCTGAAACTACAAAGTCTTAAAAAGAAATATTTTGTTCTTAGTGTTTCATTTTATTTATATTCACTTGTTAAAAATAGGCCAGAAAGAAAACATCCAGCCACAGAAAGGTATGCATGTGTCTTAGGGAAAGCAGAGACCTATGATCCTTAGTGAAGACTATTAATCATAGTTAAGCACATTCATCTTGCTTCTTTCTAGCTAACCAGAATAATGATCTGGATTATTATTTCTAATTAGAGGAAGTAATAGATCATGTATAACCTTAGGATGAGTCTCATTAATTAACCAAAGTCTTAAGGGACTTCAGATAGAGGTAGTTAAGCACTCCGTCTTTGTCATACTCAGCACCATTGGTTTGCACTTGGATGGCAAAGAAGCAACACATTTAATTTCAATTGGAATAAATAACTAAAATTGATTAAAAACATATGGGTAAGAAAATAATTCTGTAGAGTGTTAGTAGTGAGCAATTAAAAAATGTGCAAAAGTAAAAATAGTGGCTTTCTGTAGTTACAGGCCAGTTGTCTCCCCAAGCCACAAAAGAAACATCTGTTTTATACTACATCCATAAAGCTGTTCATGTCATGCCAACAAATTGATATGGAAACCGATATAGTCTGCAAATAATTGTGAAGAGAATCCAGAAACTGCATCTATCAACCCCCACAATATTAACAGAGCATTTGAATTACCATTTGAGCAATATGCATGTCCTGATCCAGCCTTGACTGCATGAGGTTTTCACACCCAGGTTTGATTTCTTTAGAAGTTTCAGTTTTTCATTCTTTTTCAGTCCTTCCAGAAGAAAGGTTTGGAAACAGTGCCTCAGTGCAAATGGGTAAAAAAATGATCCATTTGGGGAACAAAATCTTATTAGCGAGATTTCAATTAGGAAATCAAGAACAGAACGCTACCTAACAGAAAAACAATCCAGGAGTAAAGGAGGCAAGCAGTTACTAATTATAAACAATGTATACTTTTTAGTGAATACATCACAGTGGTGTTGATTTTTCACAACGCAACAATGATTTTGCTACTGAGAGAAAAACATGTGATTTATACTAAATTGAGCCCGCCGATTCTAAATATGAACGCCAAATTTGCCTGACACGTCTAGATTTTAAGTTATACATGCAAAGCCTATTCACTTATAATATTAATGCATTATATATTGGAAATGTTCCAATGGACATGCCCGGACCTGTCCCTACGCACTCAGACAGGTCTATTGGCTGATGTCAGCAGTAAGTATATAAGGCAAGATGGATAGACGCAAATGTGTTAACTATCCGGACAATTTCTGCTATATATGTGGCAAATACACTGATCAGCGCAAGAATCTGACAAAGCGAGTGCGCCTTGCTTACAAGTATTACTTTGACTGTCAAATTGGAGATTAGGATAAAAGCTGAGCACCTCATGTTTGTTGCACTGTGTGTTTCTCTGGGCTAACGCAGTGGTTGAATGGTAAAAGGAAAGGAATGGCTTTTGCAATGCCGATGGTTTGACTTGAGCAGAAAAATCACCATTCAGACTGTTATTTTTGCATGACTAAAATCGCCGGATATTCAAAGAGAAACAAGTCACAAATTGTGTATCCTGACTATGAGTCTGCTCTTAAACCAGTACCACACGATGTAGAGAATCCAGTTCCTGCCCCTCCCGCAGCAGGAACGGCAACTGAAACTGACGCTTCTGATCCTGATGAAGAAAATGATGTTGATTGGCATGATGTATTTCCTGATCCAGAACAACTGGAGAGTCAGCTGCACTTGCTGAGCCAATCAGATTTAGATGATCTGGTAAGAGATCTGTCATTATCTAAAGAAAAGTCAGAACTGCTAACTTCTAGACTTCGGGAATGGAATTTGCTACAACAAAGCACCACAACTTCACACTTTTGTCATCGACACACCAAGTTAGCTGCATACTATGCAATGGAAAGCGATGTCTGTTTCTGTACTGATGTAAATGTCTTATGATGGAGTTAGATGGTACACATGTTCCCGATGAACGGAGGCTATTCATAGACTCTAGCAAAACGAGTTTGAAAGCTGTCTTGTTGCACAATGGTAACGAAAAACCATCTGTTCCATTGGCTCATGGGGTTGGCATGAAAGAGACCCATGCTTCTATGGAGTTAATTTTGAAAATGATCAGATACTCTGAACATAAATGGAATATTTGTGCTGACCTGAAAATGGTAGCACGGCTGCTTGGTCTACAGTTAGGGTACACAAAGCATATGTGTTTCTTGTGCCTATGGAAGTCGTGATGACAAAAATCATTACAAAATGGAGTGGAGGAGTGGCCTAGTGGTTAGGGTGGTGGACTTTGGTCCTGGGGAACTGAGGAACTGAGTTCGATTCCCACTTTAGGCACAGGCAGCTCCTTGTGATTCTGGGCAAGTCACTTAACCCTCCATTGCCCCATGTAAGCTGCATTGAGCCTGCCATGAGTGGGAAAGCGCGGGGTACAAATGTAACAAAAAAAATGAGACAGTGGCCTCTCAGAGTCGAGCACACAGTTGGTCGGTACAATGTACAACACAATTCACTGGCCAATCCACTTCAAGTTTTTCTTCCACCACTTCACATTAAACTTGGTTTATTAAAAAAATTTGTAATTGCATTTGATCGTGATGGAAATGGTTTCCAGTATTTGAAGGAGATGTTTAGCACACTGAAAACTGAGGCTAAAATAAAGGCCAGAATTTTTATTGGCCCCGAAATTAACAATCTAATGCATAATGACACATTCAGAAAAAAACTCAACCCTCTGGAACTTGCAGCTTGGGATGCATTTGTGCTAGTAGTGCAGAACTTCCTTGGGAACAGACGAGCTGAAAACTATGCTGAACTAGTAGACAACATGCTTAAAGCATATGAACAACTTGGCTGCCGAATGTCACTGAAAATGCATTTCTTACTTTCCCATCTTGACTTTTTCCCACCCAATTTGGGACACATAAGTGACGAACATGGAGAGAGGTTCCATAAAGTCATTTCTACAATGGAGAACAGATATCAAGGCCGCTGGAATCCCAACATGATGGGGGACTAGTGCTGGTTTTTGCAACGGGAAAATATGACCGGTCACAAACACAAAAGCAGATGCCTGAAGTACTTTTAACAGTACTGGGCCTTGCTGAAGTAAGACTTTTAAACTGGAATACGAGACTTTTTTAAAAATGTTGTTATTCCGTTACATTTTCATATACTGTTTACTACGATGTAGATCAGGTAATTGTTGGAGTAAAACTTGTTCGGTAAAAAATTATTCAATGCTTTCCAAGAGCTTAATTCTTTTGGGCAAACTTATGCATAACAAAATTTCCTGAGGTGTTACAACAATTCTGACTTCAGATTTGGAATACGCACACTGAATTTAGTGTAGGACAAATGGTTTTTGCCCAGTAGCACACGAAAAAAAATTTTTTGTTGTGCTATAAGCTCACAGTGCAGGTGCTAACCTTTAACAGATTAGTCCCGTGGTCATGTTGCCTATGCCAATAACATTATAAATGCAACAAGGATTTAAATTAACACATATTAAGCCCCAATTTGCATAGGATCTTGAGGTCAGAACTGGGATGGCCAGGTCTGCTGAATGCAGAGCTTTTTGTAAAACATGTATAAAAATACTTGTGAATACACATGAATCAGCAAAGCCCTGAAATATAATTTTTTTTTTACATTTTAAAGTCTAAAAACAAGTACTGGGGGGCTGAACACTATTACTGTCTCAATCACTTATTCAACCCTGGGCAAAGCAGAACACTTTGCAGAAGATTGTGTGTGCCTCATGAGAAACGCAAAAGCCGACAAGGAAATTTTCAGAACTATACATTTACTGTACTCCCATTATAAAATATGAAAGACATAATTTTTTAACCACCTAAACGGTGCCCAAAACATAACCTCTTTAAAATTGTGCATTCTGGGCCTTCTCTACATGTGAATAGTAGTATTCTGAGATTGCCCTTTACACATCTATACAATCAACGTTTGTAAATGTTTCTATTTATAAATGGATATTCCACACAAGGATAAACTGACAATGTAAAATGGAGGTGATGTGAAATCCTTGATCAAAGGATACGGAACCCTTTAAAAGCTAAAAATTTAACCCCTCACTAAGGGGTACTAACCCCTTAAGGTTCATGGGAATTGGACATGATTCTAACTCGTTTAAATATTATCCAAATGTGATTTGCAGCACTTTATTGTGGAAAAGTATGTGACACAGTGAGATGTATTTTCAAAGCACTTAGACTTACAAAGGTACATAGAGGACCATTTTTGATATATGGTTTTAACTTGGACTTTGGGTGTTTTTTGCTAACCCCTAGATTCTATATAGCGTGGCTAGAGATCTGTGCCGAAATCGGTGCAGATTCTATAACAATGCATGTAATTTAACAAGCTCAACAAACTAATGAGCATGATAGCAGCATTTAACAAGCAATAATGAGCGCTGATTAGAATTTACGTGCCCAACTTGCTAAGCATATTATGTAACATAGTGCACTGAACTTCTTTTACAAGCAGGCAAAAAGGGGTGTGGTTATGGGCATTTCATGAGCGATCTGAAATTTGCATGCATAGTTATAGAATATGGTCCAGGGTGCATAAATCTACGTGCTGGGATTTATGCCAGTTTTTCGTTGGTGTAAATGGATGTGCGTAGTTTTAGGCGCTGCAATATCAACAAAGCTTATTCTATAATTGGCGCCTAAATCTAGGCACCAATTATAGAATATGTTTAGTCTGCACTGATTTCCTCACCAATTTTTTAGGCACCATATACAGAATTGTAACCATTTTCAAAACCGCAAAATGTCATTAAAAAAAAAAAATACCATTTCTAACAAGGTTTTGTGCTCTGTGTGTTTATCTTTTCAGGCCGTTTTTGAAAAAATAATTTACAAGTGAAAAATGTAGAAAATCAAGGCATTGGGATGTAGGAGGGGCTAGCATTTTCATCAGACTGGTCCACCAGATATCCCAGTAGAGCAATAGGCACCCTAGGGAGCACTGCTGTGGACTTCATGTAAATGCTTCCAGGTACACATCTCACCATTGCTCTCTTATCTTATCTGCTGAGCCCTCCAAAACCCACTACCACCAACTGTACACCGCTACAAGAGCCCTTATGGGTGAAGGGGGGACCTATATATGGGTACAGTGGGTTTCTGGTGAGTTTTGGAGGATTTGCAGTTTCCACCACAAGTGTAACAGGTAGAGAGATGTATGGGCCTGGGTCCACCTGTCTACAGTGCACTGCACCCACCACTATACTACTGCGGAGATCTTCATTCTGCTCTAATGGACCTGGCAATCTGAGGCTGTGATATAGGCTGGTGAGTACTATTTTTATTCACATTTTTGGGATGGGAGGTGGGAGGGCATCAGTGACCACTGAGGGAGTAAGGGGAGGTCATCCCTGATTCCCTGCAGTGGTCATCTGGTCATTTAGGGCACCTTTTTGTGCCTTATTTGTTCTGAAAAGAGTCTACACCAAAAAATTGAATCTTTTACCCAAGACGTTTTGGTTTTCTTCCATTATAATTGTAAAATGTCCAAGTGTTAGGCACACCCTAACCTCTCCTTCAAAACACTCCCGACACACCTCTTTCTGATTTGGAAGCACCACAGACGAAATGTATAGATAAACATCTGCAAAACAGGTTTCAAAAATATCGGTTTTGGACATTTTGAGAAGAAATCCATCCCAATGGTGCATTAGGACACATTTTGGATAGTTTTCTCTTTTGAAAATGAGCCCTGTGGAGGGCCATCTCCGGGGACGGCCCCGCAAAGTGGCGGCTCCGACCGTATTATCGAAAAAGATGGCCAGCCATCTTTCGTTTTGATAATACGGTCGGGGCTGGGCAAATCTCAACATTTGGGCCGGCCTTAGAGATCGCTGGCATTAGAGATGGCTGCCATTGGTTTTCACCGATAATGGAAACTCATGGCGGCCATCTCAAACCTGGCCAAATCCAAGGCACTTGGTCGTGGGAGGAGCCAGCATTTGTAGTGTATCGGTCCACCTCACATGCCAGGACACCAACCGGGCACCCTAGGGGGCACTGCAGTGGACTTCTCAAATTGATCCCAGGTGCATAGAGCTCCCTTACCTTGGGTGCTGAGCCCCCCAAAACCCACTCCACACAACTGTACACCACTACCATAGCCCTTAGGGATGAAGGGGGCACTTACATGTGGGTACAGTGGTGGGTTTTGGAGGGCTCCCATTTACCACCACAAGTGTAACAGGTAGGGGGGCCTGGGTCTGCCTGCCTGAAGTGCACTGCACCCACTAAAAACTGCTCCAGGGATCTGCATACTGCTGTCATGGAGCTGGGTATGGCAAAAGTTTGGTTTTTTTTTGGGTGGGAGAGGGTTGGTGACCACTGGGGGAGTAAGGGGAGGTCATCCCCCATTCCCTCTGGTGGTCATCTGGTCAGTTGGGGCACCTTTTTGAGGCTTGGATGTGAACAAAAAGGGACCAAGTGAAGTCGGCCAAATGCTCATCAGGTCTGGCTTTCTTTTTTCCATTATCGGCCGCAGCCGGCCATCTCTTAACCACGCCCCTGTTCCGCCTTCGGTACACTGCTGACATGCCCCCTTGAACTTTCGCCGGAAAGCAGTTGAAGCTAGCCAAAATCGGCTTTCGATTATACCGATTTGGCCAGGTTTAGGAGATGGCCGGTCATCTCCCGATTTGTGTCGGAAGATGGCCAGCCTTCTCGTTCAAAAATAAGCAGGATAGTAACCTATGTAGCTTTGTAAGTCTAAGTGCTTTGAAAATGAGCCCCATTGTAAGCATTCAAGCCAGTATATTTTAGGTGTTGCAAAACTGGAAAAAAAGAAGTTTTGTAAATTGTTATGCAAAATTTAGGGGACCTGTTACTAAAGCTTAGCGTGTGCTAAATGCTAAGAAGTCTATTTTATACCTATGGGTTTCTTAGCAGTTACCACGTGCTAATGGAACAACACGGGCATTCGGCATTCACTCAGTCACCCCCTTCTATCCAAACACCACACCAGAAGCCAATTTCTTTAACAAATGTGGATTTATTTAGGCTGCAGCCAGGTCCGCAAAAATTTATTTACTGTAAACCTTCACATAAACAATCATTGGTAAACATCATTGATAAACATCTCCCTCCGAGTACACAGCCCTTCTTGCTTATATTACTACAGGCTGTGCCGTCCAAGCACCCTGTTCCTCCTCAGTGCTGTCTGCTATAGCACGCTGTCCAATCAAATGCATCCCTGCTTGCTGCAATCCAAATGGCGCTGTGTTTCCCTTCACAGCCCTTCTTCACCCCTCCTCCCTACCCGCCCCTTTTCCCATCACCCTTCAATCTCTTATTCTCCCTATCCACTCCCACTCATCCCTCCCTCCCCTCTCCACCCCAGATTCTTCCTGAGCCTTCAGCCCGGTTGTAATCGGCTCCCCTTTAAGGGTGAGCCTTTCCATTTACCATGCACTAAGCTTTAATAAAAGGGCCCCTTAGAATGTAACACTAGTAAAAAGCTGCTTTGCATAATGCAAGTTATTACCAATTTTGCATTGTACCTTGGAAAAGTTAAATTGCATATCAGTATATAGGGCATGTAAAGGTTTGCAAACAAAATAGCGAACAGTATTTTGTGTGGGTTTTTTTATCTTAATTTTACATTTTTTTTTCATTTTAACATCTGTGAAGCATAACACAGCTCAGTATATGAACCCTCAAATGATACAGCTATACCTGGTGGATAAAAAGCTTCAGTAATTTGGCTTATTTTGAAAGAACAGTTTTTGGATGGGAACATACTTGAAAATTGTAGGTCGGTCTCCAGCCTACCATTTCTGAGCAAGTTTATTGAAGGCATAGTGCGTTATCATCTTGATCTGTTTTCCAAAACTGATGCTATTGATCCTTGTCAGATTACGATTTATTACTGAAACCACTTTATTAGGCCCTTCTAAGATCTCAGGTATGAGCTGGTTAATAGAACTCATTCATATTGATGACAGAAAAGGTGAAGTAGCTCTATACAAGACCCTTTTACTAAGGTGCGGTAAATTTTGGGTTTAGTACGTTCTAACATGGGACTTTCCCATGCACCAAGCTCAGATTTAAAGTACCACTTTTAGGGCTTTAATTTTTTTTTTTAATTTTCAGGTTGTGCGCTAATGTTGCTGTTAGCATGAGAGACTTGCCAAAAATTAATGTGGATCATTTATCACCTATTTAGCAGATGCTAAATGCTCCTGTGTTAAGTCTGCGTTATGCAGTTAGTGTGTACTAATCAGATGACTGGCACCTGGTATCGATGTTTTAAAAAATAGTTAACACTCACTTAGTATGTGAAAATAGACAAGGTAATGCATTAATACATTTTGTGGTAACCTGTTTTCCCACGCTAATGCCACATTAAGGACTTAACACCTTTTAGTTAAAGGGCCCCTATGTCAGGGCACCTCCTTCTGGCCATGGAGTCTGAGGCCAGACTCCTTCACACTTCCACTTTATTTAAGTACATAAGTATTGCCATACTGGGACAGACCAAAGGTCCATCAAGCCCAGCATCCTGTTTCCAACAGTGGCCAATCAAGGTCACAAATACCTGGCAAGATCCCCAAAAAGTATAAAACATTTTATGCTGCTTATCCCAGAAATAAGCAGTAGTGTTTTCCCAAGTCCATTTTAGTAATGGTATGGACTTTTCCTTTAGGAAACCGTCCAAACCTTTTTTTTTAAACCCCACTAAGCTTTACTGCTTTCTGTGGCAATGAATTCCAGGGTTTAATTATATGTTGAGTGAAGAAAACTTTTCTCTGATTCGTTTTAAATTTACTACTTTCTAGCGTCATCGAATGCCCCCTAGTCCTAATATATTTGAAAAGAGTAAACAGATGCTTCACGTCTACCCTTTCCACTCCACTCATTATTTTATAGACCTCTATCATATCTCCCCTCGGCCGTCTTTTGTCCAAGCTGAAGAACCCTAGCCACTTTAGCCTTTCCTCATAGGGAAGTCGTCCCATTCCCTTTATCATTTTTCTAATTCCACTATATCTTTTATAAGATGCAGCAACCAGAATCAAACACAATATTCGAGGTACAATCGCACCATGGAGCGATACAAAGGCATTATAGCATCCTCATTTTTGTTTTCCATTCCTTTCCTAATAATATCTAATATTCTATTTGCTTTCTTAGTCGCCGCAGCACACTGAGCAGAAGGTTTCAACGTATCATCAATGATGACACCTAGATCCCTTTCTTGGTTGGTGACTCCTAACATGGAACCTTGCATAACGTAGCTATAAGTCGGGTTCCTCTTTCCCACATGCATCACTTTGCATTTGCTCACATTAAACATCGTCTGCCATTTAGACGCCCAGTCTCCCAGTCTCGTAAGGTCCTCTTGTAATTTTTCACAATCCTCTTGCAATTTAACAACTTTGAATAACTTGGTGTTGTCAGCAAATTTAATTACCTCCCTAGTTATTCCTATCTCTAGGTCATTTATAGATATGTTAAACAGCAGCGGTCCCAACACAGACCCATGGGGAGCCCCACTAACTACCCTTCCTCATTGGGAATACTGACCATTTAACCCTACTCTCTATTTTCTATCTTTTAAGAAGTTTTAATCCACAATAGGACACTATCTCCTATCCCATGACTCTCCAATTTTCTCTGGAGTCTTTCATGAGCTACTTTGTCAAACCCCTTTTGAAAATCCAGGTACACAATATCAACTGGCTCACCTTTATCCACGTTTGTTCACCCCTTCAAAGAAATGTAATAGATTGGTGAGGCAAGATTTCCCTTCATTAAATACATGTTGGCTTTGTCTCATTAATCCATGCTTTTGAATGTAATTTTTTTTTCTATAATAGTCTCTACCATTTTGCCTGGCACCGACGTCAGACTCACCGGTCTATAATTTCCCGAATCTCCTCTGGAACCTTTTTAAAAATCGGCGTTACATTGGCCACCCTCCAATCTTCCGGTACCACACTCGTTTTTAAAGATAAATTACATATTATTAACAATAGTTCCACAAGTTCATTTTTCAATTCTGTTAGTACTATGGGATGGATACCATCTGGTCCAGGAGATTTGCTACTCTTCATTTGTCAAATTGCCCCATAAACTTAAAATAGCAAAAATATGATACTTCTCTTCACACAGGAATCTTCCTTGATAATATATTTGTGTATAGCCTGTAATCCTAAATAAGCCCTGCTTCCTTCTAAGTCACAGTAGCCTTTTATATACAACTAACCCAGATGCCCATCCTTTGCCAATGCATAATCCAGTCTAGCTTTTATTTCCCTACCTCTTACAGTGCCAGATTCTTCATATTCCCTTTGAAACTGTTACTTGCATAGAGATTATAACATAGGCAGTTCTTTTATTTCCCAGGTACACCCCAATCCCTGTACATGGCTGGTTACTTACAGCTTTTTTCTGAAACCCAGCTTCTCAGAAACTCAGACCCCGATGCTCATAAGCAAATGCGGATGCTAGAGGCCATTAGCACCGGATTACACCTGCATTTTCTCCTGCTGAATGCCTGGAGCTAATGAAAGTGTCAAACAATGAGCTCGTCAGCTCTAGGTGCATAGAGCATGCAAAAAAGGGCCTCCTGCATTCCTTCCCAGTGTTCAGCGGGCAGTTCACCAATCAAGGGTGCTCCTCCCGCTGCAAACACAATTCCACCTCAGAGCTGGCGTTAGGGTTATGCCGAGCAGGACAGGAGCAGGGAGACTGGTGCTGCTGGTTGTCCCTAGCCCTGGTGGTCTGGTGGACCCCAAACCCCCTCAACCTCCCAAAGATATAAGGGTCTGGTTGTAAAGTGGACCCCAGATCCCTCACCCCTCAAACACTTAAGGGCCTGGTGGTCTGGTGGACCCCAGACCCCTTCCTCACACCTTACATGTTTTGGGGGGAAGGGGGTCTGGAATCCACCAGACCACCAAGGCCTTTAGCATTTGGAGGGGGGGTGTGATAGGTCATGGCTTTTCTATGTTTTGTTTGGGCTTGTGCTTAAGAGCTTGATGCACATCTCTGGATCACATGCCCAAGTACAATTCTTCCGCAGAACTCGAAACAGCTCCCTAATGCTCAGTGCTGACAGCTTTAGGGAGCTGTGTTGCAGCGCAGCTGTGGTGGTATTTTTCTGGTGCTGTTCTGAACAGTGCTGGAGTTTTTGAGCATCTGCCCCTCAGAATTCTTCTCAATCACTTAAAGTGTTTCTTAAGAGACCCTAGCCTTCACACCAGACCACACACACTAGAGGAACAAGCTCTCAGAGCAGTTTAGGTGAGTCTTGCCTCCTCTTGAAGAAGCCAATTAACATGCAAGACTTTACTTGAGTTGTTCTGCTTGTTGTAGTGACTGCAGAAGCAAGGTTGATAAATCCAGCTTGTACAGTTTCCACAGAGCCAATACACTCTCCCTACACTCTGCCGATCCCAAAACCTTAAGAGACATTAAGGAGCACCTCTCCTACACTAATGTCTCTACCCAAGACCCGTGAGTGTGGGACCTTTTCATGCCTGTCTCCTAAATTACTATGCATCTTGGGTATCCCCCCTCCTGCAGCACTAAAGTGGAAAATTATGGTCCTGGGAACTCCTCTTTCCTGGTCCCAGAAAATGCAACTTTCTTTTCTTCCGTCTCTTTCTCTCTCTCTCTCTCTCTAGATCCAGGGAATTCTGCCTCTCATCCTTCACCATCTCGCCTCTCACCCAAAGAAGTAGAGAAAAAAACCCTTTCTTTAAACCCAGCTCTTAGCAGGTAGGAAGAGTCAGTTAATTAGTATAGCTGATAGTACTTGATCTCCTGGAAGTGGACTCTCCTAGTTAAACAGCTAATCTCCTGCTTCATCTGCACACATCCTCCAGGCTCATCCTCCAGCCTGGTGCCTGGTGCATGCCCCATTGCCTCTTGGGATTTGTGGTTCACAACTTCTTAAAGAAAAAGCTTTTTTATTCTAATTCAGTTCATTACAGTGGGCATAACGGGGTATTATTCCACTCATTCCCATCTCCTACTCCATACATTCAAGCTCTTTATCAATTATATAGAAAAGGTAGGAATGAAGGAAGAACTCAGAGACTTTAATCTACTGGATGTGGAGAACAGTATCCTATCTGTAAAACTGAATACCTTACAAGGGTCTTTGATCAGACAAAGGATGCATAACCCACCAGGGATGGGGCGATGCTGGATCACATACTCTCAAATGGAGAAAGCCTGTGTCAAGTCTGCTTGGGTGCCCACTTGGGCAGAAATGATCATTAAACAGTATGGTGCAATGCACTAAGCTCCAAGGCTCTCGATTTCGAACATGCTGTGTTCAATAAAATGGGGAAGTACCTGAAGGAGGAGCTGGCAGGGTGGGATAAGAGAAGTGGAAAGAAAGTATGTATATGTGTGGGTGGGGGGGGGGGGTGGGGAAGAGGGTTGAGAGAAAGCGTGAGATGCCGTACAGAGGGCAGGGGAGGAGTTCGAAGGAAAGGGGGAGATGCCAGACCCAGAAGTAGAGTGGAGGGAGAGATACTGGGCATGTTAGTGGAGGGTGTCCTTTGGTCGGATTTGTCACTGCAATTTTGTGCTTCCATCCTTCAGTCTCTTGCTTATTTCTCTGCTAACAGAAGCACGTCATGGGATATAACCAACTGTGGTAGCTCTTCATTCTTTCTACTAAACCCAAGGGATCAGGGGGAAAATTTAAATTAAAAATGTATACATAATGGGGACAATTCTATGAAAGCGGCAAAAGTTAAGCACCAAGATGCAGCTCGCTAAGTGCTAAATCTATAATGGCATCTGGGTGTCCAGATCCTGTTGAAGAATACTAGTGTAAGTAATCATGCATGTGCCAACATTTTGGTGTACCCATTTATGCCATGTCAGTAGCTGGCATAAATGCGTATACCTAAACGTGGCATCTTACAGAATACTTATTTATGTGTTAAGTTATGCTTGTAAATGTGGGACCTGCCCATGCCCCCATCTATATGCTTCTTCTACTACTTATTTCTATAGCGCCACTAGATGTATACAGCACTGTATACATTATATTTAGGTACTTTCTCTGTCTCTAGTGGACTCACAATCTAAGGTGGGTTTTTTTGTACCTGGGGCAATGGAAGGTTGGGGGGGTCTTTTACTAAGGCGTGTTCATGTTTTTAGCACGCGCTAAAAACGTTAGAGACACCAATGCATTCCTATGGGCATCTCTAACGTTTAGTGCATGCCCAATTTTAGCGCGTGCTAATAACGTGAGTGTGCCTTAGTAAAAGAACCCCTAAATGACTTGCTCAGGGTCATAAGGAGCTGCAGTGGGAATTGAACCGAGTTCCTCAGGATCATAGCTTACTGCACTAATCATTAAGCTATTCCTCCTGCTACTCTTTGATTTATATGAGTTGTGTGCCTATGTTAGAGAATAGTGCTGGGGAACGTGGTTCACATGTAACGTGTATAAATATAATGGTAACACACAAGTACTAGTATTCTATACTTGAAGTGCACAATTGGTGATTAATGTTAGGTGATCTGTTTTAGAATGAGAAGCAGTTTGCTTCTATTAATCTTCCTATAGATACTAAGAATCCATAATGTGTTATATTTCCCCACCATGAAATATTTGCTGCCAAATTGAATGCCTTATAAACATAAGAGATACAGTGATTAACTCAATGCCAATCTTTTTTCATAGATCACTCCAGTTGCAGGCACACACCCACTGTTGGTGTTTGTAAACCCTAAAAGTGGTGGGAAACAAGGAGAAAGGTATGTTTGGTTTTATACATTTCTTTTATTGACTTATGCCAGTTCATTCAGTATAATATAAAGTCCATTAAAACACAGATTTTACAGAATAGTCATACAGTAGACTTTTTAAATGTTTGGCATAGACTATAGCACAGTTTTTCATTATATTACTGTTTTGTAGTGGGCTCATTTTTGAAAGAGAAGGACGTCCATCTTTCAACTTAAAATCGTAAGATGAACGTCCTCCCAGGGACGTCCAAATCGGTATAATCGAAACCCAATTTAGAACGTTTCCAACTGCACTCCGTCGCAAGGATGGCCAGAGCTCAAGGGGGGCATGTTGGAGGCGTGGCGAACACTTGGACATCCTTGACCCATAATTGAAAAATACAAGGACGTCCCTGATGAACACTTGGACGTTTTCACCCAGACGTGTTTTTATTACGACTAAGGCACAAAAACATGCCCGAAGTGACCAGATGACCACCGGAGAGAATTGGGAATGACCTCCCACCCTCAAAAACATTTTATAAAATATGTTGTGCCAGCCTTAGATGTCATACTCAGATCCATGACAGCGCATGCAGGTCCCGGGAGCAGTTTTAGTGGGTACTGCAGTGCACTTCAGACAGGCGAACCCACCCATGCCCATACCCCCCCCCCCCCCTTACCTGTTACAGTTGTGGAGGAAACAGCGAGCCCTCCAAAACCCATCAGAAACTCACTGTACCCACATCTAGGTGCCCCCCTTCACCCGTAAGGGCACTGGTAGTGGTGTACAGTTGTGGGTAGAGGATTTTGGGGGGCTCAGCACACAGGGTAAGGGAGCTATGTATCTGGAAGCAATTTATGAAGTTCACTGCAGTGCCCCCTAGGGTGCCCGGTTGGTGTCCTGGCATCTCAGGGGGACCAGTGCACTAGAAATGCTGGCTCCTACTACGCCCAAATGGCTTGCATTAGGACGTTTTTGACATGGACGTCTTTGGTTTTGAAAATCGCTGAAAGTCAGAAACTTCCATGTCTAGGGATGTCCAAATTTAAGGATTTGGACATCCCTGATGGTATTTTCGAAATGAAAGATGGACGTCCATCTTGTTTTGAAAATACGGATTTCCCCACCCCTGGATTTCGCGTTTTGCAAGGATATCCAAATCGCAACTTGGACTTCCTTTCGAAAATACCCCTCTAGGTATAATGCTGATAAATTACTCATTGTATCTTAGCAGTGGAAACTTATATACCATAGTGGAAATTTTATACAGGACTTGAGTATGTAGAATGGGGTTTTATGCATTCAAGTAGACTCTTATCAGTTTTCCTGGGACTATATGCATGTAAAAAGTAGGCACACAGAAACGTGCCCCTGGATCCTATATGGGTTACTTAAAGTTGGGCACTGGGATTTAGGTGCAGATCCGAGATCTATGGCAACTTAACAAGGTAAATGGCACCAATTGGTCGCTTAATTGGTGCTTAATTGATGATGCGTGTTATTCTAAAATGTGGCACCTAACTTTTCCTGTGCACAACCCAAAAGTGGATGTGCCCATGGGAGGGTCATATGTGGGTCATGGGCATTCCCAAAAGTTAGGTGCCAAGTTATAGAATAGTGCCAATCCATGCCAAACTTTGGGTACTGGTCTTACATCTGTTCCTATCAGGCGTAAATTTGGTGCACAAAGTTAGGCATGATCTGTGCACTATATTGGCATTCTATAAATTTTGCCTTACCAATCTATTACATTTCTTTGAAGGGGTGAACAAACACGTGATTAAAGGTGAGCCGGTTGATATTGTGTATCTGGATTTCAAAAGGCGTTTGACAAAATGCCTCATGAAAGGCTCCAGAAGAAATTGGAGAGTCAGGAGGTAGTGTCCTATTGTGGATCAAAAACTGGTTAAAGGATAGAAAACAGAGAGTAGGGTTAAATGGTCAGTATTCTCAATGGGGAGGGGTAGATAGTGGGGTTCCCCAGGGGTCTGTGCTGGGACTGCTGCTTTTTAACATATTTATAAATGATCTAGAGATGGGAGTAACTAGTGAGGTAATTAAATTTGCTGACGACACAAAGTTATTCAAAGCTGTTAAATCGCGAGAGGATTGTGAAAAATTACAAGAGGACCTTACGAGACTGGGAGACTGGGTGTCTAAATGGCAGGTGACGTTTAATGTGAGCAAGTGCAAAGTGATGCATGTGGGAAAGAGGAACCTGAACTCTAGCTACATAATTCAAGGTTCCACTTTAGGAGTCACCCACCAAGAAAGGAATCTTGGTGTCGTTGTTGTTGATACGTTGAAACCCTCTGCTCAGTGTGCTGCGGTGGCTAAGAAAGCAAATAGAATGTTAGGTATTATTAGGAAAGGAATGGAAAACAAAAGTGAGGATGTTATAATGCCTTTGTATCAATCCATGGTGCGACCACACTTCGAATATCGTGTTCAATTCTGGTCACCGCATCTCACAAAAGATATAGTGGAATTAGAAAAGGTACAGAGAAGGGTGACAAAAATGATAAAGGGGATGGGAGGAAAGGCTGAAGCATCTAGGGCTCTTCAGCTTGGAGAAAAGATAGCCGAGGGGAGATATCATAGCAGTCTATAAAATAATGAGTGGAGTGGAACGGGTAGATGTGAATCATTTGTTTACTCTTTCCAAAAATGCTAGGACTAGGGGGCATGTGAGGAAGCTACAAAGTAGTAAATTTAATACGAATCTGAGAAAATGTTTCTTCAGTCAACGTGTAATTAAACTCTGGAATTCGCTGCCAGAGAATGTGTTAAAGCAGTTAGCTTAGCGGGGTTTTAAAAAGGTCTGGATGGCTTTCTAAAGGAAAAGTCCATAGACCATTTTAAATTGACTTGGGGAGAATCCACTGCTTATTTCTGGGATAAGCAGCATAAAATGTATCAAACATTTTTGGGATCTTGCCAGGTATTTGTGACCTGGATTGGCCACTGTGGGAAACAGGATTCCCATTGTGGCAATACGTTTGTACTTATCATATTGGGTGCCACAGGGCTGATTAAATGCAACTTCCAAACACACCTTAAAAGGTTGCCTATACATATTACATCTTATGAACTCCAGAAGAAAGCTCTGTAGACTAATGCACATTTGGTGAGCATTGTTAGTAAATCTGAGAGGTCGAGACCATACAGTGTGCCACATACACTAGCTTAAGAGTTAGGTTCATTACTGCCATGGAAAGCTCTGAACTAGCCCATTTGTAGACATTGCCCAATGGATGAACTGACACTTAAGAACGTTCATCTTCTTAAGGGGCCTCAGTATAGTTAGGAGCTATCTAAGGTGCATTCTAAATGCAAAAGATAGACCCCATCACCTGTTTTTAGTATACTCTTTTATACAGAACATATTGAAAGTCATGGACAATGAACATAAATTGCATTCCATGGAGGTGCATAACCTATCAGTCTATCAGACTCTTCCAAAAGAAACATGTTGGAAGCCATCTAGAACACTTTTAGAGTCCTTTTCTACACCAAGGACATCTTATTTGCCATGACCAGCTTCCTGCACCATACAACGATTGTGTACATTCAGGTCTGCAACAGGTTGATTCAAAGCTTGATTTTAGACTCATCAACAGTGGAACGGGGAGGACAATGAAGATAAGGCATAAATTAGTTGTTTTTTCATCTTAGACTCATTGCAGATCACAGGAAGCCAACTGGGTCTGACAGTTTGGTAGCAGCCATACTACATCTGGAATTTATGTTTTGTTATTCAAATAGGGGAAAGGGGATAATTTTAAAATCCATATGAGGAAAAACTTCTATAAAATTGCTTGCCTAAGGATTTCTCACATGTAAAGCATGTTTTCTTCATGAGAAATGGGTATTATAAAATTGTATGAGGTTGTACTATATATGAGTAAAATGTAGGTGAACCAAAAGATAGCACTTATTTTATGAATAGGTGTTCTCAGGGTGTGTAACTTGTGCAGAGTTGGGAAGGAGTTGCAATGTGCATATGTACACGCACACAACAGCTACAGAATGTCAGAGCAGTTGTAAATTTGTGCAAGATCATTTTGTGCACTGTTGAAAATAGTTCTGTGGTCCTATTTATAAAGGCACTTAGACATCTTTGTTGCAGTTATAAAATATGAAGCTTGTTTTCAAAGCACAAAGACTTACAAAGTTATGTGGAGGGGCATTTTCGATATAACGTATAAATGGCGCCAGAGATATTTATCACAAAATGAATAAAGAGAAAGGGCTATAATCGGACAAATAAATACTCGTTTTCAGAGACTCAAAAATATTTCAAATATACGTCTTGTTATTTATTTATGGCATTTGTATTCTGAATTATCCCAAACAAGTTCAAGTTCAATGTGGCTTACATCAAACTTTTAAAGCAAATTACAATAAGAGAACTATAACGAAAATACAAAAGAATAATAGGTAAAAACATCCAAGCAGTATGATGACTCATTTTGAAATAATAAATCAACTAAAAGAATAACAATCATCAACAGTGGCGAGGAATTCACTGAATAAGAAGTGGTCAGTAATATCTAGTAGGTCCTTGAAGAGCCTCAAAAACTTCTCCGCTGTAATATACTAAGTAAATAGTACAACTGAAAACATCAGCGAGATGTTCCCGCTACATGCTACACATGTATGTATAGCTCTGCACATGGTAGAACGTCCCAAACTGTGTAAAGATGCCCCTCCATAGGGAGTCCAGTTATTCTGCAGAGGAGAATCAGCACCTGGTCCTCCTGTGCCAAAGGCACAAGAGGCTTCTGTTTAAATACCACCATCATCTGCCCCCTAGAAATATCTCCCCGAGACACCCTGACATGGCAAGTGTCCAGCATTGCCCCCCTCCCCCCCCCCCCCCCCCCCCAGGAGCACAGCACCATTCATGTACTGTACATTGTTTGCAATACCTGTTATTTACTGTTTCATCAGTGCAATGTGTTGCAGTATTTCTCCATTCAGCAGTAATCATGTTTCTAAATGTGCCAATAGAGAAATAAGGAATTAAGGGGATAAAAACCCATTGTTGAAATCTGAATGTATGCCACATCCAATGTTCATAAATTATGCCCCCCCCCCCCCCCCCCACAACCATGCTAAGCTATAATGAGGGACTGCACAGACCTGGTGGGAACATTGGCAGCAGCTCCCAAAAGTACAGTCAGATGGCCGTATGCACACCATCTTTACCCCTCTGCCCATCCCCACATCCCTGCACATGCTGCACAGAAAGGCCTACATGTCACCCCCTGTCCCCATGGCCACCTCAGCTCATATACCACATTTGCCCGTGTAATGCTTACCCTCCCACCAGGGCCCCACACCCCCATTTGCCATCTGTCACAACCTTTGTGATGAGCATTGCACAACTGGAATGAAAACATAATAATGTATGGGAAGTTAAGAAGGGCCATCACCTGAACCATGTCTGTACCAGCTTATGTGTTGCAGGTGGTTTGGAGTACATAGGGAGGTTGAGTCGCTCTGGCACATCAGGAGGGAGAACCCAGTGCCAATTAAGCACAAATATACCACAAACAGAGCATCCATATAACACCTCTGTCCCTAATCAAGGGCTGAGGATGCAGTTACCTTCCTTAGAGTGTGCCCGCAAACCCCATATGTGTTGCACCCAACCCACAACCTATGAGATTACATAGAAAGGAACGGAGGAGGGGGGAACCCTTTGCTCTCTCTCCACCAGCCAATACAAAAAGATCAGTGTGGTACACACACCAACCTACCTAGCACACTGCAGCCACTACAGCAGGGAAATAAAACAGTTACTATAAACACCCACTGTGGGAGTCAAACGCAGGACTCTGCATTCTGAAAATACAGCCCTAACTCCTATGTCAAACACACCTGACAAATGAGTATTCAAGGAGGACAGTACACTGACTACACAGAGGACCCCCCCCCCAAATGGAAGCGCTTTCATGACCCCTAACTTGCACTCATTAGATATACCAGTGTCAAGTCCAAAGGTACGTATGGTGCCCTGTGAGGCATCCCTCAAACCCTGTGCTGGGGAACTATGAAAAATGTATACAGCCCCCGCTATGGGACCTCCTAGCTATGTGTACACTTTTGGGTTTCTGCCAGGTACTTGTGACCTGGCTTGGCCACTGTTTGGAAAACAGGATACTGGGCTAGATGGACCATTGGACTGACCCAGTATGGCTTCTCTTATGTTTTTGTGTACCACTTTGATGCAAAGAACCACCCCTGCCATCTCCCAGGCATCGGTTGAACACATAGGAATAGTTACGCACAAACACCTACACCCGTGTCGACAATGGAAATGAGGGCATCATCTGTCCAATAGCACAGTGCACTACAACCTCTCAGCGAGTGCCTGTGCACTCAGGGCCCTCTAGGAGGGGCAAAACCCATCCTGCATGGACATAGCGAGACCACCCTCATGGGGGAGTAGTCTCTCTGATCACAGTGCTTCTAAGGTTCCCTGTTATGTCATCTCATTGGTGCCACATCTCACACATTTCCCCCAGATAACAACAACTGCCCACAGTTATCCCTCTCCCTGCCTACCCATCAGCCAGCTACACCACTATGCAAGTCAAGTAGAATGTCCTGACCTTAACTGCTAACTGTTTCCACACACAAGACACCCTCCAGCTGCAGACCAACCAGAGCCAGACCAGCCAGCCAGCGCTCAGCCAGAGCCACAGCAGGTAGCTGGCGCCCAGCCAGAGCCAGAAAAGCCAGCTGGCACCTAACCAGAGCCAGATCAGCCTGTCTGCCACAAACAACAGTGGGAGCCTGTGGAAGTGGAGGCTGGGGACTGGGAGGTGCCCCCCCACCCAGGGGGAGGACCCCTGGAAGGACACACCCTCTCTGGATGAAGGGGAGGAAGAAGAGCAGGCCCTCTATTTGCAGGAAGGCCCAGCTGGGGAGGCCAAGGTTCTACTCTCCACCCCTAGCCATGATGGGCTCCACCTGCAGCTGCTGCAGCATGTTGCTGCAACACAGACTGGCATGCTGCAGGCCCAGCGCCACATCCTGGGCCAAATGTTGGCACTGCTTCAGAGACAGGCAGAGGAGCACATGCACCCTCAGTGAAGACTATGGACACTACCCCTTCCCCCAGTGTTTGTGTTTCAGTTTTTTGGGGTCTTGTTTGAAAATGTTTACTAAACATATTTTATATAGTTTTGCCTACAAACGTTTGTGTTTCCACCTTGTCCAATATGTGTGGATACCTTCATATGATGGGAGTTGTCGTGCCTCCACTACTGGGAAAGGTAGACTGCAGAACTGGGGCGGGGGGGGATACAGGTCTGCAGTCTTTCTTACCACTCCTTTGTCCCAGGTCATGGTTATAAGCCATCAGGGAGTGGATCCTTTCCCGAGTAGAAGCTCGAGGCCAGATATTGGCCTGTCAGGTCCTTTAGATTGTAAACTCATTTAAGCAAGGACTGTCCTTCTTTGTTAAACTGTACAGCGCTGCGTAACCCTAGTAACGCTTCACAAATGTTGATGAGGAGATCGGCGAGATACTTGTCAGCAAGACGTGCAGGGAATGTTGTCGCTGCATGCACGTGTGTCTCCAGACAGATTCCTAGCTCAGCTCATCACCAGCAGGGGAGCCAGCCAGCCAGCTTCTTAACTCTGTTGGGGAGGGATTCCATCTCCAGATAACCTACGCCCATCGGCTTAGTCAGTGTCACTCTGGGAATTCATGGAAAGTCTGGAATGTTGAAGCTTTAAAGGAGATGATCATAATGCAAACACATATCGTCAGCTGAGATAACTGCATATTCAAAATTAAGAAAAAAAACTTAAACTATAGAAATCCAAAAAAATGTCCGGATTTAGTAAATGTAAAGATTTATTTCTTGAATGATGGCACACTGGTGTTTCTCCAAGCAGAATTCTTTGTGCATATGTTAGAAAACTAAACCTAGATGCAACAAGGACCCAGTGAAACAATGAAAGCTGCTATTTCACAAAAAAAATACATAGTCATTAATAATGCAGTAAAAGAAGTGTCCAGTTTAAGATACAGCGGTCTATGTAAAGCAGCTGATAATTAACACTTGGCCCCAAACGGGAATAACCCCAGATTAAAATAGAAATAGATGTGGAGAATACGTCTTCAAAGAGGGCATATGTAGGCAAATAGATGCCTAACATGTTATGATAATGGCTATCTCGCCGTGAAGTGCAAAAATGGGTAGCTACCATCACAGTAATGAACCTTGAGTATAAAAATCCATAAAAAGACTAAACCACCATAATAAACGCTAAGTTGGAACCTAAAAGATGGAATAACAGAAACCACAATACAATTTTTTTAATGAGATCCATAAAAAAGCAGTACAGTACCATAAGGGATAAGAGGTTTTTATAAAGTGGCGAAAAGTAGCACTGGCTAACCGTAGAGGTAAAAATAAAAGGATTTTTTTATATAAAAATACTATTGGAGATATATTGACAAACTGATGCCTTACCTTAGGCAGCTAAATGATGTCGCTTGCCTTACAGTAATCACTTGGTCGAACCAAGTAAAGAAACCTAACACATTCCAGGTAGGCATTTTAAAGCACAATGTAAATAGACATAGTCAACGACACAGTGACATATTACCAGAGTTGTATCATTCTTAGCAATCAGATACAGTTGGCATACTTCTGTGGTAAGGTATACTACTTATAATATGTATCAAAGTAAACAAAAAATTTTTTTAGTAATGATATCACAACACTACTTTTTCAACCTCTAATGGTAAACAACATAGAAACAAATTTTCCTTAGCCTCAGCAGCAGATGTTTCCAGGTACTGGTGGGTTACATCCTCCTACCAGCAGGTGGAGATAGAGAACACTGAAAGAAAATAGTGACTGGACGGCCAGCTCCTTTCCTCTTTAGTATATCTCTATCTCCAGCAGGTGGTGGACGGATTTCTTCTAGCTCCCAGATTCTATCCCTTGGGATGCTCCTGGGCTTGACCAGTTGAGCAGGGAGTGTGTGGCTGAAGGTGCCCACTTTGGAGTCATACTTGGATTCAGGTCCCTGACTTACCCCATCTCTCCTCTTCTCCCAGTTGTCCCAAGGTGTGCTGTGCTATTTGCCTCCATTGCTTTCCTCACAAAACAAGAAAAAAACTTTCTCTGCAGCTCTTTTTGTTGGACACTGGAGGCAAGACCCGAGGTCTGCCAGACTGGGTGTTGGGACATTGGAGCACCGTTTTGGGCTCATCCTGGGAGTCACCACGGCTGCGTGACTCTCTGAAGTGGGGTGAGTCTGTCTCTGTGCACTGCGGCATTTCCAGAAAGCCAGTGCTTCTTTTGATGGCGGTAGAAACAGTTAAGCGATGCTCTGGCTGCTGCAAGAGGTGAACCGCAGCAGGAGTGTGCAGCGCAAACTGCTTGGAGAGCTTGGGGTTTGTAGGTTTGGTGGCATCAGCCAACTCAGAGTTTTCCCGCTCTCTGGGTCTCAGTGCCGGTGCCATTTTTGGGGACATGGAGCTCTTGGTACCTCAAGCAGGAGAGCAAGGGAGGCAGACTCTTGGTGGGCTGTTCCTGCATGAGGTTATGGGTCAGACAGTCAGATGGACTTCTTTTCCCCTGAGTTTATTTTACTCATGCACCGGGCCTTTTTAATGAAGAGGGCTCTCCCGGATGTGCACAGTCTGTCCCTGCCGCCCCCAGTTTTCCTCGGCCCAGGAAATCTCTGTCTCTGATGGGGAGACTGTGCCTGCAGTCCTTTTTGACGCTCCTGACCTTAAGCGCAGGAAGGTTTCTTCAGTTTCCAAAGCTGGCTCCGTGGGACCTGATTCCCCTCCCTAGTCGCTCTTTGGGGGCTCGGGGGAGTCCTTGAGGCCTTTGAGGGTAGAAGACCTAAAAGAAGGTGAGATTCTGCAGGAGGAGCAGGACGACCCCAAAGCTGTCCACATTTTTAATCTCGACAAATTCCCATCCCTCATTACTGATGTGTTACAGGCTCTAAATATTGAGGATACAGAGGTGGCAGCGGCCTCTTCAGTTAACCTCAAAATGGCCAGTACTAGAAAGCCTGCTCGAGCTTTTCCTGTTCACGAGGCCGTACAAGAGCTTATTACATCTCAGTGGACAGATCCGGATGGGAGCCTGAAGGGGGCTAGAGCTGTGGCTCGCCTTTACCCGGTATGGGAAACTCATCTAGGTGTTTTTGTGCTACCGAAGGTGGACGCTCTGGTAACGATGGTTACCAGCAAGACCACTCTCCCTGTAGAAGGGGGGGGGGGGTTGCATTGAAAGACACGCAGGACCACAATTTGGAGGCTTCTCTGAAGCTCTCCGAGTTCTTGGCCCTTGAACTACAGGCTGCCATATGCAGTTCATATGCAGCCAGGGGGTGCCTCTCCTGGCTACAACAACCTCCAGAGGCTTCCGCCTCTCTGCCAGACTTTGCTCCTCGTATGGATTCTGGTTTAGTTTATTTGGCTGATGCTGTTTGACTTGATAAGGACAGCTAGTCATTTGCTGTAGCTTCGCCATTGGTCAGCGGATATGGCCTCTAAGCAGCATCTGGTGAAATTGCCCTTTCGAAGAAAGCTCTTGTTTGGGGAGGATTTGGAAAAGATCGTTAAAGATCTAGGACATTCCAAATCCCAATGTCTCCCTGAGGACAAGCCCAAATCTTCAACCAGGAGCTCCTCCTCGAAGCTCAGTTTTAGGAAGCCTGCTGATACCGTCCGAGGTGAGCCTTGGGCTCTTTTCAGTGTTCCAGATTTCAGCGGCGTTCCTCCTTTCACTCTGACAAGTTCTGGCCAGGGACAAGGAGTCCAAAGATTTTGGCACAATAATGGGGCGCTGGTCCATTCTTCCGTTCCCAGCATAGGGGTTCGATTGTCCCTTTTCTACGAAGAGTGGACCAAAGTTACGTCAGAACAATGGGTTCTGGATTTGATCAGAGATGGATACAGATTGGAATTTGCAGTACCTGTATGAGACACCTTTTTGGAGTCATGCTGTGCCACAGCCAGCAAGCGGGTGGCTGTGAGTGACACATTGCAGTCGCTGTTGGATTTGGGGGCTCTAGTGCCTGTTCCGCAGTCTGAGCTTCGTACAGGTCGGCACTTGATCTATTTCAGAGCAGTGCTCGACTTGCGCAGAGTGAACGAATCTCTGAGAGTGCGGCATTTCCGCATGGAAATGTTACGATCCGTTATAGCAGCAGTTCAGCCAGGGGGAGTTCCTCATGTCACTGGATCTCAAGGAGGCATATTTGCATTTTCTAATTTGGCCTCATCAGCGATTTTTGCGTTTCTCGATTCTTGACCAGTATTTTCAGTTCTGTGCCTTGCTGTTTGGCCTGGCTACGGCTCCTTGCACCTTCTCCAAGGTAATGGTGGTGGTGGCCGCATTTCTGCGGAGAGAAGGGGGTCAGTGTTCATCTGTAACTAGATGATTGGCTAATCCGGGCGGATTTGGAGCAGGAGAGTTGGCTAGCTACAGGCTGGGTAATCGAAGTCCTGCAGTCTCTTAGATGGGTTGTCAATTTTCCCAAAAGTTATCTGACTCCCTTGTAGTCTCTTGAATATTTGGGAATTTGCTTCAAAATGCCCTTAGGCTGCGTCTTTCTTCCCGAGCGCAGGCACCTCAATCTCCAGAGTCAGGTACACCTCTTGTTACGCTTTCTTTGGCCTAGGGCTTGGGATTATGTACAAGTGCTTGGGTTGATGGCAGCCACCCTGGAGGTTGTGCCATGGGCGAGGTCGCACATGCAGGTGCTCCAACATGCTTTGCTGAACTCCGATTCTCTGGAGTATCAGAGGCGACTGCCTTGGGTTTCTGTGACGAAACGCAGCATGAACTTGTGGCTCTCTGATGACAACCTGCGGCGGGGTATGCCGCTGGCAGCCCCTCAATGGATTCTGGTGATCACAGATGCCAGCCTTTTGGGGTGGGGGCCTCATTGCCTCAACCACTATGCTCAGGGTCACTGGACAGCTATGGAGGTGGGGGTGGTCCATCAATCGGCTGGACCTGAGGGCATTTCTCTAAGCCTTCCTAGTATTCCGGAAGACCTTGGAGGGACGAGCGGTCCTAGTTCTCTCTGACACTATGACAGTGGTGGCCTACATCAACCACCAGGGGGGCACTCAGAGCAGAGTGTTCTGAGTTGGGCAGAGCATCACCTGCTTCTCTTGTTGGTGGCCCACATTATTGGGCAAAGCAACGTGCGGGCTGATTTTCTCAGCAGGCATCGCCTCGATTTGGCAGAGTGGAAGCTTGCGTCAGAGGCATTTCGACAGATTTGTTGCAAGTGGGGGACTCCGGGGATCGATCTCATGGCATCCAGGACAAATACCAAGGTGCAGTTCTTCTTCAGTAGAAGAAAGGAACCTGGGTCCAAAGGGTTGGATGCCCGGTCTCAACCGTGGCCGTCGTCAGCACTCCTGTATGTGTTTCCGCCATGGCCCTTGATAGGGTGGGTTCTTCACCAGATTCAACTTCACCAGAGATTGGTTATTCTGGTGGCTCCAGATTGGCCGCGTCGGCCGTGGTATGTGAATCTCATGCGGTTCCTGGTGGAGGCTCCATTTCGGCTCCCTCTGTTGCCAGGCCTCCTGTACCAGGGTCTGGTGATTATGGAAGATCCCTGCTGCTTTGGTCTTACGGCTTGGCTCTTAAAAGGTCAAGGTTGAGGAAGAAGGGCTACTCTGACGAGGGTATTGCTACTTTGCTGCAGGCCCGAAAACAGTCCACTACTTTGGCCTACATCCAGGTTTGGCGTACCTTTGAGTCTTGGTGCGCTGCTCATGCTTGGTCGGCGTCACGGGCCTCAGTGTCGCAGATGTTGGACTTTTTGTAGGACGGCTTGCAGAAAGGCCTAGCCTACAATTCCCTTTGGTTTCCGATAGCGGCTTGCATGTTTCCGAGGGCGTGTGGCCATATCTTCTCTGTGGCTCATCCAGATTGGTCCATTTTTTGCTGGAGGCCTTACATCTTCATTCTCCGTTGTGTAGTCTGTGCTGTTCTTGGAATTTGTGTGTGGCTCTGAGAACAATGCAGATGGCGCCCTTTGAGCCTTTCTTACACTCAAGGCGTTTTTTTTTTTGGTGGCCATGCCTTCGGTGCATAGGGTGTCAGAGCTTCAGGCACTTTCCAGTTTTCGGAATCTGGGGTTATAGCCCAGACGGCTCCTTCGATCCTGCCTAAGATCGTTTTGGCTTTTCACCTAAATCAGCCACTTTTCCTGCCTTCCTTTCGGAAGGAGTACTTTCCGGATTCTTTCCAGCAGCTGTGCCTGTTGGATGTCCGTAGGGTTCTGATTCAGTATTTGTAGATGCCAAATGAGTTCTGGTGCACTGGTGATCTCTTCGTCCTGTTGTTGGGGCTGCGTCGTGGTTTTCTGGCATCTAAAGCCACGATAGCTCACTGGCTTATGGAGTCGATTACTTTGGCCTATATTGTGGCCGGGCACTGGCATCCTCGTGAGCGGAGACGAGCATATTTTCTATTCAGGAGTTTTGTCGGGCAGCTACTTGGGTGTCCCATCTCTCATTTGTGCACATTATAGGCTTGACACAGCAGCACGAGATGATGCGCGATTTGGGGCAGCGTTCCTCTCACTCGAGGAGCAACATCTTCCCACCCGGTTGAGGGAGTTCTTGGGTACATCCGACCAGTCCCTGGATTCATCTTCTGCTGAGGCTAAGGAAGGAAAAATGAGGACTTACCTGATAATTTTCTTTCCTTTAGTCACAGTAGATGAATCCAGGATCCCTCTCTGTTCTTCTTGGTTGGATTTACAGTGTTCCTGTCAAATATGGTTTACAAAAAACATAAATAAAAGAGGAGGAGGTTGATATTTTCCCTCCTTTGTTGATGCCGGTAATTCCAGTTGGGGGAGCAATTTTTGGCTGTGTGGAAAGTTCTGTTTCTGTTTCTTCTTCTTCTCTCTGCTTTGGGATACGACATATACTGAAGAGGAAAGGAGCTGGACATTCAGAGTCACTACCTTCTTTCAGTGTTCTGTATCTCCACCTGCTGGTAGGTGGATATAACTCACCAGTTCTGGTTTATCAATATAAATATTACATGTATGCAGTGTCCCTAACAGCATTTCTATTTTGCATAAGTCAAAAACCATATGGTCATATCTGTAAAAAGCATACTGTGACAGCATACAAAGCCATGGTAATAAGTGGCCTGTGGTAGTGTGAGCATGTCTTTTAGGTGCGCACTGGGCCATTTATTACTACGACTGGGAAAAAGGCTATTTTTTAATGGGCCGGGAAATGGGCCTGCGCTAATATTAAAACTAGCGCATGCCATCCTGAGCCCTTACCGCCATTCTTTGACCTAGCAGTAAGGGCTCACATGCTACCCATGCGGTAACCATGGGCGTGCTGCCAGTTACTGTCAGGAATGCCACCTGCAGTAAAAAAATAGAAAATGATTTTCTACCGTGGGATTCAGCACACGTTAAAAAAAGAAATTACTGCCAGACGCACACACTACCTTGGCAGCAGTGCCTCCCTTGCCTTTGTAAAAGGGCCCTTAACTAACCTGGGCAATCTTAAAAACACTGATCTCGCCCCAGGAGGAAGTGAGCCAGGAGGGGTGGAGTCATTACCTGGGAAGTTTAAAAGACAGAGCCAGGCTAAAGAGGCCCAGGGAAGGACGAAAAGAAGCCCTAGCATATGCCTTTACTCAACACTTCTAGTTACTGTGCTCTGGCTGAAGTAAGCTAATCTTTTATTGGAAGAATTGTGAGCCTTGTTCTGAGGACTGACTGGAGCCAGACCTGGAAGTAGAAAGAGAGAACCTACAAACTGTGTTTGGGGCATGGCTGTCCCAGGCCATAGACTGTGTTTTGGGTCCTGTAGGCCACAGGCCCATGCAAACTGTTTCCCCCCTCTGAAAATAAGAGACTTTTCTTTTGTTCTAGGCCTGTGAAGGAACAGGCTTCAAATTTAAGTTAATAAAAGCACTTCTTTCATGTTTACAATCTTGTCTGACTGTTATTTTGACAGGGCCACCCCATGTGGTGGCAGTGATGGGATCCTGTGCTCATCTTGCCCGAGGAAGTCAGATCCATGACCTTTGGAGTGTTGGGCCTATTAACAGCATTACACTGGGACATTGGACAATAGGGATTAGCCCTCCCTAGTTATGGGGGGACGTATAGTTAGTGCCAGACAGGCAGGATTTTATTTTGGTTTTTGGTGTACGGTGCGGTGTGAGCTACTTATAGTAAAAACATGGAGAAATTACTCCAGGCCTTGGTGGAGGGTCAGCAGTAACAGCAAGAATGGCAGTTTTTACAGGCACAACAGTTACAGCGACAACAGCAGCAGCAACAGCAGTTTATGCAGGTGCTTCTTGAACAGCAACAACAGATGCAGCAGCAAGTGTTGAGGAAGTTCATAGAGCTACAACGGATCTCGCAGGCCCAGACGGGGATAGCTGTATATGCCCCTAGTCTGTCAGCAACCTCTCCAGTTTCTGTGTTAAAGAAAATGGTACTGGAAGATAACCTAGACTATTTTATGACCAATTTTGAGAGAACTGCCCTCTTTCCTGGTTGGTCAGAGGTGTCATGGACCACCTATCTGGGGAATTTACTGACTGGTTATATAGGGGGTGTTCAAGCCTGTGAACTGTATTAATTTTCTTCATGCAGTGTATTTCTCTTGTTTGGCCAGCAGGTGGTGGTTGTTTTCTGTTTTAAAGCTGTTGCAGAAAAGACTCTTTTCTTTTTTAGTTTAAGCCCTGTGGGAAGGCAACCTGCAGTGCCTTTGGACAGATACTTTCAAAGCTGGTGTAATGAACTCTGATTGGCTCTAGAGTTCAAATCCAGGCAGGAAATACTGGATTTTCCAGTCTCACATAGGGAGTGCAGAGGGTTAACTTCTCTGCCCTGAGACCCTGTTCAAGAACTGTGAGCAGGAATGGTGGAATCCAGTACTTGGGAAGTTTAAAAGACAGGGCCAGGCTAAGGAAGGAAGAAAAGAAGCCCCTGCATACGCCTTTACTCAACACTTCTAGCTACTGTGCTCTGGCCGAGGTAAGCCAATCTTTTATTTGAAGAATTGTGAGCCTTGTTCTGAGGTCTGGCTGAAGCCAGACCTGGAAATAGAAAGAGATAACCTACAAACTGTGTTTGGGGCATGGCTTTCCCAGGCCATAGACTGTGTTTTGGGCCCTGTAGGCCACAGGCCCATGCAAACTCTTTTCCTCTTAAGAAGATAAGAGACTTTTCTTTTGTTCTAGGCCTGTGAAGGAACAGGCCCCAGATTTAAGTTAATAAAAGCACTTATTTCATGTTTACAATCTTGTCCGACTGTGTTATTTTGACAGGGCCACCCCATAACCTTCGCCCATGGTCTCACAAATTCTAATGCAAAATAAAAGCAGTCAAACAAAACAGCATATCCATGATGTATAACACTAGTCACATGGACAAATTGTATATACATAAATAAAAGAGGAAGCGACATTGATGCACTACAAAATAAGGAGCAACAAAAAACAAGTTGGGAACTTATATGAAGTACATATTCACATATATCATCAGTTTATCTCTCTCTCTCTCTCTCTCTCTCTCTCTCTATCTCTCTATATATATACAGTGGGGGAAATAAGTATTTGATCCCTTGCTGATTTTGTAAGTTTGCCCACTGACAAAGACATGAGCAGCCCATAATTGAAGGGTAGGTTATTGGTAACAGTGAGAGATAGCACATCACAAATTAAATCCGGAAAATCACATTGTGGAAAGTATATGAATTTATTTGCATTCTGCAGAGGGAAATAAGTATTTGATCCCTCTGGCAAACAAGACCTAATACTTGGTGGCAAAACCCTTGTTGGCAAGCACAGCGGTCAGACGTCTTCTGTAGTTGATGATGAGGTTTGCACACATGTCAGGAGGAATTTTGGTCCACTCCTCTTTGCAGATCATCTCTAAATCATTAAGAGTTCTGGGCTGTCGCTTGGCAACTCGCAGCTTCAGCTCCCTCCATAAGTTTTCAATGGGATTAAGGTCTGGTGACTGGCTAGGCCACTCCATGACCCTAATGTGCTTCTTCCTGAGCCACTCCTTTGTTGCCTTGGCTGTATGTTTTGGGTCATTGTCGTGCTGGAAGACCCAGCCACGACCCATTTTTAAGGCCCTGGCGGAGGGAAGGAGGTTGTCACTCAGAATTGTACGGTACATGGCCCCATCCATTCTCCCATTGATGCGGTGAAGTAGTCCTGTGCCCTTAGCAGAGAAACACCCCCAAAACATAACATTTCCACCTCCATGCTTGACAGTGGGGACGGTGTTCTTTGGGTCATAGGCAGCATTTCTCTTCCTCCAAACACGGCGAGTTGAGTTCATGCCAAAGAGCTCAATTTTTGTCTCATCTGACCACAGCACCTTCTCCCAATCACTCTCGGCATCATCCAGGTGTTCACTGGCAAACTTCAGACGGGCCGTCACATGTGCCTTCCGGAGCAGGGGGACCTTGCGGGCACTGCAGGATTGCAATCCGTTATGTCGTAATGTGTTACCAATGGTTTTCGTGGTGACAGTGGTCCCAGCTGCCTTGAGATCATTGACAAGTTCCCCCCTTGTAGTTGTAGGCTGATTTCTAACCTTCCTCATGATCAAGGATACCCCATGAGGTGAGATTTTGCGTGGAGCCCCAGATCTTTGTCGATTGACAGTCATTTTGTACTTCTTCCATTTTCTTACTATGGCACCAACAGTTGTCTCCTTCTCGCCCAGCGTCTTACTGATGGTTTTGTAGCCCATTCCAGCCTTGTGCAGGTGTATGATCTTGTCCCTGACATCCTTAGACAGCTCCTTGCTCTTGGCCATTTTGTAGAGGTTAGAGTCTGACTGATTCACTGAGTCTGTGGACAGGTGTCTTTCATACAGGTGACCATTGCCGACAGCTGTCTGTCATGCAGGTAACGAGTTGATTTGGAGCATCTACCTGGTCTGTAGGGGCCAGATCTCTTACTGGTTGGTGGGGGATCAAATACTTATTTCCCTCTGCAGAATGCAAATAAATTCATATACTTTCCACAATGTGATTTTCCGGATTTAATTTGTGATGTGCTATCTCTCACTGTTACCAATAACCTACCCTTCAATTATGGGCTGCTCATGTCTTTGTCAGTGGGCAAACTTACAAAATCAGCAAGGGATCAAATACTTATTTCCCCCACTGTATATATATATATATATATATATATATATATATATATATATATATATTTATATAACCTAAATTAAAAATAAAAACGTATGTTTTCATCAGATGACTATTAGTAAAATGAAAAAATAGTGAATGTTAAAACCCTAGTGTGTCTCAGCCCAAACCTGAATCAGATAAAATGTAAACCAGTGTTAAAGAAATGGTGTCAAATCTACTTGCGCGTCGAGGCCCTTAGGGGTAACTGTGTCAAAACTAAAAATAAAATGTTGCTCCTCCTGTAGAAGAAAGGTGTCTAGGTCACCACCTTTCCATCTTGGCTTAATTTGTTTGATAACACAAAGCATAATGTCTTCAATTGTGTGATTGAAATCATACCAGTGGGACACTAGTGTAGCCAACTGTATGTTTCTGCTAATGCAACTCCTGTGCTCATTGAGTCTTGTTTTAACTGTATGTTTGGTTTTTCATACGTATAAGAGTTTGCAAGGGCAGATGATGATATATACTACAAGTCTAATTACAATCCGTATTGTGTCTCAAAAACTATGTTCTATTGGTAGTAGGATGCACAAATCTATCTGTTACAAGAGCATGTGTACACATTAAACACCTTCCACAAATATTATGACTACGTGGTGAAAAATTACCAATCTCAGTTTCTGGCAGAGTGGATGGAATCAGTTTCTCTCTTAAGTTCTTGCTTCTTGAATATGCTATTACTGGTTTCATGCTCTTAAAATAGGAGTGTGCCTCCAGTATGTGCCAATTTCTTAAAATGATTTTTGCAGAAATCTTTTGAATATTGAAAAAAACTTAGTGTGCAGAACGTGTCTGGATAGAACAAATATCCTTAAATGTTAGCAAGGTTTTCTGTATTGAGTTTTAGCTTTACCTAGACCTTTCCTAATACATTCTCCAATTTGGCATTTCTTCTTTCTCCATGCTCACCATTCATCTTCCATATCTGTGTACCTATCTTTCCCCATGTTCAGCATCTCCCTTCTGTGTGTCCTCTGTACTTCCCCTGTCCAGCATCTTGCTTGTGTCCATCTCCCCGTATTCATCATCACCACTCTGTGTCTTTATTCTCTCTCCCTGTGTCCAGCATCAATCCTCTGTGTCCCTATGCCCCTAAGTCCAGCATCTCCCTTCTATGTACTTATTCTCCCCCATGTCTAGCATCGTCCCTCTGTATCCATATACCCTCTCCCATGTCTGGCATAACCCCCTCTTTGTCCATATATCACCCGCATGCAGCATCTCACTCTCCCTCCCTCCCTTCTGTCCAGCATCTCCGTCTTCTTCAGCCCCAGCACTCTCTTCCCTCTAGCGCTGCCTTTGTCCCCTTCAGCTCCAGCCCTCCCTCCAGTGCTTCCTCTGTGCCCTTCAGCTCCAGCCCTGCCTCCCTCCCTCCAGCACTGCTTATGTTCCCTTCAGCTTCTCCCTACATCCAGTGCAGCCTCTGTCCCCTTCAGCTTCCTCCCTCCCTCCACACCTCCAGCGCAGCCTCTGTCACCTTCAGCTCCATCCCTCCCTCCCTCTCTCCAGCACTGTCTCTGTCCCTTTCATCGCCTTCCAACGGTGCCTCTGTCCTCTTCAGCTCCAGCCCTTCCCCTCCCTGCAGCATTGCCCCCCCAGGGGTCCATCCCTCTTTTCCTCCAGCACTGCCTCTGTCCCCTTCAGCTTCATCCCCCTTCTCCCGCACAGGTCCGACATTTTGTTTTTTTCCGCAAAGAAGATCTCCCACAGGCCTGCTCCGGGACCTTCCCTCCTCTGTTGTCTCCAGCCTTCTGATATAACTTACTGTTCCGCAAAAAAGGAAGTTACCTCAGAAGGTGGGAGCTGGCAGAGGAGGAAAGGCCCCAGAACAGGCCTATGAAAGATCTGCTTTGTGGTTCTATAAGGTAGAAAGAGACAAGGTGGGGAGAGGAGGGAGGGAAGGAAGGAAGAGATGCTGGACCTGCGGTAATTGTGGTTTTTTTTTTTTTTTACTGTGGGAGTAAGGCTTTTTACCGCTCCTGTGGGGTGGTTAAAAAGTATTGCTCTGGGGTAAATGTGGTAATTTTATTTTACCGTGTGTCCCCATCCCCGTGTCATTCTGTACTCAGAAGTAACAGCGGCACAATATCGGTGGAATGTATCAGGTTTCACACCCAGCGTTTAAGGGGCAATTCCATAACTGGGTGTGCAGATGCTGCCTGAGGAGCACTTATTCTATAATGGAATCTGTGCACACAGATGCCACTATAGAATATAGGCATAAACTCACTTTGGCCTGCCAAAAGTTAGGTGCACTCAATGCCAGATCAATGGCAGGCATAAATGAGTGCACCTAAATCCAAAATGATGTAACGTACAGTATTCTGTAAGTTATGTGCATAAGTGGGAAATATATTCATATCCTGGCCATACTTTGACATGTATATCCCCATTCAGTTTCGTGCTAATGCACTTATGCAATATTATATAGAATAGTACATAGTACACATACAGGTGAAAGTGCCACTTTCCTGTGCACATAGGGCCTGTTTACTAAGCCACAGTAGAGGTGCATTAGCGTTGGCGCGTTATAATTTTTAGCACGTGCTAAAAACGCTAGCTCACCTTAGTAAACAGTGCCCTTAGTTCCATAATCCACACAAAGCTATGAGCACGTATTTATAGAATTTCCCTTTTAATGCGTTGTTCTCCAGGAGATAGCACCCTTGAGAAAAATGGCTATATTTTATTAACTGCCACTTTTGAACTTAATAAATTAATAGTTTTGTGCAACCACATATCACTGATAGGAATTTATATAGTTTCTAGTAAAAAAGGCCCGTTTCTGACACAAATGAAACGGGCGCTAGCAAGGTTTTCCTCGGAGTGTGTATGTTTGAAAGAGTGTATGTGAGAGTGACTGTGTGTGAGAGAGAGAGTGAATGTGCGAGTGTGTGTGTGTGAGAGAGAGAGAGTGAGTCTGGGTGCGAGTGTGTCTGTGAGAGAGAGAGTGTGTGTGTGAGATTGAGAGTGTGTGCAAGTGCGTATGTGAGACACAGTGTGTGAGAGAGAGTGTTTCACACAGATACAGTGTGTGCGAGAGAGAGAGTGTGTGTGGGACAGTGTATGAGAGTGAGAGAAAGACATTGACTGTGAGAGAGAGAATGTGTGTGTGTGACAGAGATACCTCCCCCCCCCCCCTCTGGTGTCAGGCCCCCCCTCCCTCCCTCTCTCTGGTGTTAGCCCCCCCCCCCCCCCTCTCTCTCTCTGGTGTCTGAGCATTACTGTGCAAGTACACTGAGCTCTGGCTGTGCTTCAAGGAACTGACCAATCCTATTTAATAGAATGCACCGCCAACATTCTGAAGCCAAGAAACCTCGTGTGGTTGGTCACTTCTGCTTGTGACGAACCCGGAAGTGCGTGATGTCAATTCAGGAAATGGATACAAAGAGCAGGAATGCCTCAGCCATGCAGTCAGCTTCAGAATGTTGGAGGTGCATTTTATTATATAGGATGTAAAAACATAACGGTAATTGTACTGATAGGTCATTAGTGTTCTCTTTCTGCCACACTTTGAATTAAATTTTAGTTGTAGCTGATAATACATTCAAATTTAATTCTGAGAAGCAGCCTTTATTTTTATATGTGTAATTCCCCATTATTATTGGGGATTATTGAATTGTAGGGAACCCCTCCCTAGAATCACTGAGTGGAGGGAAGTTGGTTGGTTGGTAATGGACATAATGTGAAGCCGAGCCCCAAGGGGAGTGTTTGTGGGAAAAGTGAACATAAGGACATAAGCATTGCCTTACTGGGACAGACTGAAGGTCCATCAAGCCCAGAATCCTGTTTCCAACAGTGGCCAATCTAGGTCACAAGTACCTGGCAAGATCCCAGAACAGCAAAACAGATTTTATGCTGCTTATCCTAGAATATGAAGTGGATTTTCCCAAGTCCATCTTAATAACGGCTTATGGACTTTTTTCTTTTAGAAAATTATCCAAGTCTTTTTTAATCCCTGCTAAACTAAATGCTTTAACCACATTCTCTGACAACGAATTCCAGAGTTTAATTACTCGTTAGTGGAAAAATATTTTCTCCAGTTTGTTTTCAATTTACTGCTTAGTAGCTTCTTTGCGTGCCCCCTAGTCCTAGTATTTTTGGAAAGTGTAAACAAGTGATTCACATTTACCTGCTCCACTCCACTTAGTATTTTATAAACCTCTATCATATCTCTCCTCAGCCGTCTCTTCTCCAAGCTAAAGAGCCCTAGCTGCTTTAGCCTTTCCTCAAAGGGAAGTCATCCCATCCCTTTTATCATTTTCGTCGCCCTTCTCTGTACCTTTTCTAATTCCACTATCAGGCTCATTTTCAAAACAGAAGGACATCCATCTTTCGACATAAATCAGAAGATGGACGTCCTTCTCCCAGGGACTTCCAAATCGGTATAATCGAAACTCGATTTAGGACATCTTCAACTGCACTCCATCGCAAGGATGGCCAAAGTTCAAGGGGGCGTGTCGGAGGCATAGCGAAGGCGGGACTTGGGCATGCCTAACACTTGGACATCTTTGACCCATAATCGAAAGAAACAAGGACGTCCCTGACGAGCACTTGGACTTTTTCACCTGGACCTGCTTTTCTTATTACTAAGGCACAAAAAGGTGCCCGAAATGACCAGATGACCACAGGAGGAAATCGGGGATGACCTCCCCTTACCCAGTGGTCACTAACCCCCTCCCACCCTCAAAAATATTTTTCCAAATATTTTTTGCCAGCCTCTATGCCACCCTCAGATATCATACTCAGGTTCATGACTGCACATGCAGGTCCCAGGAGCAGTTTTAGTGGGTACTACAGTGCACTTCAGACAGGCGGACCCAGGCCCATACCCCCTACCTGTTATATTAGTGGAGGAAACAGCAGGCCCTCTACAAACCCACTGTACCCACATCTAGGTGCCCCTCTTCACCCGTAAGGGCTATGGTAGTGGTGTACAGTCGGGGGTAGTGGGTTTTGGGGGGCACAGCACACAAGGTAAGGGAGCTATGCTCCTGGGAGCAGTTTATGAAGTCCACTGCAGTGCCCCCTAGGGTGCCTGGTTGGTGTCCTGGCATGTCAGGGGGACCAGTGCACTACAAATGCTGGCTCCTCCCATGACCAAATGGCTTGCATTTGGTCGTTTTTGATATGGACGTCTTTGTTTTCGAAAATCGCCGTAAATCAGAAATGTCCATGTCTAGGAACGTCCAAATCTAGGGACGGCAAAATTTAAGGATTTAGACTTCCCTGATGGTATTTTCAAAACGAAAGATGGACGTCCATCTTGTTTTGAAAATACGGGTTTCCCTGCCCCTGGATTTGGACGTTTTGCAAGGACGTCCAAATCGCAACTTGGACGTCCCTTTCGAAAATGCCCCTCCACACCTTTTTTGAGATGCGTTGACCAGAACTGCACACAGTATTTGAGGTGCAGTAACACCATGGAGCGATACAAAGGCATTATAACATTCTTAGTTTTGTTTTTCATTCTTTTCCTAATAATTCCTAACATTCTATTTGCTTTCTTATCCGCCACTTCACAATGAGCAGAGAGTTTCAACGTAACATCAACGATGATACTTAGATCCTTTTCTTGCGCGGTGACTCCTATTATGGAACTTTGCATCACGTAACAATGGTTTGGGTTCCTCTTTCCCACATGCATCACTTTGCACTTGCTCACATTAAACGTCATCTGCCATTTGGATGCCCAGTCTCCCAGACTCGTAAGGTCCTCTTGCAATTTTTCATAATCCTCTTGCGATTTAACAACTTTGAATAACTTTGTGTCATCAGCAAATTTAATTACCTCACTAAAATAACTAGATCATTTATAAATATGTTTTAAAAGCAGCAGTCCCAGCACAGACCCCTGGGGAACTCCACTGTCTACCCTTCTCCATTGAGAATACTGACCATTTAACCCTACTCTGTTTTCTATCTTTTAACCAGTTTTTAATCCACAATAGGACTTTGTGTCTTATCCCATGGCTTTGTAATTTCCTTAGGAGTCTTTCATGAGGTACTTAGTCAAATGCCTTTTGAAAATCCCGATGCACAATATTGACTAGTTCACCTTTATCCTGATCCCTTTAATCCGATTATTTATAATCATATTATCATCATTGATCATTATATCTTAATATGTTCTCAATTATATGTTATGTATTAATCATTCTACTGTCCCTACTTACCTGACTTCTTACACAATAATCTGTAACATTATGCTGAACCTCTTACTCTGTTAATAGTGATGCCTTTGCAACATAATGTAAGCCACATTGAGCCTGCAAATAGGTGGGAAAATGTGGGGTACAAATGCAGCAAATAAATATTTATTCACCCCTTCAGAGAAATATAGTAGATTGGTGAGGCAAGATTTACTTTTTTGGCTTTGCCTCATTAATCCATGCATATATATATGCTCTGTAATTTTGTTCTTTATAATACTCTCTACCATTTTGCCCAGCACCGGTCAGGCTCACTGGTCTATAATTTCCCGGATCATCTCTGGAACTCTTTTTAAAAAATTGGCTTTACATTCGCCATCCTCCAATCTTCTGGTACCATGCTCAATTTTAAAGATAAATTACATATTACTAACAATAACTCTGCAAGTTCATGTTTCAGTTCTATCTGAGGGAAATGTTCCTGGTTGTTCCTGAATGACAGTAGGGGAAGAGTTTAGAGTTAATAAATATTTTTGTTGGGGTTTTCATGATGTCTTTAGTTGCCTCTACCCCTGCCGGGACCCTTTTGGAGAGGGGGAGCCCTGGATGTGTTCAAGAAACTGTTGCTGACCAAAGAGGAAGGTTTCTGCTGGTAAAACATTAATCGTAAAGTGAAGGAGTGTTCTCTGTGGAAAGTAGGGGATCCCAGCCTGGGAGCAGGAAAGAGCCTGTTTAGAGCCAATGGTGGTAGCCCGGAGAGGTACTCCTTTGGGGAGAGTGTGGACAGACCTGGGGATCTGGTCCAAAGTAAGAGCTCTTGTTGCACTGGCCCTGTAGGCACGCCTTAAGTTTTTAACCAGAAAGGATGGGTAAATGGAAAGTAGGAGCTGTAATTACGTACATACTACTGTAGGATTTATAAATCGAGCTCGAGAAGATACACCATATCCCTGAGTTTGGCTCTGGTTTGTTTGCATCTCATATAAATTACAAATTGATTTAAGTCCTGTAACTCCTGTTGCAGAGAGTTACAGTAAAGTTGCTGTTTGCATAAAACGTGGACTGGAGTCTTTTCTTGGCGTGAGAGTGAAATTTACTTATTTCTGGACTAACACTCGACGGCCTTCCGGAGTTTTATCTGGCCCCGTCCTTTGCGCAGCTCAGTGAGTGTGCAAAGAACTAGTTATGAATAATAAAAATTTGTGGCCCTGGATTAGGGTACCCCCTGACCCGTGACGAGCCAGCTGGTGACCCGAGTGGTGAGACCAGGGTTACATATGTGTTTTTGTGCTGTTACATAAGAAGGCTCAATAGATACATACCGTATTTTTCGGACTATAAGACGCACCGGACCATAAGACGCACCTAGGTTTTAGAGGAGGGAAATAGGAAAAAAAAAGTTTGCTTTTTCCCTCCTCTAAAACCTAGGTGCTCCGGTGCGTCTTGTCCGAATCCCTCCCTCCAAGTTCGGGATCGCCCTCAGGGTTACCTCCTCTCCCCTTACTCATGCGATCTTCCCTGGTGGTCTAGTGATGTCGGGGCAGGAAAGAGCCCCCTCTTTCCTGACCAGCGTGCTGCTCTCCATCCTCCTGTATGCATTGCTGCCTGACGGTCTCGGCGAGATTCAAAATGGCCACCGAGAATTGAAGTCTCGGTGGCCATTTTGAATCTCGCGGAAACCGTCAGGCAGCAATGCAATGCATACAGGAGAATGGAGAGCAGCGCGCTGGGCAGGAAAGAGGGGGCTCTTTCCTGCCCCGACGTCACTAGACCACCAGGGAAGATCACGTGAGTAAGGGGAGAAGTGGTGACAGGGCCGGGGGGGAGGGCGATCCCGAACTCGGAGGGAGGGCGGTCGGCCTGCCAGCCAGCCAGCCAAATCTCTACCTTCGGACTGTAAGACGCACCCCCCATTTTCCTCCCAAAGTTTGGGGGAAAAAAAGTGCGTCTTATAGTCCGAAAAATATGGTAATACAAGTCTAGAAACAATGGAACTGATTTATCAAGCATTTTCTTTAATTTTGTACTGGAAAACAAGCTTAATAACTTTTGGGTTTTTTTAATAAAAAGATTAAGCCATGAATGCCTTTCATGAAGAGGCTACAGCTGGGAACAGAAGGCTAAGTTTAAAACAGTGGGAGTGGAGGCGGGGGTGTGGGTCACTATAAATGTAACTTGATACCTCTGATTGTGTTAAAACAGACTGTTATAAGAGGTTATTTTTACTACACATTGCTAACATCATTGTAACCATTAAAATGTGGCTTGAGAATTGAAATGTTCTTGTTGGATTATATACTGAGCTAGGAATGATTGCATTAATGAGGGAAAAAGAAATTCATTTAATAGCTATGTGAGACAAATTCAGGTCTCATTCAGGAACAGTTTTCTCTAATTAGAAAAAGTCACTGATACCTAGTTAGGAACAGATTGATGTATCTATTATCCCTCATTCCTCAAATAAAAGTTTAAATCATGTTGGCTTAAATATATTTCTATCTTGCAATCAATATTTTAATTTCTGGACAATGCACTCACTGTACATTACAATCAGATTTAATTCCTTTAAAAATTAGTCAAAATTTGGCATTTATTTTATGATGGTATATAAAAAGGGCTAATACAGGATTTTTGGCATTGCCCTGCCCAGTGATTGCACTGCATTGCATTAAGCTGAATGTAACATTTGGTGCTAAAATAATGCAGCATTTATCTTTTAGTGTCTAAAATGGCCTCTCTCTCTCTCAAATGCCTCTGTCATTGATTTTGCTTGGCATTTATCCCACCTATTAGGTTCTTAACACTCATTCTACCCACACAGCAAATCCTCATTCAAAGAAAATACCGTTCTCTAATATAATGCTGTGTTGGACCTGACTGAGTGAATGATATGACATATATTTTTTTGTATTAGAAAGAGAGAGAGCTTCTTTTTTTTTTCCAAGCAAAAGAAAAAGCTGCTAATAGTCACACACAGAACCTCCCTTAAGAGGAGGGGTGACCACCGAAGGACCTGCCCTCAAAATAGCCACTAAAGTCTATGAAAAGCAAGATTGCAACCATTTCACCAGTGCTTAGAGCACACTAGTTGTTGGGAAAGAAAGAAAAAAACACAATGCCTAATCCTTTCATCCCAGCACTCCGCGCTCCTCCCTACTAATTTTAACATCTCCGGCATCACAATCCCCATATCTGACAACTTAAAAATCCTTGGAGTGACTTTAGATAACCATCTCTCGCTCGAAAATCACGCAAAAGTCACTACAAAGAAAATGTTCAACATGATGTGGCTATTGAAAAGCGTAAAACCAAATCTCCCCCTGAAAACATTCCAGAACTTGGTGCAATCCACAGTACTTACCCACGCCGACTATTGTAAGAGTATTTTCTTAGGCTGCAAGACCCATATCCTGAAAAAACTTCAGACTGCTCAAAACACAGCAGCAAGACTCATTTTTGGCAAATCATGATTCGAAAGTGCAACACCTCTTTGCAAAAAACTTCACTTGCTCCCTATCAAAGAACGAATCAACTTCAAAATCCACACATTAATCCACAAGATCATCCACGGTGAATCTCCAGACTACATGCTCAACCTGATTGACCTGCCCACCAGAAACATGTCTGTAACTTCGCGCACTTACCTCAACCTACATTACCCCAATTGCAAAGGACTCAAGTACAAAACCTATTATGGATCCAACTTCTCCTTCTTAGCCAACTCTGGAATGCCCTCCCCAGACCTATTCAACCAATCAGTGACTATCTACCCTTCCGGAAATCACTAAAAACCCATCTGTTCAAGCAGGCCTACCGAAATGACCCAAACTAATCCATATACGCATCGCATATCCAGGAGACAATGACAATGACCTAGACTACATCTCCCACCAAAGTTCCCATGCTTATCCCATGTCCCTTCTCCTTCCGCCTCATCTACCCCTCCTCCAATGATCACCTACCCTTGCTCATACCTCCTACTCCCTTCACCCCCAAAATAGTCGGTTTTCAGTTTGACACTAACCTGTTATATTCTGCTGCATCTACTGATTAAGTCCCGCTGAAAATTAGTGGTTAGCCCTGAACAGGCGATTAAATCACTTTGAATATCGACTCCGTGAAGAACAGGAATAGAGCCTCACCAAATACCAAAACAAATGGTGATTGAAATATGTCAGTTTTTGAAATTTGCATCTGTGGGCAGAGGAGTAGCAGCAGTGCAGTGGGTAGGAAAGAACTGGGATGATGGGGACATCGGCTGTGGTGGTAGGGGGGTGTCAAGCAGTGGCCAGGCGGGGGGCTCAGTCCCCTCTCTCTTTCTCATCCAGCATCTGTCTTCCCTTCCCCCTCCATCCAGCATCTGTCCCATCTCTTCTCCCATCCAGCATCTGTTTCCCCTCCCCACTCCATTCTCCATCCATCGTCTGTCCTTCCCCATCACCCTGTACCTGGGGTCCTCCTTATCCCTGCTCAATTTATATGTCCCAACTATCACCCCACCTAATCTCCATATCCCCACTCTTCCACCCTACCCTCATTTACAATCACACCCTCCTCCCTCCATCCAGTGTTGCAGTCTTTTTTTCAGCCCCACCCAACACCCAAACCCTCTCTGTCCCCACCCCCACCGGACAACCGCACTACCACTGGCACACCAGGACTAGAGCTATCCTTACTCCCACCCAATACCCCCCTGCCGCGGACACCACTGCTGTTGCCCTGCTGCTGTTTCAGCAGTGGTGGCAAAAATAGAAAAAAAAGATTGCGGGGCTGCAACGTTCCCTTCCTGCTCGCAGCTGACCGGCTCTGCCCTAGAACAGGAAATTGTTAGAGGAAGGCGGGACCGGCAGCTGCAAACAAGAGGAACAGTGCGGCTCCACAATCTTTATTTCTGTTTTTGCTGCCACAGCTGTAACAGCAGCAGCAGTGGTGGCCGCGGCAGGAGGGTAGTATGTGGGAATGGGGAGAATGGTGGGCATCTAGGCAGAACCTCTGGGCCCCCGGGCACTGCCCGGTTGCCCAAACGGTAAGTCCGCCCCTGTGCTGCAGTGTTTAGTGTTTGAAGTCTCTGTAGCAGACCTTCATTCAGGGGCCCTTTACTAAGGCACACCCAAAAGTGGCCTGCGCTGGTGTAGGCGTGTGTTTTGGATGCAGGTTGGTCCATTTCCTGAGCGTGCCTGGAAAAAAGGGATTTTTTAAATATGCTGGAAAATGGACGGCAAAATGAAAACCAGTGCACATCCATTTCCGGCCTGAGTGGTAAGCGGCCAGCACTCGCCAACTGCCAATTATCACCGGGTAAGCGCTTTGCAATAGAAAATATTTTCTACTGCGTGTTTTGGGCGAGTGCCATAAATAGAATTACCACCCGGAGCACGCGGTAGCCGGGTCGTAGTGCCAAGTTAACGTGCATTGGATGCACGTAGGCGCCTATGCACCTTTGTAAAAGGGCCCCTTAGTGCCGCATACAGAACATTGCAGTAGTTCAGGTGTGACAGAACTAAAGATTGTACCAGAAGCCTGTAAGCTGACTGATTGTCAAAGTAATACATTTTATTTCTACCTTTATTGTCTAGATTGTTCAGCCTCTCTAGCTCTTGCCTCCCATATTTTGTAGGGGCTGAGCTATGTGCTGGCTGCAGCATGCATTTCCTCATTCTCCTGTGACCCTTTGGGAATTGATTGAACATACTGGTTCTTCTATGGGGGACGGACACTTGGTATGTGTACATTGGTGAATTGTAGAGATTGGGTTCTTTCATTAATACTTGGGGTCAATTTTAACAGGCAACATATAGTTTTTGGTCCTGCTATAGTCCCACCCAAACTATGCCCCCTTGCCATATGCATGTATTACAGATTTACACATGTAAATCCCTGCTTTCTAAAATTGGGTTTTTCAATGTTTGTTGGATATTACACATGTATGCCACATGTGTAAATTGTGAATGAATAGGTGTATAAAATAAGGCTCTATAATATAATAATGGGATAATAATGTTAGATGTGCAACAACACAGTTGTAAACTTTATGTGCTTTTCTCAATATACCTCAATATATTCTGACAGACCAGAAACAGGATGCTGAGTTCAACAGATCTTCATCTGACTCAGCATGGTTTTTCCTTTGTTTTTTTCCTCCCAGTCACTGATAACCAAAGCTAATGTATAGTGTCATGTGCCGTGACTATAACGCCTACCTTTGGCCATGGGTACAAGAGCTTCTCATGCCTTTCATACTGCTTTCTTACTATGGCTCTTGTTTAGATGGACCAAGACTAAGGCCAGAGCTCCTGTAGGCTGCTATTTTTATTTAAGCACAAACCAGAACAACAAAGGTGTGTTTCCTCTCCTTATTTAAGGGCTCCTCTAATAGGATTCTTTGGGTTTGCCAAGAATTCTTTTTTTTTTTTAATTAGGTTTTCAAACAAATCCAAATCTCAGAATGGAAAGCAAAAATGGAATTACAGGATATAATTTTTTTTAATGTATTCCAAATATAACCAACAAGCCCACATTAAGAGAGGCCAACATTACACATATTAAAAAATCACAGAAGAATTAATTAGGCTAGCCACCGAAACCTTATAAGACATTTAACAAATTTAGGGGTCCTTTTACAAAGCCATGGTAAAAAAATGACCTTTGGTAGTTTGAGCGCATCTTTTAGGCACGCATTGAGACATTTTTTATCGCGTCTAGGAAAGGGCCAAAAAATGGACGTGTGCTAAAATTGAAACTAGCGTGCATCAATTTTTGGCCTGAAATCTTACTGCCACCCATTGACCCAGCGGTATAATCTCACGCGCTACCCACACAATAAGCATGCAGCGCACTCCAACTGTTGTTTACCACAGGGTAAGTAGCCTGTGGTAGAAAATTATTTTGTACTGCGGGATTCGGCATGCACCAAATTCAGAATTACCGTACGGCTCACACACTAACCAGGCGGTAGTGCCGATTTGGCATGCGTAGGCCCTTACACAGCTTAGTAAAAGAGCCCCTAACTCCTAAATCTCAAAGAAAGTTACTCTTCATAACCTTTAAAGAAAATTGTTCTAACTTTAACAAATCCCAAAAGATGTATTCTTTATCCTGAAAAGATATCAAACATTTGCATGGATACTTCAGAAACAAGGTAGCCCCCAGGACTAGAATTCTAGATTTCAATGCCAAAAAGGCTTTTTGTCTGAGTTGTGCAGCCCTGGTGTCATTTAGAAAATTTTGCTTCATAAAAAATAAATATCGGTAGGTACTCGTGCGCTAATTTTTGTTAATGGCAGCACTAGCGCATGGCCATTAATTTGGAAAATCGGCTATTTTACAGCTTAGCATGCAGGAAAGACCTGTGTAAGGGCCTGCTAAGACACGTGGAGGGGCATAATCGAAAGGGGCACCCAAGTTTTCCTGAGGACGTCCTCGCAAAACGTCCCGGTGATGGGGCGGAGAAAACCTGTATTATCGAAACAAGATGGGCGTCCATCTTTGATTTCGATAATATGGTCAAGGACGCCCAAATCTTAACATTTAGGTCAACTCTTGAGACGGTCGACCTTAGACTTGGTCGTTTCTGATTTTCGGCGATAATGGAAACCGAGGACGCCAATCTCAGAAATGACCAAATGCAAGCCCTTTGGTTGTGGGAGGAGCCAGCATTCATAGTGCACTGGTCCCCCTGACATGCCAGGACACCAACTGGGCACCCTAGGGGGGAGGGACTTCAGGAAAAAGCTCACAGGTACATAGCTCCCTTACCTTGTGTGCTGAGCCCTCCAAACCCCAAACAAAACTCGCTCCCCACAACTGTACACCACTACCATACCCCTTATGAGTGAAAGGGGGCACCTAGATGTGGGTACAATGGGTTTCTGGTGGGTTTTGAAGGCCTCACATTTATCACCACAAGTGAAACAGGTAGGGGGGTGGGCCTGGGTCCGCCTGCCTGAAGTGCACTGCACCCACTAAAACTTCTCCAGGGACCTGCATACGGCTGTCATGGAGCTGGTTATGATATTTGAAGCTGGCAAAAAATATTTTTTTAATGTTTTTTGAGGGTGGGAGGGGGTTAGTGACCACTGGGGGGAGTAAGGGGAGGTCATCCCCGATTCCCTCCGGTGGTCATCTGGTCAGTTCGATCACTTTTTTGTGGCTTGGTCGTAAGAAAAAAAGGACCAAGTAAAGTCGTCCAAGTGTTCGTCAGGAACGCCCTTTTTTTCCATTATGGGTTGAGGACACCCATGTGTTAGGCACGCCCACCTTTGCTACGCCTCCGACATGCCCCCGTGAACTTTGGTCGTCCCGCAACGGAAAGAAGTTGGGGATGCCCAAAATCAGCTTTCGATTATGCCGATTTGGACGACCCTGGGAGAAGGACACCCATTTTCCGATTTGTGTCGAAAGATGGGTGTCCTCTTTCGAAAATAAGCCTGATAGGCACCTCTGTTTCTTTATAAAATAGCTTACAGAAAATGCCTTTTGTTCTCTTAATCCAGGCAACCAGTTATAACTACCCTCTTTTTGGATTACTCAGATGTCTCTCTTCTCTCACATTTTTTTTTCCTTCTCTTACTTTGTCCTCCTCCATCCCACCATATCTTCTACGCCTTCTCTCACAATAACTCTTGCTAGAATAGTCCCATCTCCTCTTTCAGTAATTCCCTTTTGGGCTGTGATTTTTTTTCATTGCAATGTTAAGTTACTTGTTTAAATTCTGAATGTTAGGTGTGCTGTTGGTATTCCATTTTTAGCATCCACATTTATTTCAAGTGTAATACAGATGTTAAATATAAGGTTTAACAAGCATGTAGTAAAGAATGCATTGAAAAGAGGATATCATGCTATTTAGCATGCATCCATTAAAGCCTCATTTGCATCTGGCTTCCCTGTATCAGTGGCATAGCCACAGGTGGGCCCAGGCCCTCCCAGTAGCAGCACATTATGATGTGCCTGGTGGGGATCCCCAGGCCCTGCCAGCTGAAAACTCCCAACAACCCTCTGTCCCGTGTACCTTTTAAATAGCTGACCTTTATCAACAGCGAGCAGTGACTGACACACACTGCTCGCGCCTGCCTCACAGCCTTCCTTCTGACTTACTCCTGCTTGTGCGGAAACAAGAAGTTGTGTTAAATGGAAGGCTGTGTGGGCCTGGCGCGAGCAGTGTTTACCAGTCGGTGCTCACTGCCGGCGAAGATCTGCTATTTAAAAGGTGTATGGTGAGGAGGGGGAGGGATGAGAGACTGTATGGCATGTGGGCGGGCCAGCGGAAGAGAGAGAGACTCACTTATGGGGCATGGTTCTTCTGCCCACCCACCTTGGGCCCAGGCCCACCCAAAATTGGGTGTCTGGCTACACCCATGCCCTGTATTTTCATGTGCATGCATACTAAGGTCTTTTCATATTATTTTAACATTCATCTGTAGCCTTCAGGCATTGGATGCTACTTTTGTGCATTCTAAATGACCTGAGTGTGTATGCTAAGCTTTAGTGAATAGGCTCCTATCTGTTGCTTAGACATGGCCCAACATATTTGTTGCAGTTAATGCTGCCTTACTGATTACACTAATTCATGTTCTATAAAAATAAGATTTCAGCTGAAATTAAAATTCTTTTGTTCAATGCTGTACTTCTGCTTTATGACTTCCCCAGCTACTAGTTAATTGTTATGAGGAGCCTGGAAACAAAAGTAAGAAGTTATAGTATCATTACCTTTTCTTTGTCCTTTGTACTTTTGCAGAATATACAGAAAATTTCAGTATCTTTTAAACCCACGTCAAGTTTATGGTCTTGCTGGGATTGGACCAATGCCAGGGTAAGTCTATGACTAATTATTAGTTAAAATACTTTTGCATATGGTACTGCTTTGGTTGTGCCAATGCTACAGATTTCTTTTTAACCTCTACATAGCCAGATTTCATGCCAGTGCTCTGATGTTCAGGAAAACAAAATCCTAGCATATCTGGAGCAAAATACTTTCGTGTTGACCCATCACTTATCTTCATCTCCTTTTCTTTGCGTTGTTGTTAGATCCAGGCTGGTATTTTGGCAACTATGAGCCTTTATTTGCACTATCTGGGGAATGTTTCTCGGTTTTACATTCTTCCCACTCCTATCCCATCATGCAGGGTTGAGTCATTACAGTAACCATCCTGGGCTAAGGGCCATCTATCCTTGCTCCCTTTAGAACCTCAGTTATGTGTCACTTGATGACCCCATTTTATACTATTTTTGAACTGATGTGCAGTATGCAGAAGCATAACAAATGGTCCTTAAAGGTTTCATATAGAAATTTTTATACATAGAGAAATGATTTTCTGGTATAACTTCTGGTATAGACGTATGAGGAGAGACTTGATGACCTGAACATATATACTATGGAAGAAAAGAGAAACAGGGGTGATATGATATAGACGTTCAAATATTTGAAAAGTATTAATCCGCAAACAAACCTTTTCCGGAGATGCAAAGGAGGTAGAACGAGAGGACATGAAATGAGATTGAAGGGGGGCAGACTCAAGAAAAATGTCAGGAAGTATTTTTTCACAGAGAGCGTAGTGGATGCTTGGAATGCCCTCCCGCGGGAGGTGGTGGAAATGAAAACGGTAACAGAATTCAAGCACGCGTGGGATAAACATAAAGGAATCCTGTTCAGAAGGAATGGATCCTAAGGAGCTTAGCCGAGATTGGGTGGCAGAGCCGGTGGCGGGAGGCGGGACTGGTGGTTGGGAGGCAGGGATAGTGCAGGGCAGACTTATACGGTCTGTGCCAAAACCGATGGTGGGAAGCGGGGCTGGTGGTTGGAAGGCAGGGATAGTGCTGGGCAGACTTACACGGTCTGTGCCCTGAAAAGGACAGGTACAAATCAAGGTAAGGAATACACAAAAAGTAGCACATATGAGTTTATCTTGTTGGGCAGACTGGATGGACCATGCAGGTCTTTTTCTGCCGTCATCTACTATGTTACTATGCTTGTTCTTTTGTTGATGATTATTCTTTCAGTATCTTTGTGTTTTTCAATCCACTTTTTGCAATGTTTACTTCCTGTTGCTACCCCAAGCAGTGATTCACAGTACTACTTATAAAGAAATGTGGGAATGTATTAAAGACTATGAACTGTTTCGTTGCATCTGCCAATATTGTTGTAGGTTCTCCAAATTAGTCTCTAATGATTATATAATCCACAGCAGACAAATCCAAAGCAGATTTACATAAACTGTCAAATCTGTGATGAATTTCAACAAATATACCTGGATTTTTCCTAGATTTCCTTGATAACTTATTGGGATGTTCACTGATTGGAAATAGTAGGTACTGTTGCCACACCAATCCTTAAAAGTGAGTTTTACTTGAAGCTGCCTGCCAGTTACGGTCCTCAGAGGTCGGATGTCAGCTTTGGCTTTCGTCTGGTTCTGGGTTCCTTTCTTTAATCCCAGTTCCACTTCTTAGGGGCAGTGGGTTTTTTAGCACAATAATACAACACACAAGTGTGGCTTGGAAAAAGGTTTTTTATCTAGAAACAGGCATACAGCACTGAGGGCAGAAAGGTGTTGCAGCTGTTTCTGTGTGTCTCAGGGCCTGTGTCCCTCTGATTCTGTGTGTGTGTGTGTGTGTCTAAATGTTTGTGTATCTGTCCTTCTGTCAGGGCTGAGGAGGGGTGTGTGTGTGGAATGGCTTTCCAAGAAAGGTCTGCAGGTATGATGGGGTGTGGGTATTTGTGTCTGAATGTATGTGTATGTCCTGTGTGAGAATGTGTGTGTATGTATGTGTGTGTCCTGTCGCACTCTGGGTTTAAAGATCTGAATTATTTTCCCAGCACCAGCCAGTGTATAATTTGGTGTGTTTGGTTTGATATCTCTTGATTGCCAAAGAGGTGTGTATTCCTTTGAAGGCCCTGTTCTCAAAGATAGCCTGTCTGGCTACCTTTGTCAACTAATCCCTTCAGGCCAACTAATCTAATCAGGCCAATTAATCCCATCAGGTAGAGAGACATCTATCTATTTACAGTGATATCACCAGGGATCAGACCAGGGAGGAGGTCAGGGATGCTTTCAACATCTCCCAGATGCCTTTAGTGAACTCTGGGCAGGCCCTGAATCTTCAATTAGGGTAGCTTTCAGGATAGAGCCTTGAGCAGCACAAGGTAATGCTGACACTGTCCTTTGACCTCCCAGTCATAGGTGATGAAGTTCCAGTGCAGCAGAGAGAGGATAAAGCGGCATAGTTATCAATGTGAGCTACTGTTAAGATGTGTTATTCATACTGTTTTAGCACACATCCCATTTTATGCAATGAGATCTAGTTCCTTCTCCAGAGTAGCCCCCACACTCTGGAATGCATTCTCTGAAAGGCTTTGCTTAACGCATGACTACCTCTATTTCAAGAAACAGGTGAAAGCTTGGCTTCCTTGTGGGTGTTCTCCTCGCCCTCTGGTGGCCAGAACTGGTGGCTGCTTTCTGCTGTCTTCCATGTTCCAGACTTCAGAGTGTCCGGTCCGGATTTTCCAGGTTGCCAGACTTGCTCTGCTGGTTTGTCCTTGAACAGCAACCTTACTTGGCTGGTGATTGCTGCAGCTGAGTGTCAGCTGCTGATGGGCTTATTAGCTTCTGTGAGCCTTGCTTGCTTGCTTTGCCTTGGTATCAAAGGTCTTCCATGAGTTCCTGTTGGTTTGTTCGAGTTCCTGCTCTGAAAGTTTCCTGTGTGTTTGACCCTGCCTGTTCCTGGACATCTCTTGATTTCTGCCTGCCTAAAGACTCTGGTTAGTTTATGGATTACCCTTGTTTGCCACTTGTCTAGAGACTTTGCCTGGACCTGATTACTGCTTTTGTTAGCCACTTGTCTAGAGACTTTGCCTGGACCTGATTACTGCTTTTGGTAGCCACCTGCCTAGAGACTTTGCCTGGATGTGATTGTTTGCTGTCTACTATTAAAGTCTCTTCTAGTTATCCTGTGGTTCCTGCCTGTTATGTTCAACCTTGCTTTTTGCTTGGGTGATTTGCCTGCCGCTGCTGCTCCTTGGCAGTGGTCCAAGGGCTCACAAACCTAGTTGCTGCGTTGAGAACGTGACACTTGTCATCAAGCAGATGAAGCCATTACGTATGGGTTGTGTCAATCAACCAGCAGGGGGAGATAGAGAGCACTCAAATTTCACAGTGCCACATGGTCAGCTAGCTCCACTGCCTCTTCAGTATTCTCTATCTCCCCAAGCAGGGTGGTTGCAGCTTGATCAAGCTCCTTAAAAAATCTGCCTGGGGGTGGCTCCTGGCTTGCCAGTTGTTAGCCGGGGTGTTAGAGGCTATAGCAGCTTCACTTTAAAGGCACATAGGTTAGCCCTTTCCCTGCCTTACCCATCCCCCCAGTGGATGTGAGCACATTAGTTTCACTTTTCCCTGCTCTTTCCCACTCTATACTTGGTGGATGCAGGGACATTGGTTCACCTTTCCCTGCCTTTCCCACTGTTCTCTACCTCCAGAGTTGATTTGATTGCCTCTTTTGCTGTTTTCTCTACTTTCCTCACAGCGTTAAAAAAAAAAAAAAAAAAGCAAGAGGTTTTCTTCAGTTTCTACAGCGTGACCGGAGCTTGTATACTCGGTCCAGTGAGGTAAGAGTGTTTTCTGACTCCTCTGGGGAGGGCCTGCGATCGGGACGTTTTTGGCGCAAAGCCGCCATTTTGAATTTTCCGCCATTTTTCAGCGATGGCTGCAGAGAGTGTTAAGCGCTGTTCCAAGTGTGCCAAGCGCAGATCAGCAGCGGGGCTCTGTAAAACGTGCTGTTCAGGCGTAAGAGCCAGCCCGAGCATGGCGAGCGATGATTCTTCCCGCTCGGTGGAGCTGGCAGCGGGCGCCATTTTGAAAGCACCACATGGCATGACCCCCGCTGAGGCGGAGGGTCTGGAGACCGGAGGGGGCCCTCGAATTGAGGCTGGCCAAAGAGCTACTAGCCCCGGACTGGAACCGGGTGCCCAGGGCGAGTTTTTCTCCCCTGACTTTGTATTATTGCTTCATAATGCATATATGCTTAAAAGAGCTCAGCCACAGGGGTTTTCTACGGCCCCCCTTACTGCCCCTCCAGTGGATGCAGGCCTGGGATTGCCCTCTGAGGCGTTTTTCCCTGATAGCTGGCCGCAAGAGAAGCGCAGAAGGGTAAATTCCCGTTCAGAGAGTGGCACACCCCCCTTTTCCCGCCGTGGTTGGGATGTGGTGACTCTGAGGGGTCTGGCAGGCCCTCGTGGCCAGAGGAAACAGAGGAAGGTGCAGAAGGGCCACTGGATCCAGATGATCCTTCCGCGGTGAGGATTTTCCACCGCGAGGAGCTGCCAGCGCTTATTTCAGATTGTCTTACAGGTCCTCTCTATTGAAGATCCTGGGAGTGGCGTGGCCTCCTCTGGAAATCCGAGGATGGCAAGTACCAAAAAGCCTGCTCGAGCCTTTCCTTTGCATGACTCCATCCAAGAGCTTACTTCAGCTCAATGGGCTGACCCCGAAGGACCTTTGAAAGTTTCCAGGGCTATGGGGCAATTATTCCCTCTGAGTGAGGAGCATTTGGCTCGCTTTGCAATGCGTAAGGTGGATGCCCTAGTCATAGCTGTGACAAAGAGAACTACCCTCCCGGTTGAAGGAGGTATTGCCCTGAAGGACATGCAAGACCGTAGACTGGAATCAGCACTTAAATGGTCCTTTGAAATTGCTGGTCTTACTATTCGGGCGTCTGCATGCAGTTGTTATGCTGCTGGAGCCTGCCTGGCATGGTTGCAACAGGCAGTGGAACAGCCCGGTGATGGAGCGGAGCCCTTGTCTGAAGTGGCTCCGCGAATGGAGTCGGTCTTGTCCTTTTTGGCTGACGCCCTTTATGATATTGCCAGAGCTTCGACTAAACAGATGGCTGTAGCAGTGGCGGCTCGCCGTCTTCTGTGGCTACGGCATTGGGCGGCGGACATGGCCTCTAAGCAAAGGTTGGTGAAGTTGCCCTTTCAAGGCCTTCTCCTGTTGGGTGAGGAGTTGGAAAAAATTGTGAAAGGCCTAAACCCCAGCGCTTACCAGAGGATAGGCCGCGGCTTCCCTCCAAGGGTCAGGCGGTTCACTCCTCTTAAAGACCTCGCTTCCGTGAAGCTAGAAGGTACCGCCCGGGGCGTTCTGCTGGGTCCACTTCTCGTGGCCGGTTTTCAGCAGAGGAACTCCTTTCGCTCGGACAAACGTTCCGCAGCAGCAGTCTCAAGACCTGGAGTTCAAGGGCCCCTCCTCGATTCCTGTTATAGGAGGACGTCTTTCCCTCTTTCTCGAGGAGTGGGCCAAGATTACCTCAGATCAGTGGGTCTTGGACCTGATCAGAGAAGGATACCGAATAGAATTTGATGCCCCGATAAGAGACGTGTTTGTGGAGTCCCGATGCGGTTTTTCCGCCAAACGGGCGGCGGTAGAAGGAGACCTTACAAGGCTTGATTCACATTGGGGCGGTTTCCCCCGGTGCCTCCCGCCGATTTCGGCTGCGGCCGCTACTCCATTTACTTTGTGGTGCCACGAAAAGGTGGGTCTTTTCGCCCTATTCTGGACTTAAAAGAATTAAACAAGTCCCTAAGAGTGCGGCATTTTCACATGGAAACCCTGCGCTCCGTCAGTGTGGCGGTACAGCCAGGAGAGTTTCTCACGTCTCTGGACCTGAAAGAAGCTTACTTGCACATTCCAATTTGGCCCCCGCACCAGACGTTTCTGCGGTTTGCGGTGATGGGAAAACATTTCCAGTTTCGGGCCTTGCCTTTTGGCCTTGCCACAGCTCCCCGAACCTTTTCCAAGGTAATGGTGGTAGTAGCTGCTTTTCTCAGGCGTGAAGGTATCAGGGTTCATCCGTACCTAGACGACTGGCTCATCAGAGCGGACTCCGCAACAGAGAGCCATCAAGCTACAGCCAGAGTGGTCTCAGTACTGCAATCTCTGGGCTGGGTCGTCAATGTAGCCAAAAGTCACCTGACCCCCTCGCAATCTCTAGAATATTTGGGGGCACGGTTGGACACAGACTCGGGATATGTATTCCTACCCGAGCAAAGGCGGTGCAAGCTTCAGAATCAGCTCCGTCTGCTCCTGAGGATGCCACGCCCGCGAGCTTGGGACATCGTCCAGCTGTTGGGATCGATGACGGCCACCTTGGATTTGGTGCCCTGGGCGAGAGTGCACCTGAGACTTCTGCAGTATTCCTTGCTTCAACGATGGTCTCAAGTATCTCAGGATTATCAATGCAGACTCTCTTGGCTCCCTGCGGCCCGACTCAACATGGAGTGGTGGCTCTCAGACAACATGCTGCGGCGAGGAATGCCGCTGGAGCTCCCCGATTGGTGCCTAGTGGTGACAGATGCCAGCCTGAAGGGCTGGGGCGCACATTGCAAGGGGAAGCATGCCCAGGGTCTTTGGACACCCGACGAGTCGGAGTGGTCCATCAATCGCCTAGAGTTGAAAGTGGTGTTTCAGGCGCTTCTGGCATTTCAAGTGACCCTGGAAGGATTGGCTGTCAGAGTGATGTCGGACAACACGACAACAGTGGCCTACATAAATCGAGAAGGCGGCACTCAGTGCAGAGCGCTGGCTGCGCAGGCCGAACAGATTTGCCACTGGGCCGAGCTGCATCTACAGTTTCTGTCGGCAGCTCACTTTGCAGGTCAGAGCAACGTGCAAGCCGATTATCTAAGCAGGCATCAAATCGATCCAGCGGAATGGGAAGTGGCAGACGAAGTATTCCTGCAGATATGTGCCAAATAGGGCAAGCCCGTAATGGATCTTATGGCGACAAGCTCAACTGCCAAAGTCCCATGCTTTTCAGCAGACGGAGAGATCCTCGCTCAGCCGGGTTGGATGCCTTGGCTCAACCCTGGCCTCTGGTATGTGTTCCTTCCGTGGCCCTTGATAGGGCGTGTGCTCCTGTGGATTCGGCTTCACCCAGGAGAAGTGGTTCTAATCGCCCCGGATTGGCCCAGGGGGCCTTGGTATGCGGACCTTCAACAGATGCTAGTGGAGGCTCCCCTTCCTTTACCTCTGGTACCGAACCTGTTGTCACAGGGACCGGTGGCCATGGAGGACGCCTGCCGTTTTGGTCTTACGGCATGGCTATTGAGAGGGCGCAATTGAGAGGCAAAGGCTATTCCAATAATGTTATTTCCACTCTCCTGCAGGCCCGCAAGCGGCCCACTTCCGTGGCTTATGCCAGGATCTGGCGCCAGTTTGAGGGTTGGTGTGATTCAAAAGCGATCACACCCATGCGGGCTCCTGTCTCGCCTATTCTGGACTTTTTGCAGGATGGTGTACAAACAGGCTTGGCCTATAATTCCCTGCGGGTGCAAGTGGCAGCATTGGCCTCCCTTCATGGTAAGGTTGCAGGCGTGTCTTTAGCTGCTCATCCAGATGTGGCACAGTTTCTTAGAGGGGTGCTTCAGCTCCGTCCTCCCGTGCGGGCACCTTGTCCAACTTGGAATCTGGGGCTAGTTTTGAAAGCTCTGCAGGGTTCTCCTTTTGAGCCGCTACGGCAAGCTTCAGAGAAAGATTTGACACTAAAGGCTGTTTTTCTGGTGGCCATTACTTCGGCGAGACGGGTGTCAGGACTCCAGTTGCTGTCCTGTCGAGACCCATTTCTGCAATTTTCAGAATCCGGGGTCACGGTTTGTACCGTGCCTTCCTTCATGCCTAAGGTGGTTTCAGCGTTTCACCTAAACCAGCCTATTTTTCTACCCTCTTTTGTTAAGGAGGAGTTTCCAGAATCCTTTGGGCAGTTGCACCTGTTGGATGTGCGCAGGACTCTGTTGCAGTATCTGCGAGTTACTAATTCTTCAGGACCTCTGATCATTTGTTTGTTTTACTATCAGGTTCTCGCAGAGGGTCTCCAGCGTCTAAAGCCACTATTGCCCGCTGGCTCAAAGAAGCTATCTTTTCAGCTTTATCTGCTTGCCAGCCGGCCTCCGCCTGTAGCCTTTAAGGCACATTCTATAAGAGTGATTTCTTCCTCTTGGGCTGAAACTGGAGCACTCTCTCTTCATGAGATTTGCAGCAACATGGGCTTCGAAGCTCTCATTTGCCCGACATTACAGGCTGGAGGTGGCTGCTAGGAGGGATGTGCGTTTTGGAGCACAAGTGCTAGCGTGTGGTGTGACTTGTTCCCACCCTATATAGGGATTACTTTGATACATCCCATACGTAATGGCTTCATCTGCTTGATGACAAGGAAGGGAAAATTAGGTTCTTACCTTGGTAATTTTCTTTCCTTTAGTCATAGCAGATGAAGCCATGAGCCCTCCCTGTATGATTGTCTGTATGATGTGAATCTGTTTCAGGTTCTGTTCTTGTTTCCTGAAGTTCTAATCCTTCCTTGGGAGAAAGTTGGAAAACAGTCTTCAGGATTCTTGTTCACTTATAGGAGGATGAGTTCATTCCCTCCAGTTCATGTGTAGGAGGTTGAGTTCATTCCCTCCAGGAGGATGTGTGTATTCCCTCCATAAATATAAAGAGGAGGATGAGTTTATTCCCTTCAGGAGGATGTGTTCATTCCCTCCTTTTGAGTTCATGCCCTTGTTATGGGGCCATCGTTCGCTGTGAGGAAAGTTCATGTTATTTCCATTGCGGTTTGTTATACTGCTTTGGAAGCTTCAAATACTGAAGAGGCAGTGGAGCTAGCTGACCATGTGGCACTGTGAAATTTGAGTGCTCTCTATCTCCCCCTGCTGGTTGATGGACACAACCCATATGTAATGGCTTCATCTGCTATGACTAAAGGAAAGAAAATTACCAAGGTAAGAACCTAATTTTCCCTTTTTAGTAGTGCATGCATAAATGCTAGTATTCTAGACATGTACGCACACAAAGGGCGCTTAAATGGGGGCACCTAGATCATTGAAAACTTACCTGTTCAATAGGGCAAATCCTACTGACCCAACATAGATGTCTACACTCTGCATCACAGCAAAACCAACGATCGTACTGGACTTTAACCTTCCCTCCCTATTATGTCTGAATCAAATGCACTTTTACTCGACCAAAATATCACCTTGTATTTTTTTTCTCTACCAGTCTTGGCAAACGCCTTATGGTACTATGTAAGCCACATTGAGCCTGCAAATAGGTGGGAAAATGTGGGATACACATGTAATAATAATAATAATAATAATAGAATTGCCCTTCACACGTATACCCCTGGATTCTATGTAGTGCACTTAGATGTAGGTGCCGAAATAAGCACAGATTCTGTAAGACCATGCGTAACTTAATTGGCTTAACAAGTTAATGAGCGCTGATAACATCATTTAACAAGCAATTATGAGCACTAACCGGCAAGGATTAGAATTTAGGCACACAACTCACTAAGCATATTCTGTAACAATCTGCGCCGAACTTGTAACGTGCAGAGGTAAAAAGGGGTTTGGTTATGGGCAGGAACATGGCCGTTTCATGGGTGTTCCAAAATTTAGGTGCCTAGTTATAGAATATGGCCCAATGAACCTAAATTTACGTGCAGAGATTTATACCAGGTTTTCATTGGCGTAAATGGATGCACACAGATATCGGCGCTGTAATATCAACTAAGCATATTCTAAAATTGGCGCCTAAATCTAGGTGCCTATTATAGAATACGTTTAGTTAGCACTGATTTCTTTGCCAATTTTTTGGCATATATAGAATCTCCTCCATAGTGGATTAATACATTTAGCATTATACATATAGGGCTAGATTCTATATGGCATCTAAAAAATTAGCGCCAAAATCAAAACACTATTCTATAAGCCGTGTTGTTTATAAAATAGCACTTATGCCTAGGAGTCACACCTAACTAGACGCGGCCGTTTGCACCAACTAAAATGTGGTGCAAATGTATTTGCCTAAATTGGACGCGTATCCCCTGCATTCTGTAACAACGCACGTAAATGCTAAGAACACCTTCATTCTGCCTATGATCCTCCCATTTCTGTACCTTTTAAAAATATCAATTATTGGCACTAATTAGCTTGTTATTCAGTTATATTGTGGTTGCAAATTGGCAACGTGCCCAAATTTGTCCGCACAATTTTTGATGATTTTTATAGAATTAGGGGGATACGCCTCCCAGATATTTATAAAAGAGCTGTCATACATTTAGAATAGTGTAAAATGTATAACTGCAGTTTTAATATGGACATCTCTGATGTTTATTTTCTAATTATTTAGGGTTCTTTGAGAGTAAAAAAAAAAGTCAGTGTGTGTATCGTTGCAGTTGGTGGAGCACTTTCCAATGGAATCGGATATAAACATTAGTGCATACAAGGAGGAGTTGAAGTGGAAAAGACACAAAAACAGAGTGAAAGATCTAAGTCGAGCAAGGGGAGTGATAAATGAATGTTAGGGGAAGTGGGGTTCTCTGGCATTTATTCAATAAGCATTTTTTGCACTAGGAAGTTCTATCGGTTAAAGCCTAAGCCTGAAATCAGATGCCATCATTATAGAGGGGCAATTCCTTTTGAGAATTAGCTTTTGTAAGTTGCCCATATTTTATAGTACTCCAGCAAAATAAGCTTGACCTAGCCATTACTTATCCCTGAAGGTAAATTGCATAGAATTGTGCTAATTTTTGGGATAATGCCAGGTATTTGTTATCTTGATTAGCCACTACTACTACTACTACTACTTATCATTTCTAAAGTGCTACTACACTTGAACATTAAGAGACAGTCCCTGCTCAACAGAGCTTACAAGCCACTGTTGGAAACAGGATGCTGGTCTAGATGGCCTTTTGGTCTGACCCAGAACTGACCAAACTGTGTGTACTGTGATGTTTTGGAGTGGAGCTGAGGGACACCAGTGGTGATAGGCATAGGGCTGCCCCATCAAAGCTGGTCAGAAAATAAGATGCCTAAACAGTCATGGTTTAATTTTATATTACCAATGTCACTGTTAGCCTTTGCAAAAATATTCATCCCACAAAGATAACTTTGCATGCAAAAACAAGTATCCCAGTGAGTGACTGTTATTTCAGAGATAATTTATTAGCTGGGTTTGTCTCCCTGATTTCCTACTGTGGAGTGTTGAGATTTTGGTCAACTTGAGCTCTGTACCCAGAAATGTTAAGGTAGTGATAGAATCTTTGGTTTGTCAGCTGACAGGGGAACATCAAAATGGTGAGCTAGGGTTTGGAACTCTTAGACAAGTACCTGATAATCTTTAAAGCCATCCAAAGCAACAAGCAACATTCAGGATTCCCATACACCTTACCAGTTTCCAGGGATGGACTGACCTATATTATAATGCCTTTGTATCGCTCCATGGTGCGATTGCACCTTGAGTATTGCATTCACTTTTGGTCGCTGTATCTCAAAAAAGATACAGCGGAATTAGAAAAGGTTCAAAGAAGAGCAACCAAAATGATAAAGGGGATGGAACTCCTCTTGTATGAGGAAATGCTGGGGAGGTTGGGGCTCTTCAGCTTGGAAAAGAGATGGATGAGGGGAGATATGATTGAGGTCTACACAATCCTGAATGGTGTAGAACAAGTAGAAGTAAATCAATTTTTTACTTGTTCCAAAAGTACGAAGACTAGGGGACACTTGAGGAAGTTACACTGCAATACTTTTAAAACAAATGGGAGCTCTGTAACTCTTTACCGGTGGATGTGGTAACAACAGTTAGTGTATCTGGGTTTTTAAAAAGTTTGGACAAGTTTCTGGAGGAAAGGTCCATAGTCTGCTACTGAGACAGACATGGGGAAGCAACTGCTTGCCCTGGGATTTGTAGTATGGAATGTTGCCATGATTTGGGTTTCTGCCAGGTACTTGTGAACTGGCTTGGTCATTGTTGGAAACAGGATACTGGGCTAGATGGACCATTGGTCTGACCAAGTATGATTACTCTCATATTCATATGTATGACTGTTCAGGCAGTAAGACAATGCCTGAGGGCCCAGAACAGTAGGGGTCCCACCACATGATCCAGAGTCCCACCACCTGTCTCCTCTCTGTCTAGCAACTCCCACTTGGTCCACTATCCCCCTCTCTCACCCCCAGTCTACCATAAAATGTGGCTTTGCTTCTAGAAGTCACCGGCAGTAGCAGCAATTCACATAAGCTGCTTGTGACTGGCCCTGGAGTCTTCCCTCCGCTGTGTCCTGCCCATGTGAAAACATGAAGATACATCAGAGGGGCCACGACATGGCAGAGGGAAGGCTTTGGGGTTGATCAAAAGCAGCATATATGAATCACTTGATGATGATGATGATGACGTATAGAGGGGAAACAACATATCAAGGCAGACCTGTGAGGTTCAGACAGAGGGAGAGATGCTGGACTGTGGGCAGGAGAGGGTGTTAAAAGAGATGGTGAAATGCCAGATTCAGAGTGTGAATGGAGGGAGGGGGGATGTTGGCCAGTGGGAGAGAGATGGAGAGATGTTGGACCCAGGGGTAGAGAGAGGGAGATATATTGAACCTGAAGGTGGAGGGGAGGGAGAAATGTTGGATCCAGGGTGGAGGGGAGAAAAGGAAGAAGAGGTAGAAATGTTGGATCCCAGGGTGGAAAGGAGGGGTACTGGACAACAGGAGGCAGAGAGAGAGGAAGAGAAGGTTGTTGAAAATGATTAATGGTAAATAAATGATAAATGGTAAATGATAAATAAAATGTTTATTGTGTATTATGTTGGCATTGTAGTGTAACATACTATTTCATACTTTGTATTGTTGTTTGAATATTTTTACTTCTGTAATTGTCTATTGATTTTGTTTGACTTATTCTTGCTGTAGACTGCCTTGTGATTGAATTCCCTTCAAAAAGGCAGTAAATAAATAAATAGGGGATGGGATTGTCACGATTGTGATCGTGACCCCCTCTCAGACTCACCTTATTTCCGGCGGTCAGCTTCTGAGCTGGCTTCTGTCTGTTCTTCCTGAGTTAGTTCTGTCTCTGTCTCTGTGTGCTGGCTGCTTCCAGCATGGCTCTGATTACTCAACTGTACTGCACCTGTGTGTGTTAAGCCTCTCTGTGCTTCAGTATGCTTTCTGCCTGTGTCTTGGTTTGTGTTCCTCTTGCCCTCTGGTGGCCAGAACCGGTGGCTGCCATAGACTTTCCAGACTTTCTTTCTGGTCCAGTCCGGTCCATATATTCCAGCCCGTCCAGACTTGGTTTGAAGTTTGGCAGTTAGCCTCACCCACAGCTGCCTCATGATTCCGGCAGCTGAGTTTCAGCTGCTGATGGGTTTATTACCACCTGGAACCTTCTGAGTTTGCCTTTGCATTGTCTACGGTCCCTGGTTTGTTGGTGCTTTGTTGCACTTCTGCCTAGTCTGGTTTCTTGTTTAGTTCTTTGTCTGATTCTAGTTATCTGTGTGTAGTTTAGCTTAGGTTTATTTGCTTATTTTCCTAGTCTTGTTTCTGGTCTGTATTCCTTGTCTAGTTTCTATTTGTCTGTGTCTCTTGCTTAGTGGCTGCTCTGCAGCTTTCAGTCCTGTCTCTTGTCTGTCAGTATTTGTACCCTGTTTTAGTGGGTGCTCTGCAGCTTTCTGTCCTGTCTGTTGTCTGTCAATATGTGTACCCTGTTTTAGTGGCTGCTCTGCAGCTTTCAGTCCTGTCTCTTGTCTGTCAGTATTTGGACCCTGTTTCAGTGGCTGCGTGGCAGCTTTCAGTTCCTGTCCTTTAGCTTGTCTATTTCCTGCTTTGTGTAGTAATGTCTGTCTGTGAGTCCTAGCCCAGTTTCCTGCCTTGCTGCCCATGTATATTCCTTTCCCCTCTGACCCTCAGTCCCTGTTCAGCCTAGTTGGTATCCAGTGCCTGCCCTGTCTGGTAAGTCCTGCCAGCCACCTGCACCCAGGGGCTCAACTTCTGGGGAAGGGGTGGTCAAGCGCAGGTGAAGTCGAGCTGTTTCTGTCAGAGTTCTGACTTGTCTCTGGTGTGGGGTGGTTTTGCCTGCCACTGCTGCTCCACAGCAGTGGCCCAAGGGCTCACAAGCCTAGTTTCTGCCTTGAAAGCCTGACAGGGATGACATCCCTATGAGGAAAGGCTAACACATCTAGGACTCTTCAGCTTGGTTAGTAGACAACTGAGGGGAGATATTATAGAGGTATATAAAATAATGAGTGGAGTGGAATGGGTAGACGTGAATTGCTTGTTTACTCTTTTCTAAAATGAAGCTACAAAGTTGTAAATTTAAAACAAATTGGAGAAAATATTTCTTCACTCAGCGTGTAATTAAGCTCTGGAATTCATTGCCAGGGAATGTAGTAAAAGCAGTTATCTTAGTGAGGTTAAAAATGGTTTGGATATCTTCCTAAAAGAAAAGTCCATAAGCCATTATTAAGATGGACTTGGGAAAATCCATTGCTTATTTCTAGGATAAACAGCATAACATGTATTGTACTGTTTTTGGATCTTGCCAGGTACTTGTGACCTGGATTGGCCACTGTTGGACATGATAGTGGGCTTGATGGACCTTCAGTCAGTCCAAGTATTGCAATGCTTATGTTCTTATGTTGGACCTGGGGCAGAAGAGAGGGAGGGAGAGATGCTGGATAATGGTAGAGGGGATGGGAGAGATGCTGGACCACGGGGGGAGGAGTTGGAAGATGGCAGGAGAAGGAGAGATGCTGGATCATGGCATAGGGGAGGAGGAGAGATGCTAGACCATGGATGAGGCAGGCGGGAAGAGAGGTGGGACATGGAGAAGCTGGAGGTGAAGGGAAAGGGACAGAAAGATAGGCTACAACGAAGGAGAGAAAGAGAAGGGAGGAAGAGGGAGAGAAGATGCTGGAATGGAAGTTGTGAAATAGATAAATGAGAGGAGGAATGTGAGTCAGAGAGTAGACGTGTAGTAATGGGAAGTAGATGAAAGACAGAAGCGTTAAAGAGGCTAGGGAAGGAGTGAAACAGGAAATGAGATAGCTGGGTGAGAGGTGAAGGAGATGGAAAATTAGGTAGGTGAAATATCAGAAGGAGATGGAAGTTTGAAAAGTTAGAAGGTGAAATTTGTATGTACAGAGTCAGAAAAGAATGAGAGGAAAGAGCTAAAAGGGAAAGATTAGTATATTAGAGACAGATGTAGTGAGTGAATGGAACAAGAGAGAAGGGCGAGGAGAAATGACAAATGGAAAGCAGCCACTAGAAAGTGATTTAGCATGGAAACCTATGTGTTACTTGGGCATATTTTACTAACCCCAAAGTGATGTATCAAACTCATATCTTGAATAACATAGCGAAAATTAGTCATCGGTGCCAGAAATGGCAGGATCTTCCATTTTCCCTGTAGGGGAGAATCACCTTAGTAAAAATGGTGATACCCACGTTATTGTACCCATCTAGACCATACTTGTTTGGGTTAAATGTGAAGAGGTAAAACAGTGCATCTGGAGGGCTAAGGCCCCACAGATTAGTTTCAAGAAATTAACCTTGGAGTGGTCAGAGGGAGGATTGGGTGTCCCTGACATCAGATCATATAATGTTGCAGCATTCTTTTGATGGATATATGAAGGTTATACGGGATGGGAGATATTCTCTCCGAGGGGGTGGATGGAGGGCTGGAGTCAACTCCTTCATAGACAGGAGGGGAGACATCGGGAGCTTTTACACAAACTACAAATTTCTCTATCACTTCATATCAGTGTGGATATGGTGGAGACTTAGACAGTGCTGGAGCCCAGAAGTGTCTAATTTCATGGCCATAGTTTTAATCCAGGATTGGGATCCACACAATTTAGACTATGGGCACAGAAGGGTTGCAGATTTCTAGGTCATTTAGAGGACGACAATTTAAGACAGTTATTGACTTTCTCTCAGTTGAGATATAAATAGGAGATTCCCAGGCAGATTTCCTACCATACATGCAGGTCAGACATTATTGGATGTCTTTACATAAACACTACAATAACTCTTGGAGTCCTGGAAAATTGGATCTACGTTTTTTTTTTCAAAACTAAGGCACAGCACAATAAACTCTTGGCATGGTATAGTATGATCCGCTCTGATATGTACACAGGGAATATGGATAAACTGGCAGAACAGTGGGGTAAGGATCTAGCTCTATCATATACACCACCACAGTTTCTTGCTTTCTTTGACACATTGTTTAGTATGGTTGTTTATTTATTTATTTATTTATTTATTTATTTATTTATTTATTTATTTATAACATTTATCACACATTATGTGGCTTACATTCAAGAAAAACATCAAAAATATGATTCAGTCAGATAATTAATTATAACATTGTCATGAAGCTAGGCTAGCATATTGGTTTGTTGAAACATATAATAGAGACAACAACATTAGTTTATTGTCTTTTGATAAGATATGTACTTAATAGAAAAGCTTCTAGTAATTTATGGAATCTCAGATAGTCTTCTAGGGAGTCTTTTACTAAAGCTTAGCTTGAGTTATCTGCAGCAGGGCCTATAGGAATAAAATGGGCCCTGCTACAGATAACTCGAGCTAAGCTTTAGTAAAAGACTCCCTAAGTACCTTAATTGATTGGATAGAGAATTCCAAAGTTATTCTATGTGAAGCCTGCAACAAGGATTGATTTGTAAGAAAGACATTTGCAGTTTGGATAATGGTGCATGAGGTATTCTCTAGATGTTTTCACTATATTACATGAAGGTACATCAATTAGTTGTTGCATGTAGGAGGGTGATAAACTATATATGATTTGGTAAACAGTCACACATATTTTAAAGTTGATCCTGGTGTTTATGGGAAGCCAGTGAAATTTTAACAAGAGAGGGGAAGCCTTCTCAAAGCGAGGAACACTGCATACAAGGCGGGCAGTGGTATTTTCTGCTGCTCGTAATTTTTTAAGGAGTGAGATTTTAATACCCGCATATATGGCTTTACAATAATCAAATTTGGATAGTGTCAGAGATTAGGTGATAGTGTGAAGTGTGGAGCTTGGAAAGAAAGGACGCAAACTTTTAACTTCCATAGTGTATGGAAGACACTTGAGACCACCTTTGAGACCTGAGCTTTCAATGATAAATACTGTTCGATGGTGATGCCCAGGATTTTCATTGATTGATCTAAGGCATATGATGTGTTGTCAGTAATGACATTTTTTAATGAAATGGATTGATAGGGGTTGGTAAGTATGAGGAATTTAGTATTTTCCCGATTTAATTTGAGTTTGAAACTGGATGCTCAAGATTCCATCAGATCTAAACTGGTTTTAATGTCATATATAATTTCTAGTAATTCCCTTTTGAAGGAGGATATAAATGGTGACATCATCAGCATAGATGAAGTAATTAAATTCTTGAGCCTGCAGTAAGTAACCCAGTAGTGCCATCATGATATTGAATAATGTGGGTGACAAAGGAGAGCCCTGTGGAACCCCAAATACGGAGTCCCAGGGTGAGGAGATATGACCTGATTGTTTTAGTTGTTAGGATCTTGATATTAGGAAACTGTGGAACCACTTTAATACAGTTCCACTAATACCAAAGTGGTCTAGTAAGTATAACATATTATGGTGGTCAACGGTGTCGAAGGCACTGGACATATCAAATTGTAAAATTATGATTTTTCTGCCCATGCTCAACTCTTTTCTGAAATTAGCAATAAGGGTGGTGAGCACTGTCTCAGTGCTAAAGGATGGCCAAAATCCCGATTATGTATTGAGGAGGATGGAAAATGCCTGTTGGAACTCCATGAGCTGACTAGCTACCTACCTTTCCATCACTTTTACCAATAGAAATAGAGGATACAGGTCTATAATTAGATGTTTCACTACTACTGGCCTTGGGATTCTTTGGGATAGGTATTGGAATTATTTTGCCATGATTGTTAGGGAATAGTCCATTTGATAACATAAAGGATATGTATGATTGTAAGGAACTGACCTTAGAAGATAAATGGGATGTGTGTCTAAATTACGTGGGGGGGGGGGCATAATTGAACGGGGCACCTGTCTTTTAGATTGTAAGCTCCTTGAGCAGGGACTGTCCTTCCATGTTAAATTGTACAGCGCTGCGTAACCCTAGTAGCGCTTTAGAAATGTTAAGTAGTAGTTTTCCTGAGGGTGTCCTCGCAGGACATCCCTGTGAAGGGGCGGGGAAACCTGTATTATCGAAACAAGATGGACATCCATCTTTCATTTCAATAATACGGTCGGGGTCGCCCAAATCTCAACATTTAGGTTGACCTTAGAGATAGTCGACCTAAATGTTGAGATGGTCAACCTTAGAGATGGTGGTCCCCAGTTTTCGGCAATCATGGAAACCAAAGACGCCCATCTCAAAAACGACCCAACTCATTTGGTCGTAGGAAGAGCCAGCATTCGTAATGCACTAGTCCCCCCGACATGCCAAGACACCAACCGAGCACTCTTGGGGGCAGTGCAGTAGACTGTTGTACTAACTTAAACGGAAAAAGCCCTTCCCTTACCGATCTCTTAGCGATTCGGAAAGAAACGGGCATGCATGAAGGAAATCGCATGCAAATGATCTGCTCGCTGTTAGCTCATTTGCACACTATTTCCTTCCTAAGGAGGGAAAGTCAGTGCAGAGCATCCAAGCGTTATGCGTGGCTGCTCTGCACATGCCAAAGACAGCTTCATACACGCAGACAAGCTGCATGTATAATAGCCGTCTACAATCTTAAATAAATTGCCGTCTACAACCTTAGAAAAACACAAGTCCAGGTGAAAACGTCCAAGTGCTCGTCAGGGATGTCTTTTTTTTTTTAAGTATCGATGAAGGACGTCCAAGTGTTAGGCACCTTCGCTATGCCTCCATCCCTGCAACGGGCATTTGAGGACATCCAAAATGTGGATGTTTCTGTGAGAAGGACATCCATGCCTTTACTATGCCTCCGACACCCCCTTTATTTATTTATTTGGATATTGGATCACAAGTAGCATTAGTGGGATTTGAATCTGCCACCTCTGGATTGCAAGACCAGTGCTCTAACCACTAGGCTACTCCTCCACTCCACTCCCTTGAAATTTGGCTGTCCCTGTGGGGGGGGGGGGGAGTTCAGGACGTCCAAAATGTTTGAAAGAAGGATGTCCATGCCTAAGCTATGCCTCCGCTGACACACACACACCGCCCCCCCCCCCCCCTCCCAGGGACCTGCATACTGCTGCGATGGACCTGAGTATGATATTTGAGGCTGGCAAAAAAAGTTTTTAAAGTTGTTTTTTTCAGGGTGGTTAGTCACCACTGAGGGCGTCAGGGGAGGTCATCCTGGATTCCCTCCAGTGGTCATCTGGTCAGTTCGGGCACTTTTTGAGTCTTGGTCGTAACAAAAAATGGACCAAGTAAAGTCGGCCAAGTGCTCGTCAGGGACACCCTTTTTTCCATTATCGCTAGAGGACGCCCATCTGTTAGGCATGCCCCAGTCCCGCCTCTGACACGTCACCGGGAACTTTGGTCGTCCCCGCGACGGGAAGCAGTTGGGGCACCCAAAATCGGTTTTCGATTATGCCAATTTGGGTGACCCTGAGAGAAGGATACCCATCTTCCGATTTGTGCCAAAAGATGGGCGTCCTTCTCTTTCGAAAATAAGCTTGATTGTGACGTGTGCTTGGATAGAAAAAAATTTACCTGATCCAATCACCAATTGTCTAATTTTAATAATTTTCTCCTCAAAGTAGTTTGCTACTTGGTTTGCAGAGGGAGTAGATTCATTGGTTACAGTCAGGGATTGCATGTTAAGTAGATTATTAACCAAAGCATAGAGCTTTCTGGTATTTAATGTGAACCCACCTACATATTTAGCATTATAGTTAATTTTGGCTCTTTTAATTTTATATTTGTTTTCTTTTAGTAATTTTTGCCAGTTGTTCCAGTTTTCTTCTATTTTTGCTTTGGACCATATCCTTTCTAGACACCTGCATGATCTTTTTGCCTCTAACAGTTTGTCATTGAACCATGGAGACAGTTTTTTGGGAGGTCTAATGTTTGTTTTTGCAGGAGCTATATCATTTAAAACATCTATTATTATTATTATTATTATTATTATTTATTATATTTGTACCCCACGCTTTCCCACACATAGCAGGTTCAATGCGGCTTGCATAGTGAAAAAAAAAACAAAAGTCTTGAAGGAGAATATTACAAGTTGTAGTAAACATAGTAGTAACAGGGTTTTGAGGATATGTGAATTGAATATGGAGAGGTAGACAAAGATAGGATGAGCAAAAGGAAAAGAGAAAGAGATTGGTAAGGGGTAGGAGGGATAGAGAGGAAAAGATTGAGGGATGGGCGTAAGGAGATTGGGAGATATAGTCTAAGGTATAATAATCATCAGGACAGGGATCATGTGGATGGGCTCAAAAAGTTAAGTAGGATCATTCAGGTAGGCTTTCTTGAAGGGATGAGTCGTCAACATTTTCCTGAAGGGTAGATGGTCGTTGATTGTTCGGATGGATCTTGGCAAAGCGTTCCAAAGCTGGCTGCCAAAAAAGGAGAAACTGGATGCAAAGGAGGTCTTGTATTTAATACCTTTGCAATTGGGAAAGTGTAAATTAAGGTAGGTATGAGATGACAATGATCTGTTTCTGGCTGGGTGTTCGATGAGGTTATTCATGTAGTTAGGGGATTCTCCATATATGATCTTATGAATCATAGTGTGGACTTTAAAATGTATTCTTTCTCTGATGGGAAGCCAATGAAGCTTCTCTTGAAGAGGTGTTGCGCTATCAAATCTTGACTTGCTGAACATAAGTCTGTCTGCTGTGTTTTGGGTAGTCTGAAGTTTCTTCAGGATAAGGGTCTTACATCCTAAGAAAACACTGTTGCAGTAGTCTGCGTGTGTGAGTACTGTGGATTGCACAAGGTTCCGAAAGGTGTTCAAGGGACGATAAGATTTCACTTGTTTCAGAATCCACATTGTGCTAAACATTTTTTTTGCGACGGATTTAGCATGGTTTTCGAATGATAAATGGTTATCAATCGTTACTCCAAGTATTTTTAGGTTGTCAGATATGGAGAGTTTAACATCTGGGATGCTGAGAGTAGTTGGTAGGAGTGGAGAGTATTGGGATGAAAGGACTAGACATTGAGTTTTCTCTTTGTTTAATTTCATCTTGAAAGCGTTAGCCCAAGAGGTTAGGGTGGTCATACTTGTATTAATTTTATCGGAGATTTCGGGTAATTGGATTTAAATGGGATAAATATGGTGACATTGTCAGCGTAGATGAAGGGATTAAGGCCATGTTTGGCTAGTAGCCTGGCTAGGGGAATCATCATGAGGTTGAAAAGTATCGGGGAAAGCGGAGATCTTTGCGGTACCCCGCATTCAGATGACCATGGGGATGATATGTCTGTAGTCCCTTTGACTTGGTAAGATCTTGTGGTAATAAAGCTTTTTATCCAGTTTATGATATTGCTACCAATTCCAAGTTTGTCCAGAAGTTTATTAAGGATAGTGTGATCAACCATGTCAAAAGCGCTGGATAAGTCGAATTGTAGGAGAAGGATATGGTTTCCAATAGCTATTTCTTGTTTGAATTTGGATATTAAGATAAGAAGGACCCTTTCAGTACTATGGGCTGAACGGAAGCCCGACTGCGATTCGTGCAGGATGGAGAATTTCTAAATATATTTGTTGAGTTGAAAGGTCACTCTGTTTTCCATCAATTTTGTGATTAGAGGGATGGAGGCAATTGGACGGTAGTTGGTAATATCATTTCCAGGTTTTTTGGTATAGGTGTAAGTAATATATTGCCATGTCTGGTGGGGAAGGAGCCTCGTTGGAGTAGGATGTTTAAGTGGGTGGTGAGATGTGAAATAAGACTTGTTGGGGCGCCTTTCAAAAGACAGTTGGGACAAGGGTCAAGTTGGCAATAAGACCTGGAGAGTTTAGAGATGGTTTTAGTGACTTCTTCAGTGGTGAGGATGGTAAAATTAGTCTAGTATCGGTCTGCTGGTACTTCATCAAATCCAGGGTCCAGTTCATCAAGAAAGGTGTTGACAGTGAAATTGTTTTGAGAAATCAATTTGCGAAGATTAATGATTTTGTTGTTGAAGTATTTAGCAAACTGGTCAGCAGAAGGACAGTTTGAAGGTGATGTTGTTACTGGATCTGTGTTAAGGAGAGTTTTTATGATTTGAAATTGTTTTTTTTTTTTTTAATCTGCACCAGAGATAGTAATTTTTTTGTGTATAATAGTCTCTTTTGGCGCGTTTCATAGCATATTTGTAGTTCCTTTGTGATTGTTTCCATGTATTAAAGTTAATGTTGTCCTTTGATTTGCTCCATGCTTTTTCAAGTTTTCTGGTTTGATACTTCATGTTCTTGAATAAGTCATTAAACCACAGTGAAGGGTTACGTTTGCATAAAGTCTTGGAGTGGAGAGGTGCAATTTCGTCCAAAAAATTTTGCATCTATTATCCCATATAGTAAGGAAGAGGTCAGAGTTAAGTTGTGTTGACCAGTTATCAGTGTAGACATGTTGCCAGAAATTATCATTATCAATCCATCCTCTGGTGAAGATCGTTATAGGGTCATGTGATTTGGACTGGCCATTTTTACGCCATTGTAAGGTTAGGAAGGCTTTGTGATGGTCGGAGCAAGGTGTAGGAGACCAATCAATATTGGATATAATGAAGTTATGGTTGGTGGAGAATTTATAAGCGATAACATCTAGCGAGTGACCCTTGATGTGAGTGGATTGTGATGGAGGTAGGACAAGGTCACATGGGTCAAGGAGATCCATACATTCTCAGGTGTGGACAGACTTGGAGTCTTCTAGATGTAGGTTTAGGTCACCTAGTAAGATTACATTAGGGTTGTTAATGCAAGAGTTAGATATAAAGTCCATGAAGATAGAGTGGTTGTGAGTCCAGTTACAAGGGGGTGTGTAAAATAGGATGCAAGTTAGGTGATCGCATAGTGTGGGGCTGTGGAGTTTTATTGAGGCAATTTCAAGTTGTGGGATAAAGCTTTCTGAGATGGGTTCAGATGAGAAGTTGGATCTAAAAATTAATACTATACCTCCTCCAATTTTTTCTTTTCTAGGCCAGTGTAGGATTTTGTAGCCAGGAGGGCAAAGGTCGAGTATAATGGGATCTTTAGAGTAATGGATCCAAGTTTCTGTGATGAAGAGCAGGTATAGATTGTCAGACTTAATCCAGTCAGTGATAATTTCAGCTTTATTGACTGCTGATCTGGCATTGATATATCCCAGACGAACTGGTAAGTAAGGTTCTGTATCATGGGTTGACGGGCGAATATTTATAATTTGTCTTGTTTTTTGAACTTTGGTTTTAGTTGTTTTAAGCGTTTTTGATGTTATAATGTTTGTTATCTTCAGCTTTTGTTGAGACTGCTACTGTTTTTAGTGATGATTGGTTGATTGTTGAAGGGTTTTTATGGTTGTTAACAGTTCGTGACGATGTAATTATCTTGGTTGTTCTTTTGTGGTAATGAAGAACTGGTATGATGTTGATTTCCGAAGGTAGGGCTTTGGATGTTGCATGGATAAGAGCAAGTGAATGAATAACAATCAGGATTTCTAGGAAAATAATTTTGGTGAACAGAATACATTCATGATGTATTGTAAGCCACATTGAGCCTGCAAAGAGGTGGGAAAATGTGGGATACAAATGCAATAAAATAAATAAATGCAGTAGATTAATAACAGGACTGCCTGAAGATAACATCAGCTGAACACAGTTGTCTGCATAAAGTATAAAACAGTTTTAGATTATATAGATACATATATAATCAGCAGCATTACACTATAAACTCAAGATGAAAGCATTGCCATATAGTACCAAATAACTCTCCTGGTGAGGGTTAGTACTAGTGACACAACTAAAAGTCCTTGACAATGTTATGAAATACAGTAGATTGATAGCAGGACTGCCTAAAGATAGCATCAGCTAAACACAGTTGTCTGCAATTAAAGCATATAATAGTTTTGGATATACACAATCAGCAGCATTTAAATTTAGACTTCAAGATGAAGACAGTGTTATATAATACCAATTAACACCCCTGATGAGGGCTAGAACTAGTGACACGGCTAAAAGTTAATCTATACAGCTTATTCAGTGAAATTTGCCTTAGAATTGAGGAAGCAAAAACAAATAAGTAAATAAAGCAAGATCTTCGTTAACAATTCCTTGACTAGGATACTAGCTCGAAATTCATGCCATTTAGCAGGAGGGGAGCAGGTTATTATTGTTATTACCTTGGAGAGAACAGCAGAAATTTAAAGGTCTGGATCAGGGTAATATCAGTTTCTATACATCAGCGTCAATATAGTAACATACTTAAAGCTGTGCCTTTATCTTAAAATGGCTGGCACGAGGCCGCAATGTGGTACTTATAAACGATTGCCACCTTGCGCTAAGCAACCCTCAGCAGAGCATACACATTGTTCCACTGTAGAATACTCCAGGGATCCAACGGCGATAGCAATGGGAGACAAAACAGATGTCCAGACACTGTCTGTATTAGTGCTGTATTTTGAAACAAGCATATAGTATTCCAGGCATGTATGAAGTTTGATGACTGAGAAATGGTAGCGGGATCTGTTTTACCTCTTGATGTGAAGGAGGAGACCTGAGCTTTTATTCTTGATTAATTGTGTCGTCTTTCCAGTGGAGGGTTAAAAATAATATAATGATCAGACCAGCAAATTTCAACAGCTAACAGAAAACAGCTAATCTCCATAGTCTTTTCCACTTAGTTTTAAAAGCCTTGCACTACAGCATTAACAGATAGAATCTAACAGCCACTGCAGGATCTAATTTAGTATTAAGGGCGAATAAAAAGAGAGAGAGAGGGGGAAAAGCAAGCAGGGCCTAGTTTAGAGGAATAAAAAGAGAAAGAGAGAGAGAAAAGCAAGCACCATTAACTAGTTGCCTAGTGTATAAACCCCTTCCCCACAGTTTTAAACTGATCTTTTCTCTAGAAATAGGCATTTCCACATAGTTTTAACTGAAACTTTTCTAGAGGTAGAAACTCCTTTGTTCTAAACAGCAGTTATTTTTCTTTTCCTTGGCTGCTGGCTGCTGGAGAGTTAGCTCATCCAGTGACCTAGTTTTAAACTGAAACCTTTTCCTAGAGGTAGGAACTCCTTTGTTCTAAACGGCAGTTATTTTTCTTTTCCTTGGCTGCTGGAGAGTTAGCTCATCCAGTGACCTAGTTTTAAACTGAAACCTTTTCTAAAGGTAGGAACTCCTTTGTTCTAAACGGCAGTTATTTTTCTTTACCTTGGCTGCTGGAGAGTTAGCTCATCCAGTGACCTCAATTAAGTGATAATTAAGGTGTGGGGGAAGTAGAATACTTGCATAGGTTGCTCAAAAGAGGCCCCTTAGATTCAAAAATATATAAAGAGGGAAGGTCCCACTGAACTTTCTTTCTGAGAAGTTCTGAGAGAAGAGGACATTTCTCTGGTAAGTGAACGCTACTTTGCTTGTGCTTTGGGAACTTAAAGATTGGGGTTTAAAGGAGGAATTGTAGGTTAGTGTTAGGCAAACTTAAAAAGCAAATTTCAACAGCTAACAGAAAACGGCTAATCTCCATAGTCTTTTCCACTTAGTTTTAAAAGCCTTGCACCACAGCATTAACAGATAGAATCTAACAGCCACTGCAGGATCTGTTACGAATTGTAATAGTGAAGGTGTTGTTTACTGCATAATATGTCCGTGCAATAAATATTACATTGGTCATACTCGGAGGAAATTAAAGAATAGATTAGCTGAACATATTAGTAATGTTAGGAACTTGAGGGATGATGCCCCCTTGGTTACTCACTGGGTGGAACATAAACATACAATAGAAGATATTAAATGTATGGCATTGCTACAGGTCCCTTTGTTGGATCAAGGTGGTAATGTGAGTGAGATTCTATTTAATATTGAACAGCGCTTCATTTTTCAATGGAGAACGGTGACACCCCTAGGGTTAAACCTCGAGGTGGAATGGACCTGAGGCTCTTACGAAATTGGGAGGTGTGGTCTGGTAGTATATATCAGGCATTTCGGCACCAATAGAGAGATGAGTGTCGTCATTTCCTGTCAGCTTAGACTTGGAAATTAGCCCGCTGGGTAAGTTGCTAAGTAAATTGATATTATTACTGATGGATTAAGCATGAATTGTCTATAAAATTTCTTTTAAAAGGGTTGTAGGAAAAGTATATTGGTGTTATGTTATAGAGGATGTATATGTGTTTGTTTAGGGTGGTGATTGCGGTTCTCCTGAAGAAGCTATGAGCGAAATGCGGTCTCGCATTGAGAACCGAATGAGAGAACATGCTGGAATGAGGATGAGCTGCAGGAGCTCGCAGTAGCTGGATTTCTTTATCGCCAACGATCTTAAAACATGGAAGATTATTGTTAAAGGTGTTCCTCTCCTATTTGTTTCCGAACAAAACAATTAATGTACCTTGTTGTCAAGGAGAGTTATGAACAGTTGAAGCCCGGTTGACACAGGAGTTTTTTGATGAAGGTAGCATAGTGACTACCAGATGAACTATAAATAACCATCAAGGGTACATCTCTACACCTGCGGGTTATTGACTTTGCAATATATAACGGTGTATGATTTTTGGAAAACATAGTATCAGCTTGGTATAACTTAGATATATTCTATAGCTGTGGTAAGAAGATATATGTATGATCGGTATTGGGAAAGAATTTCCAGCAATGCTGGGAGCACTGTGAATCTATATATGTTTTATGTTTTATATTGATATTTGTATTTCTATATTAAAGTATTAAAATAAGGTGCATTGGTAGAATTAATTCATTAACAGGGAGTACAAGTGAAATTAGGTAGATGATGTTTAATGTCAGCAAGTGCAAGGTGATGCATGTGGGAAAAAAGAACCCGAATTATAGCTACGTCATGCAAGGTTCCACGTTAGGAGTTACGGACCAAGAAAGGGATCTGGGTGTCGTCGTCGATAACACACTGAAACCTTCTGCTCAGTGTGCTGCTGCGGCTAAGAAAGCGAATAGAATGTTGGGTATTATTAGGAAAGGTATGGAAAACAGGTGTGAGGATGTTATAATGCCGTTGTATCGCTCCATGGTGCGACCGCACCTTGAGTATTGTGTTCAATTCTGGTCGCCGGCATCTCAAGAAAGATATAGTAGAATTGGAAAAAGGTGCAGCGAAGGGCGACTAAAATGATAGCGGGGATGGGACGACTTCCCTATGAAGAAAGACTAAGGAGGCTAGGGCTATACAGCTTGGAGAAGAGACGGCTGAGGGGAGACATGATAGAGGTATATAAAATAATGAGTGGAGTGGAACAGGTGGATGTGAAGCTTCTGTTCACAGCTTTCCAAAATACTAGGACTAGGGGCATGCGATGAAACTACAGTGTAGTAAAATTTAAAACAAATTGGAGAAAATTTTTCTTCACCCAACGTGCAATTAAACTCTGGAATTCCGTTGCCGGAGAAAGTGGGGAAGGCGGTTAGCTTAGCAGAGTTGAAAAAGGGGTTGGACGGTTTCTCTAAAGGACAAGTCCATAACCGCTACTAAACGGACTTGGAAAAATCCAAAATTCCAGGAATAACATGTATAGAATGTTTTGTACGTTTGGGAAAGCTTGCCAGGTGCCCTTGGCCTGGATTGGCCGCTGTCGTGGACAGGATGCTGGGCTCGATGGACCCTTGGTCTTTTCCCAGTATGGCATTACTTATGTACTTATGTACTTATGAGGAGTCCATACAGGATTAGAAATAAGTTTGTTGGATCAGTAAATCGGTATGTTAATAGATCCCACTGATGGACTTTACATAAGTACATAAATATCGCCATACTGGGACAAACCAAAGGTCCATCAAGTCCAGCATCCTGTTTCCAACAGTGGCCAATCAGGTTACAAAGTACCTGGCAAGATCCCAAAACGTACAATACATTTTATGCTGCTTATCCTAGAAATACTGTCAAAAAATCAATGCAGTATTCCACCTCTATCGTAAATGATACACAACTCCACAAATAGTGGAATCTATCACATTAAGTGCTGACAGTTAATAAAGGGGTCGTCTCATACAGTCATTCAGGCAGTTTTTACCACCCAAACTGGTGAGCCTGCATTACATGACCATTTATATCATCGACTGCCCCAGCCTCCCGTAGTGCAAAATTACAATAAAAAGTGTTCAGTGCTATACCTTCAATCCAAAAAGTCTTTTATCTTTTATATGCAATTAATCTCTTTTTTCTTTTTTTTCTTTTCTATGTTGATTTATCTCTACAGGTGATTTATCTAAGCACTTATATTTAAGTCTTATTCAATTGCAGGAAACATTCCATGTCTTCAATTTATATACCGCTACAGTCTTCACAGTATCAGGCAACTCTCTTTCAGTCCTTTGCCATATATCCACTGCCATCAGCTGTATATACATAGAACAAATTGAAAAAACGCATCTGTGTCACTTATCTGATTAGGTCCCAGGTATACTTATGATCCCTTTCGGGGTTTTAGGTGTCCGAAAACAGCTAAAAGTTTGGTATTTTTCCCTTTTCTGAAGAAGATGCGTGAAACCATCGGCCAGAGTTAAAGGGAAGTGGAGCTGGCTAGAATATTTTGTTGAATGGACTGATTTGGTTTTAACAGCACTAACCGCGAGCACGATATATCCTCCAAGGGAAGTGGTAAAACAGATCTGGTTTATTTGGGTATGATTTGTTTTGGAGAATCTTAAGAATTGTATGTGGGTTAATATATGCAATGTTAGTAAGGTGCCTGTACCTCCTTTGAAACACGCTAGGTAGCTATAGCATATAGATTTACTACTTACTACTTAACATTTCTAGAGAGCGCTAGTAGGGGTTACACAGCGCTGTACAGTTGACAAAGAAGGACAGTCCCTGCTCAAAGGAGCTTACAATCTAAAGGACGAAATGTCAAGTTGGGACAGTCTAGATTTCCTGAATAGGGGTGTAGTGGTTAGGTGCCGAAGGCGACATTGAAGAGGTGGGCTTTGAGCAAGGATTTGAAGATGGGCAGGGAGGGGGCCTGGCTTATCGGCTCAGGGAGTTTATTCCAAGCATGGGGTGAGGCAAGGCAGAAAGGGCGGAGCCTGGAGTTGGCGGTGGTGGAGAAGGGTACTGAAAGGAGGGATTTGTCTTGAGAGCGGAGGTTACGGGTAGGAACGTAAGGGGAGATGAGGGTAGAGAGGTAAGGAGGGGCTGCAGATCGAGTGCATTTGTAGGTTAGTAGGAGAAGCTTGAATTGTATGCGGTACCTGATCGGAAGCCAGTGAAGTGACTTGAGGAGAGGGGTGATATGAGTATATCGGTCCAGGCGGAAGATAAGACGTGCAGCAGAGTTTTGAACGGACTGAAGGGGGGATAGATGGCTAAGTGGAAGGCCAGTGAGGAGTAGGTTGCAGTAGTCAAGGCGAGAGGTAATGAGAGAGTGGATGAGAGTTCGGGTGGTGTGCTCAGAGAGGAAGGGCGAATTTTGCTATGTTATAGAGGAGAAGCGACAGGTCTTTGCTATCTGAGTCCGAAGATGACTCCGAGTTGCGGGCAGATGAGACGGGGAGGATGAGGGTGTTATCAACTGAGATAGAGAGTGGAGGGAGAGGAGAAGTGGTTTGGGTGGGAAGACGATAAGCTCGGTCTTGGCCATGTTCAGTTTCAGGTGGCGGTTGATATCAGGCAGCAATGTCGGATAGGCAGGCCGATACTTTGGCCTGGGTTTTCCGCAGTTGATGTCTGGTGTGGAGAGATAAAAGCTGGGTGTACCGTCAGCATAGAGATGATATTGGAAACCATGAGATGAGATCAGGGAGCCCAGGGAAGAGGTGTAGATTGAAAAGAGAAGGGGTCCGAAGACAGATCCCTGGGGAACTCCCACAGAGAGCGGGAGTGGGGGTGAGGAAGAACCATGAGAATGTACTCTGAAGGTACGGTGGGAGAGATAAGAGGAGAACCAGGAGAGGACAGAGCCCTGGAACCCAAATGAGGACAGAGTGGCAAGAAGTAAGTTGTGATTGACAGTGTCCAAAAGCGGCGGATAGGTCGAGGAGGATGAGGATGGAGTAGTGGCCTTTGGATTTGGCAAGGACAGGTCATTGCAGACTTTGGATAGTGCCGTTTCTGTCGAGTGTAGGGGGCGAAAAGCCGGATTGAAGCGGATCGAGGATGGCATGAGAGGAGAGAAAATCGAGGCGAACGGACTGTGAACGGCATGTTCAAGTATCTTGGAGAGGAAGGGTAGGATTTTGAAGGTTACATTTGTTTGAGCTCATTAGTTCAGTAGTGAGGAGACTTATGTATATTTTGAATTAGACAGTGTGATTATGTTCTTTAATATATTGAATATATGCTATATACAGAAGGTTCTTTGGTTTTAATCTATGCTATATGCATAAGAGTTCAGAATCAGCCTAGATGTATGTACATACATGTAAGGAAGTGGAACACTAAATGTGCAATGATGGTTCCATCTGTGACATCACCACATACTCCCTTTGGGGATATAATGGTTGGAATGGGTATGTTCTGAGCACATTTAAACACTATATAATCGCATTATAAAAATTTAAAAGTATATTGTTCATCCAAGGTATAGTAGGTAGTAATACTCATGATCCCAACAGGAGCCAGTTTCGCATACCTCAGCTTTGTCAAGGGAATATGTATATGGTTTAACTTTCAGGACAGCAGATGTAAACTGGGAACTCAGAAAATGGCGTCGGCTTTCTTTTAAACATAAGCTCCACCCTCACCCTGCTGACGTCACTATCAGCTGGTATACATCACATGAACAGCCCCAGTGCAGATATATGTTACAACGCGAGACACAATGGATATACCATTTGAACACGATAGAGCCCAGTGGTTTAAATGCATCCCAGTAGCAACTCTATGGCTAGGTTGTGTCTAATAATATTAGCTAAATACAGGACAGGTTGTGTTTGAGACTGAGGATAAAACTAATATCCTATGTGTGATATCTTAAAGCTATATTGAAATCCATTAGTAATGTAATTGGCTATTGGATTTTGGGGTATGCTGCTAAACTATTCATGATTTCATTATTCTCCAAAGTAACTGGAGTATGAGCTGATGTGAAGACAGAGGTACTACTTGTTCCACCTCCCCCGTTTTGGGCAATAGGCAGGGGCAGCCCTATAATGAGGCCAACTGAGGCAGAGACCTCATGCGGCACTTCAGAGAGAGTGGCATCAGAAAGCCCCCTCCCCCATAGGCTGCCCAACATCTTTGCCTCCCTCTCCCAAAACCCTCCCACGGTTTACCTCCGTTTGCTCTGCAGAAGTTGCCAGGCTGCAGCAGCGATTCAAATTTGTTGCTTGCTGCTGGGTTCCGAGTCTTCTCTCTAGTCCTGTTTCCTCAGGGGCAGGATGTGGTAGAGAGAAGATTCAGAGGCTGGTGGCAGGCAGCAAATGTGAATCACTGCTGCAGTCTGGCAACCTCTGCAAAGAAAGAAAGGAGGGGGAAGATGTTGGACTACCTGTGGATGGGGGTGGGGGTGGTAATGTGCATAAAAAGATGCTGGACTGATTGCAGGTGAGGAGGAAGATGAAATGTTCTGGTCCGGGGGGGATGCAAAAAGGAAAGATGCTGGATCTTGGATGCATGGGGAGGAATGGAAGACGAGAAGTTAGAATGGTGGGGGGGGGGGGGGGGGGGGGGGAGGTAGAGGGAGAAAAAGGGAGACATGTTGGCCTCAGGGTCAGAGGAGAGGGAGGAAGAGATGGTGGACCAAAAGAGACAGGAAGGGAGAGATGTTTGGATGGGAGTGGGGTTGGTGGGGAGAGGTGCATAAGTTGCATACTAGGACAGACCGAAGGTCCATCTAGCCCAGTATGCTATTTCCAACAGTGGCCAATCCAGGTCACAAGTACCTGGCAAGATCCCAGAACAGTAAAACAGATTTTATGCTGCTTATCCTAGGAATAAGCAATGGATTTCCCAAATCCCATCTTAATAATGGCTTATGGATTTTTCTTTCAAGAAATGCTGGACAGCAGGAGGTAGGAAGGGAAACCAGAACGAAATATGTTGGGGAAGAGGGTTAGAGGAGAAGGAGGGTGGAATGCTGGACAACAGGAGGCAGGAAGGGAAGTGAGAAGGAAGGATATTTGAATGAGGGGTTGGAGGGGAAGGAGGGATGGAGAGGAGCTAGACAACAGGAGTCAGGAAGGGAAACAAAAAGGGGGGTTGCTTGAGGAAGAAATGCTGGACAACAGGAGGCAGGAATGGAATCCAGAGAGAAAGGTGTTTGGGGAAGGGAAAGGAGGGGAGGGGAGATGTTGGACAACAGGAGGCAGGAAGGGAAGCCATATGGAGGAATGTTTGGAGGGGAAGGAGGGGGAGATGCTGGATAACAGCCCGTAAGGGAAGCAAGAGGGCAAGATGTTTGAATCAAGATGAGGGGGAGGAAGGGAATGGGGCTACCTGATTAACTTAGGTCAGAAAAAAGATTGTCCTAACTTAACTATGTAACTGTCCTGAGTTCCACTGTTGAAATTCAGTGGTGCCTGTATAACTTCAGGTGGTCACCCTAGACCTGGATATTCGGTGCCAGTAGCAGAATATGGCCGAGAACTGCACATCAAAGTCTAAATCAGCCCATGGCAGTCAGCATTTAAAAAAAATACACTGATTACTATGGGCTGAACATTGACCAACACTTTTCTGAAAGTATCATTTTTTTTCTTTAAGTTTTGTTTAATCCTTGATGGGCAAGTACCTTAAGAGAAATGGTTAAAATGGCTAATGCTTACCTTATCTGTTTAACTTACAAAATAATTTACTCAATTTTAACCTCCTAAACAAAAATAACTTCCAAAACATTAAAGTTGCAATTTTAAAGTTAAATGTAAATTGTCTTTTTTTCCAGGCTGAATTTTTCCGAGATGGTTCCAGACTTCAGAGTTCTTGCATGTGGAGGAGATGGAACTGTGGGTTGGATTTTGGACTGTATAGGTAATACTGTTCACTCAAAAGGGCTTTATTAACTCCCATTTTCTAATTTCATGACAAGATATTTGTGACTGTCTCTGGGAAAAGGTGACTAAAATAGAAGATTCAAAATGTTCAGAATGGCTTATTTTTCATGTCACGGTCCATAAGCAGTCTGCAAAAGTTACATGTTTGAATTTCTGTAACTTTATTATTACAGGGATGGGATTTGGACTGTTGTATTACAAATTGTTTGCTCAAACAGAACTCATTAGGACCTAACTTTTTTTTCTGGTGACTTCAGTCACCTTTTCTTAGAATGATCACATTAAAAAAAAAAAAATTACTGCAGAGCTAAATTTACCAAAAGGTGCTACGGTATTACTGTGGACTAACACACATTAGCATATGCTGTGTCCCTTGTGAAGGGCAATTTTATAGCAGTGTGTGTATATAGGGGCCTATTTTATACGGGAAATAGGTGCATACTTTGCTTTATAGAATATTGGCTTAACTGGGCATATATGCAACTATGCAGTTAGGCGCAAGTGCTTATGCTAGCCATAGAGACGTGTTGTGCCTAAAGATGGATATACGTGCATTATGGGGTGAATTCTATAAATCGTGCGGAAAAAAATTGGTGCTGAAAAAACCCCCACTTAAGCACTATTCTATAAGCCAAGCCTAGTTAGACGTGGTTTATAGAATAGCACTTAGGTTCCTGGGGTTGTGCATAAATTTAGGCGCATCCATTTGCACCAATGAAAATGTGTTGCAAATGCCCCTGCCTAAATTTACATGCAGAACCCCCCCGTATTCTTAATTGAGCACATAATCCAAAACCATTCCCATGATCTGCCTCGAACTACCTATGACCATCCAATTTCTGTGCCCCCTTTTTCAGGACAATGTGGAATTTAGGCACAGATTATGTGCCTAAATTTACATGCATACATCTTAATTAATTCCCATTAGCACCAGCAATTGCTTATTAAAAAGCCAATTCACCCTAATTGGCTCATTCAATTAAATTGCTTTGGCAAATTGTGGCTCGCCCAAATTTACGTGCACAATTTGTGGCAACTTTTATAGAATTGGGGGGTACAGTGGTGGAAATAAGTATTTGATCCCTTGCTGATTTTGTAAGTTTGCCCACTGACAAAGACATGAGCAGCCCATAATTGAAGGGTAGGTTATTGGTAACAGTGAGAGATAGCACATCACAAATTAAATCCGGAAAATCACATTGTGGAAAGTATATGAATTTATTTGCATTCTGCAGAGGGAAATAAGTATTTGATCCCCCACCAACCAGTAAGAGATCTGGCCCCTACAGACCAGGTAGATGCTCCAAATCACTCGTTACCTGCATGACAGACAGCTGTCGGCAATGGTCACCTGTATGAAAGACACCTGTCCACAGACTCAGTGAATCAGTCAGACTCTAACCTCTACAAAATGGCCAAGAGCAAGGAGCTGTCTAAGGATGTCAGGGACAAGATCATACACCTGCACAAGGCTGGAATGGGCTACAAAACAATCAGTAAGACGCTGGGCGAGAAGGAGACAACTGTTGGTGCCATAGTAAGAAATGGAAGAAGTACAAAATGACTGTCAATCGACAAAGATCTGGGGCTCCACGCAAAATCTCACCTCGTGGGGTATCCTTGATCATGAGGAAGGTTAGAAATCAGCCTACAACTACAAGGGGGGAACTTGTCAATGATCTCAAGGCAGCTGGGACCACTGTCACCACGAAAACCATTGGTAACACATTACGACATAACGGATTGCAATCCTGCAGTGCCCGCAAGGTCCCCCTGCTCCGGAAGGCACATGTGACGGCCCGTCTGAAGTTTGCCAGTGAACACCTGGATGATGCCGAGAGTGATTGGGAGAAGGTGCTGTGGTCAGATGAGACAAAAATTGAGCTCTTTGGCATGAACTCACTCGCCGTGTTTGGAGGAAGAGAAATGCTGCCTATGACCCAAAGAACACCGTCCCCACTGTCAAGCATGGAGGTGGAAATGTTATGTTTTGGGGGGTGTTTCTCTGCTAAGGGCACAGGACTACTTCACCGCATCAATGGGAGAATGGATGGGGCCATGTACCGTACAATTCTGAGTGACAACCTCCTTCCCTCCGCCAGGGCCTTAAAAATGGGTCGTGGCTGGGTCTTCCAGCACGACAATGACCCAAACATACAGCCAAGGCAACAAAGGAGTGGCTCAGGAAGAAGCACATTAGGGTCATGGAGTGGCCTAGCCAGTCACCAGACCTTAATCCCATTGAAAACTTATGGAGGGGCTGAAGCTGCGAGTTGCCAAGCGACAGCCCAGAACTCTTAATGATTTAGAGATGATCTGCAAAGAGGAGTGGACCAAAATTCCTCCTGACATGTGTGCAAACCTCATCATCAACTACAGAAGACGTCTGACCGCTGTGCTTGCCAACAAGGGTTTGCCACCAAGTATTAGGTCTTGTTTGCCAGAGGGATTAAATACTTATTTCCCTCTGCAGAATGCAAATAAATTCATATACTTTCCACAATGTGATTTTCCGGATTTAATTTGTGATGTGCTATCTCTCACTGTTACCAATAACCTACCCTTCAATTATGGGCTGCTCATGTCTTTGTCAGTGGGCAAACTTACAAAATCAGCAAGGGATCAAATACTTATTTCCACCACTGTATATGTATTTAGCTGATCCCATATATATCTAAGAAAATATGCATATTTTTCAATGGGAATTTGAGTAGTTTTTTGGGATATACATGCATATGGGATACTATAAGTTACACACCTATGAGTCCTAATCAGACTCTACTTATACATATGTCTATACGTAAAGTATGTAGGTTTATTAAACATTTCGATATACCACCTTTCCTACACAGTATAATAAGGTGGTTTACAATCAAACATTAAAAACAATATAAAACAGAAAAGAACTATGTAAGATGTTTGCATATTTACAGGTTCCATTATATCCCAAGGATTATTCTAGAATCTAGACAAATGGATTGTGACCATCTGCCAGCAGGTGGAGGTACAGAACTCTAATGAGTTGTTCCTCTTAAGCTCCTATGCTTATCAACCAAGCCAGTATTCTTTATTTCCAGCATGCGAGATAGCAGCTCCTGTGCATTGCGGTAACTTTTGTAAGGCTTCCTGTCCTGCTTGCAGGTTCAGTTGAGGTTGGGGTTGAGAATATCCTGTACCTCAGGTATAAACCTGCTCCCCCCAGTTGCCACTTTCTACCTCTTTTTCTCAGTCTTCCTTTCTCTTTTACTCCTGCCTGTATCTAAAAAAAAGCAGCCTCTGTGGTTCTTTTTGAGAGTGCTTATGCTGTGGGAAGCTTGTGGGGCTTCAGTGCCTTTGAGGTCACGAGACTGGCTGTTTTCTGTGAGTGTATTTATTCTCTATCTCTGAGCCTATTAAGTTTTCTGCACACTGCAGGGGTAACTCTGCTACCAGTTCCTGCATGCTTTGCTTTACTTCTGTGGACATGCCGCTTTTGTCTAATTTGGCCGTCAGTACTCTGTCTCTGTGAGTTCAGTCCAGCCCCACTCCAATGACAGTTTTGGCGGGCACAGCACCAACAGCTCCTGCACTCCGCAAGTCTTTGGCGGCTATTATGTCAGCAGGTTCCTCGCCCGCTACTGTATCCTGGGATGTTGGTTTTGCAAGGGTAGAAGTCTCTGCTGTACCCTGCTGTTTTCGCCTGAATTTGTTCTTTTATTACTTCAGGCCTTTTTATTAAAGTGAACTCATGCGGCCTCAGCTTGTTCCCCTCACATTGCTTTTGAGGAGCAGCTTCCTAAGAAACGAAAACATTCCGTTTTGCAGGATTTGGAGAATATTCCTCCTTGGGACTCAGAGGAGGTTTATGTTTGTGTTTTGACTGTACTAGTTCTCTTGATTGCCCTGACATGGACATTTCAGAGGCAGACAGGGGTGATGATACTACTGTACCTAAGCTGTTTTTGAGAGCAGAGTTACTTCTGTTGATCACAAAATCTATGGAGGCTTTAAACATTTCGGAAGATTTAAACATAAACATTTCTTCCCCCTCCGTTTCTCAGGTGTGAAGAGATGACCTGTATCTTTCCATGTTCATGAGGCTATGCAGGAGCTTATTGCAGCTCAGTGGGAGACCCCTGATACTAACCTCTGGCTGGCTTGCATTATGTACAAATTATATCCCCTTCTGCTGTCTGAGTTAGAGCAGTTTACTCTGCCTAAGGTGGATGCCTTTATTATGTTGGTTACTAAATGTACCACTATCCTTGTTGAAGGCGGCACTGCATTCAAGGATATGCATGACTGCAAGCTTGGGGCTTCCTTGAAGCTTGCTTTTCAACTAGCTGCGTTAAATTCTCAGGCAACAATTTCTTCTTCTTTTGTAGTCAGGGCTGCTTTATCGTGGATTCAACAATTGTCTATGTTGGAATCGTCTCCAGAATTTCTCCTTACCCTAGAAAATGAGGTTGTTCTGTTTTTTCAGACATTCTTTATGATATTCTCCGAGCATCAGCTAAGGGTATGGCCTGGGACGTTTCGACATGATGCTGGCTATGGTTGAGGCATTGGGCCACTGATGTGGCATCCAAATATCATCTGGCGAAAATGCCATTTCGGGGGAAACTACTCTCTTTTGTGCAGATTTGGAAACGATTGTTAAAGACCTGGGAGATTGCAAAGTCCAGCAGTTACCTCTCTGGGAGGCTAAGTCTCATTTTTGAAAATGCAGAAGTATAGACCAGGAAAAGCTAGTAGTTCTGCTTAAAAACCTCACTTTCCCCAGACTCAAGGAGGCAAGAAGCCCTTTTCAGCTACCTCAAGAACCTTTCCCTCTTTGCAACTCTTGCAATGATGAGGTCAAGGTTCACTCCTTGCATGTAGACATAGGTGGGCATCTTTCCTGCTTTCACAAGGAGTGGACCACCATTACTGCAGACCAATGTGCCCTCTATATCATTTTCCATGGCTACAAGCTAGAATTTTCAAAGCTACTCGCAGATCTTTTTATGCTGTCCTCTTGTGGCAGCTCTGCAAAGAGCTGGCAGTGCTAACTATTAGCCTCCTTTAAGGCAACTAGGGGCCATTCAAACCTGTTCCTCCGGCAGAGAGGGGCACGGGTCGATATTCCATCTATTTTGTCGTCCCAAAGAAAGAAGACTCTTTTCGCCTGGTTCTGGATCTCAGAGGGATGAACAGATTTCTCAGAGTGTTGCATTTCTGCATGGAGACTCTTCGTTCTGTCATAGCCTCAGTTCAGCCAGCCAAGTATCTCACCTCACCGGACCTCAAGGAGGCTTATTTTCATACCCCAATTTGGCTTTCTCACATGAAATGTTTCTAGTTTGCGATCCTGGGAGATCATTTTCAATACAAGGCCATACCTTTTGGCCTTACCACTGCACCTCGTACATTTTCAAAAGTTATGGTGGTGGTGGCAGCCTTTCTTCACCAGCAGGGGATCCAGGTACATCCTTACCTGGATGATTGGCTAATTCGGGTACCGCCTTATCAAGAGAGCCTTCGCAGTACACAGACAGTCCTGTCTTTTCTTTCTACACTGGGTTGGGTAGTGAGTTACAGCAAGTGTCATCTCACCCCCCACTCAGACCCTGGAGTTTCTGTGAGTGTGCTTCAATACCCAAGCAGGGAAGGTTTTCCCTGCCTTTCAGCATTGACAGCTCAAGCTAAAACAGCAAATTCTCAGGCTTCTCTCTCTTCCCTGCCCATGGGCGTGGGGATTATGCTGAGGTTCTCGGTTCTATGGTGGCAACTTTGGATGTTCTGCCTTGGGCGAAGTTCCACATGTTGCCCCTACAGTTGTCCCTGTTGAGTCTGTAGTCTCCGGTCTTGGGGGCTTATGTCCAGCTGGTGCTGTGGACACATCAAGCCAGAGTCTGACTTGGTGGCTTCTTCCTGCGCACACTCAGGTGGGGTTGCCCTTCCAGACTCCAAGTTGGTGTGTTCGTACCTCCGATGCCAGCCTCTTCAGATGGGAACCTATTATCTCCACCACCCTGCATAGGGCCACTGGTTGAGAGTGGAGGATTCCTGCCCTTCTGTGATGGTTTCAGTTTTTCTGGATTCTGGTGTTTGTATTATTCTGGTTCCGTTATTTTTAAGGCATGAGTTTTACTCTTTATTTCATAGTTCTTTTTCTATCTAGAGGCTAGAGGTTTTTCTCTGGAAGTCACTCTCTTTCACTGCTTTGTTATCAGATACTGGCTTGGTTGCTAAGCACAGGAGCTTATGAGGCACAACTCAGAGTTCTCTGTCTCTACCTGTTCGAGTTCAATGTGGCTTACAAAGAATAATGCATAAGAAAATAATTTGTTGTAAGAACCCAATTTTACAATACAGTATCATAAACATACTGGGATAGCTACGGATGTTTAAGATTTAGAAAATCTATTATGAATGAGAAATTGTACATGAAGCAAAGAGAAAGTTAATGGTAAATAGAGTAATAACCAATTCAGGTAATAGTTAGTTGTTTGAGATATGGTAAGTGTGTGCTAGAGCTTACCGCAGCTTAGTGAAAGGACCCTTATGTTAAGCCATGAGATTTCCAGCAAACCTACTAGTGACACAAAACATTATCTACATTCTGAGAAGTGCAGTTTACTATCTGAGAAAGCTTCAGCAGTCTAACCTGCTTTTTGATGTCTCAGCTCTGATCTACCCTTGAGCAAGTGATAGGGCTTCAAACCCTGATGGTGCCCTTCTTCCCCAGCTCTGAGCAGGTGACTGAATTTGTCAGCCAGTGCTATCTCATGCCTTGGAGTAAGAGGGGCAGGATCACCTGGATATCTCTCTTGTTCCCTACAGACTTTGGCCATCATCGGATAAAGTAGATGAGGGTAGATGATGGAATGTAGGACTCTGGAGCTCCAGCTTCCTACTTCCTAGGAAGGGGCAGATTTTGACACCTGGTTCTCCATTTCTTTGGAGAGGTTCATGAGACATAGTGATAGCAGGCCTTTTAGTCATTGGGTGGGTTTGGGATTGCTTTTCCATGATTAATAAAGCAGATGCGTTACTAGCACCAGTAATTAGATGCTTTTGACAAGGCAAAAAAGAAAAGCGTAAAACCTCTACAAAGTCACAAAAAGGTCCAAAGAAAACAGCGGAGGTGATCCATTAACTGCTTTTGATACAGCAGTCACTAAAGGCTATCCATAAGTGAAAAACACATTTAAATACACTGCAACAATGTTAATTTTGAATTAGATTTAATAATAGCATTCTTAGGAGCACTTTTACCAAGCTGCGGTAAAAGGGGTCCTGTGGTGGTGTTGGTGTGTTGATTTGCCTTATGCCGAGGCCCCTTTTACTACAACGTTTAAAAAAAAAAAAAGGAAATGATTGTGTGATAAGTACAAACTTGCTGCATGGCCATTTCCTGGGGGAGCCCTTATCTGCGCTAACCCAGCGATAAAAATAAAACATTTTTCTAGTCGTGCCGGAAATGACATTTTGCGGAGGCAGCACTACTGCCAGCTTCTGCGGTGGGCTGGTGGTAGCACCAATGCCGTGGTAGCTCTACCACAACTGGCTGGCGGTACTGCTGGATTGGCGTGCACCAGTTCCGCAGTAGCTTTACCGCAGAATTTTAAAAGGGCCCCTTAATGAGGTGTTCTAGTAGCTGCATTAGTCCTGGATAACTGGAATTATTTCCTGGCTGTAATATTGGACCAGCATAAGATTAATACAAACATTATCATGTCTACAAGCTTTTGAAACCAAATAGGTCCCGACTTCAGAATTATTATTTTATTGTGATACATAATACAAAACTATTATTAAAACATCTGAAATCCAATTTTGCACAGTGCATCCAGATAGGAATTGAGATGTCCAAGTTGGGACATTCATAATTCTATGATTATTTTATAAAAGGATCTGAAGAATATGGAGACTTCTGTAAAATACTTATAAGTACATCAGGAATACACGAGTATCTGTTGGCATGCCTGGCAGTTGAGGGTGGGGGGGGGGGGGGGAGATATTTTTAGCCTCCCCGGGGAACACCTGCGGTCCAATTATAACTACTTTTATACTCATATTTTATGTTTAGGGGAGGGGGGCCTCAAGGAGATTTTGTAGTTATTTAAGGGTATTGAGTAGGTCTGAAGTAATATGAGGGCAAGATTAGGTGGATTATTTTTGTTATTCAGTGTTTTTGCTGTGTTGCATTTTTGAGATATGGTTTAGTAGCTTTTTCCTTCCCTAGTGACAGCAGAGCTGGTATGAGTTCTTTCTAAATTATTAATGTAGGTAATCTCTTTTATTGATTCATTGTACTTTCCTGATGTATTTCATAATTATTATATATCTGATTGTATTATTTGTTTGTTGTAAATCACTTTGGTTTGGAATTACATGGAAAGAAGGAGCTATATAAGTGTAATATATCATAAAATGTTGACTGTTGAGATAAATTTTAGTGATGATTCTTTATTCTTGTTATTTAAAAATATATCTTTTTTTTCTTCTTTATCCATAGACAAAGCAAATCTGCCACAACATCCTGCAGTTGCTGTTCTTCCTCTTGGGACTGGCAATGATTTGGCAAGATGCTTGAGATGGGGAGGAGGTAAAAATCACTAAAATATAATTTTTTATGTTAAAATTACTATCAGCACCATAACATACAATTGCACACTTAAGGGAAAATTCTGTAACCCAATAATCTCACATTTACATGCATGTAAATGTTTAGAATATGTGTGTGTATGCTGGCACAGCACCTAAGTACTATTTTGCACATAGCATGTATTTGCAAGAGAGCGTAGACAGGGGTGGAGCGGGGGCAGAACATAGGCAGTGTTCCCATATATACGTGTGACTTACGGAATGCTGTAAGTTATGCATGTCTCTGCTTCAGTTAGGCATGTTGCTAACAGATTAAGCGTACTAATCAATCAAAGGAATTATATTGAGTTGTCCTCATGCACTCTTAATATCATCTTTAAGTTGCTATGATTTTGCTGTAGGTTTTTCACAGAAAATGGCCAATATTGTTTGCAATTTGATCACAATTCTTTACCATTGGAAGTAGCCTCTATTCTACCTACTGAGTCCTTATTATGTAAATTTCAACCTGTTTCCGCAGAGCAAATTTCTCACATATTCACCAATGTGAGTAATTCTTTTTGTATGCTTGATAATTTTGGTGAAAGTTTTGCTGATATAGTGAACAAGTCCTTGCCATATGGTATTGCACCCGATTGTTTGAAGAAAGCTATTTTTAGACCTCTTCTGAAGAATCAGTCATTATAGTCTGACCAAGTAGAGAACTATAGACCAGTTTCTTTATTGCCATTTCTGGCAAAAGTCCTAGATAAAGTGGTTTATGATAAATTAGTAGACTTTCTAAAGATTAATGATTTTCTGGGGTTTCTGTAAATTGCATAAGTCTTTGTTGTTATCATTTGTTGATATGATTAGAGATGGGTTTGACCATGATTGATTTTTTTCTGGTGACTCTAGACATTTCAGCTGCATTCAACACTGTAAGTCATTCTATCCGGGTGAAGTGGCTGCAGTTGATCGGGATTGCAGGAACTGCACTGCAATGGTTTTCATCATTTTTGTCCGATCAAAAATTTAGTGTGATAGTAAATCAAGGCAGATCTGAATTTTTTTGCTTGTAACACTGGAGTTCCTCAAGGATCCATACTCTCGGCAGTGGTGTTTAACATTTTTTTTGCTCCCATTGTGACTGTTAAGAAGCTTAGATGTTTCTTTTAGAATTTACATAGACAATATTCAATTCTTGCTGAGGATATAAGTGCATAAGTACATAAGCACCGTCATACTGGGAAAAGACCAAGGGTCCATCAAGCCCAGCATCCTGTCTCCGACAGTGGCCAATCTGGGCTGCAAGAACCCGGCACCCCCCCCCCCCCCCCCCCCCCCCCCAAAAAAAAAAAAAAAAATGTTCAATGGACTTTTCCCTCAGGAATCTGTCCAAACCCCCTTTAAATTCCGTAAGGCCAGCTGCTGTCACTACATTTCTCCGGCAACGAGTTCCAGAGTCTAACTACACGCTGAGTAAAGAAAAACTTTATTCTATTTGTTTTAAATCTACCATATTCTAGCTTCATCTTGTGTCCCCTGGTTTTAATAATAATCTTTAATAAGATGTTGGAATATTTACATCTATGTTTATTATTAATGGCGTAAGGGAAACAAACTAAAAATGAATATGCAGAAGATTCACATTTTGCTATTATCTAGTCATCTTAGTTCAGACATACCTGCTTTCTTTGCCATTGATGATATAAAAATCGAGATTGTTTCTAAAATGCGTAACCTTGATGCAGTTCTTGATACTTTATTCATGAAGCATCAGGTAGCTAAACTCATCAGCATGGTGTTTTCTAAATTGCGTCTTGTAAGATCTTTTTGTTCCATCTATTTTCAGAATGTGGTACAGACCTTGATTTTCCCATGCTTTGATTATTACAATGGTCTCTTGCTTGGACTTTCAAGACATTTTTTGAAAGTCAAGGCTGCGAAAGAGGGGTTGCCTCCTGAGTTTAAAATTGCCTGTTTTGTCTCCATCAGTTGATTTCTTCCATACTTGCATTTTGTCTACATCTTTATCAACCAGTTAGGACGTTTTGTTCCAGCAGTCAGGACCTTCTTGAAGTCCCTTCCTTTCATCATGTTAAACTTGAAAGTAATAGAAGATCTATGTCTATGTAGGACCAAGAATTTCCAGTCACCTAGGTCAGCTGCTCCAATGCTGTTTTAGGGTTCACCTCTTGACATCTGGTGTTTTGGGCACTATATCTGACTTTGCACTATCCATCTATAAGAGAGAACATGGCGGGAGCCAAGAATGGAAAAATCGACACTTTATTTCCACCCACTGTGGGCAGTAAATGCCCTAAACAAGACCTGCTGACTCCTAATAAGATGGCGACGCTAAGAGAGATATCTGATAGTTCCCTTGCTATTACAGATTTGAAGGAAGACATAGAGGGGCATAATCGAATGAGGCGCCCAAGTTTTCCTAGGGCCTTCTTCGCAGGACAGCTCCGCGAAGGGGCGGGGAAACCTGTATTATCGGAACAAGATGGGTGTCCATCTTTCCTTTCATTAATACGGTCGGGGATGCCCAAATCAGCAAATTTAGGTCGACCTTAGAGATGGTCGTCCCCAGGACTTGGTAATTTCTGATTTTCAGCAATAATGGAAAGCGAGGACACCCATCTCAGAAACGACCAAATCCAAACCATTTGGTCGTGGGAGGAGTACAGGTCTTTTTCTGCCGTCACCTACTATGTTACTATGTATGTTACTATGAGGCTTATTTTCAAAGCACTTAGCCTCCCAAAGTTCCATAGAAACATATGGAACTTAGCCTCCCAAAGTGCTTTGAAAATATGCCTCTATGTATCTCTTGTTCTTTTATTCTTTTTATTTTATACTATGGGTGGTCTAAAAAATTTATCTTTGAATGTCAGTAGAATCAAGCATCCTTTCAAACGTAAAATTTCTTCCTCCTTTGTCTCAGTCTAGGTGGAATGAATCATATAGTATTATTCTATCCAAACAAGCTGATGAGGAAGAGATTATAATAGCCTTAAAAGAGCTCCCTTCTGGCAAATATTCTGGTCAAGATGGAGTCCCACTGGAATTTTATAAACTTTTTAAAATCCACGTTGATACCTCATTTTAAAACCTTATTTAATTATCTATTGCCTGAACAGTCACCAAAGGATGTTTCTTAGATGCCATAATAGCAGTACTTCCAAATCCTAACAGATACATCCAACCAGTACAAAATAGGCCTACCTCCCTACTCAATACAGATTATAAAACTTATGTGAAAATCCTTATAAACTGAATTAAGAAAACTATAGATAGAATTATATCACCCCACCAAGTTGGTTTTATTCCTGGGAGGCTAATCACAGACAATTCCAGTTTATTCTTCCATCTTTCAGAGATAGCCAAAACCAGAGACCACACTGTCGTCACGCTCTTGCTTGATGCCAAGAAAGCCTTTCACAGGGTGGAATGGTAATATCTCTTCAACATTGTGAAATTGGTTTGGAGCTCAAACAGATTTTGTTGAAAAAGTCAAAGTTCTGTATACAAATGTCACAGCTCGAATCTTATCCAACAATCATCTTTCGGAGTTCATACACTTACATAGGGGCACTAGACTGGTTTGCCCCCTATTCCCCTATCTATTCAATATAGCGTTAGAACCCCTGATCTTAGCCATTACCACTAATAACTGCAGTAACTGAATTGTCTTACAATTCTAATACTTACAAGTTTATGGCATAAGTAGATGCCATCTTGCTTTGTATTTCCAACCTGACATCATTCCTCCCTCAACTCATCCCTAATAAATACTTTCTCCTCCTTCTCAGGCTATAAAATTAACCAGTCAAAAACAGAAGTCCTCCCTATAAATGTTCACGCCATATCAAATATGGTTCGGCCATATAATTTAGTTTGAACCCCCACCAAACTTAAATACCTAGGTATATAACTCTTCCACACTTTACCTGAAACTATCCAACACAATGGAGACAAAATTCTTCACTCCCTCAAATAATTATTATCCTCATGGCACCCACTTGTGTCACTTGTCACGGTGGGGCAGGCTAGAAACTCTCAAAATGATGGTTTTCCCCTTAAATCAACTACATATTAAGCACTATACCTATATTATTCCCCAAAGCTTTTACACAGATAGAAAAACAGCTAGTCTTCTTTCTTTGGAATTCGAAACCTCTTAAAATCTCTCTTCTCAAACTTAAAGCCCCTAAAGATAAATTTGGAGAACTCTTTCCTGACTTCCTATTATATTATAAATCATTTGTAGCTCAACAAGGTTGTCAATGGCTCCATACAAATTCAAACCATACCCCATTATGACTTCAAATAGAGCGCTGCATTCTCTACCCAATTCCCAATCATTTCTTAATTTCTGTAGCATTAACACGTTTGCAAAAAGGTAATCCAATTCTTTTCAGCATTCAAACCTGTTTAATAGATAACTTGCTTGATCATCCTACCTTTAATACAACGCAAGTGTCACTGTGGCATAATTCTAAGATTAAAATAAACAAAAGCCAGTGCTTTTGGAAACTATGGTCAGTAAGAGGTATATAGACACTCCAGGACCTGTGTTAGCAATAGTACCAAACTCCTTTCTTACCAGCAGCTACAAGATAAATACTCCCTACCTTCAACACAATGTTTTAAATGCCTGCAACTCACACATGCTATTCATGCTACTAAGTCTGTATATGCTACTGGACCTGTGTAATCCTCTATAAACAAGACCGCTCGGTTATTACTCTCCGATGGACATGTAGCGTCAACTATTTATAAATTAACTAGCTGTTAAGCCCGTAACAACGGGCTAGTTTTTTGTTTTGCTATGGCCTCCCCCCCCCCCCCCGCCCCGTCCACCAACCCTGCTCTCTCCCCTGCCCTCCCCCAGCGTCTGTTTCCCTCAGTTCTGCCCCCTCCTTTCCTCCCTGCTCCCTCCTCCTCCGATTTCCGTGCCCATGTCCAAGCCCTCCTCCCTATTGGGCTGTACTGCTGGTGGAGGCAGGACTTGGACTTCTACACTCTCAACATTCCGACTCTACTGCGCATTTGCAGGTGAGTCGGTCACTTGCCGTTTATATGTTTGATGTTGGCAAGCCATTACAAATTGTCTTCTGTAATAAGATCATCTTGGAAGTCTGATGCTTGTTATACTGTACCTAAACCTGACCACGACAAGATATGGCTTACTCTCGTACATCCTCTACCTGCCGCCAATTTCTTGCAATTCATGGTGTTTTTCTATCATACAGCTTTATGGATGCCAAGAAAGTTACACATCACTGGACTATCCGATACTAACACATATTGGCATTGTAATTCCCAAATTTAAACCTTACTCCATATGCTATATGAATATCCACACTTTTATCCATTTTAGACTGAAATATGGACCACCATATGCAAGATTCACAGCCTTACAGCTACGATCTATCCTCAAATTATTATATTCTAATGTACTGTCACATGGAGGAGCATTTTTGATATGACATCTGGATAGTAAAGAAGTTCATTTTCAAAAAAAGTTCATTTTCAAAAAAAGAAAAATGTCTATCTTTTTTTTTTTTTTAAATACTGTTTAGAATAAGGTTTTGTAATTTGAACATTTTGATTTTTGGTCCATTTTTGAAAAAAAAAAAAAAAAAAAGTCCAAGTGCAAAACGTGCAAACTCAAGCCATTAGGATGTAGGAGGAACCAGCATTTTTACTACACTGATCCCCCTGGCATCCCAGGAAAGCATCCTAGGGGTCACTGCAGTGGACTTCATAAAATGCTCCCAGGTACACATCTCACCATTGCTCCCTTACCTTGTCTGCTGACCCCCCAAACCCACCCACCCCCAACTGTACACCACCATCATAGCCCTTATGGATGAAGGGGACACCTATATGTGGGTACAGTGGGTTCTGGTGAGCTTTGGAGGGCTCACAGTTTCCTCCACAAGTGTAACAGGTAGGGGGAGGTAGAAGCCTGGGTCCACCTATCTGCAGTGCACTGCACCACCACTAGACTACTCCAGGGACCTACATGCTATTCTAATGGATCCGAGTATAACATCTGAGCGTGGCATAGAGACTGGCAAGTAATGTTTTTAATCACATTTTGGGGGGATGGGAGGGGGTTAGCGACCACTGGGGGACTAAAGGGAGGCCATCCCTGATTCCCTCCAGTGGTCATGTGGTTATTTAGGTTATTTTTGTGCCTTATTCGTTATAAAAGCAGGTCTAGCTCAAAACGTCTTAGTTTTAGTCCTAGACGTTTTTGTTTTGTTCCATTATAGTTTTACCTGAGTCTGGGCATCTTTGTTAATGTATTTTTTCATACCTTGTTACATTACTGTTTTATACTTGTTTTTATCATATGTAACATTATATTATAACTTATGTTATTTTATAATAAAAAGCAATAAAATTTCATGCAAAAATAACTCCTTTAAATTGAAGATATATATATATATTTTTTTTACTTAGAAAGATGCTAAGCTATCTTGGTTAGGCAAAATCAAGTTGTTTGCTTTCCCTTAGATATTGTTTCTTTGTAACCAGTTGCCAATTAGTGTACCCACCTCCTTTTTTATTGCTATGAGAAAACTTTTCTCCTCTTTTATCTGGGGAAAAAAGACATTCAAGGATTAGTTATAAGGTTTTGATCTGTACCCAACTTAGGGGTCTTGAGGACACCTAGGTCCCTGTTTACTAAGGTGCGCTAGTATTTTTAGCACGTGCTTAAAACACTAGTGTGGCTTAGTAAACAGGGCCCCTAATTTGCAGTGGTATTATTAGACTGGCTCCTTGAAGTCTCTCTAATCATGGATTTTTCCCTAATCCAGATGAGAACAGTTAGTTGTACACCCTACTCCAATATGTACTTTACCCCTGAGTTATCCTCTCTCAAAGTATGGAGATCATCCCATTATTCCTACAATTTGTAGTAACTGGAGATATACATGTTTGTATTTATTGTTAATATCTCATAAATCTCCATATCTCTATCATTAGTACAATATATGGGAACAGAAGTGTGTAATCCAGTTCTGAGGAAAGATGGTTCTTTGACCATTTGACCTTTTTTTACTGCTGAACTTTTCAGCTGTGGAAGTTTTTAAGTCCAAGTTGTGTTTACTTTTTACTTTGTATCTTCAGCTCAGATTTTTTGCTTGTTCAAAGGAAGATAAGGATTTTTTAAACACACTCCTCTTTCCATGGAGCTATGCTTATTTCATATGTATGTATTTATTTATTTATTAAATTTCTACCCCGCATTTTCCTAAGAAAACTCAGGTTCAATGTGGCTAACATAACAAATTAAGAAGAAGTAATGTAATATAAGAAATGTATATTGAAACTCTATTTTTGTTAGTTATCTCCCTCCTTTTGGGTTTGCCTACTTACACCCAAAGATGGTCTGGTCTCACTGGTCTGTCTCTTACAGATATGGAATGGTTTCAGACATGGAAATATGTATCTATCTATTATTGCTCTGCTGATACATACATTGCACACAACTCAAAATAATGCACACTTCCACATATATCTCTCTTATGGGTCCTTTTACAAAGCCACGGTAAAAGGTGGCCTGCAGTAGTGTGGGCATGTCTTTTAGGTACGTTCTGGGCCATTTTTTACCACTGCTGGGAAAAAGGCTATTTTTTAATGGGCCAGGAATTAGGTCTGTGCTAATATTAAAACTAGTCCTCACCAATTTATGGCCTGAGCCTTTACCATCACCCATTGACCTAGTGGTAAGGGCTCATGCCCTACCCACGCAGTAACTATGCAGCACACGCCAACATGGGCGCACTGCCGGTTACCACTGGGAACGCTCCCCGCGGTAGAAAATAGAAAATTATTTTCTATCGTGGGATTCAGTGCACACAAAAATGGGAATTACTGCCGGGCAAACGAGCTACCCCAGCGGTAGTGCCGATTTTACACATGCTACCCACACGCTAGCCCTTCCTAAATGGGATCCATAAATGTTAGACCTTTGTTGGCATGAATGTGTCTTCAGAGATGATTTTCTACATATGTGGTGCCATTGTCCTCAGGTTCAGGGATTTTGTATAATTTTTAGAGATGGTCTGCAGAGTATTTGAAAAAAAAATGTTTTCAGCCCAAATTCTCCCATTAGGTTTGGGTGAGCGTGATGTTTTCTGTGAATCAAAGATGAAGTTATACTTTTGTCATTAGGAGATGATAGTGTAGAAATTAACCCCACCCCTCTTTCTACATCTATCTGTAGAGAAAGAGGAGTAGCTTAATGGTTAGTGCAGCGGCCTGAGAACCAGGAGAACAGGGTTCAATTCCCATTGCTGCTCCTTGTGATCTGGGCAAGTCACTTAACTATCCACTCCCCCAGGTACCAAAGTAAATACCTGTATATAATATGTAAACCACTGTGATTTTTAACCACAGAAAGGTGGTATATCAAATCCCACCCCCTTTCTCTTTCTTTCTACAGTTCTTCACTCAGTTTTATCTCCTAGGGGCCCTTTTATAAAGGCACATAAGAGCCTATGTGCATCCACCATATGCCAGATCAGCTTTATTTCCCAGTTACCGTGTGCCCCGGGCAGTAATTCTGAATTTGGCACGTGCCGAAAACACGTGGTAGAAAATATTTTCTACCGTGTGGCGCTTACCCGGTGGTCAATGGCAGTGGATGAACACTGCATGCCTACTGTGCAGGTAGTGCGTGAAACCTTAGTGCTAAGACAGTGGGTGGCGTTAAGATCTCAGGGCAAAAATGGATTCGTGCTGGTTTTTATTTTGCCACACATTCATTTTCTGGCCCCTTGAAAAAGGCTCTTTTCCAGGATGCGGCAAAAACTGGCCTGTTCCGTGCCCAGAAGACACGCTCGCACTGCCACAAGCCACTTTTTGCAATGGTTTAGTAAAAGTGCTCCTGAGTGATGGAAGTATAACTGCTTAATTGTACTATACAAAATGGGGCCTCGGGTAAATATTCTGATGATATTCTATCTCCAACATTTCATTCACTAATTTTAAGAATGTTCAAATAGTGAAACACTTTAAAGAAAATATATCACAAAAAGCAAAAAATAAATTATTTTTAATATTCTTTCACCAAGGTCTTTTTTTTTTTTTTTTTTTTGCAAGTACTGTTAAGTAGAATGAGGGCTATTCTATGAAAGAGTTCCATCATTTCTAATTTGCAGTTTGGTTAAAATTAGAAATGATGGAAAATGCCAATAGGTATAGAAGCCTTCGTTTTTGTTTTTGTTTTTTTAATTTTCCTTGTATTTATCTGTTGTCACTTGAGATTCTCCTGAGGAAGTACCTGAAGGAGATTCTCAGATTACCAATAACTGATGCAATTCAGACAGGGCCTTGTTTACTACGGTGTGCTAGTGTTTTTAGTGCATGCTAAAAATTAGCGCATGCTAACCGTGTAGACGTCCATAGGAATATTATGGGCATCTACACAGTTAGTAATGTCTCGCACACTAAAAACGCTAGCACACCTCTAGTGCACCTTTATAATCAGGGCCCTTAGTTAATTGTTATTTATTACCTGATTTAAAAAGCGACTTCTGATGTTCAACAAGGGGTTGATCAGTTAGTCGCAGCAGAAGTTAATCTTATGGCTTTTTTTGAGGATTTTCAAGATACTATAAAAACTATTTCTGCCCTGTTGGTACTTTTCCAAAAGAAGGACCAAATTTATTGTGGAGCCAAGATCAATATATTTCCAGATGTGGCTAGAACCACTCAAGTCAGACGAAAGGCTTTATTAGCCCTTAAGTCTAGGGTATTGGCAATAGGCACTTCTTTCTTTTTGAAATACCCCTATAAGTGTCTTCTTAATTTCAAGGGTACTGAATGTATTTTTGGATTCCTTGCAACTTGAAAATTTCTTAAAGGTTGTGAAAGTAAATCTGCAAGTTAAGGAGTATATAATATAGAGATTTGCGCTGATTTGAATAGTTGGATTTGTTCTTACTTGATTTCTTATTTTGTATTTTGTTAAGGTGACTTTTTCCTCTAAATGTGGGCTAGTTTATTTATTTATTTATTACATTTGTATCCCACATTTTCCCACCTATTTGTGGGCTCAATGTGGCTTACATAGTACTGAAGAGGCCTTTGCAGGCTCCGGTGTGAACAAATACAGGGTGATATTGTGGTAAGATCAAGTTCATGTGGCACAGCCACATTAGGGAATCGGAGAACAGAAGAATTGTGTTATGTCTATTACGTGCTTTAGTTTGGTTGTGTTGCAGAGATTAGGTATTAAAATTGGATCACATGCCTTTTTAAACAGGTTGTTTTTTAGTGATTTCCGAAAGTTTAGGTGATTGTATGTCGTATTCAAGGCTTTTGGTAATGCGTTCCACAGTTGTGTGCCTATGTAGGAAAAACTAGATGTGTGTTTTGTATTTGAGTCCTTAGTAGCCCATAATTTCCATTAACATAACAATTTATTTATTTTTAATCTAGGATTAGACCGAAGGGAGACATGAACTGTGTTTGTGGGGTGATCTATGATTTTGTCAAACTCTAATAGTAAATGTTGCATGTTGGTAAGTATTGAGTTCTCTGTTTGAGCCCATGATAAAGCTGTGGACATTGCAAGATGTGTGGGAATAGGATTGAGAATTGAGTGCTCCAGATGTAGCCATAAAGGAGTGTAATGAGGATTAGGGTTGAGCCAAGAGAGGCCCTGTCGAGTTATGAAAGGCTTGTGATAAAGCAGAAAGTCGAGGAAAAATACTCCGAACTTATCCTTGGGTGCCTTGAGCTTACTGAGAAATAGTCTAAGGAGGTTTTGATTTCTCCAAAAAGGAGGTCAATAGCTTTTCAACCTGCAAATAGAAAGATTTATGGAAGAGTGCATGCACGGATCATGCTTAATACAAAATTAATTTTAGAGGACACCATCATTGTGAGAGTTTAGGCACAAGCACTTACACTAGCCAGAGCTGATATAAATGTTCATGTCTAGATTAGGAACATTCAGAGGTAAATATATCATACAATTTGCCTTATCCACTCATGTGGATACAAACCTACAAAAAATATGCAACATTGATGATAAGCATGTACTTACAGAACTGCACATTGCTAGATTATTGTGATTTATGTGCATACTTGCAGGCTAAATCTATATGGCTTCTTATGGAATTATCCCCAATGTGTGTAACGTTATTTGCATACAGCTTGTACAATTATAATTTATTTATTTAAAATATTTATAACCCACTCAGTCCATAGTGTTTTAGGCAACGCACAATTAATACATACATAATGATTAAAATAACATATTTAAAACAGAATGAACATTACAATAACCACATCAGTGTCTCCATGTTCATATTAATCATACTGACTCTTTCAATGATGTAAACCACTATTATATTTTATTTTAGTTATATTTGTACCCCGCGCTTTCCCACTCATGGCAGGCTCAATGCAGCTTACATATACAGGTACTTATTTGTACCTGGGGAAATGGAGGGTTAGGTGACTTGCCCAGAGTCACAAGGAGCTGTGCCTGAAGTGGGAATCGAACTCAGTTCCTCAGGGCCAGAGTCCACCACCCTAACCACTAGACCACTCCTCTACTCCAGAATAATTCAGAATAATCCAGAATAATCCAATTCATCACCGTCCAAAGGCAAATTAGTCACCATGGGAGAGATTCTATGTATAGTGCCTAAAAAACTGGTCACTGAAATCAGTGCTGACTAAGCATATTCTATAATGTAGGATCAATGCAAGCGCTAGCACTATGAGCACTATGTGACTATTTGGACTTACATGACATACATGGTCCTACATATATGGCACTATCCAGCATTAAATACCTGATTACAATGTGCAAATTCAGACATTTCCTCTATAAAAACTCTAAGACATTGTGGAGACATCAAGTCTAACAGAAGAATAACAACTCTTGTTTACTGGACAGAAGCTACTGATAAAGGACTGTGTTATCAGCATTGACGCAGGTTGTTATCAGAATTGACTTCAATGCAGGACACTTGGAGCTACTTGTTTATGTTATTCAAGGATAGAACATATGTCAGCAATAGAGATAAGGCTCCCGTTTTCTCCATAAAAGGCAGCTCTTACCAGGGTTAGCTGCTATGTGTGTCCACACTACATCTGAGGGGCAAGATCTGCATTGGACCAGACTGACATCTGAAGGATATGCTGACATCTGAAGGACTACATCAGTTTGTATGTGTACCATATATCCTAGCATAGTGCCCTGGGGTTACAGTGACTATTTATACTTTAGAATCTAGCTAGGGATTTACATACCTTTACTCCAAGCTATTTCTGCAATAGCATTGTCATTGTCTTTATTCCTGTTTACTCTATGTCATTTGCTTCTACTATAAATAAAATAAGACCGTATTTTTATAAACCTGTGGTGTAGAATTAGTTCCGTCTATTATTTTGGCACAGTGGGCTTGGATCTAAGGATAAGTGGTGATACATATACTCCTGACACTGTACTTACTGTTAGTCTTGTTTGGGACCCATTTCTGTCATAATTTACACTAAGTGTCAGGTACACCGATGACACCCCAAAAAGAGTGTTATCTGTTTTGTGCCCACAATAATCGGTGCCTAGAGTTAGGCGCAGTATATAGAATACGCTTAGTTGATATCTCAGTGCGTAAAACTACACGCATCCATTTACATCAATGAAAACATGGCATAAATCCCAGTGCGTAGGTTTAGGCGCACTGGGCCATATTCTATAACTACGCATGCAAATTTCGGAACACCCTTATTCCTGCCCATAACCACACCCCTTTTTGACTGCACATGTTAGAAGTTCAGCGCACTTTGTTACAGAATATGCTTAGCGAGTTGTGTGCGTAAATTCTAATTAGTGCTCATTATTGCTTGTTAAGAGCAATTAGCGCTCATTAGCTTTTCAAGCGGTCAAGTTGCATGCATTATAGAATCAGCTTGGATTTCAGCGCTGATCTCTATTCACGCTATATACAATCTGGGGGCATATGCATCTCAAAATAATAATGTCTTTAACTCACACTTAAACTGATCTGCCAATGTCATGGTTCATATATTCAGAGACAGTTCAATACAGTTTCGGTTCCCAAACACTAAAAGTTGACTTACAGTATTCATCTAACTTAATAAATTATAACTTAATACAAAATGAGTGGAGATATTCCTAGAGGTTATGGTTTGAGGGGGAGGGGATATTTGAATTTGTGCAATAATTTATAAAATACAAACAGTCTGTGATCAACTCTGTGATTGGCTAGAAGAGAGAAACTGGCTAGATCCATGTCAATCTGGATTCAGACCCGGTTATGTTGTAAACTGCCTTGAGTGAATTTCTTCAAAAAGGCGGTAAATAAATCCTACATAATAAATAAATAAGTAAATAAATAATTAACTCTGAAAATATATGCCTTCCAAACACTAGATGTAAATGTGTGCACATAAATTCCCTTGTGTGATATGAAAAACAAAAGTATCAGCATAATGTAGTTTAATGGAACCCACACAGGGAAAGTACATAGACACCCTGAAATTGTTTGTACATATATTTTTTTTTTTACACAAGAAATATATATAACTGATGTTTCATATGCTCATTGGTTCTTTCCAAACTCGGCATGTGTTTTTCATTATTTTGTTTTCTTTCAGGGTATGATGGTGAGAATTTGATGACGATCCTTAAAGATATTGAAAACAGTACACAGGTTATGTTGGACAGATGGAAGATAGAAGTAATACCCAATGATAAAGATGAGAAAGGAGATCCAGTGCCTTATAGTATCATCAATAATTATTTTTCTATTGGAGTGGTAAGATTTCCGGAGAACACTTCTATTCTGAACTAACTTTTGCTCTCTGGGGGTAATTCTTTAACTGGGTGCCTCCATTTAGGGACTCCAGTGGCATGTGTTAGGAGACCATTCTACAGTGGAAAATAGGTACCTATGTTCCATTATAAAATACTAATGTAGTCCAGTATCAATGTAGTCCGTATCAATATTTAGGTGTCCAAGAGCTGGTTTAAATCTGATCGCTGAAATATGGTAATTATTTTTGTAACAGTATTCTTTGAATTAACATAAATAAGTTAATAAGTCATTGAGCCTGCAAAGAGGTGGGAAAATATGGGATACAAATGCAACAAATAAATAAATAAGTGGGAGTCCTGCTTGCGTCCCACCCATGTCTACGCCCATCTTGCAAAATATGCAGTGGAGTGCCGCAGGGATCAGTTCTGGGACCAGTGCTATTTAACATATTTATAAATGATATGGAAATCAGAATTATGAGTGAGGTGATTAAATTTGCAGATTAGACAAAACTATTCAATGTTGTTAAAACATGTGCGCACTGTGAAATATTGCAGGAAGACCTTAGGAAATTCGAAGACTGGGCATCCATATGGCAGATGAAATTTAATGTGGACAAATGCAAGGTGATGCACATTGGAAAGAATCAACTGATTCATAGTTACCTGATACTAGGGTCCATCTTGAGGGGTCAGCAACCAAGAAAAATATCTAGGTGTCATTGTAGATAATATGCTGAAGTCTTATGCTCAATGTGTGGTGGCGACAAAAAAAACAAACAGGATGCTAGGAATTATTAGGAAAGAGATGATGAATTAGACCGAACATACTATAATGCCTCTGTATTGCCTCACCTTGAATATTGCATTCAGTTCTGGTCACCATATCTGAAAAAAGATATAGCGGAATTAGACAAGGTTCAAAAAAGAGCGAACAAAATGATAAAAAGGATGGAACTTCTCTCATATGAGGAAAGGCTAAAGAGATAAGAGATGGATGAGGGGAGATATGATTGAGGTCTACAAAATCCAAAGTGGTGTAGAACGAGTAGAAGTAAATTGATTTTTTTTACTCATTCCAAAAGTACAGACTAGGGGACACTCAAAGAAGTGACATGGAAATACTTTTAAAACAAATAGGAGGAAATATTTTTTCACTCAACAAATAGTTAAGTTCTGGAACTCTTTGGCAGAGGATGTAGTAACAGCGGTTAGCGTATCTGGGTTTAAAAAATGTTTGGACAAGTTCCTGGAGGAAAAGTCCATAGTCTGCTATTAAGACAGACATGGGGAAGCAACTGCATGCCCTGGGATTGGTAGCATAGAGTGTTGCTATGATTTGGGTTTCTGCCAGGTACTTGTGACCTGGCTTTGCCGCAATTTGGAAACAGGATACTGGTCTAGATGGACCATTGGTCTCACTCAGTATGGCTACTCTTATGTTCTTATGTATGCACTATACAAAATAGATGCGTATTTATAGTGGAATATTAGCATATATGCACATACATGTATATATACTAGTATCTAAAGATTTACACACATAAATGTTAGCACCTAGTTTATAGAATTGCCACATTTTAAAATGAAAACTGTTTACCATTTAATAGTTTAGATTATTCTCAGAACTCACTGATAACTGATGCAAAAGCATTTCAGATACATTCAAACATTGAAAATGGGAATAAAGTAAAGAGTGATTTAGTACTACCTTAAATCTCTAAGGTCTGCTTTTACAAAGGTGCAATAATGGATTTAGCACACTCTAATGGTTCGCATTCTCTAAATGATAAGATGCCTAATATATTACTATGGGTGTCTTATAATTTAGTGTGCGCTGAATCTGTTAGCATACCTCAATAAAAGGACCCCTAAATGTTATTCTTAGGTAACAGATGTTGATTTTTATTTAATGTAAATCCTTCTAAAGCAAGGAGTTCTTTAAAGCTCTGATTAATCTAGTATCACCTATTTTAAGTGTGGTTTAGAGATTAACTTGTCTCTCTAGTTTATAGAAGTTCCAGTCATCTCAGACTTGACACTAATTCTTGTTTTTGACCCAAAAGAATAAGCTGGCCTAGAGTATTTTTGTTAAGATATATCTTCACATTCCTTGTTATCAGCAGCAGATGAATCCATTAACTGATGGGTTGTATCCGCCCACCAGCAAGTAGAGATAGAGAACACTGAAAACCACAGTGATCCTGAACGGCTAGCCCCTTCTTCCTTCCGTAATATCTCTATCTCCCAGCAGGTGTGGACGTCGCTTGATCAGCTCCTGGATTTCTGCCTGGGGTGGCTTCTGTGCTTTGCCAGTAGAGCGGGGGTGCTGTGGCTGGTGGTGCCCACTTTAAAGGCATACTTGGTTTTGTTCCCTGTCCCTGCCTTACCCCATTCCCCCCTCCTCCCGGAGTTCCTTGTGGCTGCTTGCCTCCAAATTTCCTCACAGTGTAAAAAAAAAAAAGGTTCGCTTTCAAAGCGTAGCAATTTCTGAGGCTTTCTCCAGTGTTCCTGGTACTGTGCAGCTTGACCGGAGCTCGGTTGACTTGGTCTCTGAGGTGAGAGTGGTGCCCAGCTCTTCCGGGGAGGTTCCCGCTGACAGCGCTCTGAGCGGAGTAAGTTTGGGCGCAAAGTCGCCATTTTATTTTACTTTTATATTTGCTCCAAGCCGGCGATGGCTGCTGAAGGAGTTAAGTGCTGCTCCCACTGTGGGAAGCGCAGATCGGCAGCGGGGTTTGCAGCACATGCTGCCTAGATGCTAATGCTAGCACGAGCATGGCGGGCGGTGATTCTTCCCACTCGACGGAGTTGGCAGCGGGCGCCATTTTGGAAGTGCCGTGTGATTCGACCCTCGCTGTTGCGGAGGAGTCTGAGTGCAGGGGGACACCTCGTTTCAAGGTCTCTAGAGGGGCTGTTCCCTCCCCTAATGTAGGGGTGGATGCACAGGGTGAGTTTTTCTCCCCTGAATTTGTGCTGCTGATGCATAAGGACTTTATACTGAAAAGAGCTCTGCCTGAGGCGTCTGACAATTCTTTGCGGACTGGATTGCCTTCAGGTTTTGAAAGCCCAGCGTATGCTGGAGACTTTATTTCTTCCCGAATGAATTCACTGTCTGAGGGTGGCTCTTCACCTTTTTCTCCCCCGTGGTCTAGTTTTGGGGAGTCTGAGGGATCTGGCAGGCCCTCACGGACTGATGATCCAGACGAGGGTGGCTGCTTGCCACAGGAGTCGGATGACCCTAAAGCGGTTCGGATTTTCCACCGAGACGAGCTGCCAGCTCTCATTTCTGATGCCTTACAGGCCCTTTGTATTGAAGATCCTGTCGAGGGCGCTGCCTACTCTATTAATCCCAGGATGTCTAGTACTAAGAAGCCTTCTCGGGCTTTTCCCGTGCATGACTCCATCCAAGAGCTTATTTCAGCTCAATAGTCTGACCCTGAGGGCCCCTTGAGGGTAGCCAGGGCTATGTGTCAACTTTACCCCCTGAGTGAAACTCAGTTGGCCCTATTTGGGATGCCTAAAGTGGATACATTGGTCATGGCTGTGACTAAAAAGACCACTCTCCCGGTGGAGGGAGGGAGGGGTCGCTTTGAAAGATATGCAGAACCAGCGGCTAGAATCCGCGCTGAAAGTGGTCCTTTGAAATCGTGGGCCTTTTCTTATGGGCGGCTATTTGCAGCTCCTATGCAGCCCGGGCCTCTATTTCCTGGTTACAGCAGGCGGTTGAGCAGCCCGCTGATGGAGCGGGTTCCCTCTCTGAGGTTGGCCCCCGTATGAAGTCTTACCTGTCCTTTTTGGCTGATGCCCTTTATGATCTGGTCAGAGCTTTGGCTAAACAGATGTCTGTGGCGGTTTCTGCCCGCCGCCTTCTTTGGCTGCAGCATTGGGCGGCTGACATGACCTCTAAGCAAAGGCTGGTGAGGTTACCCTTTCGGGGCCTTCTTTTATTTGGAGAGGAATTGGAGAAGATTGTTAAAGCCCTGGGGGACGGTTACCTGAGGATAGGCTGAGGCCTTCTTCCAAAAGTCCTGCATTTCCCTCCTCTTCCAGGCCATGTTTCCGCAAAACTCGCAGGTATCACCCAGGGCACTCCGCTGGGTTTTCTCAACATACCTGTTTTTAGCAGAGGATCTCCTTTCGCTCGGACAAACGTTCCGCAGCGGCCGGCCAACGGCCATGAGTTCAGGGGCGTCCTCCACAATGATGGGACGTCGGTCCACTCGTCAGTTCCCACAGTAGGGGGTCGTCTTTCCCTCTTTCTCGAGGAATGGACCAAGATTTCTTCGGATCAGTGGGTCCTGGACCTGATCAGAGAAGGTTACCAATTGGAATTCGGTGCCCTGGTGGGAGACGCTTTTGTGGAGTCCCGATGCGGCACTGCCATCAAATGGGCGGCAGTAGAGGAGACCTTGCAGGTGTTGCTGAAGCTCAGAGCAGTGATTCCAGTTCCTCCCGCCGAACATGGCTGTGGTCGCTACTCCATCTATTTTGTGGTCCCTCGAAAGGCGGGTCTTTCAGACCGATCCTCGACTTACGAAGAGTCAACGAGGTCTTAAGAGTGCAACACTTTCGCATGGAAACCCTGCGCTCCGTCATTGCGGCGGTTCAGCCAGGGGAGTTCCTCACATCTCTGGACTTCAAGGAAGCGTATTTGCGCATTCCTATTTGGCCTCCGCATCAGCGGTTTCTCCGGTTTGCGGTTTTGTGCCAACATTTCCAGTTTTGTGCCTTGCCTTTCGGCTTGGCCACAGCTCCCCGTACCTTTTCCAAGGTGATGATGGTGCTAGCTGCCTTTCTCAGGTGAGAGGGTATCAGAGTTCACCCTTATCTCGACAACTGGCTCATCAGGGCGGATTTGGCGAACGAGAGCCGACTTGCCACGACCAGAGTTATAGCAGTTCTTCAGACTCTGGGCTGGGTGGTAAATTTGCCCAAAAGTCAGCCGACCCCTTCTCAGTCTCTCAAGTATTTGGGGGTCCATTTTGGCACAGCCTCGGGGTTCGTCTATCTCCCCGACAATAGGCGATTCAAGCTTTAGAATCAGGTCCGACTTCTCCTGCGGATGCATCACCCTCGAGCTTGGGACTTTGTTCAGCTCCTGGGATTGATGACGGCCACCATAGAGGTGGTTCCCTGGGCGAGAGCTCACATGAGGCCGCTGCAGCTTGCTCTGCTCCAGCAATGGTCTCCGATTTCCCAGGAATACCAACGCAGGCCCAGCGCAGTATGAATTGTTGGTTCTCCGAAAGGAATACTGCGACAGGGAATGCCGCTTGTACTTCCTTCTTGGTGCCTGGTGATAACAGATGCCAGCCTTTTGGGCTGGGGAACTCATTGCCAGGGACGCTATGATCAGGGTCAGTGGACACCCGTGGAAGCGGGGTGGTCCATCAATCGCTTGGAACTGCGAGCGATATTCCAGGCTCTTCTGGCCTTCCACTCTGAAGGGGCTTCCTGTCCGAGTTCTGTCAGACAACACGAGAGCAGTGGCCTACATCAATCGTCAGGGGGCACTCAGTGCAGGGCCCTGGCCGCGAAGGCCTCTCAGATTTTCGACTGGGCCGAGCTCCACTTGCAACTGCTGTCCGCAGCTCACATAGCAGGTCAGAGCAACGTGCAAGCCGATTTCCTCAGCAGACATCAAATTGACCCAGCAGAATGGGAGAACTGGCAGAAGAAGTGTTTCTTCAGATTTGTGCCAAATGGCGGACTCCCGGATTGGATCTCATGGTGTCAAGCTCAAACGCCAAAGTCCTTCGCTTTTTCAGCAGTGCCTCCAACCTCGCTCTGCGGGGTTGGAGGCACTGGCTCAACTCTGGCCCTCGGGCTTCCTGTATGTGTTCCCTCCTTGGTTCTTGATAGGGCGAGTCCTCCTTCGGATTCGCCTGCACCGAGGATTGGTGATTCTCATCGCCCCGGATTGGCCAAGGCGTCCGTGGTACGCGGATCTCCGTCAGATGCTGATGGAGGCTCCACTTCCTTTGCCTCTGGTGCCAAACTTGTTAGTTCAGGTTCCGGTGACTATGGAGGATCCCTGCCGATTTGGTTTTACGGCCTGGCTCTTGAGAGGGCGCAATTGAGAGACAAGGGCTACTCTAACAAGGTCATTTCCACTCTCTTGCACGCCCGCACATGGTCTACCTCTGCAGCTTATACTCGGATCTGACGCAGTTTTGAGGCGTGGTGGATATACAGGACTGCATGTGTATTTACTGGCATATATAGTGACAGCAGCAATTTTAGGACACCTTTTAAAAAGTGTGCACTAAAAATTACCGTTCACTAAACGCTAAGATGCCTATTATATTCCTATGAGCATCTTAGCATTTAGCACACATGAATTTTTAGCACACCTTTGTAAAAGACCCCCTTAAAGCCCTACATGTTCAGAAAAATAAAAACATGGTACTGCAGGGATATACATGAGAACCAGATACCAATTTTGCAATTCAAATAGCAGCTGACTGGCACTTTCACCAAATGCCAGCACTTGATATCACCCCTTCCTCAACACTCCCCAAAATCAAGAGCATGACCCATTATCTCTCTCAATATCAAGAACATGATTCAACACCCCCACAATATCAAGAATATTACTCAACACTCCATAGAACCACCATCACCACCACAATCAGAGCACAGCTTCTCTGCATTTGTTGGTGGGTCCTGAGGAAATGGGTGGGAAAATGTCAAGGCCAAACCCCTCAGCAACCTTCTGGCTCTTACTGCGGATTTCCAGGTACTCTATGGAAAACAGGAGTGATACCTAGTCATTCCTGCTCTGTCAGTGCATGGGTTCAAAATGGCACCTCTGAACCCTAGTGGTAGTCTCTTTGTACTACTAGGAGTCAAACTGCCAAATAAATCTTTCCATTATATTTGGGTTAGTGGAGGAATGCATCTTGAATAAATTGGATTTTCAACTGTACTCAGGCTATTTTTGCAGGAAAATAACAAATACAAATACAAATTTCCTTTGGTATTTTGTTTACTTGACAAATATAAAGTGTGAACCACTTTGTTATCCTGAAAGTCTGGAAGTGGTTAACCAAACTGAAAGTACTCACACATTTTCTCTGAAAACTAGTGAAATGCCTGTAGTTTGAAGTACCTGCTGAATTTGTTTTAGTGCAGATGATTTAAAAATTGCCTCCCCAAAATATTTTATGCAAAGAAGAAAAGGATTCCCAGTGTGAAATAAAATAGGTTAGGGCTTGAGTCATCCAAAACTTTTTGAGTTTTGGAGAGTGGATAGTGGATAATGCTGCAAATTTCTTTGTCTTATTGTTTATTGTTAGATTTATTTTGTATCTGTTTTTATGTATCTTGCCATCAGGTGAGCATTTTTAATAGGATAGGCTAAGGGGGGAAGTTATCAAGGTGTGATAATAGGAGAGCTTTTACCACACCATTATTTACCATGGGAGTCACCAACTGCTTCACAAGCAGCATTATTCAGTAGCCCAGGAGCATAGGACCTCAAAGCCATGGCCAGTTGCTCACGGGCCCCCTCTTAAGGGGCCCATGGTGGTGTCCCCCTACCTCCTTTCTACCCAGTAAGAACAGTACCGTCATGATCTGACCACTCATTCGATCACACTGGCATCATCCCATTCAGATTATCAGTCCCCCCCCACTCCGATTGCCAATCCCCTATCACACAAGCATCCTCTCCAGTCTGAATGCCAGCCCCACCCCTGTGGCCTCCTAGGGGCCTACTAGTTCATATATGATTATCTAGTGGGTCCCTGGGCAGGAACAATCCCCAGTTGCTCCTGCCTTTGCTAGCACCATATCTCAAAGTGGCGCCCTTAGAAGTAGTCTTCTGCTAGGGTCATGTTTCCATAAAAGTACTACCTCTACAGGTGCTATTTTGGGAGACTAAGGATCACTCTTGCCCAGCAACCTTCTAGACCACCAGGTATGCACCAGCAGGTCCCCAGGACTGCTTCTTTAAAATTAGCTTGATCCGTTATATCAGCTCACTGCTTCATTCTTCAACCTTAATATACTGGTTCACTCCCTGGTTCTCTCGTAACTAAACTTCTTAACTCATTATACAAGGGACTGAGGCAAAAAAGATTTATGCTGTATGCAATTAAAATAATCTCAAGCTCGAAGAAATTTGATCATGTCTCTCCGCTCCTTAAAGATTCTCATTGTTTACCGATCACACACAGAATTACTACTACTACTACTATTTAGCGTTTCTATAGCGCTACAAGGCATACTCAGCGCTGCACAAACATAGAAGAAAGACAGTCCCTGCTCAAAGAGCTTACAATCTAATAGACAAAAAATAAATAAAGTAAGCAAATCAAATCAATTAATGTGGACGGGAAGGAAGAGAGGAGGGTAGGTGGAGGCGAGTGGTTACGAGTCAAAAGCAATGTTGAAGAGGTGGGCTTTCGGTGAAGATTTAAAGGTGGCCAAGGATGGGGCAAGACGTAGGGGCTCAGGAAGTTTATTCCAGGCGTAGGGTGCAGCGAGACAGAAGGCGCAAAGTCTGGAGTTGGCAGTAGTGGAGAAGGGAACAGATAAGAAGGATTTATCCATAGAGCGGAGTGCACGGGAAGGGGTGTAGGGAAGGACGAGTAGCAGCAGAGTGAGTACATTTATAGGTTAGTAGAAGAAGTTTGAACAGGATGCGAAAACGGATAGGGAGCCAGTGAAGGGTCTTGAGGAGAGGGGTAGTATGAGTAAAGCGACCCTGGCGGAAGATGAGACGGGCAGCAGAGTTTTGAACCGACTGGAGAGGGGAGAGGTGACTAAGTGGGAGGCCAGCAAAAAGCAGATTGCAGTAGTCTAAACGAGAGGTGACAAGGGTGTGGATGAGGGTTTTGGTAGCGTGCTCGGAAAGAAAGGGGCAGATTTTATGGATGTTGTAAAGAAAGAAACGACAGGTCTTGGCAATCTGCTGGATATGAGCAGAGAAGGAGAGAGAAGAGTCAAAGATGACCCCAAGGTTTCGAGCTGAGGAGACAGGGAGAATGAGAGAGCCATCAACAGAAATAGAAAACGGGGGGAGCGGGGAGGTGGGTTTGGGGGGGAAAATGAGAAGCTCGGTTTTGGTCATATTTAATTTCAGGTGGCGTTGAGACATCCAGACAGCAATGTCAGACAAGCACGCTGAAACTTTGGTTTGGATGCAAGGTGAGATATCAGGGGTAGAAAGGTAGATTTGGGAGTCATCAGCATAGAGATGGTAGGAAAAGCCATGGGATGAGATTAATGAACCAAGGGAAGAAGTGTAGATAGAAAAGAGGAGGGGACCAAGAACAGAACCCTGAGGTATGCCGACAGGCAGAGGGATAGAAGTAGAAGAGGATCCACCAGAGTGAACACTAAAGGTGCGGAGGGAGAGGTAGGAAGAGAACCAGGAAAGGACAGAGCCCTGGAATCCAAGTGAGGACAGGGTATCGAGAAGTATGCTGTGATCGACAGTGTCAAAAGCAGCGGAAAGATCAAGAAGAATGAGGATGGAATATTGACCTCTGGATTTAGCCAGTAATAGGTCATTGGAGACTTTAGTAAGCGCAGTTTCGGTTGAGTGGAGAGGGCGAAAACCAGATTGTAGTGGGTCAAGAATAGCATGTGAGGAGAGAAAATCAAGGCAGCGGCGGTGAACAGCACGCTCAAGTAATTTGGAGAGAAAAGGAAGGAGGGAGATGGGTCGGTAATTAGAGGGACAAGTAGGGTCGAGTGAAGGCTTCTTAAGGAGAGGTGTGACCACAGCATGTTTAAAGGCAGCAGGGACAGTCGCAGTGGAAAGTGAGAGGTTGAGAATGTGACAGATAAAAGGAATAAGAGCAGGATAGATGGCATTAAGAAGGTGGGTGGGAATGGGATCGGAGGAACAGGTGGTACATTTTGAGGAAGAAAGGAGAAGTGTAGTTTCCTCAATAGTAACTTCAGGAAAGGAGGAGAGGGAATGAGGGGAAGGAGAGAGAGGGGAACAGACTAGTGGAGGGAGAGGTGGTGAGGTAGAGAAAGCAAGGTTTATCTTTTGAACCTTGTTGTGAAAGAATTCAGCAAGGGTCTGAGGAGATAATGAAGGGGGAGTTGGGGGAGGGGGCACCTTGAGGAGAGAGTTCAGTGTGGTGAAGAGAAGTCGAGGATTAGAGCCAAGAGAGTTGGTCAGTTGGATATAATAATCCTGTTTGGCACGTAAAAGAGCAGATTGGAAGGAGGTCAGCATGAACTTAAAGTGTAAGAAATCAGCAAGGGCTTGAGATTTCCGCCAGAGGCGTTCGGCGGAGCGGGTACAGGAACGTAGGTAGCTTATATTAGAAGTCAGACAAGGTTGGGGTTTTGTATGCCTTACAGGGCGGGTCATCAAAGGTGCAAGAGTGTCTAAGGCAGAGAATCACCTATATAATCCTTCTCTTGGTGTTAAAAATGAAGCATTCCAGATCTCCTCCCTTTTTGGCATGGTATTTGACCCACTATGTTCCCCTGTGTAATCTTGGCTCATCCTAACAACACTTGTTGGTTGTACCCTCATTCAGGCACATGAGGTATGATACTACATGTGATTCTGTTTTTTCAGTTGTGGGTCTCACCTTATGGAATGCCTTGCCCCTCTTCCTCAGATCACAGATTTCAAAACATTCCTTTTTGAGGATCCTTTTATCCTATCCTAGAACTGTCTTTGAGATGAGACTTGCCAGTCAGTTCAGACTTACTTCCCCTCCCCTTTATCACTAACTAATATCCATCTTTCTATCATATAATGGAGTTCCATTTCCTCCCTCCCCGAGCTGTTTTTCCCTCTTCACACTTTGCTTCCTTGCTTACTTCTTCCTTATGTTAATATTGTAAACCACATAGATATACCTTTTGATGTGCGGGATAGCAAGTCTTTAATACAATTGGAAACTTGAATTAAGATCAGTTGGGGGGAGGGGTGTTTGCGTGTGTGATTGGGAGGATTGGGAATCAGAGCAGTCGGTGCCAGTGTGATGGGGGGGGGGGGTTGGAAATTGGGAGTGGCAGTATGATCAGGGGCACTGGCAGTCAAATGGGGGGGGGAGGTGCCAATGTGATCAGGGTGGTAGGGGGACAGTATCATGACTCCTTTAAGATGTGGCCCAGTGGCATCAGGCCACATCTTTGAGGCCTGATGCTCCTGGGACAGTAACCTCAGGTTTTTTGCCTCAGCTCCTCCGATTTCCCCCTCCCTGTACCCTGGCCCTGATTTCCCCCCCCCCCCCCCCCCCCCCCCCCCCCCCCCCCCCCCAAGAAAGTGCTAGGCCTATCCTGAGCCCCCATTCCTATTGGGTCTACCTTGAATCTCCCTGCTACCCGTTGCAGGTCCAGCCTCAAGGTGGCTGCAGCAATCCATAAATATAAAATCTATCTGTGCATTTTGTATGTATTGCACAGATTAGGAATTGTATATGAGTTATATACTGATGATATACAATTTTTAATTCTGATTTTTGACTCTAAAAATAGTGGTTTACAGTGAATGTATAATGTAGTAGGGCAAGTTCAAGACTGGATGTATAACCACAGGTTGCATATTCTTGTAAACATTTTAAAAAAATACTAAGATGGTGTTATTAAGATCCATATAATTCATTTTTTAGATGTTTTGAAGATTGATGAATACAAACTGCTCTTTGTATCATAATTAAGAAACTTGGTGTGAGGAAATGGATGGTATGGTGATAAGCACTTCCTCACTGAGGGTGCAATTTAGCTGCCTGGAAGCAGATAGTACTAAACTGCCAAAACAGGTTCTGAGTCAGAAGGGCAGGGCTGAGGAAGAAGGAAGGCTAAATGCCCTGAGAGAGTGTTGAACCAGTGAGATCCTGAAGCAAGAGGCTTCCCAGGGTGAAAGGGAAGGCCATGAAACCAAGGATCCCTCCAGTATATCTAGTTGTCTGCAGTACCTGAGGAAGGTCATGGGAATTGGAGTGGCCTTCAGCGGACGTAGTTACTCTAAGTTTATGTGAAGAAGAGATTCCAGTAAGGTAGGAGACATTACTTGGAACCTAAATAAAGAGACAAGATACTGGGCCCCTGATTCATGAAAGAAAACAGTATATAGTGAAGTGTGGAACAGAGTACAAGGATTGTATTTGAGAGACTTTATTGAAGGTGCAGAACCTTTGAAGAAATAAACCTATTTATTTTTCCATTTGTATAGAAATAAAATTTTCCTTTTGACCTTTTCACCACCTACTGTCTGTATTTTATGAGTCCAAGCCTTCCTGTCACTCATGCGATCACACTTAGAAATTTAATTAAATTTACTTTTATAACTAAAACCTCAAGTGAAATTAGTGTTTTTAGAAGATAAGAGTGATATATAGATTGAACCATATTTAGACTATGGTAATTTCCACTTGATAGTGCTTCTAAAAACTTCCTGAAGGTGGTAGCTGTATTATGTATTAAGTATAGAGTTGTCTGGAAATTGGAACTACAAGTGAGGTGATTAAATTTGCAGATGACACAAAACTATTCATAGTTGTTAAAACACATGTGTTACGGCTCAGGGTAGGTGAGCTCTTGGGCTGCAGTCGGGTTTACGCTGCCTACCCAATCTGAAGGCAAGGTGGGCCTCAGCTACTGCTCCTTCTGTCTATTCTTTGTCCTCTTTGCAATATTTTCTTACATTGTAAATTTTCCTAATTTTCTGTAAGCCACATTGTGCCTGCATAAGTGTGAAAATGTGGGATACAAATGAACCATAAATAAATAAATAATAAACAAGGACCAGACCAGAGAGTGGCTCTTAAAAGAGCCATTCAAGGCACCCCGACAAGTCGTGGCATAGAGTGGCACTTAAGAGAGCCCTTGGGTGGGGCTGGCCTGATGGAGTTGAGGCCAGGGAGTAGCTGGAGCAAGGCTGGAACAGGACACAGGCTGTCTCCATGCTGATCTTTGATTCTTTAATATTGGTGTAAGAATAATATGATTCAAGTAACAAGGTAATCCCCTTGTTCCAAGCACAAATTTAGCCAAGACATTAGCCATGCTAGAAAGACAGTTGATGGAGATTTAAGCAGATAAGTAGGACATTTATCCAAGGAACAGTGAGCTGAAAATATCTTCACAACAACCTTCTTGTCTCTTCAAAGTTAACTGACTTAAAATAAATCCAAACTCTTTTGCCATGAGACCTGATTCCAGTGACATTGATCTAGTAAAATAGTTTAATACTTTTTCTGGTGATACAGCTATCAATGGTAAACGTGTCATCAATTTTAGATTTAAAAAATTCTGCCAACTCCTGGGCTGAGGATCTATAATTTATTTATTTATTACATTTGTATCCTGCACTAAAAGCAGGCTCAATGCGGCTTACATAGTAATAGGTAACACAGAATTTTGTTATGTAAAGTAGGAAATTAAGTATAACATAGTAATGATGGGTAGTAATAGGATGGATGGGTAGGTAGATACAGGTGATAGAGAGGAAGGTAAGGTGGGAGATAGAGTCTGGGTCAATGTCGTTTTCTCTTCAGTATATGTAAGGTAGATGGGTTCATAAGATTAATGTGGGTCTTTTGGGTAGGCTTGCTTGAATAAATGGGTTTTTAATGCTTTCCTGAATTCTCTGATTGCATAATCTCTTCTCTAACAGATGATTCACCATTGTAAATAACATTTTAGAATTCACTTCATCTGCACCTATCAATTCAGAATAATATTTTTTTGTAGATTTTATTAATTTGTTTATAAATTCTATTCTGCTCTCTCCATTTTAATCTATCAGTAGGTAGTAATTTACGTTTTTTGCTATGAGCGTTCTAATTGTCTATAGAATCTCTTTAATGAAAGCAGTTCTTCATTAAACCGAGGAACAAATGTGGTTCTTTTTTTTTTTTCTTTCAGGGGGAGCAATTTTATATAACACTGAAAGACAGTGCTCATTCCAAACTTCCCACTGCATTTTGGGATTTGTGTAAAAAGAATCTAATAAAGTATCCATATTGCTCCAAAAATTCTCTTTGGCAATCTTTCCTCTCTACAAAGAAGTTTATTTCCCCTAACCTGTAACTTATTGGCCACACATTTCCAGTAGATGGTTAATTCTAATTTTGAGTGGTCAGACCAGACAACTGGACTCCATTTTCAGTCTTTAATATGCCAAAGAGTAGAATTTACATTTGTAAAAGTAAAAAGATCTAATTGGTGGCCTTTTTCATGAGTAATACAGCATTGGGACCTAATGAATTCTACTGAATCTAAAAAATAGAATAATGAGGATGTAAAAAAAAATTATCTTCCTGATCCAGATGCAGGTTCATATCTCTTATCAAAAGACAGAAATTAGCATCTAATAACTCATTTGCAATAAACTGATGACCAGTTTCCTGGAGGATGATAGAACCAAAATACACCTTAGAGTTCCCTGCAGAATCCTCCACATTAATAGAAAAAATTCCCAATTCTGGCGTGTTTATTGTGTTGCATAAAGATACTTTCAGAAAGTCTTTCTATATGACAGCCAGTCCTCCCCTCTATGATTAGAATGGTGCATATACAGTATTTTATAACCTGCTGGACATATTTCATTAATATTAGGGTTGGCTTGAGATTGAAACCAAGTCTCAACCAAAAATGTTAATCCAGGCTGATTTTCAGTCATCCAGTTCCTAATAAGCCATGTTTTATTGCAGACAGATCTAACATTAAGATATAAACACTGCAGCAGAGAATTGTCACTAAATTAGCTATATTAGAACCCTTGCCCATGAGTTTCTTTTGATGTATTATAGATCTTTAGGTAACCACTGGCTAAATAGAGCATGGTTTGGCTGAGAGGCAATCCACCAGTGCGTCCTTTTTCACCAGTGATGCTGAAAGTCTGAAAGTACTGTAGGTGTGGGCCATTCCAGTGAAACCCCGCCCCAGTTCCCCAAACAGCCAATTCCTTAATGTCAGCAGCAGATGAATCCAGAGACTTGTGGCTTGTGTCCATCTACCAGCAGGTGGAGATAGAGATCACTGAATTGCACCTCAGAGGATGGAATGTGCCCTGGTCAGTCAGTATTCTCTATCTCCAGCAGGCAGATGGATGGTCTCTCACAAGCTCCTGGTCACATTTGTTGCAGCTCCTGTTCTGGGTCTCTTAGTTCAGTTTTGCTAGGGGGGTGTGCGGCTGAGTGGTGCCACCTTTAGGGGGTACATCTGGTCACCCCAGGTCCCTCCCCCACCCCGATACCCTCTCCAGTCCTCCTCCATACTCTATCCTCACAAACAAATAGAAGAGCCTTAACATCATATTGACTCCTGGAGAGATAGTGATGCCCCCAGTATCAGGGCTAGGAGTGGAGAAATTAAATATGTGACTGTACTGGACTCCGATGGCCCAAGGCTGAGAGCAAGTGGGTCAGCTGCAGAGCTCCCTGGGCTGAGTTTTTTCTTTGCTGTTTAGCTTATTTTCTGGTACTGTGTGCCTTGTGGGGAGCCCTACAGTGGTACATGTGGTCTGTGGTCTTTTATCATGATGGGCAACAAATACCGCATCCTACTACAAGGTCTTGTAGGCTCTGTTCATCAGACTAAGTTTGAGTTCAAGTTGGCCTTGCTGTTTTCCCGCATACGCAGAGTGTGGGTTGCTCTTTTATATAGTGCTGACAGGGCTTCAGCACCCATCTTGTCAGCGTAAGAGCTGGAGTGCCTTGCTTGCACTGATTTTTGCTGGTTCAGCTAGACCGGGTATGCCCATGGTGGAGGAGTATCTTGCTCCAGGTTTCTCGTGTTTCGGGCCCACTATTAAAAAAAATAAAGAGGATACCGACCGGTGGTTGTAATTGCTGTCAGGAATGCCTTTGGGGTTATTACTCCTTTCCGCCGCTTCTCTCCTTGCTGCCTCGCATAGTGGACTTCGACTCCGCTTCACCACCACTTTTGCTGCCAGTCTGCTAGAGGCAGCCAGAGGCTCCCCAGCACCCTGAAAGCTCGGAGGAAAGGGACTTACTTCCGGAGGACCCAGGGTTTTCCCTGCCATTCAGCTGTTGGTTCAGCACAATCACTTGGGTTTACCAAATCGACCTTTTCTGTACCTATTACTACTAAACTAAGGGCAGCCAATCTTTGCAAACTCTCTGCAGCAGCTTCTTTCTGTCCCGTTCTTGGGTTTGGTTATGGCTTAGCGATGGTTCCATCGAATCTGGTATCATGCTGTCTCCGAAGTTGCATTCGTTACTGCTCGGACCTTCTGTGGTAGCAGCGGTCTCCTGGGGTTCACTGTCGGTGGTGTGTTTCCTGGAGACCAGGTAGGGAAAGTTCTCTGCGTGAGCCTCATTTGCTTCCTTTTATGTTGGGTGCAATTTAGTTTTTTCACTTTTGCTGTAGTCAGAGGCCAATTCTCTATGGCTCTACTTTTCAGTGTTTTCCCAGCATCTGGCAGTGTAGTATGGAGCTAGGCTACATCTACGGAATACTCTATTTCCTTTGGGCAATGCTCTAATGGTTCATCTACTTAACATTTCTAAAGCGCTACTAGGGTTACGCAGCGCTGTACAATTTAACATAGAAGGACAGTCCCTGCTCAAAGAGCTTACAATCTAAAGGACACGTGAACAGTTAGTTTGATAGGGGCAGTCAAATTGGGACAGTCTGGAGTTTGATAGGGGCAGTCAAATTGGGGCAGTCAAATTGGTTCATCTGGCAATTTTCTCCTTGCATCTTGTGACACCAGCAGGGCATGGGGTCTGTGTCTTTCCTGCTTTCCAGTGGCTTTCTGCCACAGTGACTTTCTCCCTGGACAAGGCTCTGCTTTCAGCGGTCTATCTCCTTAGAGATTACCTGGCCTTCTCCCGCTAGTCTCGGGGTCGGGGCTGGGTTAGGCCTTAGCTTAAAGCAGAGGTGCTCAGCTGTTTTTTTTCCTAGGGTCCTGGTTTTGTTATCAGCTCATGGAGAGTTAGTATCACTCTCTAAGGTCCCTTTTAAACCCTGTAGTACGGCTCCTATTTACTAAAGTGTCCGGTTCAGGTTTTAAGGTACTGGTTGCCACCCATTTGGTAGCCACATGTTGGGCTGCCACATTCTGCCTGTTAGCGCAGGCAGATTTTTAGTTGGCCAAGTCATCTAGCGCTTCCCTTGTGGGCTTCTGGGGATTTCCACAATAGCTTGGCTCTCTAATGAGGTACCCAGATGCTGAATCGGCCTGTGCCTTCAGTGCCTGTTACATTCCTTTGCAGGATTGTGGACAGCTAGCGACTTTTACAGAGCGACTTCTAGGTAACAGCATGGCTTCCTAGTTTTAATAACCAGCTGAGAGTGAGGGCCGAGATCCTCAGGTCCCCTGCCGCTGGGGTGCCCTGGGACCGCTCGAGTACTCAGATTCTTTTCCATGGCATTGGGCAACTATTGTTATTACAGAGTGGCTTCAGACTACCTGAATGGCTTGCTAGTGGCAATGACTAGCAGGTAATGAATATGAGGATTCACAAGTGTAGGTCTACGACCACTACGCCTTGCTATCAATAGTGCACTATAGTTTATGCAGCCAGATTCTGTTGCACCAGATCCTAAGCGGTCAGCCATGCTAGTTGTTCCCATGTGCAGTCCTCACAGTCTGTTCTGGTGCGCAGCCTCTCCGACCTCTTCTTACCACTCTCAGTGTGCCGTCAGCTCTGACTTAGATGCTTCACCTATCTTCTGTCTAGGTCACTTTTAGTGAGCTTCATTTTCAATACACGCATTAAAAAAAAACAAAGAGAATAAATACATTTTTGCTTCAGAGAAGCTTCAGATACAGTTGTGAGTTTCTAGGAGCACAGGAGGCAAGGTTCTGTTAACCCCTCTGTCTCTTCTTTGGTTGTGGGGCCAGGTACTACAGACCAAGCAATTTTGTTTTCAGGGTGCAACTGTGATAGTACACAGGTCACACCAGTGTTACATCCTTAGAAGGTTGTGAGTTCAAAGTCCAGACAATCTCATGTGCTTCTTTAGATTGTACGATCCTTTGAGCAGGGACTGTTCTTCTTTGTTAAACTGTACAGTGCTATGTAACCCTAGTAGTGCTCTAGAAATGTTAAGTAGTAATAGTAGTTCTTGATGACAAAGGAAGAGAAAAAGCTAGTACTAGTCAAGCCTTTAAATTTCCGCTTCTTTATATCTGCCTCTGTGTAGGCTGTCCAGAAGGATGAGGCTTCCAGTTCCAGTTCTACCATGGCCTTCCATGATTCCCGAGGGAGGGCTCTACATCTCTTCTCTTGTTCTGGAGTGGCAATCTTCCTCTCTCGGGGCTTGAGGAATAGCTCCACGTTGTCTCAGTCCGTAGAGGCTTGGCCATGCATCAGCTGGGTTGCCACCTGGAGTTCTCCTTTTTCATTGTGGTCATGCACGCTCTGGCTCACCTTTCAAGAAATTCTGTCTGCCTGGTGGCCGCTTCGTTTTCTGGATCCCACAGTTGTGACAGTCACCTGTTATTATAGGGGATCAGGAGGTTATTCCTTTCGTGGTAGTTCCATAAGAAGAAATTATTTCCACCTAACTATGAAGTTCAGTAGGGTTGCCCTTTCCTTTTGGGACTATTGAAATCTGTTATAGTTTAAGTCCCACAGGGGGAGGGTTTCTGCTCTCCCTGAATATCATAGGCTCGTGCAGTTCCCTGCCCATTTCGCATTTCCACAGTGAATTTCAAGGGTTGCATTCTGTGGATGCTTTTTATCCATTGATCAATAGTTATTTCAGCTCTCTGTTCGCACAAGCTGGTGTTTGGGGTGACCTTTGCATATTTGATGCAAACTCCCTGTGTTGCAAGGCACAGTGTCTGCTTGAGAACATGGCTGGACGTTCTTTCCATCTAGTTCCTTTTCATCCGTGTGCGGTCAGTGCCACATAATATTATCCAGAGCACCCTAGTCTTCGTCTCTGCTCCTAGTATCAGTTCAAGCAGGGGTTTGAAATTCAGGGCTCAGGCCTATCAAGATTCCCCCAGCTTCCCCTGCTAGGATGTAGGTACCATTCATTCTCTCTTCTCTTTAGGGTTTTTTTTTTTTTTTGCCTGTCATCTCTCCTGCCTTTTGAATTTATGACTCATTGGATGTTTGCTGTGTATGACTCCACTATTGTACAATGTTCAATAGGCTCCATTGGTCAGATCGCTGGTCCCTTCTTCTTCGAAACCTCCGCAAGTGCTGCAGCTTCCACAGCCTTGCTAGCTTGATGGCTCAAGGAGGCTTTCACATCTACACATATCTAGCGGGTAAGCTTTTCTGGCCGGTTGCCGGGCGTTTTCAGTCCTGTATTGAATATCTGGGATCAGCGCTAACTGCAGGAGGCAGCCCGGCTACCTCCCATGGTCAGAATATCGGGCCTGTGGTTTTCTGTTAGCTGCAACTGTGCAGGATGGATCTATACTAATCTGGCTTCTTTAGATGTATTGATATTCTAGTATCCATTGCAGTGTTTGTGGTACTATGTTTTCCTAAGTAGGTCCTTGTTATGTGATTCATGGAAATTATTGTTGTCACATGGTAGAATTGCTCTTCCAGAATAGGCTCCCGCTTCCCCAGAATGTTGCCCAGTTCCTTACAAATGTAAAACTCTCCTCCCTGCATCATTGCCTCATCCACGCATTGAGACTACGGAGTTCTGTCTTTCTCTTGGGCCCTGCACGTGGAATGGGAAGCTGTTCGGAAAATGCTACCCTAGAGGTTCTGGATTTTAGCTTTGTACCTAAGAGCCTAAATTTGGCTTCCAGAAACTCTCGCCCACATTTTCCTATGTCATTGGTACCCACATGTACCAAGACAGCAAGCTCCTACCCAGCACTATCTAAAATCTTATCTAGGTGATGCGTGATGTCTACCACCCTCGTACCAGGCAGGCAAGTGACCAGGCAGTCCTCACAGTCACCAGCCACCCATTTACATGCCTAATAATTGAATCACCAACTACAACAGCTGTCCTAACCATTTCCACCTGGGCAGAAGCTCCTGGAGACACATCTTTGGTGCGAGAGGATATTGCAACTCCTGGTGTGCTGGTCCTGGCTACTGGATTACTTCCAGCTGCAACAGGGTGATACTGTCCTTTTATTTATTTGTTACATTTGTATCCCACATTTTCCCACCTATTTGTAGGCTCAATGTGGCTTACGTAGTACCAGAGAGGCGTTTGCAGACTCCGGTTTCAACAAATACAAAGTGATGTTGTGGTAAGATAAAGTTCATGTGGCGCAGCCACATTAGGGCATTGTGTAACGGAAGAGTTGTGTTATGTCCATTACGTACTTTAGTTTTGTTGTGTTGCAGATATCAGGCATTTATGTTGGATCGGCAGGGTATGCCTTTTTAAACAGATTATTTTTTAGTGTTTTCCGGAAGTTTAGGTGATCGTACGTACTTTTCAAGGCTTTTGGTAATTTGTTCCACAGCTGTGTGCTAATGTAGTAAAAACTGGATGCGTAGGTTGATTTGTATTTGAGTCCTTTGCAACCTCTGTCCTGCCTTGTTGAGTTAATCTTAGTCCTGTCTGTTCTGATTCCTGTCTGTACCATCCCAGGTGATTTGTCTTCCAAAGCTCCGGATTTGTTCTAAGGGCTCACTATTCTTGACAGTTGTGACAACACTGCAAGCCATGGTATGGGATTTAAATAATAATGAGCACCATACACCTACAGTAGACTTCCTGAATTAGTACGCCAAGCTCCATCTCTGGCCGTCTTCAAATCTAGGCTAAAAGCCCACCTTTTAACTTTTAACTCCTAACCCCTATTCTCTTGTTCAGTGCCCATGTCTGTTTTATCATTCCCACCTTAAGTATTTCCCTTATCCTTTATTTATCCTGTTTGCCCTAATTAGATTGTAAGCTCTGTCGAACAGGGACTGCATACGTCTAGTAGCGCTATAGAAATGATAAGTAGTAGTAGTACTGTAGAAGTATTTGCATGTTTTGCATCTCATTATTATGTAACATGGGGTAACATCACTATGTTAGGGCATCAAACCCAGCGTTAGAGCCCTTTAACATGTATTAGAGTGAATAACTTGTGTTAGTGTCCTAAAACAGCTTGATAACTCAACCTCCCCCTCATTAGTCCCTATCAAAGCCAGTATTTGTCATTTTTCCATAGTAGGTGAATGAACAATTCAGTATTCTATATTAATACATCACCTACCTACATCCCTCCCTCCATCCCTTAATTTTTACCTCAAGGGTATTTATCTTGGATCTCTCTAGCCCCTGCTGTTGTGCAAATGGCATCATTTCTATTTGCCTGATCCCCTCAGAGCTGGATTGATCATCTCTTGGCTGTACTGTAACTGTTTTTACTACCACTGTTGCTCCCATGACAAGATGACTAACAGCTTGCCTGGCTCACCGGGTTGATTCCTGCTTGACACAACCATGCCTTCAGGTGAGCTGCTTCCTATTTCAGGAACCATATTCCATCCCAGTGAGAGCTCATAGTGGGTGCTAAGGACAGAGATCAGGCATCAGGGCAAAGCAAGATCTCATCACAGTTAACCGCTGAGGAATGGCATAATGTGTTATAGAAGTTAGAGCAGAAGGTAAGGTCACCAGGGGATAAGTCTGGATCTTACCTTTCCTGTGCACCATATTAATCCAAAAGAAAGAATAATAATCAAAAAATAAAAATGCAGTCTTGCCAATCAAACGAGAGTATCCCCATGCATCAGGTCACAACTCCATCTTGGATCCTCTCGCCCCCTTCCCCGCTAGGTTAAAGATCTAATTATGTAAATGGATACACTATGACACAAGAAAAGGAGGGGTAGAGTACCTATAATCACTTCACACTGAACTTATATGTGCAGGTATGTTTTGGATATACATCCACTATTTTTTGAAGACATTCTGGTTTACTATTGGGCTCATTTTCGAAAAGAAGGACGCCCATCTTTCAACATAAATCTGAAGATGGACTTCCTTCTCACAGGGTGGTCCAAATCGATATAATCGAAAGCTGATTTTGGTCATCCCCAACTGCTTTCCGTCGCAGGGATGGCCAAAGTTCAAGGGGGCGTATCGGAGGTGTAGCGAAGGTGGGACTTGGCTGTGCCTAACACTAGGACGTCCTCAACTCTTAATTGAAAGAAACAAGGACAGCTCTGACAAACACTTGGATGACTTTACCTGGGCGTGTTTTTCTTACTACCAAGGCACAAAAAGGTGCCCAAAATGACCAGATGACCACCGGAGAGAATCGGGGATAACCTCCCCTTACTCCCCCAGTGGTCACTAACCCCCTCCCACCCTCAAAAACATCTTTACAAATATTGAGTGCCGGCCTCTATGCCAGCCTCAGATGTCATACTCAGGTCCATCGCAGCAGTGTGCAGGTCCCTGGAGCAGTTTTAGTGGATGCAGTGCACTTCAGGCAGGTGGACCCAGGCCCATCCCCCCACCTGTTACGTTTGTGGAGGAAACAGCGAGCCTTCCACAATCCACCAGAAACCCACTGTACCCACATCTAGGTGCCCCCCTTGACCTGTAAGGGCTATGGTAGTGGTGTACAGTTGTGGGTAGTGGGTTTTAGGGGGGGTTGGGGGACTCAGCTCACAAGGTAAGGGATCTATGTACCTGGGAGCAATTTATGAAGTCCACTGCAGTGCCCCCTAGGGTGCCCAGTTGGTGTCCTGGCATGTCAGGGGGACCAGTGCACTACAAATGCTGGCTCCTCCCACGAGGATGTCCAAATTGAAATGAGGACGTCCTTTTCAAAAATGCCCCTCCACGGTTCCCTAAGCAGTTAATGTGAAAATTTGTGCACACTAATAGCATAATAGCTTTACAGTGCATTCTAAGTTCCACATTTACTCCCAAATGCGAAATGGGACAGTGAGTTGGTGGGGCCCATGCCTCTCAATTAACACTGGAGATAACACGGTACAGTTATTGCCACTTGAATAAGTGTAGCTGAATGCATTGCATTGTCTGCAATGCAGTTATCGCATGGTAAGAACATTTTCTCTTTGTTGACTGTAGAGGGGGATGTGGAGAGTGCTCCCAATAAGTAATGCAGAGGTTTTGCAGTTACTATGCATTAAGGGTCCTTTTTACAAAGGCACATAAGGGCGTATGTGCATTCAGTGTGCACCAAATTGACATTACCGCCCGGCTACTGCGTGCTTCAGGTGGTAATTCCAAATTCTACCACGTTGCACCTACCCGGCTGTAAACGGCAGTTAGCGCACACTGCATACTTACCACGTGGGTAGCTTGTGAGACCTTACCGCTAAGTCAGTGCGTGGCGGTAAGGTCTCAGGCCAAAAATGGACACGTGCTGGTTTTCTTTTTGCTGCATGCCCATTTTCCAGCTCATTAAGATAATCCCTTTTTTCCAGATGTGGTACAGTAAGGGTCTGGCATGCATCAAAAGCATGCGCCCACACTGCTGCATGAGTTTTTGGCGCACCTTTGTAAAAGGGCCCCTAATTTTGTAACATGTGGCAAATGCAAATCTTTACTTCTCTTGCTAAATAGGCATCTCAAAATTAAACTTGTATCATTAAAAGTAGTGTGTCATTTCATATGGTGTCAATCGTTAATATAAACAAAATTCTACTATATTATAATAAGGTATATTATGATTATATACAGTACAAGCTTATCAGTCAGTTGTCTGCCTTACTGTATTGAATTTATTTTTAAGACAATGTATGATGAGTTGAGGTAGAACTGGCATGGAGGAGTAGCCTAGAAGTTTGAGCATCCAGCTCACAACCAATGAAGCCCAGTTCAAATCCTACTGCTGCTCCCTGTGATCTTGGGAAAATCACTTAATCCTCTGTTGCCTCAGGTACAAACTTAGGGCCGTGTTTACTAAGGTGTGTTAGTGTTTTTAGTACGCACTAACCATGTAGTCTATAGAGATATTGTAGGCATGTACATGGTTAACGTGTGTTAAAAATGTTAACGCGCCTACCACACTGCGTAGTAAACAGGGCCCTTAGTGTCATGTTTACTAAAGTGTGCTAGGTTTGGGGGGGGGGGGTTGTATTTAATGTGGGTTAATACCAAAAGCAACATGTGTTAAGCGTAAAATTTGAGTCATTTCCAGCATTCCCCTTGCAGCTCAGAGAAGTTCTCTAACATGTTACTCAAGGTAGTATTAGGTGAACTCACGCCAACTGCACATTTAACAGCGCACACTACCTGCTGTGTGCTGACTGCAGTGTGCAGTCAGTGCTCAATCCCTGCCCATACCCAGCCCAGTTAGTGCAATATTTTTATCGGAGTGGCTGTTTTAATGCACGTTAAGCAGTGGCATGTGCTAAAACCCATACAAACTGCTTAGTGCAATCTAGTAAATATGCCCTTTAGATTGTAAGCCCTCCAGGGATAGGGAAATACTTGTTGTACCTAAATGTTACCTTGAGCTAGTACTGAAAAAATGTGTGAGCAAATCTCAAATAAAAATGATTGTCTATAGATTTTGCTGTAACCCATCATTTAAAAAAAAAGGCAGAATGCAGATATTTATAGAGACCATTTCTCTGTTAAGCATGTGTAAAGAATTAGAGAGCTTCTATTTTTACAGAATATGTTATCAGACAAACATTGTGCACTCAATTCAATGTTCTTTCCACCATCAATTTTTGAAGATGTATAGCATGTTTATTTTGTCAATTTGCTCTTAAAGCTATGAATTGTGCTCTCAAAAAGTTGGTCATGCATATTATATAGAACATTATCAGGGAAGAAAGGATGTCAATATCAAGTTTTCCGCTCCTTAGCTCTAGTGGAATGGAAGAGTAACATGAAAGAAAAGACACAAAACCAGAAAAGCATCAATAGATTATATTCCTGTTGGAAGAGATATCAGTGAATACTCTGTGAGTTATTAATAGAGAATACTTGCCCCTAGCATCAAAAATGATAATTCAAAACAGCTTAAGTTATTTAAAGTGTTCCAGAAAGGCAAACTTCTCAGGAAGCATATTTTAAGTACGGGTGAACGTTTCCAGATTTGACCTAGGATTCTCATTTCAGAGTGCTTAGTGTTGATATGGAAATGACTGGTTCTGATCCAAATCTAATTAGAGTTCTTGTATCTCTAATTATTTTGAATGTCCAAAATATTTAGAGGTTTACAAATATCCATTAATATCCCCAAGTCTATCTGGCTATTAATGGTTTCTAGACTTTTCCTCCAGGAACTTCTCCGAATCACTTTTAAACCCAGTACTAACTGCATTTACCATATCCTCCAGCAACATATTACAGAGCTTAATTTGTGTTGAATGAAAACATATTTTTTCTAGTCTCCTTTAAATATGCTACTTAGCAACTTCATTGTGTGTCCCCTAATCTGTGGTTGGTTTGTTTGTTTTTTTTGAACGAGTGGCCCACTGATTTATGTTAACCTGTTTCACTTTACTTGCGATTTTATAGATCTCTATCATATCTCCTCTCAGCCATCTTTCTCCAAGCTAAGGAGCCCTAATTTCTTTAGGATCACAATTTCTTGATTTATGCAATCATCAAATATACTTGAGATGAATAAATATGTGAAAAGTATGTTTTCTTGTTTAGTTTTTCAGTGGAAGATCTGTTGTCTTTTTCAAAATTTGTTTTCTCTTAGAACATTTAAAGCATTAGCTATCAGAATATATATTAATTTTGTGCAATGTAAAAGACTTGTTTGAAAATCGAGGGATGAAGCAGCTTTATGAACAGAAACAACTGAATCAGAAGAAAAAGAAATTGTCTGATCACATTCACTAGGCAGACAGAAAAAAGGGGGGGGGAATTACAATGTTAATATTTTAAAGCAGTTATGTGATTGGTGGTGGCACTGACTACATAAACATATCAGCATTTGTTGTACATATAATTGTGGCCACTTAAATCACTTAGAACATAAGAATAACCATACTGGATTAGACCAATGGTCCATCTAGCCCAGTATCCAGTTTCCAACAGTGGCCAATTTAGGTCACAAGTACCCGACAGAAACCTAAATAGTAGCAACATTCCATGCTACCAATCCCAGGGCAAGCAATGGCTTCCCCATGTCTGTCTAAATACAGAATATAGACTTTTCTTCCAAGAACTTAAACCTTTTTTTAAAACCAAGATACACTAACCACTGTTAATGTATCCTCCAGCAAAAAGTTCCAGAGCATGGATTTTTCCTGTGCATTAAGGCCATTTTTAGTATAGTAATATCCAAGAAAATTAAAAAAAAAATTAGTTTGAAAATAATTTTTACTGTTCTAGCACCTAATTCACAAGGAAACTACCTTTAAATGAATTATTAAATAAACATGACCTCAAATCTCCCAATATGACCAACACATAAAGTGATAAATATGCCACTATCAAACATGGGAGTCCAGTAATATTGGTCAGAAACACAGTAAGAGGAGTAAAAAGAACCAGCACAAAAAAAACTCCCCTACAAATGGAGAAAAATTGCTGGTTACAAAAAAAAAAAACCCTTCCCCGACACTTAACAGAATAAGGTACAAGCACATGCAAAAATCTATAAATAAATCTAACAGAGCAACGTGCAGATCTGAGGAGTAGCCTAGTGGCAGACCTGCCGAGAGGGAGGGAGCAGGAGGGGCAAAATTCCCCGGGCCCGGCCTTGAAGGAGGGGGGGGGGGTTGCGCCAGCAAGCTTCTTCTTGCTGCCTGCTTTCGGGTCTGTCCTCCCCTGCTCCTGATTGCCACCCAGGACCCAGATGATTGCATTAGACCGATATCGCATTAATGCAATCATCCGGGTCCTGACTCCTGGCATGGACAGGAGCAGGAGAGGGCAGACTGTGGGATCAGGCACACAGAAAGTGGCTTACTGGTGCTGGGCCTGGGCACCACCTTGGAGGCAAAAACAGGTAAGGGAGCAGGTGGATGGGGGGCGGCTTTTGCCCCGGGCCACGCTGTGTCTCTCGGTGACCCTGCCTAATGATTAGTGCAGTATACGGTAAACCAAAGAATACAGGTTCAAATCTCAACTCTTTAAAAACATTTTTTAAAACTTGTATGCCCTACAGGCACAGTGGGTATTTTTCTATTTCCTGGAGGGCTTATAATTATGAGAAAAAAAAAAGATTTGAACCTGGGTCTCTTGGTTTACTGTCCACTGCACTAACCATTAAGCTGTTCCTCTGCTCTGCATGGACATCTTTGTGGACATTTTCTAAGAATGCTGCCATACAGACATCTATGTCCCTTGTTTTCCCCCATTCATAATTTGGATGTTGCAGTGTGTAAAATGGCTGTTCATGCAGGATCTCTCCAGCACATGGACATCCAGATCTCATATTTTCAAACAGGAAATCTTGAAATATTACCTGTTCAAAAATACATGTCAGATGGACATCCATTTGGGACATTCTGACTTGGTCGTGAAAGGTGGAAGGAAGAGAAAATGTAAGTCTGCATGGTTAAAAGGTGAAGTAAAAGAGGCCATTACAGCCAAAAGATTGTCCTTCACAGAATGGAAAAAGGACCCAAATGAAAAAAATAAGAAGCAACATAAGCACTGGCAAGTCAGATGCAAAACATTAATAAAGAAGGCTAAAAGACAATATGAAGAGAAACTTGCTGCAGAGACTAAAACTCACAGTAATAACTTTTTCAGGTACATCAGAAGCAGAAAGGCTATGAGGGAATCCGTGGGACTGTTAGATCACAAAGAAGCAAAAGGAGCGCTCAGGGAGGACAAGGTCATAGCGGAGAAACTGAATGACTTCTTTGCTTCTGTCTTTACGGAAGAAGATGTAAGAGATCTGCCTGTACCAGAAGTAGTTTTCAAGGGTGATGATGTGGAGGAATTGAAGGAAATCTCAGTGAGCCTGGAAGATGTACTGAGCCAAATTGACAAAGAGTTGTAAATCACCTGGACCGGACGGTATATATCCAAGGGTACTCGAAGAACTCAAGCATGAAATTGCTGATCTGTTGTTAGTAATAAGTAACCTGTCATTAAAATCGTCCATAGTACCTGAAGATTGGAGGGTGGCCAATGTGATGTCGATTTTTAAAAAGAGTTCTAGGGGTGATCCAGGAAATTATAGACAGGTAAGCTTGACGTCGGTACCGGGCAAAATAGTGGAAACTATTATAAACAATAAAATTATAGAACATGTACACAAACATGGTTTGATGGGACAGAGTCAGCATGGGTTCAGCCCAGGGAAGTCTTGCCTCACCAATTTAATTCATTTCTTTGAAGGCGTGAATAAAAATGTGGATAAACGCGACCCGATTGATGTAGTGCATCTAGATTTTCAGAAAGCTTGTGATAAAGTTCCTCATGAGAGACCCCTGAGAAAATTAGAGTCATGGGATAGGAGGCAAGGCTCTGGTGTGGATTAGGAGTTGGTTATTGGACAGAAAACAGAGGGTAGGGTTAAATGGTAATTTCTCTCAATGGAGGAGTGTGGAGTGCTGCAAGGATCTGTACTGGGACTGGTACTATTTAACATATTTATAAATGATATGGATATCTTAACAATGAGTAAGGTGATCAAATTTGCAGATGATACAAAACTATTCAAGTTTGTCAAAACACATGCGAACTGTGAAATACTGCAGTAAGACTGGGCGTCCAAATGGTAGATGAAATTTAATGTGAACAAATGCAAGGTGATGCACATTGGAAGGAATAATCTGGGTGTCGTAGATAATACGCTGAAGTCTTCTGCTCAGTGTGCATCAGCGGCCATAAAAGCAAACAGGATGCTAGGGATAATTAGGAAAGGGATGGTGAATAAGACCGAAAATACTATAATGTCTTTGTATCGCTCCATGATTCATCTGCACCTTGAGTACTGCATTCAGTTCTTGTCACCATATCTCAAAAAAGATATAGCAGAATTAGAAAAGGTTCAAAGAAGAGCGACTAAAACGATAAAAGGGATGGAACGCCTCTCGTATGAGGAAAGGCTAAAGAGGTTAGTGCTTTTCAACTTGGAAAAGAGATGGCTGAAGGGAGATATGATTGAGGTCTACAAAATCCTGAGTGGTGTAGAACAAGTAGAAGTAAATCGACTTTTTTACTCCTTCCAAAAGTACAATGACTAGGGGACACTCAAGGAAGTTACATGGAAATACATTTAAAACAAATAGGAGGAAATATTTTTTCACTCAATGAATAGTCATGCTTTGGAACTCTTTGCCGGAGGAGGTGGTAACAGCGGTTAGTGTATCTGGGTTTAATAATGGTTTGGACAAATTCCTGGAGGAAAAGTCTATTGTCTGCTATTGAGACTGACATGGGAAGCAACTGCTTGCCCTAGGATTTGTAGTATGGAGTGTTGCCATGATTTGGGTTTCAGCCAGGTACTTGTGACCTGGTTTGGCCACTGTTTCGAAAACAGGATACTGGGGCTAGATGGACCATTGGTCTGACCCAGTATGGCTACTCTCATGTTCTTATGAAGCCCTTTTGAAAATGCCCCTCCACATATCTTTGTAAAATAGTGGCTAAGTAGGTGCTTTTTAATTAGCCTTCCAATTATAAAATTACCTTCTGTAAGTTAAACACTTGGCTTCCCAAAGAACATTCACCTCTACATATAATTTATTTTTATTAAAATATCTCTGACATCAGGTTAGACCATGATAAAAAATAAGAGAAAATAATCTCTCTCTCGATGTGCTTCATCTTCTGACAGACCTGCTTTCAAATCAGCCTTGACTGCTCTCTTAACAGACCTGCAAACCTTGTTTTGCTGTGAATTAACAATGACCATATCCAGTTTGAAAACTA